>NC_083231.1:18629636-19229636 GCF_032191835.1 Heteronotia binoei | reverse complement strand
GTAGCTACACCTACTATTCAATGGACAAGGTACGTGGGGAGGAAGAGAGGGAACTGCCAGAAAGGTTGGAACTGTGCTCCCGTGAGCTCCTGCTGAATCTGAGGCCTGGATACAACTATATGTATTATCGTGAACCTTTTAGAGAAAAGGTGGGATAAAAAGGCATAGATAGATGGCCACAAGCCATATGTACATTAATAGTTTGGTTGCAAGATATGGCTGGTAGACCCTTGATACAACATTAAGCTAAGCAGATCGGTATATGGAACACTAAGAATTATGCTCACGCCTTCCAGAAAAATGCTGTCCAATAGGCTATTTGCCCTGAATTATGCTCACACCTTCCAGAAAAAGGCTGTCCAATAGGCCATTTGCCCTGAATTTTGCTCACACCTTCCAGAAAAAGGCTGTCTAATAGGCCATTTGCCCTGAATTATGCTCACACCTTCCAGAAAAAGGCTGTCCAATAGGCCAATTGCCCTGAATTATGCTCACACCTTCCAGAAAAAGGCTGTCCAATAGGCCATTTGCCCTGACTTGAATGGTCCAGGCTAGCCCAGTCTCATAGTCGTTGAGCAAGTTCTATGGGTTGGTGGGGAGGATGGGATCAGAACTCATGTCTCCTAGATCCTAGTTTGGCTCTCTGACCATGACTTCACCTTGGCACACACTCATTCTGGGTGCTTTCACACATGCTAAATAATGCAGTTTCAATCCACTTCGGCAACCGTTTGCAAATAGATATTTGCCAATTCACACAGTAAAATCCAGTTGTAACGTGCATTGAAAGGGGCTTGAAAAGCATTATTTAGTGCATGTGGAAGCATGTGAAAACAGCCACTTTATTAACTTTATTTTTTGCTGCACTCCTCTTCAGCAGATGAGGGCAGAGCCCTTGTTTTCCCTACACTTTAGCTGCCAGATTTTTCCAGGACCAGTGCCATTTTATTATTATTTTTTAATATTGTCCTATCACTAAAGGCAGCTTTGAAAAAATAATGACATACTAAAAAACAAGAACACTCAACCCTGGATTGAATTTGCAATTATTTCTTGGGTTCTTTTGAAGTTAAAAATCTGACCACATACGATACAATGATAATGCAAAATGTGTTCATTGTCGATTACCCGATTCATATGCGGCAATAGCAATACTAAGAGGGGTAGAGGAGGATTGCAATCAGTGGTGGATTGCATGCATTGAATGCAGAAGAACCCAGGTTCGGTCCCCAGCATCACCACTTAAATGAACCAGGCAGTTTTGTTGTTGTTCAGTTGCACAGTCGAGTCTGACTCTGCGACCCCATGGACCAAGTCACGCCAGGCCCTCCTGTCTTCCACCATCCTCTGAAGTCTGCTCAAATTTGTGTTAGTTACATCAGGAATGCTGTCCAGCCATCTCATCTTTTGCCGTCCCCTTCTTCTTTTGCCTTCTGTCTTTCCCAGCATCAGGGTCTTCTCCAGATCCCCTCTCATTTGGTGGCCAAAGTATTTGAGCTTCAGCTTCAGCATCTGACTTTCCAGGAACAGTCTGGGTTGATTTCCCTTAGGACTGACTGATTTGATCTTCTTGCAGTCCAAGGGACTCTCAAGAGTCTTCTCCAGCACCACAGTTCGAAAGCATCTATTCTTCTGCACTCGGCCTTCCTTATGGTCCAACTCTCACAGCCATGCATTACTAGTAGGAATACCATAGCTTTGACCAAGCAGTAGGCAATGCAAAAGAATGTTATGCAGGACAGTCTCTGCCAGTATGAATAGTTAACTCTGACCTTGATAGACCAGTGGTCAGACTCAGTATCCCATAAAGGGTACTGCCATGGCAGTATCTCATAGTCATGAGTACAGCAACAAATGGTTCTATTGGTATAATCCTCAAATCAAACTTCTGCCACTATTCTTGCACCCAAACTCACTTTGTTCCATAGTCAGAGAAGCTGGTATCCATTCAGATTCAGGGCTCCGATCAGACCTGGCCATTGCAGTCTTAACGAATTACATTAATGGAGAAAGCACCCAAGGGAATCTCTAGCAACCCTTGCAGAAATTTTGGTGCAGAATTTAGAGTCGACGTTCTCGTCATCTATGGATCTATTTAGTATGCCTTCCTCACATCGCTTCCAATACTTAACAATGACATGACCTAGCCTGTCGAAGCCTGAGGTGACTTAACAAAATTGGGTATTTACTGGAAAAGCTACTTCCCCAAATGAAATTGTCTTTTAAGCTCCTTAGCAACTGCGAAGACTCAGGGTCTTTAGTCAATCAATGATTTATACATACAGCTCTTTCAGTAATGACAAGCTGCTGGGTTTTTTTTCATGGAAGTTCTGACCTCTTGCTGGAAGAGAGTGACATGTGTGAATCAGTGGTCATATTACATGGGCAGTAACGAATGTGCAAGCCCCACCACCCAGTTCTGCTCCATGTTAATCTTTTTCTTTGGTCCTCATAAGCCACACACGCTAATTCTCTTTTGGCAGGATACGATACACATTATTCATGTAGCTCTGAGGTCATGGTGAGTCAGATTTATGCATGACCAGGCCTCAGATTCAGTGGGAGCTCACAGGTGCACAGCTCCTGAACTTTTCTGAGAGTTCCACCTCCTTCTTTCTCTCCTTGTCCATTGAATAGTAGGGGCAGCTGCATAACAATCCCTGGAAGAGCTCCACCACCTATTTTTCTACAAAACGACCCCTGTGCACGACCATCAGGAATGTGCTTGGGAATTATATATGTGATGATACAAAGCATGAACAACAACCAGAGCTCTTTTTTGTAGAAAAAGCCCAGCAGGAACTCATTTGCATATTAGGCCACACCCCCTGATGCCAAGCCAGCTGGAACTGCATTCTTGTGCGTTCCTGCTCAAAAAAAAAAGCCCTGATAACAACAATCTCATAATAGGAAAGGGGGTTCTCTTTTCGTGCACAAATCCCAGATTCAATCCCCAGCATTTCCATCTATAAGAAGGATCAGGGGGGAGGTGATGTGAAAGACCTCAGCCTGAGACCCTGGAGAGCCACTGCCAAACATAAGCATACAATACTGACCTTGAGAAGAAGGCAGCCTCAAGTCTTACGCTTGTTTAATTGCACTATCACTTCAGTTCTAATCAAGCTCTTCTTGGCCAGTTGGTCTCCACACCATGAGAAGATAGCATTTGCAGCTGCCGCATCATGGCCAGTCCTGGAATCTCTCCTTCTTCCAGCCTCTTCATTCCAGGGTGAGATTTCGAGAAACCTCTTCATTGTTTTCATCCTCTATTCTGAACTTTCTTAAAGCAAAACTAGGTCAAAGTTTTTCTTTTGGAGCAGAAGTTCCATTATTCCCTCCCTCGGGAAAGTCTCCAGTCCAAACAGGCAGATTCTAGTCCTCTTCTGTGTTGCTTCTATGAGCCATTTGATGTAGACTCTTCCCAACATCCTCTTGCTCATGTAGACTCCAAATTCCAAAAACCTTTATTGACATAACAATAACTTTAAAAAGAGAGAGAGAGAGCAGAACAAATCAACCAATATGCCAACAAGAAGGCTGCACCTGTACCCCGCGATTCAAGATGGTGGACAGTGTGAAACTAAAGCAAATGGTGATGAGCCTCTGAGTTTCTGAGCTGCAGGTGCTGCTGGAATATGCAGGAAGGAACAAGCACGGTCGCAAACACGAACTCCTCACGAAAGCACTTCATTTGCTCAAGGAAAGCTGCAGCCCCGCCGTCCAGATGAAAATCAAGGAACTGTACAAGCGCCGGTTCCCTCAGAAGATCATGACTTCCGCAGACCTCTCCTCCCCACTGTCCACTCAAGCTCCATGCTAGCAGCTTTGTCGCCCTCGACCATTCCACAGCTGGCTTACGACAGCCACATGACAACGTCCCCGTTGCTTCCCATTTCTCTCCTGGGACCTAAACACAAACTAGAACTGCCTCACCTTACCTCAACACTCCACCCCGTCCATCCAGATATCAAGCTTCAAAAGCTACCTTTTATGACTTGCTAGATGATGTAGACTCTTCCCAGCACCCTCTTACTCATCCCTGCCCCAGAGTTCAAGAATGTGCACTGCTCTCTTTGGTAAACCAGAGTACTTCAGAATCCAAAACTTATTGAGGCACTTCTCACCTGGCATATGCAATCAGGCATGTTGAGGGTGTGGCAAGAGACTCTGGTGGACAGTGGAGTATCTGGTAAAAAGTAAACAGGCAACCAGTAATGTTATAATCCTCCCAGGATCATAACAGGTGGACAAAAGAGTAAGCCAGGAACAGACTGCGTGGGGTCTGGGGAGGGGGAAATGGCCCTGGAAAAAGATCCACCCTACCAGGGTGCCTTGGCCCTGACACCCAAAGACAAAGAATAGATGAAGAGCCTGCCCTGCCCCACCCAAGCAAGAGATGCCCAGCCAGTCTGGGCGACCAGGCATTGTGAAACTGGACAGATATATCCGATCCAACATTGAGGCTGGGTGGGCACATTCATTACTATGGCAATCCCTCCTTCCCCATGCCTCTGACTCAAACCCAGTCCTCTCCTGTAGCTTATGGGGGGTGCCCAAGGTTGAGGTAACCTCTCAGGCATCAGCCCACTCTTTCCAGCGGCCTTAAAGGCCAGTATGTCCCTGGAGCAAGTAAAGTTGTATAGACTAGACTACCTTCCTCAGCCAGGCATGTGAGGAAAAAAACATGGTGAAGAGATCCAGGCAGGAGGACCATGGGAGGTTCTTCAACAGAGATAGGGGTTAGGTGGCCGGGCAGTGCCAGAGTAAACCCTGTGGAGACCCCAGGCAGTCAAAATCTCAGGGGTCCCCTAGCAGATTATCTCAGAGTTGGAGCACCCGCCCTACCGTCTGTGGCACCTTCTCAAAAGCCCCTCTGACAATGCTGTGGAGGAGAGGCGGAGAGAGGCAAACTTGGCAACGACACCAGCAGCAGCTGTACCAGGCAAGTTGGGCAAAGAGCTTCTCAGTTGCTGGCTGTGCGTGCAGGCTGGGAGGGTTGCAAGCAGGAGGGAAACCAGGGGGAAAGCCGGCCCCAGGCCCCTAAAGGTGTGGGCACCCATAGGCCAGTGCCTAGTTGACCTAACTGTTAACCTAGTCCTGCGGCCAGGTGCCTGCCACAGGTGGGGGAATTCCTACCCCTGCGTCCTATGCCTGCCCTCAATCTAGTGAGCAGCAGGGGGCGGGGAGATGGGAATGATGCTGACACTTTTACAGCACAGCCTCCACGACACTCTAGGAATTGGCCCAATTCATAGAGAGTGGGAGGATTCCAAGAGCATAGTGGAATGGAACAATGACATCGGTGATCCCTCCCCCTCCCAGACTCTGCGCCCAATCAGCTCTTGGGGATTGTAGGCATGGACCTGAAAATGCTGGGGGGGGGGACAAATCATCCCCCCTTACCACCTTCCAAAACAGTAGCTTGGGTATTCTATTGTAAAAGGAAGGAGGACAGGAGAGTCAACTCACCTGTCATTTGAGCACCGTTGTGAGGTCTCCATGAAGTAACATGCAGGGGTCATTTTGTAGGAAAAGGTCATTAGCCTAACTCATTTGCATATGCCACACACCCCTGACATCGCTGGAAGATGGACTAAATGATACTAGCTCATCATCTACCTTAAAGTGCTTCTTGAATTATAATTGTCATAATAAAACCTTACTCCCACCTTACTTTCTCCTATGTGACCACAGTGGCGTGACAATTTCTGTCTGCTTTATTTGTTTTGGTTATTTTCCCATTTTTTTGTGGGGGAATATATTAGAAAGTTTGTCAAATCTTAGAGTTCAGCAAGATTCTCACAGGGGGGTTGAACAATGGAGCCCAGAAGGAAGTATTTGGGGAGGGAGGTAAGAAAGGAAGAGGACAATAAAAATTTAGAGGTTCCGGAGCTCCGTTCCTGTGAGCTCCTGCCCAAAATGAGACCTGGTAACATGTATGGACCTCATCCTGTTTATCTGGGCCCAGAGTAGACAAAATATTTAAAACTTTGCCCCGTGACCTGTTCCACTTCATAGTGTGTGTCTTTTTCTATTATTCTGTAGTATTTAAACCCCTCAGGCCACTGTTTGTTTATGTGATTTTTAAGAGGAAGACTTCACTAGAAAACCACCGGGGTCAGGCACACGCCAGTGAAAACGCAAGGGTGTTCGGTGGCACCTTAAAGACGATGAGATTTATTGTAGCATCATCTTTGGCAGGCTGGAATCTGCTACAATAAATCTGTTAGTCTTTACAATGCCAGAAGACTCTTTTCTTTCCTCCCTTTTCGCTGCAATAGACCCAACACAAGCACCCCTCTGGAGTCTGCAGCTCCAATTAAAATGAATGGGAGAGCATGAAACACAGTATGACTGTGTAACACCTCAAGGTTAAGAGAAGAATTTGGTATTTTTAGATCATTATTCTAAGCCACAAGACAGTTTCAAGCTGAAAATATATACATATTAGTAAGGTATGAGGGGGTCTGATTTTGATAGAAATTAACACTTGGGGTCATTATAAACCCTAGATAAAGCGCCGCTGTACCCATTAAACACATGAACCAAACTGACAAACCAGAAAATTATATGCTAATGTGTATCTATTTACTATAACAATAGTCCTCAGTACATGCTAATATATTGTTAAAGACTTCTAATCTGACCCCATTACCAGTGCAGATGGATAAACACACAAGCTGGAACTAGCTTTTCTAAGCTAGCATATAAAATCTTCTGAGGAAAATGAATTCGAGGAAATCTGAGGAAAATGAAAAGGAATTTCATTCGTCAGCTTCATTGATTAATCAGAGAGAATGTTGTAGGGGGCCGAGCATTTTTTATTTTATTTTATTTATATCCCACCCTCCCCACTGAAGCAGGCTCAGGGCGGCTCACAGTATAAAATCACAACAAACAATAGATCAAAACATTATAAAATTACATTACATATAACACACATTCTGTAATTAAAACAATCAAAATTAATTTGGTGCTAATCTCTTTGGTAATACATATTTCTCCAGTGGCGACAGTATGTCTTCAGCTTCCTACGGTATAAGCTCCACATCAATTAAATGCCAGCCAGAAGAGAGCAGTCTTGCAGGCCTTGTGGAACTGGGCAAGGTTCCACAAGGCCCTCACTTCCTCTGGCAGTTGATTCCACCAGTGGGGACTGCAATCGAGAAGGCCTCCTCTCTGGTGACCTTTAGTTTGGCCTCCTTCGGCCCGGGGATTACCAATAGATTTTGAGATCCTGAATGAAGTACCCTCTGGGGAACCTATGAGGAGAGACGCTCCCTAAGGTAGGCAGGTCCTAGGCCATATAGGGCTTTAAAGGTAATAACCAGCACCTTGTAATGAATCCGATATACTATTAGCAACCAGTGCAGTTCCCACAGCCCCGGCTGTATGTGCTCCCACCTGGGAAGCCCCAATAAGAGCCTGGCTGCCGCGTTCTGCACTAGCTGTAGTTTCCGGGTTCAGCATAGGGGCAGCCCCAAGTAGAGGGCATTACAGTAGTCCAGCCTCGAGTGACCATTGCATGGATCACTGCTGCCAGGTCACCGCACTCCAGGAAGGGGACCAACTGCCTCACCCGCCTAAAGTGAAAGAAAGCAGATTTAACAGTGAGTAAGCCTCTGTGACAAGAAAATCCTGGTTTTCCTGAGTTTCACTTCTTATACTTGGGGTATCATTGAGAGGTTTTTTTTAAACTGTGAGGAGTAAACTTGGATTTTTTTCAGTCCCCTGGAAGCTATGAGGGCAACCCAAAAATCCCTCCAGCATCACCACAAAATGGCAACTGAGTACTTTTCATGTGTTTCTCTCAGACCCAATGGCCAGGACTTTTTTGGTAGAAAAAACCCAGCAAGAACGCATTTGCATATTAGGCCAAACCCCCTGATGTCACCATTGTTTCATATAGGGCTTTTTGTAGAAAAAGCCTGTCGGGAACTCATTTGCATATTAGGCCACATACCCCTGGAGCCAAGCCAGCCGGAACTGCATTCCTGTGCATTCCTGTTCAAAAAAAGCCCTCCCAATGGCTACCAAACTAGCAACAAAATGAATTTGATAGATTTTTGTTCCATTCCAGCAAAGCAAGTATTCTGTACTTTCGTGTGTGTGTGTGATTCAGTCCCTCCCCTCCAGTTATAGGAGACCTGGCTTTAAAACCTTCAAAGCTTAACATGGAAAGCTGTCCTTTATTAAATGTGGAACTAGACATTGTAAGAGACACAGAACTGACACGGCTCTTTGTCACTGAGTTCCCTCTTCTCTTTAGTTGGTTAGATCCTGTTCATCTGTTTTGCTAATGGCAGCACTTTCCCCTGGTCCATGGAGAGTTCCCTTGACCCAAGAGGCTTTGAAGAGCCCTCTGTATCAGAAGAAGGCTTTTCTGAGCTGGGCAAAATGTCACAATTAGTGCAATGGATCCATAGGATGATATCCAATGCCTGCTGCAACACAACATACAAAGGATGTAATTGTACTGCCTGTTTCCCCACTTTTGCCTTTTCTCTACCTAAAGCAATGCTAAAGTGTCTCACCACATGTTCTGTTGCAGTCAGGGGTGGAATTCTAGCAGGAGCTCCTTTGCCTATGAGGCCACACACCCCTGAGGTAGCCAATCCTCCAAGAGCTCACAAGGCTCTTGTTTTTGGTAAGCTCTGGGAGGATTGGCTACATCAGGGGGTGTGGCTTAATATGCAAAGGACCTCCTGCAAGAATTCCACCCCTGGTTGCAGTAAATATTATAGAGAAAGGAGAAGGCTATTTAAGTGATCAGAAAATGAACTGACAATGTCATTTTTTTTGCAATTGTCACTGTTATATTATGCTACTGTATGAATGAATATTAACAAAGGTTAGTTTCCTATTTGATTGTAATGTGTTGCTAATGTTCAGTAGCATTAGTTCTTATGCCCTGACCTGGATGGCCTAGGCTAGCACCATCTCATCAGATCTCAGAAGCTAAGCAGGGTCGCCTGAGTTAGTATTTGGATGAGAGACTACCAAGGAAGTCCAAGGTTGCTTCACAGAGGCTGGCAATAGCAAACCATCTCTGAAAGTTGTCTAGGGGACCTTGCAGGGCCATCATAAGTTGGCTGCAACTTGACGACAGCTTCCACATTCATTATTATGGTGCTTCACTGTCTGGTTTAAGGAGGTTAGGGGGACAGCTTTCCCCTTCCACTTACAGTATGGACCAGAGCCAGTACTGCCAATGTGACCACACTAGGCCTGGTCAGGCAGAGAATGGAGAGGATAATCCATAGGGGTGAGCAGGAACTACAGTTTTGCAGTTCAGTTTGGTTCATAGTTCGTGGCTGAACCACGAACCAAACCACAAACCGCTACAAACCTGGAGGTTGGTTTGCAAGCTGAACCTGTGCGTATTGTTTCATGAGCTACTTAAAGTTTAAAACCCCTGCCTTCTGCTCCTCACAGAAAGCAGAGAGTCATTTAAACCAAACAGCTGAGCAGCAGAACGCTCCCAGTCTCTCAGCTTTCTGCTTGCTGGCGCTTGGCTGAGCTGTTTTTCACAAGGAGCAGAAATCAGGGGGCTAACTCCCTGAAAATTCGTGATAGTTCGTGGCGGTTCTGCAGGTTGTGAACATTGCTTTGCGAACCATAAACCAGCCAAAAGTCATGATAAATTTTAGTTTGTCAACCAGTTTGTGCCCATCCCTATCCCTAATAATCAAGCAGGGAAAAAATCACACACACTGTAGGCATTTCCAAAGGACCAGTAGTCATTGCAAAATGGATTCCTAAGATGTTTACTATAATCAAATACTCAAACACCCTGAGGCTATATTTCCCAGGATGCCCTAAGATCTAGAACTTCAACCACATGAAGAAGAATATCTTAAGTTGCTCATGGGTGTAGGAAATGAAAATTCACTTCCACTCACACTAATAGCCCCCTGCTGGGGTGAAGCTTCAACTCTGACTTTAGCAAATAAAAGCAAATGGGTTTAATAACAAAGATAATGGAAACGAATTTTTTTAACCAAAATTATTGTATACTTTTCGTTCTGTTGAACAAAGCAGGAGTCAAGTTGCACCTTTAAGAGCAACCAGTTTTTATTTAGAACTTAAGCTTTCGTGTGCTCGTAAGCACACTTCATCAGACAAGGAATCCAGCACAGTGAGCAAAGCCATACATTTGCTCACTGTGCTGGATTCCTCGTCTGATGAAGTGTGCTCAAGAGCACATGAAAGCTTACATTCTAAATAAAAATTGGTTGGTCTTAAAGGTGCAACTTGACTCCTACTTTGTTCAACTGCTTCAGACCAACACGGCTGCCCGCTTGGATCTATTTTTCGTTCTGTGGCAGTCTTTTTTAGCATCCAGTTGTGCCCCAAATAGCAAATGAATTCACCACTTTTTCTAGGGGCTCCTTCACCTTTTTATCAAGAAAGCATGCTGGCCCTAGGTACTCTGCATTTAGGTAGCAGTGACAGTATAGCGGTGGATCGATAAGAACAAGAATCAATACCAATACCTAATCAATATGTATGGCTTGGCGATGCTAGGATTAAATAACAGTGCTTTTGAGAAATAATCTTCTATAGCAGTGTGTAGCAAGGGAGTGTTAGCTTGCAGAGAGGGAAAGGGAACTGTGAAGGGTCATTGACCTTTCTAAACCACAGGCTGAAAACAGTAGAAAAAAGCCTAAGAGGAACTATGACAGGTGCTGGAAGTGGAGCAAGAAGGTATGTGTGGGTGTGTGTAGAATGCTTCTATATATGGAAATAAGGGGCCAGTTGAGGCTCCAAGAGGGGCCCAGAGAGCTGAAAAACAACCGGAATTGTGATTGAAGTATGACGTGGGCATCCTCCCAGGGGACTGGAGAACATGGATGTTTTAAGGTAGTGAGTAGGTAGTGAGTGGGCGGAGGCCCCCTATAAGGGATGGCAGGTAACTGTGATCATTGCTCAGACCCTCGGGTCTGGAGCCCGTGTATAGAGCGCTTATGCACGTTAAATAAAGAAGCTGTTTTCCTGACCTTGCCTCAGACCTCGTTTGTGAGTATGATTTACTATTAATTGGACAACACAGGACTTTTCCTGCTACATAAATTTGGCGACCACGAAGGGACAGGGGCCTTTAGCCCCTGATGATTAGCCCGGCCAGGTGCTGCTGTTGGCGGGGAGGACCAGATCCACGGTAGGAATTCCCAGCCTTCTTTTTGGCTGACCGTCATCTGCCCGCCCTGTCTTCAGTTGACCTTTGACCGATGGCCTAATCTCGGACCGGTGAGGGGGCAACAGGCAAACAGCTCTGCTTGGAAGACTCCGGAGTGTAAGTAGAGAGCCTTGAACCCAGGGCCCTGACAGTACAGGACCTTGTGCTCAACGTGATAGATTTCCTTCACCTGAAACAGTCTGATTGCAGTAATAAAACCTCTCTAACAGGGTAGGTGACCAAACGGGTCGCCTGATGCCCATCCCGGCGGCCTAACCACCCGCATGCACCGGCAGCACCCTAGTACAGCCCGCTGGCAGGGGTAGTGGTTCTCTCCATACCAGCGCCCTGGAAGATGTGCTTGCCTTGAGAAGTTGACAGACCAGGGTTCCCTACCAACGCGGCTGGGGGGGAGCCTACATGTCATTCGCCTGTCTGTCTGGGGAAGGGACGAAATCGACCCTTCTGCCACCAATAGGGAATTATTGGGGGAAATTTTGTGTCTATTGTCTAGGGAAATTGTGGGTTTAAAAGTGACATATCTGTCTGGTATGCTTGATGTGTGCATGACGTGTGCCTGAGACAATACTTGCTATTGAAGCGATAGTGGATCTGTCAGTAAGCCACAGCAGCTTCTGCCCCTTTGCTTGTGTAACCATTACTGGAAGAGCTCAGCAAGTGGCTCAAGCTTTAATTTACAAGCCCATATATCACTGTGTGGAAGAGAGAACCGTTTATAAATTTCACTTGGGGTGTGACGATTAGGTATGTTTTGACCCACACTAGAAAGCTGGAGGCAAAGAGGTCACATAATTCTTGAAATTTTTTTCAAATTGCACTAATTGCAGAGAAGTTGTCTGCTGAACAGTGGAAAGCCGCGGACGGGTTTCGCAGCACCCCCAGGCAGCTGGGTATAAAGGCTGGTTGGGGTGATGTGAAATATTTCTGCAGTATTGCATAACCCTCGCTCAGAAAAATGGGAAGTGCGAGTGTGAACCTAGCAACTTGCAAAATGTATGTGTTTTGCCCCAGGGGAGATTCCTGGAGACCCCACAGATGCTATCTATTAACCAGGAAAACTGTGCTTTATTTTTGTTTTATGATTGCAATAATACTGCCGTGTGAGACCATGTGAAAGAGCACCTAAAAGCATTAATCATGTCACATTTGTGTTTTGATATGGTTCCCATTTGACTTAAGTGCATTAATGTGTAGTTTTAAGTAGTATATGGTTGTGGGGTATACTGTCCCTGGACAGGCATCTCAGTCTCAGGACAAGGCACTTTAGGTTAGGAAGCCCCTGGGAATTAGATGCCAAGACATAGAGCAGTGTTTCTGCTGCCCCTTATGGGGAGCTGATTTTAAGCCCAACACAAGGCTCCCAGCTTCTTCCTCTTTTGCCACTTAGACCTCACCCTCGCCCCCTTTATTGATTAAGAGCTGAAGAGTTCCAGATCTATGGGCCCTCCCAGAGAGAAGTACTCCAGAAGCAAGTCCCCTGCCTCTGGTCAGCTTACCTTCTCAGAGGAAATCCCCGTCAGCCATGTGATGTCCCTCCAGCAGATCCAGGGCCCCCAAGCTCCTGGCCCATGACATGCTACAGGGTATTCATTGGACACAAGGGAGAAGAGACTTTTAAAGTGCTTGCTGAGTGCCCCTGAAATAATCCTCCAAGATTGCGGAAGTGGGAAACACTCGAGTGAGATGCCAACAGGGAGGCTCCCATCTGCCTAGTAAGCCAATGCCAACAAGCTCTACCGGCAGGCACAAACCCATTAAGGCGTGTGAGGCAGCAGAGATCCTCCGGAAGCCAGATGTCTGTGTGAAGTCCACCAGATTTATTTTGTCCACCAACCACGAAGTTACAGTCGGCTCCAGATATCAGGCGAAGGCAGCAGGAAGCTGAGTCCAGCCTGAAGGAGGTTAGAAGATTGATGTTCAGCCAGTAAGATGCAAGGCTATGGGCATCAAGCCAAACAACTGGTCCAAGAAGTGAAAGGCCACAGAGGAAGCCGTGGGTTCAGTAGCTTTTTCCTGTGCAAGTGCTGCCGAAGATAAGAGAGAAAACCTTAGCCGAAGGGCTGATCCAGATAAGGAAACCAAGGGTCATCTGAAGGTCCTGATGTCTGCGATGCCTGAGCTCCTGGATGTCGACAGAGAGAACGGCAGAAGGAACGCTGCCCAGCAGCGAAGCAGGATCGAGCAGATCCACAAAGGGGAACTGACTGGCATCGAGGAAGTCCCGCGCCTGAAGGCTGTAGCCGGATTGCGCCAGAGGGAGATGGCCAGGAAATGGTAGAAGCGCGGAAGAAGCAGCTGTCCCAGTCCCAGAACGAGGTGTGAGCCTGCAAGGGCCTCTCCAGCAGGGAGAGGGTCCAGAAGAAAGTCCGGAAGAAAGTCCAACTTGCTAAGTTTCTGTGTGAAGCTACAAAGAGGGGACTCTTTTTGTTCCTTTTTGAGTAATTTCTGGGTTATTTTGATTTTTTTTTAATGTTTTGAAGCCACTTTCCTTTGATGGCAGCAGTTCTATGCATAAGACTTGTTTTGCCCCAGAAGAAGAGAAGAAAATAAGACGGTCCCTAGGGGTAAGTAGTCAAAATGTGCCCAAAGCTAGTTTTAGCTTGACACATTGCTCAGTGCCTTGGCCATATATTGTGATGCTTAAGTAAGAGAGAAGATCCAGTTCTTTGTGATTTGTGATGCATGAAAGGCCCTTAGGAAAATTGTTAAAATGAGAAAACCCAGCCCCAGAAAGAAATGTTATGTTGAATTATAGGCTTGTTTTGAACTTTGTATTGTTTTGCTATGCAGCTTTAATCAAGGTTTTCCTAGATAGGCTTTCTAGGTGCAGCCTTGCTCCCAGACCTGATTGCTTGAAGCCCGACCTCTGGACCTCACTCACCGGCAGCAGTGAGGTTCCACAGGCAACGCCCTCTGGATCCTGGCCTACCGGGAATGGCAGGATTCCACAGGCATCAGGAGACGACTCCCCTATGATTTTGATGTTTAGTTTTAATAGGTTGATTTTAGTATGTATGAAGGTTTGTGGATGTGATGATAAATATTCAAACTCTGTTTGAAAGAGGGGAAATATAGCGGTGGATCGATAAGAACAAGAATCAATACCAATACCTAATCAATATGTATGGCTTGGCGATGCTAGGATTAAATAACAGTGCTTTTGAGAAATAATCTTCTATAGCAGTGTGTAGCAAGGGAGTGTTAGCTTGCAGAGAGGGAAAGGGAACTGTGAAGGGTCATTGACCTTTCTAAACCACAGGCTGAAAACAGTAGAAAAAAGCCTAAGAGGAACTATGACAGGTGCTGGAAGTGGAGCAAGAAGGTATGTGTGGGTGTGTGTAGAATGCTTCTATATATGGAAATAAGGGGCCAGTTGAGGCTCCAAGAGGGGCCCAGAGAGCTGAAAAACAACCGGAATTGTGATTGAAGTATGACGTGGGCATCCTCCCAGGGGACTGGAGAACATGGATGTTTTAAGGTAGTGAGTAGGTAGTGAGTGGGCGGAGGCCCCCTATAAGGGATGGCAGGTAACTGTGATCATTGCTCAGACCCTCGGGTCTGGAGCCCGTGTATAGAGCGCTTATGCACGTTAAATAAAGAAGCTGTTTTCCTGACCTTGCCTCAGACCTCGTTTGTGAGTATGATTTACTATTAATTGGACAACACAGGACTTTTCCTGCTACAACAGCTGATTCCGTAGTTAAAGAAAACAGTATTTATGCAGATAAAAATCCTGACTTAACAGTACTGCAGTGCCTCCTAAAGATCGTCTGTGGATTAGGCAGCTTTCTCTCAGCTCTGCTAAGATTTTGCAATGGTTTTTTTTTTCCCCTAAGCAAAGAATCCGGTGCTCTTTGAAAGCCATACAGTTAAATCGCTGTGATCATTTTAATTGCTGGCTTTACTATTCATTGTTTAAAAAAAAAAAATTAAAAGAAAGTTTAAAAAAAAATCTTGTTCTTTCCAGTCATAAACCCCTCTCTCCAATCTTCATCTGGCTGGATTTCCATGATAGCTGATTAGCTCCTGTGGATGGCCCAATTATAAGCTTTAGAAAATCAGTCAAAGAACCAAATTAATGCTTGGGGGAGCATTAGAGGGAAGAGAAACTTTTAATCTTTTCGGAGTTGGGGATGAGCAGGGCATTAGTAAGCATATCAGTATGGACTAATGGACTCCATGGCAGATTTAGTTTCACGAGAAGTGTATTGGGATCTGCGAACATTCATATGTATTCTGATTATTAGGAACTGTAAGGCAGCCAATTTCCGGGCTTTAGAATTAAATGTCTTGCTTATACCCAGTTAATAAGCATCTTTGCATCTCTCCATCTTTGGAGAGTCTCTGTTTATTGAGGAAATCAGATCGTCTGGGACTTAAGCAAATGTTGGAGTTGCCTTACGAAATTAATTTCAGTCTATGTGGAAATTGAACTGGTTTCACTCAAATGCAAATACATGGATTGACTGACCTCGGTGAATGGAATAGATACACTCAACCCAACCTGGAAGTTTTACCATGCCTGCATAAGAAAGAACACTGTTTACAATGAGGCACGTCAGAAGCCGGTGTTCAGTGGATTTTCCGTCAATTACATTTTGAACTCTACCCTTCTTCCTACAAGCTCCAGGCAGCCTGTATGGTTTTCTGCCCCTTCGTTTTATGTTCGCAACAACTCCAAGGAGACAAGTCAAACTAGGTTCTGTGGCTGAGTGTGGGGCTTGAACAAGGGATGGGCGCCAACTGAATTATGAGCTGGAATTCATCATGGTTCGCAAGGCCTCAGTTCATGTCCATCCCTGTAGAAACCTCCCAGGTTTTGGAGGTTTGTGAAACTAAAAGAACAGCAGAACAATCTTTGCCCAAATCGAGGAATGGTTGCATAAAATTGTGACAAAGTCTAAAGCTGGGTATGCCCAGAGCAGGGTTACCAGGTCTGTGTTGGAAAATACCTGGAAACTTTGGGGCTGGATCTGGGAGAGGGCAGGGTTTGGGGAGGGGTGGGGAAGGGCCGCAGCATGGTCCAATGCCATAGAGCCCGCCCTTCAAAGCAGCCATTTATCCAAGAGAGCTGATCTCTGCCAGCTGGAGATCGCTTGTAAAAGCAGGCGATTTCAAGATCCCACCTGGGGACTGGCAGCCTAGCCCAGAAACTTACATGAAAACCGCTTACCTCTCATCACTGCCAGAGCCCTCAGTGTAGAAAATTGAGAAAGCCCCTGAGATACTGCACCAGCCTTTTATCTCCCCTCAGAATACCCATAGGTGGTTTATTCACGCCGCCCTCTCTACACATTTGCCTTGAATGTTACCTTAGGCAAAAATTCAGTGCCAATTGATCTACATGGGAGACTCCCCCCTGAGAAATTTCTCTCATTGTATCAAATTTGTTTGATTGCCCTTGATATTCCTGCAGGCGTTGTCCTGGACTGGACCTTCAAGATACGCTTTAGGCAAATTCCACCTGCTCTGACATAGGACATCTGCCTGAAGCAATTTCAAGCTTGAAAGGGAAGGTGACAGCCACCTGAATCTCTTCATGGCTCACCTACATGCAAGGAGTGAAGCCTCATGAATGACTCATGCTATTTTCCTCCCTTATACTTGATCACTATTAATAACATTAGGCAGCCCCATGGCGCAGAGTGGTAAAGCTGCACTACTGCAGTCCAAGCTCTCTGCTCACGGCCTGAGTTCAATCCTGGCGGAAGCTGGGTTCAGGTAGCTGGCTCAAGGTTTACTCAGGCATCCATCCTTCTGAGGTCCGTAAATTTTCTTTCTTTTCTTTTTTTCTTTTTGCATTTTCTTTCTTTATTAAAGGAAGAATTTAAAAATTAACAACTCCAACAAAATCTTTTACACTGTACCAACTTAATAGCACTTAAACATTGTATTTTCATGTTTTCTTCATCTTCCATCCTTCCAAGGTCGGTAAAATGAGAACCCCGCTTGCTAGGGGGAAAGTGTAGATGACTGGGGAAGGCAATGGCAAACCACCCCGTAAAGAGTCTGCCGTGAAAACGTTGTGAAAGCAACGTCACCCCAGAGTCGAAAACGACTGGTGCTTGCACAGGGGACCACCTTTACCTTTTTATTAATAACATTACCACAACACTCAACATTAATATAGCACTTTTAGTGGACTGAACACATCGCATCAATAATATATGTAATAGGATGGTTAGGCCAATAATAACCTCCTCTATACCGTAGATGCCAATCCAGGTGTAGTAACTACCTACAGTATTAACTTTGTCAAACCTTCCACAGAAATAAATAAAATAGGCAGAACACAGAAGACTTTTCCACATGGTTTTTATTCCAGCTTGGCATCTTGACTGCATTAGGTTTTCCTAGTATAGTTATGGGGAGGAAAATTTCTTTTTCTGAAAATCAGTTTTATTGGATATGGCTATTGCCATAGGTCAGGGGTGGCAAAACTGTGACTCAGGAGCCACATGAGCCTCTTTCACACATACTGTGTAGCTCTCCAAGTCCCCCACCCCACCCCATTGGTTGGCTTGGAAAAGACATTTCTGTCTTTAAATCAACTCTCCAAGCCAAGCCAGCCAGCAGCTTGGAGAATGCATTTAAAGCTAAAGTTGCTTTCTTTTCCACTTCCCCCTTCCTCATATATTTTCCTTCCTTCCTTCCTTCCTTCCTTCCTTCCTTCCTTCCTTCCTTCCTTCCTTCCTTCCTTCCTTCCTTCCTTCCTTCCTGTTTGGTGTAGTGGTTAAGTGTGCAGACTCTTATCTGGGAGAACCAGGTTTGATTCCCCACTCTTCCACTTGCAGTTGCTGGAATGGCCTTGGGTCAGCCATAGCTCTCGCAAAGCTGTCCTTAAAAGGGCAGCTTCTGTGAAACCTCTCTCAGCCCCACCTACCTCACAGGGTGTCTGTTGTGGGGGAGGGAGGTAAAGGAGATTGTAAGCCACTCTGAGATTCAGAGTGAAGGGCTGGGTATAAATCCAATATCTTCTTCTTACTTCATAAGGCTCTCAAACATCCGAAGTTCATGTCTTGTGGCTCTTACTTTAAGCAAATTTGGCCACCCCTGTCATAGATCCTGTCCTGTCCTTACATTCCACTGACCAAAATTTATCTATTTAAATACTTTTACCCAACCTTTCCTTTTTGAAACAAATTTGAAGCTTTCCTCCAATCTAAGACACCTTTGCCCAATTTAAGTTGCTCCTCCATTGCAGGAAAAGCAACTAACATTGGAGGAAAGTTCCAGAGGGTGGAGGAAGGCTACTTGGAGGAAGGCCACCCTGCTGATTCCTCCTATTCTCTTTTTTCTCTTTTGAAAGAAGGGTATCTGGTATCTGTTTCATTTCTCATTGAAGAGAAACCAGTGCACCTTTTTGTAACTTCAGCCTCTTTAAAAAAAAAAAAGAAATTGGATTTATATTCCACCCTCCACTCAGAGTCTCAGAGTGGCTCACAATCTACTTTATCTCCCTCCCCCACAACAAACACCCAGTGAGGTAGATGGGCTGAGAGAGCACTCCCAGAAGTTGTCCTTTTAAGGACAGCTCTGCGAGAGCTATGGCTCACCCAAGGCCATTCCAGCAGCTGCAAGTGGAGGAGTGGGGAATCAAACCTGGTTCTCCCAGATAAGAGTCTGCACACTTAACCACTACACAACTACTGTTGTTTTATTGGGATGGCACTCCTAGGGGAAGTTTTGGAAAGACATTGCCTGTTTTTTGAGAATTTATGGAATATGAGAATTTATGGAATTTTCCAAACCTCCCTCCTGCCTCTCCTCTCTCTGAATTTCTCTTTGATCAAAATGGGATTGACTCCGAATTCCTAAGGGGTGGGGAGAGGAACAGATTGTTGAGTTTCAGAGAGAAGTAAAGGTGGTAAAGAGGAACTAAGAACTTATCTTTACAATATTGCCTTATGCACAGTCGTTGCTCTGCATATTCTTTTAGCTTGGAAAAACGTCGACTGAGGGGGTGACATTAATTTACAAGATTATGCATGGGATAGAGAAGGTAGAGAAAGAGGTACTTTTCTCCCTTTCCCACAATATGAGAACTCAGGGACATTCATTGAAATTGCTGAGCAGTCGGAGTAGAACTGGTAAAAGGAAGTGCTTCTTCACTCAAAGGGTGATTAACAAGATAATGCATGGGATGGAGAAAGTAGAGAAAGTAGAGAAAAGTAGAGAAAGTAGAGAAAGTAGAGAAAGAAGTACTTTTCTCCCTTTCTCACAATACGAGAACTCGTGGGCATTCGATGAAATTGCTGAGCAGACAGGTTAAAACGGATAAAAGGAAGTACTTCTTCACCCAAAGGGTGATTAACATGTGGAATTCACTGCCACAGGAAGTGGTGGCGGCCACAAGCATGGCCACCTTCAAGAGGGGGTTAGATAAAAATATGGAGCAGAGGTCCATCAGTAGCTATTAGCCACAGTGTGTATGTGTGTGTGTGTGTGTGTGTGTATATATATATATATATATATATATATATATATATATATATATATATATATATATATATATTTGGCCGCTGTGTGACACAGAATGTTGGACTGGATGGGCCATTGGCCTGATCTAACATGGCTTCTCTTATGTTCTTATGTTCCTAACACATGGAATTCCCTGCCGCAGGAAGTGGTGGTGGCTACAAGCATAGACAGCTTCAAGAGGGGATTGGATAAGTATATGGAGCAGAGGTCCATCAATGGCTATTAGCCACAGCTTATCGTTGGAACTCTCTGTCTGGGGCAGTGATGCTCTGTATTCTTGGTGCTTGGGGGAGCACAGTGGGAGGGATTCTAGTATCCTGGCCCCACTGGTGGACCTCCTGATGGCACTTGGGGTTTTTTTGCCACTGTGTGACACAGAGTGTTGGACTGCATGGGCCATTGGCCTGATCCAACATGGCTTCTCTTATGTTCTTATTCCCCCACCCCGAGCTTTCCCCATAAAAGTGCTCTAAAAATCACAGGGAAAACTTGAAGAAAAAAATGGAAGAATAAGAACTAGCAAGCAAAGACGTGAGCAAGGGAGAGGGGAACCGATGTGGTTGAGAAGCCAAACTGGAGCAAAACGCCAGTGAAGGAAAGTTCAGGAAGTCAATTCTGAACAAGGTACCCACGGGAGTAGTGAATTCACAACAGAACGTTGTTTTTGATCAAGAGCAGTAAAACACAACTCATAATTTCCCAATGCCTTCTCTCTTTTCTGTATGCTGCTCCTGCTTTACACTGCTCTGATGAACAGACTCCTCAGGTCTGAAGTGTTTTTTGATGAACCATCCTCCAATGGCTCATTAGTACCTAGACAAAAAAAAAAAATTAAGTGTGCTGAAGTTCATTGATTTCAACTCTGCGTGGTATTTTGGTCAGTAATTAGAAGCCCTTCAAAGAAATGCAAAAAGTTCATAAACCTTTGGTTTTTGGCAAGATTTTGTTGCATCGGAAAACGGGGAAGGTTTTATCGAACACCCAATTGCTTTGTCTTCGGTGCCAAGGATTAATGTCAAAGATTAATGCTTCAGGTACTTAAAAATGTATTACTTGGGAGTGTCACTGATTTCCGCCTTCCCAAAGATTTGACTGATTGATAGATGACCGAGAATAATATATGTTTTGGGAATCATAGAGTTGGAAGGGACCTCCAGGGTCATCTAATCCAACCCCCTGCACAATGCAGGAAACTCACAAATACCTTCCCCTAAATTCACAGGATCCGCATTGCTGTCAGATGGCCATCTAGCCTCTGTTTAAAAACCTCCAAGGAAGGAGAGCCCATCACTCACAAGGGCCACTGCCATCTTCACTGATCCCATCAGACAACCATTAGTCACTTTCACCAGCGGAAAAAAAATTAGAAGTCCATCTTCACTACAAAAATAATTCCTGCCCTAGCGCCTCTACTTCACTGCTGAATCTTCATTTTTAAGTTCACTTTCTTTATGCAGGGCTTTCCTCCTGTCCTGTAGGATGAATATTTTTTCTCCTATGACAAAAGAAAGCAGGATTTTTGTCATTCTAGTAAATCTAGTCAAGCCCCAGTCTTCCAAATAACACTTCTGTGTATATATGGAGGCCTGTAACATTTCTACTGAATCAAACATGAAGTGGTGGTTAGGGAATAGGTTCTTTTTTATGGCTAGTCCCATCTTTGGTTACCCGGGAACGGAAAAGTCATAGATTTACAATAAAGCCGAATAATGGCTTCCTGTGGTGCTCTATTATTTTGATGCACTGAGCTAAATTTGTAGAACAAATGCACCGGATTTGGATCTCCTTCTTATTGGGTGGAAGTATTCAGCACAGGAAGTCTTTTTCCAATTTTTCGTGGATTGAAGCACACTTTTTCTTCTAAATTAAAATTGAAAGCACAATCCTCTCTTACACCCCCAAGACATCTTAGATCCTAAGAAAACCCTTAGGGTAGTGGTGGCCTGGGTCTAAAAATATTGGTTGCCAGGAGACATACGGGGCCCACCCACAACTATAAGGCTATCGTTTCATTTTTATAAGAAATAAATAAAATTTTCAAAAATACGTAAGTGGGGAAAAGGTACAATTAAGACTTTTGATATATATATTATTGCATTTTAATGGTTTTCGTAATCACATCACGGTATTTTGTTTGATTTGCTATCTCCCCGTGATTCTCCCTTGTGCCCACCTGGAGACTGGCAACCCTAAATACAACATAAATTTTAGTTGCATTACTGTAATGATACTGAAACGTCTATTATATTTTCAAGCTACTAAAAGGTCATCAAAGATTTCAGGTTTTCACGGCTCGCATCATCATTAGGGTTTGTAGAATCTTTCGGGCTCAAGTGCCGTGTTCTACTGGAGAAAGTTTCTTCAAAGTTTTTCTTTTCTACTAAAAGGTCATTAACATTTTTAACATATTGTCTAATGTTTAAGGGGGCCCACTTCATCAGGGGCCCACTTGCCATTGGGCAAGCAGACACCCTGGCCAGTCCACCACTGCCTTAGGGCTGACCTGGCAGGAAAGGGATCTCCCTTCCAGCAAAATTCAAGCTATAGTCACATAGACTAGGAAAGAAATTCCAGGGTACCACTGATGACATTATGGCAGTGAAATGAAGAAAAGGCCTGCTGTGGTTGACCTTGACTTCGAAATGAGGTTTGGGAATAACTTGAGTACAATTAGAATGGCAATTAGATAAAGCAATATATAAACAAAACATCAGGTTCACTGTTTTGTGACAATCAGGGGAATATTATCAGCACGCGCTCCACATAGCACAAAAGCAACCTTGATGTGATGGCACTGTGTCCACATTCTTTTTCTGTGGAGTTTCACTAACATGAAGGTATGCAGTCTGAAGAAGCCAGGTTAGATTTTGACTCGATGGGAAGTTTGATATTTATGTTGGATGGTGAATTGTAAATGTTCTTTTGTTCCGGTATCTGAGGAAGCAGAAGGGAAATGGTTGACTCCAGATAGTGACACCATTGGAACAATTAGAATACCACATTTCTGGATTTGTGGCGATCCTATAAAGAGGTTTTGGAATAGAGATTTTCCCATTTAAACGGCAAGTCTGAAAGTGGAACCACGTTCACCTTCAATACCATTGGGTTTGCCATACCTAAGAAAGGATTTTGGATGACTATGATCAAGCCAATACATTTATATTTGTATAAAGTGTGGACATTATTGTCACATTTATTTGTGGTATGAATTGTATTTATAATGATTTGTGGTGTTTTTACACAGAAGTAGATACATATGAATTTGAGTAAATCATTTATGTTTATTGACTAAAAATCTCTCTTAGTAATTGGATCACGTTTGTTTACTATAGTCTTTGGTATGCATGTGTGAGCACTGCTAGAACTCCGCACAAAAATAATGCTTGCTCACATAGACGAAAAAGAAGAACTGCAGATTTATACCCCGCCCTTCTCTCTGAATCAGAGACTCAGAACGGCTTACAATCTCCTTTACCTTCTCCCCCCACAACAGACACCCTGTGAGGTGGGTGGGGCTGGAGAGGGCTCTCACAGCAGCTGCCCTTTTAAGGACAACCTCTGCCAGAGCTATGGCTGACCCAAGGCCATTCCAGCAGGTGCAAGTGGAGGAGTGGGGAATCAAACCTGGTTCTCCCAGATAAGAGTCCATGCACTTTACCACTACACCAAACTTAACACTCAAGAACATATTTTTCCATTGCTTTCTCAAGGTCCATGTGCAGGTCATAATACTGAATGGGGGCAGGTCAAAAAAGAATTGTAAGCTGTAACAAACTATACATACTTCAGTTGCCAAACCGATTTGAGAAATTCTCCCAATTAAACTTTAGTTTAAAGAGAAGAACAGGCAGAACTTCAACAAGCATAAAAGAACAGAATTAATGGAGGAACTCCAGGGCTGGATCCAGGGGGGCAGCTTAAGATGACTCAGGGACAGCTTGCATATGGATTAAAAATCAAGTCCAAACGCACACATCTGCCACCTGTCCAGCTTCCGTACTCACCCTGTCCTCCGGCACCTCTGAGGTGGCTCAAAAAGCTTCCACTTAGGAAGTGGTAGCAAATTCTTCTGCCAGATGCCAGATTGGGGGGGGGGGGGCAAAGTGGAAGGGCTTCTAGCCCCACTTGTGAACCTCCTGATGGCACTTCGGGATTTTTTGGCCACTGTGTGACACAGAATGTTGGACTGAATGGGCCATTGGCCTGATCCAACATGGCTTCTCTTATGTTCTTATGCCTTTCTGGTGGTGTGAACCTGCCAATCCACTCTAGACACTCACCAGTATTCTTTTTTTGTAAAAAAAAAAACAAAACTAAACTAAACTAAACTAAAAACCAAAAAACCCCCCAAAACTTCAAGAAGAAGAAGCATTGCAGATTTATACCCCACCCTTCTCTCTGAATCAGAGACTCAGAGTGGCTTACAATCCAGAGGACAGGGACCGTCTCCTTCCATATATGCCCAGGAGGTCGTTATGTTCAGCCTCCCAACATCTGTTGGCTGTCCCTGGCCAAAGAGATGCCCGCCTCGCCTCAACTAGGGCCAGGGCTTTTTCAATCCTGGCCCCGACCTGGTGGTATCAGCTCCCTATTGAGATTCAAGTCCTACCTGGCTTATTAGTCTTCTGCGGGTCCTGTAAAACAGAGTTGTTCCACCAGGCTTTTAGCTGAGGCTGCGGACATCTATTCTTGATCTGGTTGGCCTCTCCAGTCAGCACTGTCATCTGTGCTAGGAAATGGAATAAAAACTGCCATGATGTGAGACGGCTAGGCTGGGCAATATGTAGTGACATGGTAATCTGAGTGCTGTTGAGTTGTCTGTTTATAGAATGTTTTATTGCATTTTATTGTTTTATCATATGTTGTACTCCGCCCTGAGTCCTATGGGGAATGGGTGGAAAAGAAATATACTGAAATAAAATAAATAAATTAGGGTCTGTAGAATCTTTCGGGATCAAGTGCCGTTTCTACTGGAGAAAGTTTTCTCCAGTAGAACACGGCACTTGATCCCGAAAGATTCTACAAACCCTAATGATGTTACCAGCCATGAAAACCTGAAATCTTTGATAAAATAAATAAAATCTCCTTTATCTTTCTCCCCCACAACAGACACCCTGTGAGGTGGGTGGGGCTGAGAGAGCTTTCACAGAAGCTGCCCTTTCAAGGACAACTCCTATGAAAGCTATGGCTAACCCAAAGCCATTCCAGCGGCTGCAAGTGGAAGAGTCCATGCACTTAGCCACTACACCAAATTGGCTCTATACCCAACCACTGCAGCAAACTAGGCGCATGAGTGCATAGCCACTGAAAATGTAAAAAAAACGTAAAATGTAAGAAAAAAAGAAACCCAAAATCACACGATGGGGATGGTGTGCAACAACTGTCTGACTGCATCAAAGTGCCTCCTGCGTGAGATATGGGCACTTTGCAAAAGAGCATCTGAATGGGCTCCCCTGCACCTGAAACTGCCGGTCTGGACCCAGCCCTGGTTTACCTTTTAACAAGCACCTGCCTTTTAATTAATTAAATATTAATAGTCCTTTATAGTCATCTTTTGGAATTCGAGTGTGTTCCCACAATGCACTAGGAGAACTACTGTGCCACACCCCTTATATTCCCCACCTACCTGTCCCAGCAGCCAAAGCTAACTCTGAAGGTCATCCCTGAAACATGACTCATAAATCGTCAAGGCAACTGATTGGGAACTGGGGCCCTGAATTACTTGGGAGCACTCCACGAGGTAGTGGGATGTACGAAGGCCCATGTTCCCATTCAAGTAAAGTTTTTCTGTTTTGTTTGGCTGCATTTGAGTGGTTATTCTTGGTCCGGTTGACAAGGAAACCAACCATGCAGAGTGGCAGGGGTGGAATTCTAGCAGGAGCTCCTTTGCATATTAGGCCGCACCCCCCTGATATAGCCAATCCTCCAAGAGCTTACAAAAAAGAGCCTTGTAAGCTCTTGGAGGATTGACTACATCAGGGGTGTGGGGCCTATTATGCAAAGGAGCTCCTGCTAGAATTCTACCCCTGCCGAGTGCTATTCATGCAAATCCAGTCCAGATACCAACTATATGAGCAGGGTACTTTATAAATTGCCTGTATTTTCCCACTTCTCTAAAAAAATCCCACAGACATCCTGGAGTTTTTATTCAATCACAATATAATTTTGTCAGCTCACTGGTTCCATGGCAGATAATGTCATCTAATAGTGCACATTTAAGGTTTTGTATTATAGTTGCTTTCCATCTAAATTAAAAAAACTCTTTCAAGAGACTCCATCTATTCATTCATTTACAATGTAGCTGTCAAACTGATAATTTCATCATTAACATTCCTATATTTATGGAGATCATAGACATCTCAACAGCACGCTTTTGATATACTTTCTTTTCAATCAAGTATTTTGGGAGGGGGGGGTATTCGAAGCTAGAAAAGACATGGTCTTGTTTGTGGCTATGTAGGCAAAAACTCAATTGTAACAGTGTCTTGTTATATAACCCTCTAATTCTGCTAATAACTCACAGGGCCTTTTTTGTAGGAAAAAACCCAGCAGGAACTCATTTGCATATTAGACCACACTCTTTGACATCACCATTGTTTCACACAGGGTTTTTTTGTAGAAAAAGCCCAGCAGGAATTCTTTTGGATATTCGGCCATAGCCTCTGATGTCACCATTGTTTCACACAGGGCTTTTTTGGTAGAAAAAGATCAGCAGGAACTCATTTCCATATTAGGCCACACCCCCTGATGCCAAGGCAGCTGGAACTGCGTTCCTGTGCATTTCTGCTCAAAAAATGCCCTAGTTCAGGGGTGGCCAAACTTGCTTAGCGTGAGTGCCATATAGACTAAACATCAGATGTTTGAGAGCCGCAAGACATGAATGTCAGATAGGTAGGAAGGAAGGCAAATAGGAGGGATGGAGGGAGAGGCAGAAATAAGGGAGGAGAGAGGTGGAAAGAAAGCAACTTTAACTTCAAATGCATTCTACAAGCCACCAGCTAGCTTGGCTTGGAGAAGTGATTTAAAGAGAGAAGAAATGCCTTCTTCAAGCCAGCTAGCAGTGGGGGCTTTAAGAGCCACACAGCATGTGTGAAAGAGCCACATATGGCTTTCAAGCTGCAGTTTGCCAGCCCTGATCTAGATATACAGATGCACACACACACACACAAGCAACATCTTCATTCCACTTCGCTGGCCAAATCTTATTAAAGACAATTTCAGAAATCTGCTGGTACCCACAGAAGACCTATTAACAAGCAACTCAGTCTTGAAAATATCCACACAAAAAATCCATGACAGACCATATTCAGACTTCCACACGGCACGTAATGAATTGATGGAATTCCTTAGCACAAGACATCGCGATGGCTATCGATTCAGAGAGCAAAAAAAGTGCAGAACAGCGGCCTTTCAAGACCCAGGACAGCGATTGGATTGCAAGCATGTTGCATCAGAGTCACATGATATGAAGAGGAGGAGCTAGAAATATGACCTCACTGATGTCAAGGCCTGGACCTAGGGGAGCAGTTCAAGACAGCCAGGGGCAGGAAACATAACTGTGGATTCATTTTGTTTTGTTTTGTTTCAATTTTCAAACTTTATTGATGTTAAAGGGGATGCAACACAATGTTACTTGGGAGAAGAGAAGTGGAGTTGTAATAACTGAACTGTGCATTTATGAGGAACAAGCAAAGGGTCGGAACCATGGATTTACCTTGCTTGACTTCTCCTTGGGTGTGCAAAAAGAAGTGATAGCCGTGGCACTCTTGTTCTCTGTGCATAAGCACTAACAGCAGATGCTTCCAAAAGGCAACTCTAGAGGGAATCACAACCTGATAGTTGAAGTACCACAAGCCACTAGAGCAGGGGTGTCAAACAAGCAGCCTGGGGGCTAAATCAGGCTGCTATCAGCCCCCTGAACAACTGGCTGTTGTCTGCTTCCTTCTCCCTCTCTCTTGCTTCCTTCTGCATCACAGCTTGCTTTGCCATGCTTGCTCAATTGCACAGGAGCTACAGAATAAAACCTCTATTTTCTCCATTGGCTGAGGCTCCTCCCTGGGGGAAGAAAGGGGGAGGGAGAGCTTGCTTTGCCAGGCTCTCTCAAGCACACAGCAGAGCTACTGAGCCAAGTCTTTCTTCCTTCTATTGACTGAGGCTCCTCCCCCTCCTGGTCCTCTGGGGAAGGAAGCAAAGAGCCCAAGCTTCCTTTGCCCGGTTCCCTGGATCCCATGGGAGAGATACAAAGAAAATACCTTTAAGGCCAACTAATGTTTTATTTTTTGAAAGTTTCTAAAGGTTTTTTTAAAATCTTTAATTGTGTTTGCCCGTGTCCTTCATAAAGTTTACATCTCTGCTACCTGGCATTTCATTTTATGTCACACCTGGCCCAGCCCGACAAAGTCTCATTTATATCCGATCTGGCCCTCATAACAAATGAGTTCGACACCCCTGCCCTAGAGGGTCCCAATGAGGATTGCCAGCTCCAGGTTTAGAAAGCCCTGGAGGTTTGAGGGGGCTGAAACCTGAGGAGGCTGGGGTCAGGGAGGGGAGGGGAGGAGCCTTCTACGAAGCCATAGAATCCACCGTCCAAGGCAGCTATTTTAGCCAGTGGAACTGATCTAGGTCATCTGGAAATCAGTTAGCCAGAAGAAGAAGATATTGGATTTATATCCCGCCCTCCACTCTGAAGAGTCTCAGAGTGGCTCACAATCTCCTTTACCTTTCTCCCCCACAACAGACACCCTGCGAGGTGGGTGGGGCTGGAGAGGGCTCTCACAGCAGCTGCCCTTTCAAGGACAACCTCTGCCAGGGCTATGGCTGACCCAAGGCCATTCCAGCAGGTGCAAGTGGAGGAGTGGGGAATCAAACCCGGTTCTCCCAGATAAGAGTCCGCACACTTAACCACTACACCAAACTGGCTCCCACACCAAACTGGCTCCCACACGGAAGTTCTCCTCCAGCTCCCACATGGAAGTTAGCGACCCCAGTCCCAACCCATGGTTGAAGACCAGTGGCTTAGATGACAGATGTAAGATCTGACATAATGACTAAATGGAACCTTCATGTTCTGAATGCTGGTGAAAAAACTATGAAGGAGAGCTACAAAGTTTGTGTGTTGCTTGTGAATCTTGCCAGCCTCTGTTAGAAACAGGATGCTAGACTAGACGTTCTCTGGGTCAAATCTAGTAGTGTTCCCACTTTCTTCTACAGTTAACTTCCTGAAATCATGAAACAAAAGAATTCATAGATCAAAAGGTGGTTTAGGTATCCCTAAATTGGAGCGCTATACATGGAGGATTGTACTGAATGCTGAAGAAGAAGAAGAAGAATGCAGATTTATACCCTGCCCTTCTCTCTGAATCAGAGACTCAGAGCAGCTTACAATCTCCTATATCTCACCCCCCCCCCCACAACAGACACCCTGTGAGGTGGGTGGGGCTGAGAGGGCTCTCACAGCAGCTGCCCTTTCAAGGACAACCTCTGTGAAAGCTATGGCTGACCCAAGGCCATTCCAGCAGCTGTAAGTGGAGGAGTGGCTCACCAAAACCCTCCATGAACCCATGGCCGAAGCCCTGCCCTCAGCACACCGCCAGCATTTCCTCCTGGCTACCGTTACCTATCTAAAGAAATTTTGGAAATTTTATTTTAGTACAAGACAATTACATTCTTATTAATTTCTCAAGTGCTGTGACCCTCTCTCTAAAGCCTACTCATGCACAACATGCCATTTCATTACTCAATATTTCCTCTTCCCTCTCCCCCCTGAAGCTTGCCTCCATTTTCAACACGAAAATTATCTGCCCATCCAACAGTTTGAAGACCGAACATAAAACGTTATGCCTCCTGCATAACTGGCTCGTATTCCTGCCATGACTTCTCTTGCGTGCCCTGCTAATGTTAATGAGGAGGTGCTGCACAGCCATGATAAGACTTCTATACAATGGAGCCTCATCAAGGTCCCGTCAAAGCTGCCCATGGAAATAAAACCGAGGGGGAAAGTGAATATAGGGAAGCGGCTTTGCTGCATTGTAAGGACACCACAGGAGGAGTGTTGACATGTGAGCTGTATACCTTTAAAGAGCTTTCAGGTAAAAATTTAAGAGACATTTTCAGCGTGCCATCAATGCATGTTGTTGATTTAGAACTGTTCAGCTTCTCATTGTGGATCCACCGCTTCCTTGATCGGTGAGACAAGGGGCAGTGATACAGTTCAAGGGGTAGTGATACAGGGGTGAGTTTCCTTTTCAAAGATACAACTAGAGGTGATCATAGCAAAGGGCATCCCCCCATCCCTAGTTGAAAGATCAGGCTGATCTCCCTTGCTGGCTATACTGGATTTCCCAAGCACCGTCCCCAAGGGAGGGACAGTGGCTCAGTGGTAGAGCATCTGCTTGGTAAGCAGAAGGTCCCAGGTTCAATTCCTGGCATCGCCAACTAAAAAGGGCCCAGACGAATAGGTGTGAAAAAACTCAGCTCGAGACCCTGGAGAGCCATTTCCAGTCTGAGTAGACAATACTGACTTTGATGCACCGAGGGTCTGATTCAGAATAAGGCAGATTTATATGTTCCTCTGTTCATTTGTAATATACGCAATTCAAATACTGGTCTCAGCATCTACCTGTTGGTAGAAGGAAAGGTAGTGGGTCAGTGGTAGAACATACAAAAAAAATCATAGGTTAAAATTCCTGGCACATCCTTTCGTTTCGCTGCCAACAGCCAGAGAAGATAGAGCCGAACAAATAGTTTTAATATGTTGGTTTTAATATGTTGTTACTTCCAGGGAAAACAAATGAGTGTAGGGGGAAGTGATAATGTACCGTTGATCCTCCCATATGCCAGGGCTTTTTGCATGTAAAAAGCCCAGCAGGAACTCATTTGCATATTAGGCCACATCTCCTGATGTCACCATTGTTTCACGCAGGGCTTTTGTGTAGAAAAAGCCCAGCAGGAACTCATTGTATATTAGGCCACACCCAATCCAGCTGGAACAGCATTTCTGTGTGTTCCTGCTAAAAAAAAAAAACGTCCCGTTGTATGCAGAATCGGTATCCAGCACTGGCTAAGGTTCCTGATTTCATGGACAAGGCTTGTGGTTAAGTTCCTCTGGAGAGAGATTGTGAAGGAGAATGGCTCCCTCTCTCGTGAGAATCAGGGAAAGATGGTCACCTGACAGTCATTACAATGTGTTCTCAAGAAGCTTCTGAGAGCTGGTGCACAGTCATAGCTGAACATATGAAGTACCTTACTGGAACACACCAGTATTTCATGAGTGCCGTGAGTGTAGAACAATAGCTAAACGTACAAATCCCAGATTGCAGCAGCAGCAGAAGATGATGATGATTGATGATGGTGATGATGATGATGATGATATTGAATTTATATCCCACCCTCCACTCTGAATCTCAGAGCGGCTCACAATCTCCTTTATCTTCCCCCCCCCACAACAGACACCCTGTGAGGTGGGTGGGGCTGAGAGAGCTCTGACAGAAGCTGCCCTTTCAAGGACAGCTCTGCAAGAGCTATGGCTGGCCCAAAGCCATTCCAGCAGCTGCAAGCGGAGGAGGGGGAATCAAACCCGGTTCTCCCAGATAAGAGTCTGCGCACTTAACCACTACACGACACCAAACTGCTATTGGTACAAATGCAGTAAGTTTAGCTTTGGGCGTTAGGTACAGTGGCAAAATGGACAACCTGGAACTTTACAGAGTCACGCTGTGTGACAGGACTGAAACAGTTAAGAAAAGCTATCTCAAATTTCTGCAATCCAAAACCTATTAAAGTGCATGTTGGAGATCCCCTCCTCTCGACTGTCTTGACTTACACTGTGTCATCCACCTCGAGTCTGAGTGAGAAAAGCAATCTATAAATAGCATAAATTAATAACTTTTGTACTGTTGGTGTAGTGCAACAGCTGCAGTCCTATCTCCAGCAAAACAGTCCTCGTTAGAATTGAGGGTTTTCACTCAGCTCGATATTTAGCACTGCAAACATTTGCTGTATACTATGCACAAATTATTTTTGAGGAAGACTAATGTCAACTTTCACAGGATTTCAGTACTGTCGTGAAGGAGGAAAAAGCTATCCTGGATCTTTGATTATTAGTAAATATCCCCCACTTGTTAAGAGGTGTTTTTGTTGTTGTTTTTAAAAAGCCTCTTTGAGATTAAGCCTACATTCTGTAAATGGACAAATAGCCCTTCTGTATCTCATTGTTACTAGCCACCAGGAATGATACTTCAACATCCATTTCGCTCTGTTCTGTTCAGAAAGATACAGAGAAGGGGGGGGGGGGCGCGAAGCATCGCCGGCGATCATGGCAGACGCTTGAAAGGAGAGCTCTAACTCCCGCGGCCCTATTTCCCTCCTGTTCCAGTGTTGAATCGTTCTCTTACAGCCCTGAACAATGCAAAAAGCTGGGGGAACAACCTTGCCTTCCCCCAAGAAGACAGAACGACTGGCTAAAGCCTGGGGAGAAAATCCTCACAAAGTAATGACTGCAGCACAAGTGATTAAAAAAAAATGGCAGCTTCCCCTGACGACAGGGAAGGAAGCACAGTCTACAACGAGGCCTCTCTGGAGGAATTCGTTCAAGCCACCTTACAAACTTCAGGCCATGGAGATATCTCTGTTAGATAAACTTTCTGCACAAATGGCTGGATTATTGAAATCCATTAATGATCAGCTACAGAACATAAGAGAAGCCTTGTTGGATCAGGCCAATGGCCCATCCAGTCCAACACTCTGTACTGGATCAGGCCAATGGCCCATCCAGTATATATATATGGACCTGTGCTCCATATTTTTATCCAATCCCCTCTTGAAGCTGGCTATTCTTGTAGCCACCACCACCTCCCGTGGCAGTGAATTCCACATGTTAATCACCCTTTGGGTGAAGAAGTACTTCCTTTTATCCAGCAATTTCTCTACTTTCTCCATCCCATGCATAATCATGCCACCCTGCAGTCGACGTTTCTCCAAGCTAAAGAGCCACAAGCGTTTTAACCTTTCTTCATAGGGAAAGTGTTCCAAACTTTTAATCATTCTAATTGCCCTTTTCTGGACTTTTTCCAATGCTATAATATTCTTTTTGAGGTGCGGTGACCAGAATTGCACACAGTATTCCAAATGAGACTGCACCATCGATTTATACAGGGGCATTATGATACTGGCTGAGCGGGTTGAAATTGAATCCAGCGAAGACAGAGGTCCTCTGCCTAGGCCGCAGCGCCCTGGAAGGAGGGATTCCCCTTCCAGCTTTTGACGGGATGCCACTGGTACCACTGCGTGAAGTCAGGAGCTTGGGAGTGCTACTGGAGTCCTCCTTGACAATGGAGGCACAAATAGTGGCCACTGCCAAATCCGCCTTTTTTCATCTTAGACGGGTGAGGCTGTTGGCCCCCTTCTTGGAGCGAGGCGACCTGGCAACAGTGATCCATACAACGGTCACCTCGAGATTGGACTACTGTAATGCCCTCTACATGGGGCTGCCCCTGTACCGAACGTGGAAACTACAGCTAGTGCAGAACGCAGCAGCCAGGCTGCTAGTGGGACTACCCCGGTGGGAACATGTGCGGCCTAGGCTGCGGGACCTGCACTGGCTGCCAATTGTATACCAGGTTCGTTACAAGGTGCTGGTTATCACCTATAAAGCCCTATATGGCCGAGAACCTGCCTACCTTAGGGACCGCCTCTCTCCATATGTTCCCCAGAGAACACTGCGTTCCAGTTCACAAAATCTTTTGGAAATCCCTGGGCCTAAGGAGGCCAAACTTAAAACAACTAGGGAGCTGGCCTTCTCTATAAAAGCGCCCCAATGGTGGAATCAGCTGCCGGAGGAGGTGCGGGCCCTGCGGGACCTCAACCAGTTCTGCAGGGCCTGCAAAACTGCCCTCTTCCAAGAAGCCTTTAAGACGTAACCAGAATGAATATTACGCTGCCTGGATAAATAGAGACTGTAGCACCACTGTATTGTTTTTAGCTTTTTAAAATTAATTTATATTTGTATTTATATTGCTGATTGATTTTACCTGTATTGTTATATCATGATACCATATCATGTTCTGTAAGCCGCCCTGTGCCTGCCTCAGCGGGGAGGGCGGGATATAAATAAAAACTTATTATTATTATTATTATTATTATTATTATTATTATTATTATTATTCCCTTCCTAATAATTTCCAGCATGGCGTTGGCCTTTTTTATTGCAACCGCACACTGTCTTGACATTTTCAGTGAGTTATCTACCATGACCCCAAGATCTCTCTCTTGGTCAGTCTCTGCCAGTTCACAGGACTTTACTAAATCTCTCACACCCTGCACAAACTGCAGACACGGTCTTGAACTTAGGCATGGCTTTACAGGATGAAAACCTTCAGCAAAATGAACGTATTCTTCAGCTTGAGACCATGGTAAGACAAAATAACCTTAAACTGTGTGGTTCTGCAGAGGAGGTGGAAGCCTCTAATGATCTAATTGATTTCCTGACACCCTGGCTGTCCTAAGAATTAAACCTTACTGATGACTCTCCATTAATTCTTCATAAAGCTTATCCCATTGGGAATGCTAAGTCTCCTAACAGAAGGCTCCCTGGAGATATTCTAATTACGATACCTGATCCACGATTCAAATCCTTGCTTCTGAACACAGCCAGAGAAAAAGGATACTTAAAATACCAGGACTATAAAATTACCATTTATCCAGATCTTCCTCAGGATGTATTGTCTCTCAGGAAAACACTGAAGCCAATCACCACCAAACTGCAGTAGGCCAACATAAAATACAGATGGACAATGCTGTACAAATTACAAGTGCGACACCTTAGCAAACAATATGTAGCCACGGATCTGGCCTCTGGAATTACTATGTTGAAGGCCCTACTCTTGGAAGTCCCTGCAGACTTATTGAAGAAAACAGCTAAGAGGAAGCTCTCACTTACCCCAGAGAAGAAATGCAAGATTCCCATCCTGGAAAAGACCTGAAACCTATGAACTGAATGAACATTTGCTGCTGACTTTCTAATTGAAGACGTGGAAGCTGTCAGAACTGATTTTAATGAAGAATACCTAATACCTGATTTATGAGTATAAAGGGAGGGGGGAATGGGGCTAGGGGAGGGGGTTAAGTTCTTCTTTCCTTGCCTTCTTTGCTGTATTAATAGTGTTATAACTGCTGTTTTATTTTGTTGGTTAGTGTAAGTATAAGTGTGAAACTTAGGTGAAGCTTAGTATAAGAACTTACCAGTTAAGATTTCAATAACAGGAACTAGATAGATATTTTTGAAGTTAATTTTAGTAGTATAGACTTAGAGTTTTACACTGGGTATTTGGTGACCTTAATACTTATAGGATATGATAGCACATTTCTAGAATTTTGTGACTAGATTATTAGCATATTTAGAGTGTTTAACTTGCAAAATGAATCCTTTAAAAGTTATTATTTATAATGTACATGGCTTAAACAACAAAATCAAACAAAAACATGTACTCTCTCAGATTATGAAAGATAAGCCTGACATTTTGTTCCTACAGGAGACACATTTGAAATCTAACGATCACCCAGTCTTGAAATCCCCCTGGTTTGTTACTCAACTCCTTGTCCCTGGGAACTCAAAATCGAGGGGAGTAACCATTTTAATTGCCAAGCACATCCGCTACAAGACACCATCTCTGATCCTCAAGGTAGATTCCTTTTTGTAAAAGGCAGTTTGGAAGGCTTTCCTCTAACACTCGCAACTTTATATGCTCCAAATATGAATCAGTTGGAATTTCTAAACCAGTCATTATTGCAGCTACAAGCCTTCCAAACTGATAATGTTATACTAGGAGGGGACTTTAACCTGATAGCCAATAAGGCTTTAGACAGAACACATAGGTAGTCCAACCCTCGAAACTTAGGTAACACAGATACAGGTTTATCTTCCCTTCTTGAAAGCTATCGTCTATATGATGTATGGCATTATTCCTACCAAAATGAGAGAGATTATACATATTACTCAGCAAGACATAACATTTATACACAAATTGATTACATAATTCTATCCCAATCCTTAATGAAATTTTTATCAGACATACAAATTGGCATTAATATTTGGTCAGACCATACACCAATCCTTTGTACATTAAAACCATTTAGAAAAATACAAACAGAAAGGCACTGGAAATTTGAGGGGGGGAAATTATCGGATGACAACCATGAAAGAACAAATTGCCCAAGGCATACAAAACTATTTTAAAGAAAATAACACAGATGATTTCTCATTAAATACATTATGGGATGCATCTAAAGGAGTCGTAAGAGGCTTGGTATCTTCTATGGCAATATGCTTGAAAAAAGAAAAGAAACAATTAATATTGGAAACACAAGAAAAAATTAAACATTTGGAACTACTCCATAAACAAACTGGTAACTCACGTATTTATAGGAAATTAGAGGCAGAAAAGAAACTCCTACAGGATAAGGAAACTGAAACAATTCAGAGACAGTTGATGTATATTAAAAACAGGTACTGGAAAAAATCCCCGAGATCAATCAAATACCTAGTGTGGAAAGTTAAACAGAAGCGCCAAGCCTCTCACGTATACTCACTTCTGGACAAGGAAGGATCCAAACAAGCAGAAACTCAAAAAATGGCCAAAATTATGACTGATTTCTACACAGAGATATATTCCACCACAAAACCTGAGACACCTAAAATAAAAACTTTCTTAAGTGAGCAAGCTAACTCCTAAGCTAACTCCTACCCATGTTCACTTGCTGGAAAAAAAATATATTATAACAACTGAAGTCATTGAATCTATTCAACAGCTGACACCAAATACTGTACCCGGTAGGGATGACCTCCCTCCCAAGTATTATAAAATTTTTAAAGCAGAGCTAGTTGGTCCCCTAACAACTCTATGCAACAATATTCTAGAGTCCGGGTCCATGACAAAATCTTGGTCAGAAGCCAATATCATTACAATTCCAAAACCAAATAAAGATCGTCAAGATCTGGCTTCAAACTGCCCAATTTCGCTCCTCAATGTGGTCAACAAAATTTTTACAAAAATTTTGACAAAACAGATTAAAAGTTATATTACCTGATTATATTAAGCCCGACCAAACTGGCTTTATTTACAAAAGAAACATTGCTGATAACATACGTCGCATTTTAAACATTATTTCGCATTGTAAATCTAATCAACGTGAAGCCTTACTATTATCACTAGATGCCACAAAGGCTTTTGATAGTGTTGAAATCCACTATTTGAAAATGGTTTTACCTGGTATGGGTTTTGGCACTAATAATAATAAATTAATAATATAAAAATTAATAATAAATTTAAGTTAAACTAAGTTTAACAATGCAATCCACGCTTTATATGAGGAGCTCTCAGCTAAGCTATTAATAAATGGCTATTTTACTGAATCAATCTCACTGCAAAGAGGTATGAGGCAAGGATGTCTCCTATCCTCGCTCCTCTTTGAAATAGCCATAGAACCTTTGGCTGAGACAATTCGTACAAACCCTCTAATTAAAGGAATAGACATAGATGTTACTTCTCATAAAATATCCTTATGTGCTGATGATATTGTCTTATGTCTCTCCAAACATTGCCAGAAGTACATCGATATTACATAATTTTAGCCTAGTCTCTGGACTGTCTTTTAGTCAAACAAAATCAGATATATATCCAATTAATATGTCAAACTTTAATATTCAAAATATTAAACAATTTTTCGTTACAATTGGGTTTCAAAAAATTGGAAGTATTTAGGGGTGACTATACCTGTAAATCTGTCGCAGTTATTTTCTGCCAATTTCGGCACCTTGCAGACAGAAATTAGAAATTCAATTAAAAACTGGAATGCTATGTCTCTGTATTGGACGGATAGACTAGATCTTATCAGACACTTTATCCTCCCCAGATTTCTTTACTTTTTTCTGACCATCCCAATTGAGATCCCCAGGAAATGCCTATACCTTTGGCAAAAAGAACTTTTACAATTTTTATGGGCAAAAAAAAGACCACACACTAACCAAAAGACTCTTTACAGATCAATACAGTTTGGAGGTCTTGAAATACCAAATCTTGCACTGTACTATGAGTCATCCAATTTAGCCTCCTTATTGAGAGTTTTAGCTTCTCCTACCTTAGGTTGGGTACAAATAGAAACACATGATATTCGGCCTCTAAATTTATTTGACTATATATGGAACCTTCCTGCTAACAAGTTGAAACCAAAAGCTTCTCTTACAAAAAGCTACTTACATACTGCTATTAAAATATGGAACAAATATAGAAATAGAATCACCGCTTTTCTATCCATTCAGTCCTCATACTTGAACGAAGAATGGTCACCCACACATACTGCAGATATTCTGACATCTTGCTATAAAGCTGGACTTACACAAATTATAGACTTCTTCAGCAAAGGAAAGCTTTTAGAAAAGAACAAATTAGAACAAAAAACTGGTCTTAAGTTATTTTGGCTACATTATTTTCAAATCAGAAGTTTTTTCTCCATACCACTAACACAGAATGCCTTAGCCAGACCTCAAGCAGAGTTTGAAAATATATTACATACACTAGCTACTGACGATTCTAAGCTCATATCTAGATTGTGTAAAGTTTTGCTCAATTTAGACCATACCCCATCCTTAAAATATCAAAGATTATGACAAACTGATTGTAACACAAAATTTTCTGACAACGACTGGAAAGAAATATGGTCTTTCCCATCTTATACCTCTAAAATTTCCACCATTAGGCTACAATCCTATAAACTGCTAATGCATTGGTACTTATCTCCAAAAATACTTCACCACATGCACAATAGGATACGTTCAAACTGTATCAAACAGTGTGGGGAAATAGGCAACTATTTTCATTGCTGGTGGTCATGCAAGCACAGACAGAACTTCTGGGAAAACATCATTCAACATATAGCACTTATTGCAAGTATAAACTAACCTTTAAAACCTGAAGTCTTCCTTCTTGGCAAATGGACTGACCCTGGAAAAAATAAGACAAATTCAGAAAGAGTACATATATTAATATCTGCAGCACGCACCACCCTGGCGGCGCACTGGATTGATAAAAATCCCCCATCTATCCTAGCTTGGCAACAAAGGCTGTGGGAATATTTCATAATGTCTGAGATTTCTGTTCAGACTCAAACCCCTTTGACGGAAAATTATGAAACATTTTTTATTGCTGCATGGTACCTGGTGATAACTTACTTATCTGAACAAAACATTTTGCCACGTCGAATGTTGTACAGAAAGATGTTATATTTTTAGTCCTATTAAGTGTAAACTCTTTTACTTTAGCTATTCTGGAAAGGTTAAAACAAAAAATAATATAGATAATAATGATGGAAATACACATTGTGCTTTAGTTTTAATTATTGACAGCAATAGTTCTTTTTTCCCTTTGTTTTGTTTTTATTCCTGAAAGGAATATGTAATTATAACTGTAACAAGAATTGTAGCTACTTCTGCTGTGATTACTAGCTTTGAATATTGTCACCAAACTTTAAAGTTAAAATAAAGTTTATGCTGTTGGGAAAAAAAAGAAAAAGAAAGATACAGAGACAAAGGTAAAGTTAATGGTATTTAATATGAAAAGAGTAACCGCATGTCTTCTAAGGTTACGGATGTGCTTAAATGAGTAGCCGCTCCTGCAAATGTTGACCTAAGCCCTAGCTAAATGGGACCGCTGCTTTCACAGAAACACACACAAACACAAAGGAGAGCGACATACAATGTGGCCCCTGTCTTTCCTTTGTGATTTGCAGAAAGCTGAAAATCATCTCAATATTTTCTCCCAGTGTTTATTGCCAAAGCTTTAGAAAACCGAAATGTATTGTGTGTGTGTGTGCTCTTTTAATATTCATCAGTGATGCCAAATCTGGCGGTGGTGTATGACAAAGAGAAGATGGATGAAGATGGATAGATAGCAGGGGTGGCCAACAATAGCTCTCCGGAAGTTTTTTGCCTACAACTCCCATCATCCCCAGCCAGCATGGCCAATGGCTGGGGCTGATGGGAGTTGTAGGCAAAAAACATCTGGAGAGCTACCGTTGGCCACCCCTGATATATAGGACTGCTTGTAGATGCTTCCATTCCCAAGGCTTCTTGTTCCAGCTGATTTCGCCCGCTGCACCCTCTTCACTGCAGCCAGCTGGGTCATGTGACTTTTTGCTCCACGGTGTCCCAGTGGCTGCTGGCAAAAGGGGAAGTTGGGAAAGATTCGCTAGCAGAAGCATCAACACTCACACCATGGGATCAAAACCAGTAGATTTTAGATCTGTAAGAATTTTTATTTCGTAGTGTACCTGGAAGAGAGAAACGGGGATGGGGATTATTTCCACAGAGTTTCCCATTTTTGACATTAAAAAAAACTGTTACCCCCAAATCAGGACCATTATGCGAAAGCATTCCACACATGCAAAAAGCCTGAAACATGAACCACAGGGGAGTAGGGCATTTTTAGTCTGTTGCCTCCACAACAGCATACCTCCAGGCCAGCATATCTCCGGGACCACCTTTTCCCATATGAGCCCTGCACGTCTTTAAGAACTGCAACATAACATCTCCTGGTGGTTCCCGGCCCCAGAGACATCCAACTCACCTTGACTAGGTGGAATGAGCTCCCTTTGGAGATCCAGGCCCAGCAGAACCTGCCTTCAGTTGAGGCGATGGGCATCACCTGCAATTAGGCCTTCCGTCCTTCTGTTCCAAGAGCCCCGTGGCGCAGAGTGTTAAAGCTGCAGTATTGCAGTCATAAGCTCTGCTCATGACCTGAGTTTAATCCCCAGTAGAAGCTGGGTTTTCAGGTAGCTGGCTCAAGGTTGACTCAGCTTTTGGAAAAAGAACAAAAAAAAAAACCCAAGAGGGAAATTGAATATATATATATATATATATATATATATATATATATATATATATATATATATATATATATATATATATATATATATATATAGGTTAAAATCTCTAAATTTAAAAAAGAATGGTTCACTTAGAGAAATACATTCAAGAGACATAAGGAAACAGATCAAAGATGCAATTTGGAGAAGGGAAAGGGAGCAACTTATGGGATCTAGAGGTCAGAAAAATAAAAAAAATGAAAGAGATATTATGGATAATTAGGCATTTCACTTCAAAACCAAGAGAGGTTTTAAATAACCAAGAGAGAAATTGGCGTAAACGGAAGAAATATCAAAAATGGAGGATTTATTAGGAAAGTATGGAATTTATCAAAATTACATAATTGGATGGTGCTGCTGAATGGAATGCCAAAGCAAATAGTTAGATTAGTGGGGCAGGTCATACAGACGGTTAAAGGTGTATGGAAGTAAAGTATTATGTAAGGTGTCAAGCATCATCGATAAAATATCTTTAATGAGTTTTCCTTTAGTGTAAGTGAAAAGGATAAATGGGTTTAATTTGTAATGCAATAGTGAAGGTGAATGCATTAAATGGTGAATAGAGATAATGGAATTTGAATGTATATATAATTAGTGAAAACACTGCCTTCGACTTCTGTTTTAATAACACTTTTTTCTTTTGTATGGTAACGGGCTTGTACACAATATATTAATTTAATAAACTATAAAAATATTAGAAAAAAAAAAAAAGGTTGACTCAGCTTTCCATCCTTCTGAGGTCAGTAAAATGAGTACCCAGCTTGCTGGGGGGAAAGCGTAGATGACTGGGGAAGGCAATGGCAAACCACCCCATTAAAAGTCTGCTGTGAAAACGTTGTGAAAGCAACGTCACTCCAGAGTCGGAAATGACTGGTGCTTGCACAGAGGACCTTTCCTTTCCTTCTATTCCAGTGATCCAGGTTTTGATGGACCTGTTGAGGCAGGGTTTGTAAATTTGTTTTAAAACTAATCTGTAACTTTAGCAGCATATATGACAATCTTAAGTTGCTTTTAATTGCTGATTGTATAAATTTTTGATGTAACTCACCCTGAACCTGCTCCGCAGGAAGGACAAGCTATCAATCAGGCTCTCAGCTTGGCTTAGAAAGTTTGGAACAAAGCAAAGGAGGAAGGGAAACATTTGTGTTTGCTTATTTATATCCTTTTTTTCTCCCCACTATTGGACTCAAAGCAGCTTTGAACACTGTTCTCCCCTTCCTGCATGTTCTCACAACAGCAATCCTGTTTAGTCAGTCATTCTGAGTGTTTGTGATGGGCCCAAGGTCACCCAGAAAGTTTCTATGGTAGAAGTGGGGATTCAAATCCAAGTCCCCCAAATCCGCCAGATACAAATCCGCAAGATACAAATAAGAAAAGGGAGACAGTATGAAAAAAAAACACAGAAACTGAAGGGGGTGGGCATAAATTCACTTGACACAATACTTGTATAAGGCTATTTGACTTTGCTAGTCACCCAAATACTTTTACCCCAAACTGTGGTCTTATTGATCATCCCAAGCGGACTAACCCATGAGCATTTATCTAAACTGGGACCAGAAGATGCAGTAGGACAGACAGGAGCAGAAGTTAAGGTGTAAAGGAAGGAGTCTCTATCACTAGAGTGCTCTTTGGAAGAGCTGGCGAGTTATCATGCCAGTAAGTCCTAAAGGGAGAATGGAGAAGCAAAGAGAAGGTGTATGAGTAAAAGGATATACAGGGCTAATCTGGGGGAGGAAGGTAGAATGGGAAAGAAGAAGAAGAAGAAGAAGAAGAAGAAGAAGAAGAAGAAGAAGAAGAAGAAGAAGAAGAAGAAGAAGAAGAAGAAGAATTGGATTTATATCCTGCCCTATACTCTGAATCTCAGAGTCTCAGAGCAGTCACAATCTCCTTTACCTTCCCCCACACACACAACAGAAACCCTGTGAGGTAGGTGAGGCTGAGAGAGCTCTTACAGCAGCTGCCCTTTCAAGGACAACTCCTATGAGAGCAACGGCTGACCCAAGGCCATTCCAGCAGCTGCAAGTGGAGGAGTGGAGAATCAAATCTGGTTCTCCCAGATAAGAGTCTGCACACTTAACCCCTACACCAAACTGGCTCTCAAAAAAGGAATTATACGCCACCTTTCTCTTGACACCATGTTTGTGTCAAGGGAAGATGGTTCTGGAGGTGATGGAGGAGTGGGGCTGCCTTCCTGTGCCCAAATTTACCCGTGTGCTGAAAGAGAAAGTCTGTTATTTGACTAATTTGGCATAGATCTAGAATCTGCTATGGCATTGGACCAAGGCCTCAGAACCTGGTTGCCTGGTAGAGAAACTTCTGATTATTGCCTTTTTTTCCCCATCTGGGGCTTCATTGGCTCAAGTCCCAGATCCAGGCTGCAATAGGATAGTGCAGTCTTCCTATCCCAGAAGAAGACACCTGCATGAGCATCCCTAAGATGACTGTGAAGAAAAAGAAGATATTGAATTTATATCCCGCCTTCCACTCCAAAGAGTCTCAGAGCGGCTCACAATCTCCTTTCCCTTCCTCCCCCCCAAACAGACACCCTGTGAGGTAGATGAAGATATTGCATTTATATCCCGCCCTCCACTCCGAAGAGTCTCAGAGCGGCTCAAAATCTCCTTTACCTTCCTCCCCCACAACAGACACCCTGTAAGGTGGGTGGGGCTGGAGAGGGCTCTCACAGCAGCTGCCCTTTCAAGGACAACCTCTGCCAGAGCTATGGCTAACCCAAGGCCATTCCAGCAGGTGCAAGTGGAGGAGTGGGGAATCAAACCCGGTTCTCCCAGATAAGAGTCCGCACACTTAACCACTACACCAAACTGGCTCTCCAGTGATACAGAGTGGTTGATTTAGGCAAGGTGGTGTTCTAGGCACAGATCTGCCAAGAGTAGCCAAGAAATGGGCAAGCGGCCTTGGTTCTAGTTTTAGGGCTATATCATCTGGAATTGTATTTGCGAAGGGAATTGCGGGAGCTTTGTTTGTTATCTGGCACACCTGAGTAATTTATGATGAAAAGGTGTGAGGAGCTCTGGATGCTCAAAGAAGCCTTGTTCATATTTTCCCAGAGGGTTCTGGGAATCAGGCTGCTCCCTGCACGGCTTACTTGCAACAGTTCCCGCTTTAATCAAGACATCTGTCTTTAATATCACACAAGAGTTTCTACCCCAGTTAGGAATTCAAAGACTGAAAGATCAAGAGGGAGGGAGGAGGGGGAGATCATGCAAAATAAAGTACAATGAGACAATTAATAGAAAATTAGGAAGCCTGGGGTTATTCTCTATTATAGAATCACAGAGTTGGAAGGGACCACCCGGGTCATCTAGTTCAGCCCCCTGCACAATGCAGTAAACTCACAAACACTTCCCCCTAAGTTCACAGGATCTTCATTGCTGTCAGATGGCCATTTAGCCTCTGTTGAAAAACCTCCAAGGAGGGAGAGCCCACCACCTCCTGAGGAAGCCTGTTCCACTGAGGAACCGCTCTAAACTCACAAACACCTCCCCCTAAATTCACAGGATCTTCATTGCTGTCGGATGGCCATCTAGCCTCTGTTGAAAAACCTCCATGGAAGGAGAGCCCACCACCTCCCGAGGAAGCCTGTTCCACTGAGGAATCGCTCTAACAGTCAGGAAGTTCTTCCTAATGCTGAGTCGGAAATTCTTTTGATTTAATTCCAACCCATTGATTCTGGTCCTACCTTCTGGGGCCACAGAAAACAATTCCACACCATCCTCTATACGACAGCCCTTCAAGTACTTGAAGATGGTGATCATATCTCCTCTCATTATATGTCTGCCTATAACCTGTGAACACATCAAGCTGCCTTATATTAAGTTGAACACATCAAGTTGCCTTATACTGAGTTAGACCACTAGTCTATCAAGGCCAGTCAGAGCAGACAATACTGATCTTGGCAGACTAGTTGTAAGAGAACCAGTTTGGTGTAGCAGTTAAGTGCACGGACTCTTATTTGGGAGAACCGGGTTTGATTCCCCACTCCTCTACCTGCACCTGCTGATGTGACCTTGGGTCAGCCACAAGTTATCTCAAGTTTGTTTTGCTCAAGAGCAGTTCTGGGAGAGTTCTCTCAGCCCCACCTACCTCACAAAGTATCTGCTATGGGGAAGGGAAGGGAAAGGAGATTGTAGGCTGCTCTGAGGCTCTGGAGAGCCAGTTTGGTGTAGTGGTTAAGTGTGTGGACTCTTATCTGGGAGAACCGGGTTTGATTCCCCACTCCTCCACTTGCACCTGCTGGAATGGCCTTGGGTCAGCCATAGCTCTGGCAGAGGTTGTCCTTGAAAGGGCAGCTGCTGTGAGAGCCCTCTCCAGCCCCACCCACCTCACAGGGTGTCTGTTGTGGGGGAGGAAGGTAAAGGAGATTGTGAGCCGCTCTGAGACTCTTCGGAGTGGAGGGTGGGATATAAATCCAATATCATCATCATCATCTTCATCTTCCTTTGGCTAGCGAAGGGCGGAGTATAAATCCAATATCTTCTTCTTCTTCTTCTGGCTCAAAGTAAAGCAGCTTCGTGTGCATCGGGGGAGGGCGGGATACAAATATAACATTTAAGGTTTATTGGATTTATATCCCGCCCTCCCCACCGAAGCAAGCTCAGGGCAGCTCACAACCAGCAAAATAAGAACAATCTAACAGTTGAACAATACAACAAGTTAAACAATTAAAATGGTTAAGAACAATTAAAACAGTCTGGTGCTAATTGTATCTTATGTTTTCTCACTTCAGATGGCGTTCAGTCTATATTCGATGTATCTCAGACACCCCATATCAGTCCTTTGATGTCAGATTAAAGGCCTGCCGAAATAGAGTGGTTTTACAGGCCTTGCGGAACTGGGCGAGGTCCCGCAAGGCCCTAGCTCAGGGGTGGCCAGCGGTAGCTCTCCAGATTTTTTTTGCCTACAATTCCCATCAGCCCCAGCCAGCATGGCCAATGGCTGAAGCTGATGGGAGTTGTAGGCAAAAAACATCTGGAGAGCTACCGTTGGCCACCCCTACCCTAGCTTCTTCCAGCAGTTGATTCCACCAATAGGGGGCAGCAATCAAGAAGGCTGGATCTGGATTTTATTTAAAAAAAAAATTAAAAAAGCATATATTCTACCTCTGTGGTAGAATTAGCTATGAATATGTATGTGTGTGTGTGTGTGTGTGTATGTGTTATACATTCATTTCTGTGCCTTCAATATGCCTCATTTTATATAAATAAGAGAACATAAGAGAAGCCATGTTAGATCAGGCCAATGGCCCATCCAGTCCAACACTCTGTGTCACACAGTGGCAAATTTATATATATATATATATACACACACACACACACACACACTGTGGCTAATAGCCACTGATGGACCTCTGCTCCATATTTTTATTTAAACCCCTCTTGAAGGTGGCTATGCTTGTGGCCGCCACCACCTCCTGTGGCAGTGAATTCCACATTTTAATCACCCTTTGGGTGAAGAAGTACTTCCTTTTATCCATTTTAACCTGTCTGCTCAGCAATTTCATCGAATGCCCACGAGTTTTTGTATTGTGAGAAAGGGAGAAAAGTACTTCTTTCTCTACTTTCTCCATCCCATGCATTATCTTGTAAACCTCTATCATGTCACCCCGCAGTCGACGTTTCTCCAAGCTAAAGAGCCCCACGCGTTTCAACCTTTCTTCATAGGGAAAGTGTTACAACCCTTTAATCATTCTAGTTGCCCTTTTCTGGACTTTCTCCAATGCTATAATATCCTTTTTGAGGTACGGCGACCAGAACTGCACACAGTACTCCAAATGAGACCGCACCATCGATTTATACAGGGGCATTATGATACTGGCTGATTTGTTTTCAATTCCCTTCCTAATAATTCCCAGCATGGCGTTGGCCTTTTTTATTGCAAACGCACACTGTCTTGACATTTTCAGTGAGTTATCTACCACGACCCCAAGATCTCTCTCTTGGTCAGTCTCTGCCAGTTCACACCCCATCAACTTGTATTTGTAGCTGGGATTCTTGGCCCCAATGTGCATTACTTTGCACTTGGCCACATTGAACCGCATCTGCCACGTTGACGCCCACTCACCCAGCCTCAATGGATCCCTTTGGAGTTCCTCACAATCCTCTCTGGTTCTCACCACCCTGAACAATTTAGTGTCATCCGCAAACTTGGCCACTTCACTGCTCACTCCCAACTCTACATCATTTATGAACAAGTTAAAGAGCATGGGACCCAGTACCGAGCCCTGCGGCACTCCACTGCTTAACGTCCTCCACTGCGAAGACTGCCTATTTATACTCACTCTCTGCTTCCTATTACTCAGCCAGTTTTTGATCCACAAGAGGACCTGTCCTTTTACTCCATGACTCTCAAGCTTTCTAAGGAGCCTTTAATGAGGAACTTTATCAAAAGCTTTCTGGAAGTCAAGGTAAACAACATCTATCAGGTCTCCTTTGTCCACATGTTTGTTCACCCCTTCAAAGAACTGTAACAGGTTAGTGAGGCAAGATTTTCCCTTACAGAACCCATGCTGAGTCTTCCTCAATAACCCGTGTTCATCAATGTGCCTACTCATTCTGTCCTTGATAATGCTTTCTACCAACTTTCCCGGTATTGAAGTCAGACTGACTGGCCTGTAATTTCCCGGATCTCCTCTGGAACCCTTTTTAAAGATGGGGGTGACATTTGCTACCTTCCAGTCCTCAGGAACGGAGGCAGATTTCAATGAAAGATTACAGATTTTTGTTAGAAGATCCACAAGTTCAACTTTGAGTTCTTTCAGAACTCTTGGATGTATGCCATCTGGACCCGGTGACTTATTAGTTTTTAATTTGTCTATCAGTTGTAGGACCTCCTCTTTTGTCACCTCAATCTGAGTCAGGTCTTTCAACACCCCTCCCAAAATTAGTGGTTCTGGGACGGGCAAAAAGTTCTCATCTTCCACAGTGAAGATGGAGGCAAAATATTCATTCAGCTTCTCAGCCATTTCCCTATCCTCCTTCAGTAATCCTTTTACCCCATGGTCATCCAAGGGCCCCACTGCCTCCCTGGCTGGTTTCCTACTTCTAATATATTTGAAGAAATTTTTATTGTTGGTCTTTATGTTTTTTGCAATATGCTCCTCATAGTCCCTTTTTAATTAATTAATACAAACCTGGATCCAACAGGGGTGACTTTTGCCCCTCCTGGCAATTCACACGGAAACTAAAAAAACAAAGTAACGAGTGGCCCAATGCCCTACAAATAGACTGGAAAGGAAGTGTAATAAGGTTGCCAGAGCCCCCGGTGCAGGTGTGGTTCCCTCTCTCCGCTGCTGGCAAGCTGGCTGCTGGGGAGAAATTACCCCTCCCACAGGCAAGAAGCAAGAAAATGAGACATGCCTACATCACCCAGAAGGCACATTGGTGATGTGGTGGGGAGACAATGCTTTTTCGTAAGCTCTTGGAGGATTGGCTACATCAGGGAGTGGAGGCCTAATATGCAAATGAGCTCATGCTAGAATTCCACCCCTGACCCAGAGCCATATAAATATTAAGAGAGCCACCAGGCTAGCAGCAGCCCGCTTTAGAATTGTTCATGACAATCAGGGCTTTTTTTGTAGCAGGAACTCTTGTGCATATTAGGCCACCCCACCCCCGGATGTAGCCAATTCTCCAAGAGCTTATAGTAGGCCCTGTACTAACAGCTTTGTAAGCTTTTGGAGGATTGGCTACATCAGGGGTGTGTGCAAAGGAGCTCCTGCTACAAAGTGAGCCCTGCTTGAAATTGTGGACTGGTCCACTGGAGAAAAAAAAAGCCTAGGCTCAGTGACCTAGCACATGCCTTACCCCAGATCCAGCCCTAAAATCTTAGGTTCAAAGAATCTCCAGCAGTAGGCAGAAATAAGACTTTTCTTTGCCAGACATTCACAATCAGCCAGTTTATTTTATAAGCTCTGCATTTACACACCAGTTAAACCAGGGATGCCAGTCTCCGCCCAGGATCTCCTAGAATTACAGGTCAACTCCAAACTACAGAGATCAGTTCCCCTGGGGGAAATGGATGTTTTGGAGGGTGGAGTTAGGACTTACAAGCCCCCAGGCTGGGTGGGGGTTCTCCCACCCTGGAGGTTCCCAACCCTCTAGCCCACATTGGGCTGGTGGGGGGGAACATCCCCTGACATTGCTGGCATGATGACATCACTTGTGGGCGACATCATCATGCCGGCAATGTCATGGGTGGACGCTCTAGTGTTTCCGGGAAAACTCTATGGTTTCCCCAGACGATCTAGCAATTTGGGAGGGCAAAAATCTATGGTACCTATTGTACCATAGACTTTTCCCTCCCAAATTGCTAGAGCGTCCAGGAAAACCATAGAGTTTTTCTGGAAACGCCTAGAGCGGCCGTATGCAATGTCGCCAGTGCGATGACATCACTTCCAGGTGACATCATCCTGTCACACGCATGTATGTCCCCCACCAGAGAATGCAGGGGACTTGGCAGCCCTAGGTGAACTCTATGACACTGTTCCTCTGAGGTCCCTGTCCTCCACAAGCTCCACCCTCCAAATCTTCATGAGTTTTCCAACCTGATCTAGCAACCCTACTCCCCCCTGCTCTGGTAATCAGGGAGGGCCTGACCGCGGTAAGTTGCACCCCCTCGCCAGCTCATTTCAGGGTTGCCATTCAGTGCTCATCTCAGACTTCATGCTAAGCAGCTCTGTACCTGCTCAACAGCCACTTGATCTTTCCAGAGAAGTTTGCATTGGCTTGCGGTGGCTTTTTCACTTCAGCATTTGGAGCAGCATCACTTGCAATCACAGGAACTGATTGCAAGTTTCATCACTTAGGGTGATCGGTGAGCCGTGCACCTTTGTTTAAAGAACTTTCCGGAGCAACCAACCAATCAGTTCAAAAGGTACACAGAGGCGTAAAAGAATAAGTAGCATTACAGATCATCAGACACTACTTTCATGTTCTTTTAATAATCCTCCTTTTAAGTTGGAAGCAATGGATGTCAGCCATGAGAAAAGAAAGTCGTAGAAGAAGAAGAGATTGGATTTATACTCCACCCTTCATGACCCAAAGGAGTCTCAAAACAGCTTACAATCTTCTTTTTCCTTCCCCTCCCTACAACAGCCCTGTAAGGGTTCATGCACCCTCTAAGCTGTGGAGTCTTGTGGGCAAAAATTCTACTTTGTGTGCTACTGGCATGAAAGTTGTGAGCTGCTGCGTGAGTTAGCTTGCTCCGAGGCCATTTTTCCTGAGCTAAGACAAAAATGTGTGAGCTAGAGGCTAAAAAACTGAGCTAACTCACACTAACACAGCTTAGAGGGAGCACTGCCTGTGAGGTAGGTGGGGCTGAGAGAGCTCTCCCAGCACTGCCCATGAGCAGAACAGCTTTGAGAGAACCTGTGGCTGACCCAAGATCACATTAACAGGTGCATATGGAGCAGTGGGGGCAGGGCCAGCTCTTTCACTAGGCAGCCTAGGTGGCTGCCTGGAGTGCAACCCTGGCAAGGGTACTGGTGTAGGCCTCAGGCGGACACTGGTTTGACTAGGGTTGCCAATCCCCAGGTGGGGGCAGGGGATCCCCAGGTTTGGAGGCTCTCCCCCCGCTTCAGGGTCATCAAAAAGCGGGGGGAGGGGAGGGAAATGTCTGCTGGGAACTCTGTTATTCCCTATGGAGATTTATCCCCATAGAAAATAATGGAGAATTGATCCATGGGTATCTGGGGCCCTGGGGGGGGCTGTTTTTTGGGGTAGAGGCACCAAATTTTCAGTATAGCATCTAGTGCCTCTCCCCAAAATACCTCTAAAGTTTCAAGAAGATTTGACCAGGGGGTACAATTCTATGAGCCCCAAAAGAAGGTGCCTCTATCCTTCATTATTTCCTATGGAAGGAAGGCATTGAAAAGGTGTGCCGTCCCTTTAAATGTGATGGCCGGAACTCCCTTTGGAGTTCAATTATGCTTGTCACAGCCTTGATCTTGGCTCCACCCCAAATGTCTCCTGGCTCCACCCCCAAAGTCCCCAGATATTTCTTGAATTGGACTTAGCAACCCTAGGTTTGATCCTTCCACTCTCCTTCACCTTTCTGGCAAGGGAAATACTGGCAAAAGCGGTGAGGAAAAGCCACACGCCTGTTGCTTCGTCGGCTGCGTCAGACGCAAGGGCGAAGCTACAGCAGCCTCACTGCACACTCTGAAGCGAAGACATGTGTTTTGGCTGCTCCCCATTGCTTTCAGAGGAGGCATTCCACCTAGAGCCACTGCTGAGTGGGGAATCAAACCTGGTTCTCCCAGATAACCATCACTGCACTTAACCACTACACCAAACTACACCAAGGACAATGGCATTGTGCATATGTGGTCACCTTTCTTCCAGAAATGGACCCTCTTTGAGCTATTCAGTTACAGCTAAGCAGTCCACCAGTTGCCACGATCACTGTCTGCAGGTAATTTAGAATCTCTGATCAATAATCTTTTTCCATAGTGTTTTCCACTGCAGCCTATGGCCAGCCATGTGCATCAGTAAATCACCATACAAAAAAAAAAAAACCCGCATGAATACACACAAGGGAGACTCTTGCTATGATTATAGCCAGGGGTAAAATTCTAGCAGGAGCTCCTTTGCATATTAGGCCACATACCCCTGACATAGCCAATTCTCCAAGAGCTTACGAGGCTCTTTTTTGTAAGCTCTTGGAGGATTGGCTACATCAGGGGTGTGTGGCCTAATATGCAAAGGAGCTCCTGCTAAAATTCCACCCCTGATTATAGCAAGAACAGTTGGGGAGGGTGTTGTAATATTTTGTCAATATGATTAGCAACACAGAGGTGAAGAGACCCATAAATTAACTGAAAGAAAATTGAGGCAAACTGCATAAACATTTTTTTTAATATTAATAATGGAACTATGGAGAATTCCAATTGGTTCTACTTTAGAAACCAAACCAGGAAACCCAGAAATTTAAATTCTAGAGTTTTCCATCAAAATACAACAAAACAATAATGTGCCTTTGAATCTACCGCCTGCATTTACACGACACTTTAATGCGGTAAAATCCAAAAGTAGTACATTTTGTACAACAGTTCTGCAGAATGAGAACTGGTTTTCACCACTGGAAAGAAACCCATCTGAAATCAGAGCTAATTCTTTAGCAGACATTCATTCATTTCTTCAATTTATACCCCACCCTACCCCATGGCGCAGAGGGGTAAAGCTGCAATACTGCAGTCTGAACCTTTTGGTCACGATCCAGTAGGAGGAGATAGAGAAATGAACTATTTGCCTCTCTCAATCATTCTAGATTTTGTGGCTGAGAAACAGCTGCCATTTTCAGTGGCATTCCCATGGTGGATGTAACATTTAGTCCAGCTTTAAGACAATAGAGTGAGCAATGAAAGGGGAAGCCAAGCTATAGAGAGCTTCCCTTGCTATCTTTCAGGAAAAAGAATAGTTTAGGAAATTAAACTTTGGAACAAATGCTAGCAAAGCAGGTTATCTGGAAGACAATATTATCTCCCATGAATTTAATAAAAAAGCACCCAAAATATCAGAGAGCAGATAGCAGAACCCTTTACCTTTCAATAATTCTTATCGACATTTGAAGGATTATTACATCCTTTTATTTGGTACAGCATATGTATCATTGCACAAAGCAAAATAAATTGCTTCTCGTTTTGCCTTCCCCCCCCCCCCCAGTAGAGAAGCCACAATGCTGGATTAGTCATTATTCTAAGTATTCTAGAGAAAACAGAGCTTCCCTAAGAAGTGCTCTACTCACTCCATGTAGGCTCCAGGGGTCATGTAGTGGAAAAAGAGGTGCCGGAGCTCATTAGCATAAGTCATTTGTATCTGCCACCCACCCCTGACATCACCGGAAAGTGTACTAAATCATATCAGCTCAGCATCTACCTCAAAATGCTTCTTGAATTATAATCTCATCATACTTTTTAAATGACTGCCTCCAATGTGGCCCCAGTGGCATGAGGAAGATTTCCATCCGTCTGCTTTACATGTTTTGGTTATTTCCCCATTTGTTTTTGTTTGGGAAAATATTAGAAAGTTTGTCAAATCTCAGCAAAATCCTCACAGCGTGACCCCCATAAAGAGGGTGTGAACAATGGAGCTCAAAAGCAAATATTTGAAGGTGGGGGGAGAAAGAGCACAATCAATCGGTCGCTCAATAAAATTTAGAGATTTCGGAGCTCCGCTCCTGTGAACTCCTGCCCAAAATGAGGCCTGCATGTAGCTACCAGACATAGGATCAGCAACAGTTGAACTAAAAGTAGTTTGGGATCAGGGCAGGGCCAAAGGTAGAACCTGAAAAAGGTCAGGGGGTAGAGCCCACCATTTCATGTCTCTCCCTCACCCTGCTTTTGGGTGGCTGCAGCAAATAGAGCCAGCCACATCCAGTGATCAGATCAGGAAGTGACTGATGGACTTCCCAAATTAAGCTGAAAACTAGGGGGAAGTGTGTTAACTCTAGTATTTCTATCTCTGTGCCCATTCCCACACTCCTTACTCATTTAAGCATGACTCAGCCTTCTAGCCATTTTTAAAGTCGTGCTTTTCAAAACTATTGGCTAAGGTTGACAACTTCCAAGTGGCCTCTAAAGATCTCCTGCAATTGCAATTGATCTTCAGACAACCGACATAGTTCCTGTTATGTACTGCATCTCACTGGGTTCTTGTTGCCTGAGCTTGAGATAGGCACTCCTTGCAAACCAGGATCCTGAAGCCTGGAAGAACCAATCAGGATGCTAGGCATGTAACAACTTGTAACAAAGAGATGCAAATGAAGGATTCTGGAATAAGCCAATCAGGATGCTAGGCATGTAACAGCTTGTAACAAAGAAACACAAATAAAGGATTCTGGGGTGAGCCAACAGGAGTAACCGTTGCCTGCTAGGGGGGCGTGATTAACCATGACCTGATTGTATATAGTTGCAATTTTGCCTGTGTTCTTCTGTGACTGTTTCATCATGCAATAAAGTGTTCTTGGTTGATTCAGAGCTGGCTGAACTCACTTTATTTCAGTTTCCCTGGAGAAAATGGCTCCTTTGGTGGGTGGACTCTATGGCACTGTAAGCTGTTGAGGTCCCTCCCCTCCCCAAACCCCACCCTCCCCAATCTCCACCTTCAAATTCTCCAAGTATGCCCCAACCCAGAACTGGCAACCCTATCAGTGGCATGTATCTCACTGTTCCACTCAGCATAGGTTGAAGTCTTCCTCGACCCTAAAGTGATGTCCTTCAAATTACGAGGCTCCTTCTGTAGCAGAAGAAAACTGAAGATAAGATCTTCAGAAGTGTGGAAGCCAGGCACCAAACTTTGCTAAGCCAGGCCAGTTAAGAGACAGGCCAGTTACCCATCATTCTACTTCTCTCTTAGGAAACTTGAGTGTTGTAGCTCTGTGAAGGAGACTAGGAGATCCGTAATAGGGCTGTCAGTGTCCTCACAACACGGCTCCTCACCCAATCGCTGGCCAAACAGCTGTGCGATCAGGGAGCCACCTTTGACCCCATGAAAAGGAGGAAGAGCGGCGGGGCGCTAGGGATCATGGGAGCCTCTGGGGGTGGAGCTGGCCTTTTAATGGCCGGCTCCACTCCCACCTCTCTGTCAGCTCCATGGGCTTGCCCCACCCTCCCACCCTTTAAGTAATACAAGCTGGTGCTGGTTGCCCTAATTACAGGGGGGCCGGGTAGGAATTTCACCTTTTTGATATTGGCCATCTGAAGAGGTGTTTTTCACCTACCCTGTACTGCTGGTATAAGGGATTGTGGAATTGGCTAGGGTGGAACAGTTAAATAGGCTGGTCACTTTATGTGTTGGCAGGTTTTTTGGTTAATGTTATGCGTCTTGGTGAGCACCAGTAGCTCTCCCTCTTTATGGGGGTCATGCTGAATCATCCCAGACCAGTTGAATGAGGATGCTGATTGCCTTGGGTTTGCTTGGATTGATCCACCCTGGCAGACTTGTGGCTGGGGGTTGGAACTCCAGGCCTTAGCCCGTTTGCTGTGTCGACTGGGTATGAGCCATTTTCGGATGGCTCTGCCCAGGGGCAAAGGTGGCTCGCCCATTATGTGGCAGGGGGAAGGTCGTTTTGACCTTTGGCCCTGCCCATGCCACTATTTGAGTTAAGTATCCTTGCCGTTCTTGTGTTAAAAGTGGCCCTTTACTTACCCAACCCTTTGTGTCCATCTCTTTCTTCCATCTGTGGGGGCAAAACTACAATTCCCAAAATATTTTGGATGAAGACACGGTGATTAAAAGTGGAACCAAGCCGGTATAAATGTGTAGTGTGTGTATTGCCAACTCAAACAAGCATCCATCAAAAGAGCGGTTACGGGGAAGGGGAACACTCATTAAGCAGTCAAGCAGAACACCACGCCATGCGTGCGTTCTCTCTCGGCCCCTGCAAAATAATTTGATTGTGAAAAGTTTGTTTGCTGTAGTACATGCTGTCAAATTCATTCACTGCATTTCAAAGACCTGATTGCTTTCAAAACTCCGGAGCTCTTGGAGCTGCCAAAGAACTTCTGACAGATATCTGTGGAGTGAGAGGAAAGTCTGTGGCCTTCTATATTTCTCACTTCTGGAAAAAAAAATCATATTTCTTCAGCATAATGGATGAGCTGGAGTGATTTACAGGGAAATAATTTCACGGAGGGCTTTGGAATCGGGCGATATCATATAACACGAGAAGAGGACTTGATTGGTTTATGGTTCTGCTGAAACCCTGAGGGGAAATTAATCCCATTTAAATCGCGGCTTGTCAGATCCATTGTTATTGTTGTTTGTAATATATGGATCTGGTGCATTCCTAAAAGTCTAGAGATATTTCCAACTAATACATTTTTTAGTAGTTTAATAACATATTTAGAAATGATTGAAACTATATAAATACTTAATCTTTGGGGGGAAGAGGTGCTAGGAACTCGTGTTTATCGTGCTGAGGTCACGATAACCCCAGTTTCTTAAATTCCTCGCTGGAACACAGCACCTCTTGAGTTTAATCATAAAAACAAAGTGGTCAGATGTCACATGGAGGGTCTGATCTCTTTTCTGAAACAAAGCCTGCCAACAAAATTGCACAACTGGCACCTGCCTTTTTGTCTGCACATTTTCACAAAAAATGCTACCTTGAATGAAAATGTCTCTACTTTGGCACACAGAACAAGGGGCTAAGCTCGTCTGCCAGATCGTCCCCCAGCCACTGGCAGGAGTTGGGAGGGGGCAGGGTTGCCAGCTTGGGAAACACCTAGAGATTGGGGGGTGGAGCTTGGGAACAAGATTGCCAATCCCCAGTTGAGGGCTCCCCCGGGTTGGACCCCGTAAACACAGTGTGTGTTTAGGATTGCATTGCAAACCACTTCTCTCTTATTAACTTTTATTCTATAGAAGAAGAAGATTATTATTATTATATTGGATTAATATCCTGCCCTATACTCTGAATCTCAGAGTCTCAGAGCAGTCACAATCTCCTTTACCTCCCCTGTTCCCCACAATAGACACCCTGTGAGGTAGGTGAGGCTGAGAGAGCTCTCACAGAAGCTGCCTTTTTTAATGACAGTTCTGTGAGAACTATGGCTGACCCCAGGCCATTCCAGCAGCTGCAAGTGGAGGAGTGGGGAATCAAATCCGGTTCTCCCAGATAAGAGTCCTCACACTTAACCGCTACACCAAACTGGCTCTCTATTCACTTGCAGGTTTTTAATTTGCATTTTATTATGTAAATCATGTTGTGATGGGACAGGGGAACTTACTGGCAATTTAGGAAGGCCTAGGCTGGAAACATCAAGGCTGGCCCTCGACTGTCTGGCACCCTAGGTAGGGTTGCCAAGTCCCCCGTGATACCATAGAATTTTCCTCCCAAATTGCTAGAGCATCCAGAAAAACCAGAGTGTTCCTGGAAACGCCCAGAGCAGCCGGCACACAGCATCACTGGTGTGATGATGTCACTTCCAAGTGACATCATCACTCAGGTGATGTCAGGCAGGGATTCCTCCCCACCAGCCCACTGCAGCCCCCGCACAGAGAAGATCACCAAGAGAAATGGGGGGGGCACCCAATTCGGTGCCCCTAGAAGGCCAGAGCCCTAGGTTATCACCTAGCGGCAGGCCATGGGTAACATGGTGACATCATTTCTGGCATGCACAGGAAGCGATGTCAGCGAGTTGCCAGCAATGCAGAACGTTCTAGTTTGGGGGTGAAATCTTACAGAGTTTTTGTGCAAATACCAGAGTATCTGGCATTACCAGCAATGCACTGATGTCACTTCCAGTGCCTGCTAGAAGTGGTGTTGCCATCCCCTGCTGCTGGTAAATCCCACTGCTGGCCAGCTGATTGGGGGGGCTGGCAGCCCGCGTCAGGAAATAATATCTCAGCATATACCACATTTGTTCTGCAATGTATCAAAATTGCAAAATAAAATATTACATGCATCCAAGCAATATCTAGTGTTGCTGAAGCTGGCAAATTCCTCACACAAAAACAATAAAATTATTGTCCCGTGAACATAGAATTCAATAAACTCAGTGATAAAAATTCACAATACCAGCAGTGGTAAGCAAAGCCTTACCAGGGTTCTCCCAGTCCACCAAAGATAAGCAAAAAGATTTGAGCCATGCTTCTAAAAGGAGGAAGTCAACTAACTCAGAGGAGGAAGTTGGACCCCTGGGTACATTATACTTTGTGTTAAAAACACCAGTTTGGAAGATGGCTCTGGAAATCTCCAGTCTCTCTCATAATTTAACCACAGGCCAGCACGTTTTCATTCTTTTCTTGATGACAAGGAAAGGCCCACAATGTTCCTTTGCCTCTTAGGTAGCTATAGGGTTTTATTTTTAGCTTGAACACACAGGAACACAAACCTGGCTGGGTTGGTGTCAAGGGAGTGTGGCCTAATATGCAAATTTCCTGCTGGGCTTTTTCTACAAAAAGGCCCTGTGTGAAACAATGGGGGTGTGGCCTAATATGCAAATAAGTTCCTGCTAGACATTTTCTACCAAAAAACCCCTGCAGAAATTTGGAAAGAGGTGACATCTCTAAGCATGGCCTTGAAGCTTAGATTCTGGGATGAAATGATAAAATATCAAATTAATCTAGAAGGATACGTTAACGGGCAACTTTGCCAATGACTGAAATTTGAAGAGTGGTACTCAACTAATGGAATTATCCTTCAAATACAAAGGTAGCTGGATTTACTGGGTTTGAGAACATGTACTGTCTACATACCCCTATACAAAGGTGGAATTCTAGCAGGAGCTCCTTTGCATATTAGACCACGTACCCCCGATGTAGCCAATCCTCCAAGAGCTTACGAGGCTCTTTTTTGTAAACTCTTTGAAGATTGGCTACATCAGGGGGTATGGCCTAATATGTAAAAGAGCTCCTGCTAGAATTCCGCCCCTGCCCCTATAGCATTTTCACATATAAAATGTGTTTTGTCTGGCACTATATAAAATTCCAATAAAAATAAAGTTCAAACAAAACAAATGAAGCCTAAATGTCAGTACACCTTTCGAACAGAAAGAGAAAACGGTGCATTTATTCCCAGACAACAATTTTTACATTTAGAACTATTTCAGATTCCCCCAGAACTGGGCAGCAGCCAGCTCTCTGTCCCAAGATGGTTATCAATAAAGCTGGCAGAGATGGAGGACAGCCCCGCTCTGAACTGGAAGAAACTGTCATCCCGAATGATTTATCATATGCAGAAGAGTCATAAAGAGACTGCGAATGATTTCTCTGAGTGGCATAATACATTATATCAGTATTAAACAACAGAGGGGTGAAAGATAAGGAGCTTGTGCTACACAGCACAAAAAAATACGAGAGTGGAATGAGGTGGCAAAAGGCAAGTCGCGCACGCTATTAAGGAAAGATGGCTTGTCTCGAGAGATTGAAGAAGTGGTTTGGAGAGCACAGAACTTTAGTCACTGAAGGAAAGGGGGGGAAATAATCACTTTCAATCTCTGAACAACTGCAGTTGTCCTTGGACTTAAGATATTACAGACCTATTCACACTTACTTGGAACTCTACTGAACCTCAAAGAATCATTGGTCTGGGAGAGGTTTTGAAGGCCCCTCGATTTCATCCCCTGGTCCAGTGCAGGAATTCCAAAACCAAAGCATTCCTGAGAGATGGTGCTTGGGAATGCCACAGAATTTACTACCAAAGAAAGACTGCAGTCTTATGCATATCTGACTTGGAATAAGCCTCGCAGGAAGTCATGGAACTATTTTCTGGAGTGGTTCCACACAGGACTACACTGTGAGCGATTTCCCACTTGCCTTATGCCGGTCTCACGCTCCTCTTCTCAGCGGGACTTTTGTCTGATTTCACACTCTCTGCCCTTGGGCTGCAACTAGCTTTGACTTTTTCACAGCAAACAGAAACCTCTAAAAACCAGTTTCTGTCTGCCGTGCAAAAAAGCTGCCTTATACTGAATCAGGCCTTCAGTCCATCAAAGTCGGTATTGTCTACTCAGACTGGCTCTCCAGGGTCTCAAGCTGAGGTTTTTCACGCCTACTTGCCTGGACCCTTTTTAGTTGGAGATGCTGGGGATTAAACCTGGGACCTTCTGCTTACCAAGCAGATGCTCTACCACTGAGCCACCATCCCCAAAGACCCAACCTATCTTACACGAATGTATGTTTTAAGACCACGTAAGCTAAAAGCCATCAATAACAAGCAAGTAATGTACAAATTCCACATTGCAACAACCACACATGTTCACGGCTTTAAAAAGGAATTAACAAATTAGCTTAGGACAGGCCTAGTCATGTCTGTCAGGTGTCACAGGTTGTCAGAGGGTACCACTGAAGACAGGATGGTGGAGGACATTCCCAGGGAATCTGGTTGCCTTCAGTGTGAAACAGGATGTTGGGCCAGATGGGAGGGTTGCCAACCGACTGGAGAGCTCTCACTATTGCAGCTATTTACCAGACAACTAAGATCGGTTCCCCAGCCCTTTTGGAAGGTGAACTCTATGGTATTATGCCCTGCTGTGGTCCCTCCCCTCCCCAAATCCTGCCATCCCTTGGCTCAACTCCCAACATCTCCAGTTATTTCCCAACCCAGAGCTAGCAAATGGATCATCGGTCTTATTCAAAAGTACCACAGATGTGTAGCGTGCAGATTTTTATTTGATCGTTTCCAGTATTAGATAATGATAATCCCTACGTAGGAATAGAACGTTTTCAGCAATATTTTTGCTTAACTGCAAATAATTTGGCAGTAAGTAGTGCACTCTATGTTCAATGAATATGTTATTAAAGAATTTAATTTAATTTAATTTATTGAACTTACATCCTGCTCTTCCTGCAAAGCAGGCTCAGGGCGGGTTCCATCACTAAGTCGGACACTTAAGACAGTTAAAAGCATACTGAATTACAAAATAAACAGCTAAAAATACAAGCAAAATCTTAAAAATCAGACTGAAAAAGCTAAATGTAAGAACTCTCTCTCAGCAGTAGCCAGATCTTGAATCAATGGCATGAAGGGAGGGAGGCCTAATAGCAGGTGATGTCCACCGCCTCAATAGGGTTGCCAAGTCTCCTCCGGCTGCCGCTGCAGAACTTTTTTGTGTGCACACTACATGCATGTGGTGCAGTAACATCACCCGGAAGTGACATAGCATGCTGGGCATGTCACATGGGGATGCTCTAGGAAATCACAGAAAACTCTACGGTTTTATGTGGGGACGCTCTAGCAATTTGGGGGGACTCAATGGTACCATAGAGTTTTTCCCAGAATTGCTAAAAAGTCTCTATGCAAAACCATAGAGTTTTCGATGTTTTCCTAGACATCTCCACACAATGTGCCTGGCGCAACATATCCCTTCTGAGTGATGTCATTGCACCGCAGGGTGGCAGGACTCATCTGGGGGTGGGATCCCTGCCGGTGGGTTGGAGCCCATCAAACCAGGCGATCCCCCACCCCCCATGGGAACTTGGCAGACTTAAGCCTCAATGAAAATCTTGTCTTTAGTTATTTGTTTTCAGTGTTATGCTGTTTAACTTAATATCCAGTCATGCTTATATTCATGTCTAATGTGGCAATACGAGAGATTTTCTGTTTAAAATAATATTTTTTAGTTTACTACACGATTTTTCCACTTTCAGCCTCTCGGATGAAGGCATTCCATAAATATGCCAAGCAGTACAGCCTTGTGCTAGTTCCAAATGATGCATTTTATGTTGTTAAATCAATAATAATAATAATAATTAAGTTTAATAAGAAAGTAAATGCTGGAATTTGTTTCATTTTACCCAAATTTTCTGACCCCATTCCCAATGGTTTTTATCTAGGGGCTTCAAAATTGCTGGAAATTTTACATCTCTAAGCAGGAGACTTCTAATAATAATAATAATAATAAATTTATTTTTATATCCCGCCCTCCCCTGCCAAAGGCCGGCTCAGGGCGGCTCACAGAACATGGTATAACCACGATTACAATAAAATACAATCATTACTATAAAACAGATTAAAATACAGTTGAATTACATTTATAAATTAAGTTAAAAATTAGATAAAACAGTTAACCATTATAAATTATTAATCAAGGTGCTACAATTCAGAAACATGTATACGATGGCTAGATGTTGTTATATTACACTAACTTGCTTCAGTCCAAATGATTTCTGTTAGAAACTGATTACAAAGAACTGTTTTAATATCTTCTAGCATTTCACTGATAATTTAGCCGTCCTGAGCCTGTTAGGGGAGGGCAGGGTATAAATACAATAAAATAAATAAATAATTTCACAAATTTGCACCCTCATTCTCATATCCAAGATCACTGTCCTAGGTCCATCCATCCCCTCATCCTGACCTATTACACACTGCCGAATATTTTGTTCTTCCTGTGTTTACTTTTAACAAATGTATCTTGAACCAATTAAGAGACAAAATGGGTGTTTTGTTCTTTTGATTAAACATATATTTTGGGGGGGGGGGGAAACAGTTGTGCTAATTAATATGTTCTCAAGACTTCAAAATGTACCTAAGCAACTGCAATGTGTGAAATGATAGGCTGTGATCATCATGGTGTCATGATGCCGTTACATGGGTGTGTTCAAGAGACAAGAATAATATCCATCCACATCCCATGGAGAGAATGTACTTTAGAAACTCTGGGGGGAAAGCTGAACTCTGTAGAAGACTATAGTGTTGCCAGTTCTGGGTTGACATATATCTGGAGATTTTGGGGGTGGAGCCTGGCAGGATTTGGGGAGGGGGGGTCTCTGCAGGGTATAATACCGTATAGTCCATCCTCCAAAAAAGTCATTTTCTCAACGGGAGCTGATCTTGGTCATCTAGAGATCAATTATAATAGTGGATATGACAATCTTGCACTCTTCCCTCCCTCACATGCAGGACTTTCCCTTCTGTCTTCTTTCTTGCTGAGCAGCCCCTTTAACTTTTTTTGTTCTTATTTTTTAGTTCATGACTGTCCCACCCAGTCGCTTTATTTCATATATGTTGATGCTGGCCTAGTCCAGGGAACAGAGGGAAGAGCCAAACCACCTTCTTATATTCTGCTTTTGAAATTGCATGGGAGGCTTTTGAAAATTGAAAATAAATAAAACGTATTTAACTTGAAGGAGGAAAGATCCAAGCGGGCAGCCGTGTTGGTCTAAAGCAGCTGAACAAAGCAGAAGTCGTTGCACCTTTAAGACCAACCAATTTTTATTTAGAACTTAAGATTTCATGTGCTCTTAAGCACACTTCATCAGACAAGGAATCCAGCACAGTGAGCAAAGCCATACATAGCTGAGCAGAGCCATACATAGCTGGCCTGCTTTGTTGAAGGAGGAAAGGTCAGGTGGAATCAGGTATAGGATGTCTTCACACAAACACAAAATAATCTGTTGCCAACAAGTAAGTGTTTCTCCTATTCAGCAAGGTCTTCAATACTTTGAAAAGAGAAGCTTTCTTTTCAGTTTCTGCTTAAACACTCAAGCATAGATTTCTGAATTTCACTGACATGCATTTCACTGACAAGTTTAGAAGGCAGGAATATACAAACAGGTCCCCCAAACCCTTCTTTACACACAAACCAGGGATCGATCCTATTTTCTAGAAGCCATTCCCCTTCATAACAGGGATATTCCCCTGTAAGAAGAGCTCTGTAAGCTCTTGGAGGATTGGCAAAGAAGTACTATGCAAAGGAGTTCCTGCTACAAACAAAAGTCATATATATATATATGGGTTTATGTAGAAGTTAAACTTTGTATAGTGTTTTCTGTTAAAATGGTGGCTATCTGTTGAGCTGAAATGAAGTCACACCAGAAAAGAAGCTCAGCATGTCTGCATTTTCTCATGCTGTAAGAAACTTCAAAGGTGGACGGAAATTCTGCCTTCCAATTCCTATCAAACAATATTGTTCCTTTGAAGTCCTTTTTCTGTTTAAGCTGGCAGATATGAAAAATCCTGCCCTTCTGATCTGTTGATATCGAGTTGATGGGCTATTTCAGGGCCCTGTGTATTTCCTGCCTTCGGGCCGATGCTCTACCGGGAAATTGTTTAATGCCTGGCATTCTCTATCCAAGAATAGATTACAAAAAACTTTGATACAAAGGGAAGGTAATTGCCTTCAAATCAGCATCTGCTTTGAAAGATGGTACCCGTGATTTACTGGAATGGTAAATCTCACACTCTGACCAAGTATCAGAAAACACAGACACTGGAAGCAATTGTGAATGCACTGGGTATAGGGTATTCTGTTACCAGGGCTTTTCTTGTAGCAGGAACTCCTTTGCATATTAGCCCACACACCCCTGATATAGCAAATCCTCCTGGAGCTTACAGTAGGCCCTGTAACTTAGTGCACTGTAAGCTCTTGGAGGACTGGCTACATCAGGAGTGCGTGGCCTAATATGCAAAGTAGTCCCTGCCCATTATTACTAATGTACAATGGCTAGGGTCCAAAGTACTATGCACAACTTTCTGCTTGCACACTCTTGTTTTCAACTCCCTCATCTAGAAAGATGAGGAGCTATTGTTGGAATGAATTTCCCCATGTGCATGCGCAGAAGTGTTTCCCACTTATGTCTGGCTTTGGATCACAACCAGGGTTTGTTTGGGTTTTTTTGTAGCATGAACTCCTTTGCATGTTAGGCTACACAGCCCCTGATATAGCCAATCCTCCTGGAGCTTACAGTAGGCCCTGTACTAAGAGCCCTGTAAGCTCTTGGAGGATTGGCTGCATCAGGGGTGAGTGACCAAATATGCAAAGGCATTCCTGTTACAAAAAATGCCCAGATCACAACCTATAATAGGGTTGCCAATCCCCAAATGGAGGCAGGGGATCCCCCTGTTTGGAGGCCCTCCCCCCACTTCAGGGTAATCAGAAAGCGAAGGGAGCAGAGAGGGAAAGATCTGCTAGGCACTTCATTATTCCCTATGGAGAACAATTCCTATAGAGTATAGTGGATAATTGATCCGTGGGTATCTGTGACTGGGTGGGGGAGCTGTTTTTTGAGGTAGAGGCATCAAATGTTCAGCATAACATCCAATACCTCTCAATAAAACACCCCCCAAGTTTCAAAAAGATTGGACTGGGGGTCCAATTCTATGAGCCCCCAAAGAAGTTGCCCCTATACTTCGTTATTTCCAAATGGAAGAAAGAAGATATTGGATTTATATCCCACCCTTCACTCTGAATCTCAGAGACTCAGAGTGACTTACAATCTCCTTTACCTTCCTCCCCCATGACAAGCACCCTATGAGGTGGGAGGGGGTGAGAGAACTCTCACAGAAGCTGCCTTTTCAAGGACAACTCTGCAAGAGCTATGGCTGACCCAAGGCCATTCCAGCAGCTGCAAGTGGAGGAGTGGGGAATTGAACCTGGTTCTCCCAGATAAGAGCTTGTGCACTGAACCACTGCACCAAACTGGCTCTCTCAACAAACAGGCATTTAAAAGGTGTGATGTGATGGCGGAAACTTCCTTTGGAGTTCAGTAGTGCTTGTCACACCCTTGCTTCTGGCTCCACCCCCAGAGTCCCTAGGTATTTCTTGAGTTGGACCTGGCAACATTAGCCTATAAAAGGGTATCCTCCATCAGCAGGCTACATGATGTCAGCTATTACACTGCCAGAAAATTAGGATCTACTTTAAAAAAAAAAAAAAACCTCACTTCCTGGAAGTTCTAAGTGAACATACAGAAAGTGCAAATGAGTTTAAGCATATATCTGTTCTATCATGTCACGAGAGGGTGACTCCTCTCGTGTCCTGACATGACACAGACACTAGCTATCCACTGTTGAAAAGCAGCATGTCTCTTAATGAATCACAGGGCTGCAAACCTGCTGTACAGCTGCCATAATTAATAGTGCTGAAAAACGCAGTCAGGCTCAACGCAGGCAAAAGCAATTTTCAAGTTTTAGTGCAGGAGAGGGGTGACCTGAAAGGGAAAAAGCAAGTTGTTCTGCTGAAGGGGAAAAGTGTTGATGGCTGTTTGCAAAAAGGAGGTGTCCTGCCCTGAGCTACGGCCACAGAACGGCTGCTTCATTATTGTACACCACCAAAGGGGAAACACATGGGAAATGATCCTAAGCAAGCCTTCTTCTTCTTGTTGCTGTTGAGGGTTGTTGAGAGTTCCATTGTTGTTGTTGAGTTTGATTCTTCATGACCCCATGAACCAGATCACACCAGGCTCTTCCATCTTCCACTGTCCTCCTAAGTTCACTCAAATTTATGTTTGTTGCATCGTTTACACTGTCTAACCCAGAGGTGTCGAACTAATTTGTTATGTGGGCCAGATCTGATATACATGAGACCTTGTTGGGTCGGGCCATGTTGGGTTGGGCTGGGCCATGTTGGGCCAGGCCATGTGTGTACCTATTTAAGATTAGGTAGCAGAGATATAAACCTTATAAAGAACACAGACAATTAAATACTTTTTTAAAAAACTTAAAACATTAGCACTTTTTGGTTCTAAAGGTGCTTTCTTTGTATTTCTCCCTTGGGATCCAGGGAACTGGGCAAAGGAAGTTCTGGTCCTTTCCTTCCTTCCCCAGGGGACTGGTGGGGGAGGAGCCTCAGCCAATAGAAGAAAGAGAGGCTTGGCTCAGTAGCTCTGCTGTGTGATTGAGAGAGCCTGGAAAAACAAACTCTTCCTTTCCCTCCCTTCCTCCCCAAGGGAGAAACCTCAACCAAAGGAGAAAATAGAGGTTTTGCTCTGTAGCTTCTGAGTAACTGGGCAAGCTGTGATGCAGAAGGAAGCAAGAAAGAGGGAGAAGGAAGCAGTTGCTCAGGGGCCCTCTGAGAGCCTGGTTCAGCCCCTGGGCCGCAAGTTTGACACCGTGGTCTAACCATCTCATCTTTTACCATCCCCTTCTACTTTTACCTTCAATCTTTCCCAGCATCGGGATCTTCTCCAGCGAGTGCTCCCTTCTCATTTGGTGGCCAAAGTATTTGAGCTTCAGCTTCAGTATCTGACCTTCCAGGGAACAGTCAGGGTTGATTTCCTTGACTGATTTGATCTCCTCGCCATCCAAGTCTTCTTCAACAGCACAGTTCGAAAGCATCTATTCTTCGGTGCTCGGCCTTCCTTATGGCCAACTCTCACAGCAAGTCTACGCATACACAAATTCAGTGCTATACAATCGGCATTTCCAGGGAAAGCATCCGTAGAACCGCAATCACAGTTTCTTAAGTTTTTATTTACTTATTCATGTAATTGTTATAGTCCACCTTTCATGCAGGGATTGAAACTGGATTATGCGTAGTGAGCCAGTGCAATCAACAATATGGGACACTTAATAGCTAGTGCATTGGGATTTTAGTAGAACCATCAAGAAGAACCGAAGCATAGCATGGGTATTCACGTGATACATTGTGGTAAAGAAATTATATAAATAGGATATTACTTGCAATAAGCCTATACACAGCAGTATAGACAACACTCCCTTATAATATTTCCAAGCAAGTTTGTAAAACTGTTTTGTACAGTGCAGCTCTATTACTTGTGTGGAAAAGCCCTCTTCAGTAGTTCAGTTTTGCACAGTATTGATGTCCATACCTACTATTGAGGTTCATACCTACTACTGACTAAGCTACAAAAAATGAAAAACAGTTTGTAAATCTGGGGCAGGGCAGGGTGGGGATGAGCATAGGATTGTCAGGAAATTCCTGCAAATTTGGAGATGGAGCATGGGGAGGGAACTCAGTGGGGCATGATGCCACACAGTCCACCTTCCAAAACAGCCATGTTCTCCAGAGGAAGTTATCTCTGTAGCTGGGAGATCAGTTGTAATTCTGGGATATCTCCAGGCCCCATCTGGAGGATGACAACCCTAAAACAGAGTATCTCAGGCTGATAACAGTCGGCTGAAAGAAGAGCGCCCCGGTGCTTCCGGACAGTGCCGGAAGAAGGGGAGGCCTTGGGCAGCCAGAGAACGTGTGGAATGCTCACTCGTCCCACTCGTGGCTCCCCAGGTGCTTGTAAGGCGCTCTCCGGGCTTCCAGACAGCTGGCTGCTGCCCCAGAGAAAAGAGACCACTTGGAAAGTGGTCCCTTTTTGAGCCGGGTGGATCATCTCTCAGGATGGGGTAAGTGCGGGACGGTGGCAGCCGGCTGATGTTGCCGTGTAGCCGGTTTTTGTTGGGTCGACTTCAGAGGCGTCCTTGAGTTGACCCAAAGTGCCAGTCTGTAATCAGCCACAGATTCCCAGTTCAGTTTTGAAAATCCACCACTGTCCACCTCATCCTCCTTCTGGGTGAAACTGGGCATGTTCTCAGCGGTTTAAAAAAAAAGTGGAACAGCATGGTGGGTGGGGCCCATAACGATCAACTGTGCATGTAATAAATTCAAGTTGTGTACAGACACTGCTGATCACTGTTGATAGAATGCACTGGAGTAATATATCAATCAATCAATAGGATGGATAGATGATGATGGTGATGATTATGATGGTGATGGCGATAGATGATAGATAGATAGATAGATAGATAGATAGATAGATAGATAGATAGATAGATAGATAGATAGATAGATAGATAGATAGATAGATAGATAGATAGATAGATAGATAGATAGATCTAAGTATTGCAAGAGACATCAAATTATCAATGTGAGGGCTGTTCATGCTAAGTTCTGCATCCCCCAAATACAACTTACGCCATGTTCAGATATCATAATAGTGTTGCCACCTCCTGGGTCAGGCCTGGAGAATGACAACTGATCTCCAGACTACAGAGATCAGTTCACCTGGAGAAAATGGCTGCAGTGGAGGTGGACTTTATGGAATTATGTCTCACTGAGGTCACTCCTCAAACCCTGCCCTCCTTAGCCTCCACTCCAGAAACCCGAGGTATTTCCCAACCTGGAACTGGCAATCCTGCTCCTCATGACACCATGCTATTTCTGTCCATCATTAGTAGCAGCCAACACAGAGTGAAATCCAGCCAAAACAGTCATTGAAGCGACCAGCCAACTTTTAACCTGTTGCTGTGTCTTTTAACAGCAATCTAAGTGGACAGGGAAAAAAAGAAGAAGAAGAAGGGAGGGGGGGGGGAACTAGGACAAGTGAAGAAGAGGAGTAAAGTTGATATGGAGACAATGTTCCCCTCAAGATAGATAGCGGAACAAAAGTTATTTTTTCACTCGCTGGCCAAATACCTTAGGGAGGTTGGCTTGCTAGATGCAATGGAAAGAAAAATGGGGGAGGGGGGGGAGAAAGAAAAAATAACAGAGGGCAAAAAGAAGCTGATAAAGTGCTGCATTCAACAGAAGATAAATGACCACAATGCTCTGGCTTCCACCGTTCTAAGCTGCAGAGAGCCTTTTTTATCTTAATGAAGAATGCCTTTTCTTACTTTTCTGTTTTCAGCCTTATTTTTACTGAAGCTTGTTATTTTTTTTCCCTGTGCACAATTAGAGCACAGACAAATATATATATAAATGGGCACCAGAGATTCATTTCCTGATCAGTTTCTGGAATAAATCATTGCTGAGCAGAGTACAGTACATTACTATATAATAATAATGCCCAGAATTTAATTTGGATGCTAATTAGATTTATTGCAAGGCCCTGCGCTAAAGATGAGTGTGTATTGCAATGCTTATTCCCCCCACACACACACAAACACACACACCCCTCCTTTATGAGGAAGCTTGATTCCCAATAGAAAAAAAGGAAACGTCTAGGTAGTGGACCAAAATGGGGGCTGGGGGAGAGAGAAGAAATTTATTTAAAAACATCAGCCGGCTATATAGATGATTCATTAGGTCTGTACATTAGGTCTATATAGATGATTCATTAGGTCTGAATCGCCAATATAAACATAGCCCCATCTGCACATTATGATGTGTGAGAGGCTTGCCAACTCCCGTTCTTTTCAATACAAGCCAAGCCATAGGGCTTTTAAAGACCAAGCAGGAACTCATTTGTATATTAGGCCACATCCCCTGACACCAAGCCAGCTGGAACTGCGTTCCTGTGCGTTCACAGGGTGTCTGTTGTGGGAGGAGAAGATATAGGAGATTGTAAGCCACTCTGAGTCTCTGATTCAGAGAGACGGGTGGAGTATAAATCTGCAGTCTTCTTCATCCTGCTCAAAAAAAAAAAAAAAAAGCCCCTGGATCTTCCCCTTCTTCATTTTCTCTTCACAACAGCCCAAAGGTTTGGCTGAGGGAGAATGACTGTGACTGTTTCCTAAGACTAGTCTCACCCCATAGGCTTTCCTCTCACTTTTGCACCTTCCCTATTGGCCTGGGGAATTTCAGCAGGCATAAAGATTCAAGAAGATGTAACCTGGTCCTGGGGAGAAATTTACCCAAACCTAGATAACTGAGGGAAGAAATAAACTGACAGAGACAAGACGTTTGCTTTTAAAAACTGAACACAAATGAGGTAGGGTTGCCAAGTCCAATTCAAGAAATATCTGGGGACTTTGGGGGTGGAGCCAGGAGACTTTGGGGGTGGAGCCAGGAGACATTGGGGGCGGAGCCAGAAGCAAGGGTGTGATAAGCAGAATTGAACTCCAAGGGAGTTCTGGCCATCACATTTAAAGGGACAGCACACCTTTTAAAATGCCTTCCTTCCATAGAAAATAATGAAAGATAAGGGCACCTTCTTTTGGGGCTCGTAGAATTGGACCCCCTGGTCCAATCCTTTCGAAACTTGGGGGGTATTTTGGGGAGAGGCATTAGATGCTATTCTGAAAATTTGGCGCCTCTACCTCAAAAAACAGCCCCCCCCAGAGCCCCTGATACCCGCAGATCAATTCCCCATCATTCCCTATGGGAATCATTCATGGAGGTGCATGATGGCTCTGGGGGTGGGGCTTCCCCCGCCGGCCAGCTGGCTGGGGGAGGGGGGAAGCCTGTAAAACCGGGGGATCCCCCTCTGGGACTTGGGGATTGGGAAGCCTAAAATGAGGTCTTGCTGTGGGTTCTTTTATCGAGTCAGTCTTCCTCTCTTCCTGTTGCCTTCAGTTTTTCCTCATTTTATTGATTTTTCCAGTGACTCCTATCCAGGGCTTTTTTCTTTTGTAGAAAAAGCCCCTCAGGAACTCGTTTGCATATTAGGCCACACCCCCTGGTGCCAAGCCAGCCAGAACTGCGTTCCTGGGCTCAGAAAAAGGCCCTGCTCCTGTCTTCTCATAATGTGACCAATGTATGCTAGTTAAGTTTAGTCATTTTAGCTTTTAGGGAGAGGTCAGGCTTGATTTGGTCTAGAACCCACTTATTTTTCTTTTGCGCAGTCAACGGTAGCCAGGAATTCTAGCAGGAGCTCCTTTGCATTTTAGGCCACACACACCTGGTGTAGCCAATCCCCCAAGAGCTTACGAGGCTCTTTTTCATACCAGCCATAGTCAGTTCAGTGTAGTGGTTAAGAGTGGTAGACTTTAGTCTGGAGAAGCAGGTTTGATTCCCCACACCTCCAAATGCAGTTGCTGGGTGACTTTGGATCAGTCACAGTTCTCTCAACAGCACTTCTTGAGGAGCTCTCTTATCCCCACCTATCTCACAGTGTATCTGTTTTGGGGAGAAGAAGGGAAGGAGATGGTAAGCTGGTCCAAGACTTTTTCAGGTAGTGAAGGGTGGGGTATAGAAGTCATTCTTCTTCTTCTTGATCCACATAGTCAAGAGCTTTGCTGTATTCCATTAAAAACAAGCTAGGTATAAACAACAGACACAGAGAAGTGGGGTGTCACTTTTAAAATGGTGCATGTGGGGGAGGGACTTCTCCAGGCAAGCTTTTTACTATGTCACACACACTATTTTAAAATGTTGCAATTCATCCACAGTTGTAATTTTGTGACTCTCTGCTCCAGGACAGAGCTCATATCAGGAACATAGCGCATACTCTTTGTACCTTTTCCACCAACGTCTTCTGCCTGGCGACCAACTTCCTGCCCTCAACATACAACACCTAACTTGTCAAAATCGTGACTGACTCCTGCTCACCAGCACACAACTGCCCTGGGTTGTTTTAGTGTATCCCTCTTATGAGTTGTCCCGACTGTCCCATCAATCAATCAAAGAAGCTCATTTGGTGGGTACATGAGAGAGGGCCTTTTCAGTGGCAGCCCCATGAGTATGAAACAACCACCTCAGGGAGGTGTGCCTGACCTCCGAACTTTAGGTGATCTTTAGGAGGCTGCTGAAGATGGTTACTTAGGACTGCATTTGATTAAACCAAGGGCTTTTTTTTTTTGTAGCAGGAATTCCTTTGCATATTGGACCACACACCCCTGATGTAGCCAATCCTCCAAGAGCTTACAGTAGGCCCTGTAAGAAGAGGAGGACTGGCTACATCAGGGAGTGTGGCCCTAATATGCAAAGGAATTCCTGCTACAAAAAAAAGCTCTTTAAAAAAAAAAAAAAAAAAACAATCCCAAATTGTGGTTTTAAATATTGGGTCTTATTTATTTGATATACTCCATTTTATTTTATTAAAAAAAATCATACTGTTATCCTCTGAATTCTGTGAGGAAGAAAGGCAGCTAAATAAACAAATTTAAATAAACAAACAAAATCAGCCACCGGATTCTATGGCAGTGTATCCTATTGAAGTCTTTCCCCTTCCCAAACACCATTCTTCTTAAGCTCCACACACACACCTCAAACCACCAGGTATTTCTCAACCCAGAGCTGGCAACCCTATTATAGGACCCCTCGATATAAGTAAAACAGCAACAGCAATAGCATATATTCTAAAATTATTACCAACAGTATTAGTTTTTCTTTGTTGAGATAAATCATTTCTCCCCAGAGCCAGCCTGTATGGTATAGAACAGGGGTGTCAAACATACAGCCTGAGAGGTCCTATCATGACCATCGAGCAACTGGCTGTCATCTGCTTCTTTCTCCCGCTCTCTTGCTTCCCTCTGCATCACAGCTGGCTTTGCAAGGCTTGTTCAATCACACAGGAGCTGCAGAGTAAAGCTTCTATTTTCTCCATTGGCTGAGGCTCCTCCCTTGGGGAGGGAGAGCTCGCCTTGTTAGGCTCTCTCAATCGCACAGCAGAGCTACCGAGCCAAGCCTGTCTTCCTTCTATTGGTCGAGGCTCCACAGAGCAAGAGGGGTCAGTAATCAGAGACTGTTAAATAAAATGTTGCAAGAGTGCTAATGTTTTAAGCATATTTTAAGTATTATTTTTTTAATTCTTTAATTGTATTTGTGTCCTTTATAAAGTTTATATCTTGACTACCTGGCATTACATTTTATGACACACACAGCCCGGCCCCACACAGTCCCATTTATGTCAGACCCGGCCCTTGTAATAAAGGAGTTTGACATCCCTGGTATAGCGTCCACCATACAAGGCTTCCATATCTTCCAGCACATGACTGCTATTTTCAGTCTGGAAAGCAGTTGCAATTCCATAAAAACTCCAGAGGTTTGTAACTTAGAACACTCTGTGAGAGCTTTAACTAATACATATATTGAAAACAGCATTTTAAACCGCGGTATTTTTCACATATTACTTTGGAATTATTTTACTGTCCATTTTACAATATACAGTGTTTTTCTTTGCTTGTAGGACTTCCTGAAGTCCAATGCAGGTGTGATTGCACTTCCCACATTGGTGTGGCTGCAACTGGGCTGCTGCTTCCATCCACTTTCAGAGAGTCCTTAGCGGCCCTTTCAAGAGAAGCTAAGGACAAATAGAAGTGTGGAGCCATGCTTGATCCTTGGAGATAAGCAGCGCAGTGCCAAACTGAAATTGCATCCCTGTATACCTTGAAGAAGGATTCGCTCTGAAAGTGGATGGAAGCAGCAGTCCAATTGCAGCCACATCCGTTTGGGAATTGCAATCACACCTGCGTTGAACTTCAGGTAGTCCTACAAACGGAAAAAAAAAATGTATATTGTAAAATGGACTGTAAAATAATTCCAAATTAATATGTGAAAAATACTGTGGTTGAAAATTTTGTTTTCAATATATGCATTAGTTAAAGCTCTCATGGAGTGTTCTAAGTTACATGCCTTACTCATACCTGTGAGGTCTCCGTTTTCCCATCTGGAGGTTGGCAACTCTAACTAATCTGCCTTGGAAAGTTCTGTCCATGGCATTAGATTCATGATGGGCAATCCAGACGTAACTCAGTACATGTTTGAAAATATGAACGCTCATTTGCGAACCAAGAGCAGCAAAACGGGGGAAAAGATGTCAAAAAATATGTTCATCAACTGACCCTCCGGAGAGGTGTGGATAACCCAATTGCCTTCCATCACACATATTTTTAGACACCGAAGACTGCTTCATGTCAGCCCGAAAGGGCAAAATCCACCTAATGTCAAACTGACAGGCAAGGCTGAAGATTTTAAAGTGAAATTAGCTCTCTAAAGGTAACACCTGAAATCAAAACAGCTGGAGATGTTTCTACTGACAGCCAAAATAGTCCCAAACAGAGAGGTGATTTGTTCAACCCTCTGTGAATGTGTTTCCCCAACCTGAGAGGCTGCTTAGACAGTATTTCCCATCCCTGCAGGTATTTGAATTTGATTGGGAGGAGAAATCCATTCTTACCTAATTCTGTTCTAACTGCAAACCATTTATTCCTGAGGCTACAGGAGATTTTTTTTTTTTCCTAGATAATCGTACATTGAATCTTGAAGATGTAGTGCACAGCAAGTTGCCACTGAATAATTTCGGGAAGCCTCAGAGAATGAATAACCCAAAAATTGGATCTATTGCCTTACCATTTTTCTCTGCTATTTTTGTCTGCTATACATGTGTGTACGTATGTGTGAGGGAGGAGAGATCTGAATTTACCTGAAATTTACATGAAAAAAACCATGACAACGAGAAAAGAGAGTTTGCTTTTCACTGTGCAGGAAAAGAACTAAGAGAGACTACGTACGGGCCTGGTGCGTGGGGTTCTGCCGCCCAAGGCAGAACCCCAATGCGTGCCCATCCACCCCCGGGAAGAGGTTTTAGCATGTGCGTGGGGCGTGATGATATCATCCACAGGTTGGGCACTTGGTTTCTGGGCGCTGAGGGGCTGAGGGACCTCATCCAACCCCTCAGCACCCAGAATGAACATGCTGCGCTTCCACTCCTCGGTGCTCTCAAGTTCAGAGGGCGCTGCAGACTGGAAGCGCCATTCTTTCTGGCTGCTGAGAAGCCGGGGCAGCTTCTCCGACCCCTCAGCATCCAGTTGGAGGCTCAAGGATGGTGCAAGCGGGGAGGGGGCGCCCATCCCCCACCCCTTTTGGGAACTGGCGCCCTAGCCCAATCACCTAGGTCACTGACTCCCACGCGCCAGCTCTGACTACGTATCAACAGAGTAGGAGTCAAGTAGCACCTTTAAGACCAACCAAGTTTTATTCAGAGCGTAAGCTTTGGTATGCATGCTGACTTCTTCAGAAGAGGGAATGAGGTGCAGTAAGCAAAAATATATATAGCTGGTGGGTTAAGAGTGGGTTAAGAGTGTAAACTGATACAAAGTTAGGATAAAATGGCAAAATAGCGTAATAAATTGGAAGATCATTTGATCTGGATAGCATTTGCAGGGGAAACCAATAAAAGGTAATGAAAGCTCTATGTTTGTAATGATGGTTATAATGTATGTTATATGTTAAAATGTAAATTAGGTGGACAAGAATATCACTAGGAAATACATGTCCTTTTGTTCTACCTAGACTTGTAGCAAGAGCAATTAACAGGCAACTTTTATTATCTTGTATTAGTTTCCCCTGAAAATGCTATCCAGACCAAATGGTCTTCCAATATATTAATTTTTGCCTAAATCAAAATTTGAAGCAACTTTTAGGGTTTGTAGGAACAAAACCATCTGAGGAAGGCTGATAGGAGACCAAGGGGATTAACAAGATTTGTGAAATTTCTTGTTAAATAAGTTCTGGATCCCAGCTTTTATACACTTTTCCTGACATGCCAGTTCTTATCCCTGTCAGAAAACATACTTTGAATGTGACTTCAGAACAGACTAGAGCACATGAGGGAAGGGCCGTGCCTCTAGTCTCTGTAATGAAAATAACTCTTGTCCATCAGAACAGAATGTGTAGCAATTTCTCTTATAGTAGTAGTAGATTCTTTCCTCCCCAGTGCATTTTTTACATTACTCAGTTACCCTTACAACTTTTTACATCTTCTGCTGTGGTCTCATTTGTCAAGTGCCATCAAAAGCATGGTTCAAAGCAAGTTTGCATGTTATTTGAGAAATTTTGAAGGATTTTTTAAAAGTCTCAACACATGTCAAAACAGCATCAAGAAGATCAGCCATATTTCTCAGGCAGATTTCATTTGTCACCAGCTTATTCCAAAAGCAAAAATGAATTTGTAGGTTCTTTCAAAGTGGATGACGTGGTCTCCTTCTTGAAGTGCATGTTCAGCTACAGCTGATTTTTCTGGCTGAAACAAGCGACAGTGTCTCTTGTGTTCGGTGAGACGGGTGTTGATACTGCGTTGGGTAGTGCCAATCTATTGACAATCCCTGGACCAAAGGAGGCCAAACTGAAAGCTACAAGAGAAAGGGCCTTTTCGATCACAGCTCCCCATTGGTGGAACCAATTACCAGAGGAGGTGCGGGCCCTGCAGAGCCTTGCCCAGTTCCACAGGGCCTGCAAGACTACCCTCTTTCAGCTGGCTTTTTCTTAATGTGGAACCTATTGTACCGTCGTCACGAAAAATTGTAAGATTAGTAACAACGAGACTGTAGCACCAAACTAATCTCCTGGAACTGAATTTGATGGTTTTAATTAGATGATTTCAATGTAATAGTATATATAAGTGAATTGTAATATGTTGTGTAAACAGTTTGCTTTTAACATTGTAATGTTTGTATTTTATGTTATGCTATGTGAGCCGCCCTGAGCCTGCTTCAGTGGGGAGGGTGGGATACAAATTAATTAATTTATTATTATTATTATTATTCTCACATAACACTTTCCATGAGTTTTCATGAAGGTTAGTAACACTTCCCAGAGATATTTTACATATTCCTAAAGTATCTCCACAATCCACCTAAAGTGACATTCACAGAAAATGTGGAGATTCCTTCTAAGGTGATACCTCTGCAGAAACTGAAGGGAAGCCCGGGACAAGATCTGAGGAAACTCACAAAATATCATCTTTATCATGAGGTAATTTTATGTTGGCAAACATTAAGTGTTTCCCACTTTCATAATATAAAAATACAAAATATATATTATATAAAATATAATGTAAAAATTGAAGGGAAGCCCGGGACAAGATCTGAGGAAACTCACAAAATATCATCTTTATCATGAGGCAATTTTATGTTGGCAAACATTAAGTGTTCCCACTTTCATAATATAAAAATATGCACTTGGGTGTGCAACCTCCCGCAGAAGGCAAATGTGAGCCTGAAGTCACTAGAAGGGAGAGAAATCATAAAAAGTAATATAGGGAATTAAAAGAGCACAATGCGTCTGTTTCCCTAAGAATAAGAGCTGAAGCAAAGGCAGGAACAGAATAGGGTCGCTTAAATAAGTACGAAGACGATTCCTCATCCATCACGGCTTCTCTCTGGCTGTATTAGAAGACATTATGCTACTGCAGTGAGAATTAAAGAGGATTATAATGGATAACTGTGGTACTGCTAAGTGTCAGCGCTATAATATATGATATGATACTTTCCTCCTATTGTAGGCCAGGGCGCTTATTGCCAAGGGCCATAGCTGCAGGCATGTTGACAGGAGAAAGGGGGAAGGATGGGAAAAGAATAGAATCAAAACAGCTGCCCTCTGGCACTCTGCGACGCTCACACCTTTGCACTAAGCAATTTTCTTTCCACCCTAGGGTCAGGACCACAGCTTGGGCTGGCAAGAGAACCAACCGACAAATAAGGGATTGTTCGTTTCCTCTGGAGACCAAGCAAACAAGAACTTTTAACTTACAAAGGCCCTTGTAAAAGTTACAGTCGGGCCTTGGTCTCTGGTCTTGGAGGCAATAGCTTCTTTTTTTATGTATAATGTTTTCTTCTTGTCCAAAGCAATAAGAGGGTTTTTCTTCTTCCTCGCCCCTTTTTTGACGGCTCTACAGTGGCTTTTTTCCCCTCCAGTATTTCCTTTTACACCGTACTTAAACGGCCTCAAGCAAATTGTGAACCTTCTCCAAGGGTGAGATAATAATGTTTCTCACTGAGGGTGAGGTAGTAATGCCTTTCTCACTAAGACTCAGGATTAAAACTTGTTCTTTACCCAACTAGTAATTAAATTATGTAAGGAAGGGCCCTTTGATGGCTACTAGCCATTAAGACTAAAAGGAATCTCTACATCCAGAGGCAGCAAACCTCTGAGTACCAGAACCAGGTGGCTGCTTCAGGGTCTTGCTCTATTACCCCATGGTGGGACTCCAGGGGTGTTTTTCGCACAGACCTTAATCAGCAGCGACGCCCCTCTTCACCGCGCAGGATCAGCGCGGATTTCGCACTAATTGCCGCGGAGCACCCGGAAGAGCCGGAAAGTCCCGCGGCTTTTGCGGCGCAAATGGAAACTGGTTTTTGGCGGTTTCCGTTTGCGCCGCAAAAGCCGCGGGACTTTCCGGCTCTTCTGGGTGCTCCGCGGCAATTAGTGCGAAATCCGCGCCGATCCTGTGCGGTGAAGAGGGGCGTCGCTGCTGATTAAGGTCTGTTGCGAAAACGCCCCAGGACTACTGGTTGGCACCTGTATGAAACAAGATGCTAGATTAGATGGACCACCCAGAAGGGTTCTTTTTACATGAAAAACCAAATCCATTAAGGCCTCCTATTTAAGAATCCATTAGGGCCTCCTATTTAAGCAGCCTGCCTGTGACAGCAAAAAAAAAAAAAAAGGCCGGGGGAAATTGTAAAATAGATTATTACGCATGGTTTTGTGATCAGCTAAGTGAGATTTTGAGAATTCTCCTTGAAAACAAATAGTTTGCATCTTACTCACCAGGTAAGCCTATTAAGATTTTGTTATCATGAAGAAGTCACACACACACAAAAATTATACACAACATATTGGTATAGTGCTTAGAACAGGGGTGGTCAAACTTGCTTAATGTTAGAGCCACATAGAATAAACACCAGATGTCTGAGAGTTGCAAGATATGAATATCAGATGTTTGAGAACCGGAAGGAAGGAAGGAAGGAAGGAAGGAAGGAAGGAAGGAAGGAAGGAAGGAAGGAAGGAAGGAAGGAAGGAAGGAAGGAAGGAAGGAAGGAAGGAAGGAAAATAGATTGGGGGAGGGAGAGGTGGAAAGAAAGCAACTTTAAATTCATTCTCCAAGCCACCTTCTCCAAGCTGGCCAATAGGGCAGTGAGGGTTTCAAGAGCCACACAATATGTGTGAAAGAGCCACAAGTGGCTCCCGAGCTGCAGTTTGGCCACCCCTGGCTTAGAACAACTTATAGCAATTCTTACCTTCATACATGAGGGGAGGTAGATGGGCATCACAGAGTTAACTTTCCCACAATTAGAGAAGATTCTCTTACAGACTTATCTCTTATTTTGGCATGCTGAACAGCATGGATTTAGAAGATGATAATCAATCCTGGCACCCAGTTCTGTTACTCATTCAGTAGCTAAATAGCCAGGGCTTTTTTTGTATCAGGAACTCCTTTGCATATTGGGCCACACACCCCTGATGTCGCCATCCTCCTGGCGCTTACAGTATCCCTACACTAAGAGCCCTGTAAGCTCTTGGAGGATTGGCGACATCAGGCGTGTGGCCTAATATGCAAATGAGTTCCGGCTACAAAAAAAACAGCCCTGTAAACAACCTTGTGGTGGTGTAGCTGTGGCCCCAGTATCTTTGCCACCCTCCACCAATACCTTCCAGTAAAGGAACCACACCATTCTCCCCTTCAGCAGGGCTTTGTGGTTACAGCAGTGCTTTCTTGTAGCAGGAGCTCCTTTGCATATTAGGCCACACCCCTCTTATGTAGCCAATCCTCCAAGACCTTACAAGTCTCTTAATACAGGGCCTACTGTAAGCTCCAGGAGGATTGGCTACATCAGGGGGTGGGGCCTAATATGCAAAGAGGTTCCTGCTACAAAAAAACCTCCCTGGGTTACAGAATGCCCCTCCCCTGTGCCTGGACCCTTGAGCCGCTGCGGAAATAAACCTACACTGTAACACCAACGGAAGCAGACGGATATCTGAATTTCACTCACAGGCTTTTGAAGTGGCCAACTCACTCCAACCGAGCATCTGAGTAAAATTGGCTCTCTTGAAGGTAGTGCCGTCAAAAAGATTTAAAAAGGCCAGAAGAATCTGAGACAGTGATGAACAATCACAGGGGGCTTTTGCTTGAAACGTGGGTTACTGAGAGAGAAAGAAAAACAAAAGAACCCAGTTGAGTGCAGATGGAGAAGGGGGGGTGCGGGAAATACTTTGAGTTACCCTGAAGCTTCTGTACATTAGCTTGTTTGGAAATTTCTCTTTGTCACTATTATAGTTTCCCTAAGCAATTCACCACAAAGAAACAGAAAGGGAAGAGATAGGTATGATCCATCTAGTGCTGAAATGCTTTTAATGAAAGTATTGTGCCTTCAAATGAGAGCTATCCATTACCTCCTCTCTCTCTCTCTCTTTTTTTGAACTGGATGAAAAATCACGAGCCTTTCATCCAATATATGCCAAAGAAAAGGCACAATAAAAAATGGCATTGAAATATATGAGCTTGGTGACAGTGGTATTAGTCACATCTTATACCTTGACCTTTCTACTAGCAGGGACATTTAGTAAGCTGTTATAAGGGTCTGGCATTTTCAGAAGTAATAAGCCTCCCCCGAATGTCACTCATACACTTAAAATGGAGACAATCCACATTTTACTGACAACTTCAACTGATGTAAAACAGAGACTGAATAACTTAAATAGGCTTCTGAGCTTCTCACTGGTTTCCACTGAAGTTCCCCTCAACTTGCTCCCAAAGAGAGTATTGCATGAAAAACCAAACCAAATTATATATTGCAATTATTCAGATGGTACTTTATTTATTTATTTTATCATATTTATATCCCGCCCTCCCCAAAAGGGGCTCATGGTAGACCCGCAGGCAGGGATTGTGTTCTGCTGGATTGTTTGTACAACGCCTAGTAGATAGAGTTTTTGAAACAAAGAACTAATATAAACACAGAGGAAATGTGAACAGTTGTAGTTGTCTTCATTTCATTTCAGAGCCAGTTTGGTGTAGTGGTTAAGTGTGTGGACTCTTATCTGGGAGAACCAGGTTTGATTCCCCACTCCTCCACTTACAGCTGCTGAAACGGCCTTGGATTAGCCATAGCTATCGCAAGAGTTGTCCTTGAAAGGGCAGCTTCTGTGAAAGCTCTCAGCCCCACCCACCTCACAGGGTGTCTGTTGTGGGGGGAGAAGATACAGGAAATTGTAAGCCGCTCAGAGTCTCTGATTCAGAGAGAAGGGTGGGGTATAAATCTGCAGTCTTCTTCCTCTTTTCTATTCTATATCTCTCATTGATGTTAAAACTACACGTTATGTGAGATTTTCCACAGTATATTTTTTCCTCCCCAGGCACGAACCCAAAGTTTTCTCCTTATTACCTGGCATTTTTGGGACTTGTTAAAGCTGGGTATTCTAAAAATACAGAGTAGGAAGAAGAAAACTTTGGGTTTGCACCTGGTGAGGAAAAAGCTACAGTGGAAAATTTCACATAAAGTGCAGTTTTGGGGCCAGCCCTAGACCATCTGGCACCCAGGCAAGGCTAATTTCTGGCACCCCACCCACCCTCACTGATAATGTCACCTAGTCACAAGGGGGGCACCCAATCTGGTGCCCCAGAAGGCCAGCACCCTAGGCAATCACCTAGTGGCAGAGCCCGCCCTGTGCTGTTTTTAAAAATATCGACCTGGGGAATTTTGCTATTGTGGAAATGATCTCTGACAGGCCCTCAAAGAATTCCAAATGACATATACTGTATGTTTACAGGCTTGTCCCATAGTTCATTTTATCTGCACAAAACTCCTCTGAGGTACATTAGCTTGTGACAGAGCAACTGACCCAAGGTTATCCAGTGAATCTCATGACAGAGCAGGGAATTCAAACTCAGGTTTCCCCAGTTGTAGCTCAAGCACTATACTGCATTGTAGTCATTGGCATGCATCTGGTGAACTTCAGGGAGGAGGAAGCTCTTCAGCCTAAGGAACCTTCTTCCAATTCACATGGATCTTTCTTTGGTGGAAGGCTTCAAATGTTGCTCAGCAGAGAGGTAGGATCCAAGGCATTATCACTGACATTGGCTTGCAAGGTTGCTGTCATTGATTATTCTTCTATTGCAGCAGTGGCCAAAATTGCTTAACGTAAGAGCCATACAGAATAAATATCAGATGTTTGAGAGCCAGAAGACAGGAAGGAAGGAAGGAAGGAAGGGAGGGAGGGAGGGAGGGAGGGGGGGGGGAGGGATCTGTTTGCAAATTTCAAAAGGATTGGACCCAGGGTCCAATTTTATGAGCCCCAAAAGGAGGTGCCCCTATCCTTCATTGTTTTGATGGAGGGATTTAAAAGGTGTGTGGTCCCTTGAAATATGATGGCTGGAACTTTCTTTGGAGTTCAATTGTGCTTGTCACATCCTTGCTCCTGGCTCCACCCCCAATGTCTCCAGCTTCCACCCCCAAAGTCCCCAGATATTTCTTGAATTGGACCTGGCAACCCTAGGTAAAAGTGTGACAATGTCAGTCCTCTCTAGGAATCACCAGCAACTCTGTGGTTTTACCACAGCATTTCTGGTGGTTCCAACACAGGACTCTTGTCAGTCATGAGTTTTCCCCGGAAACAAAGTCATGCCATTGGCCTGATGGCACCCCCATATCCCTGCCTCCCCAAATCCCCTCCAGTTGCCACACTCTGCTAGATGACCCTAGCATACACCTAATTCAATGCTATGCTCCTGTTGTGCTTTGACCTGAGTTCGATCCCAGCGGAAGCTGGGTTCAGGTAGCTGGTTCAAGGTTGACTCAGCCTTCCATCCTTCCAAGGTTGGTAAAATGAGTCCCCAGCTTGCCGGCTGGGGAAGGCAATGGCAAACCACTCAATAAAAAGGCTACCATGAAAACGTTGCGATATGACATCACCCCAGAGTCAGAAACGACTGGTGCTTGCACAGGGGGCTACCTTTACCTTTTTATACAAGTAATTCCAATTGTCATTTATTGTTGTAATCATACTAACAGCTAGAGAAACAGTACGTTCAGATATTTCATGCAGCTGGTGATGGAAGCTAATGGGACTGTATGCTTAGGCAAAAGGACTTACAGACTTCCACTTGGGGCGGGATGGGGGGCTGATGTAGAACCCTCCTGAGCCTGAATTTATGATGAGTGTCCTGGTGGGTGACCCAGACCACTCGGCCCCATTGCCAGACTAGAGATTTAGGGCTGGGAATAGCTGTAGTTTCCCACATAATACACCCGGAGGTCAAATTCACTTCCCGCGGAGCTTGAGTCCATGGGAGGCATCGGATAACACATAAAAGAATAAACTTGTCAAGCTCTACCTTTATACTTGAGGTCTGGGAAATTGGCTTACTTGCCTCATTGTTTTACGGCTGGTACAGTTGTTATATGTTCCCTTAAATTCTCATTCCCTTGTTGCCTTATGACTCCGAAGCGGGTCCCTTTCCTCATATCCCTCAGTAAAGCAAAAGAAGCCCTTCACATTTAATTGGAACTTTGTGCCAGAGGCTTTTAGACCTGTGCTGAGAAGTCATAAATAGCAACGGAATCACAAAAGAACGGGGAGGACACACTGTTTACGGTTGAAACGCCAGTCCTAACCCTGGTGATGAAGTGATCTGCTTGCGAGGGACAATCGTTTCTTGCTGCGTTATGACCATGATTAATGAAATTATCCTAGAACAATAGCAGAGGTGTTAGTTGGCACTTTCACCCACAATAAATGAAGCACTTTCGACCCACTTTCAATGCACTTTGTGAGTGGATTTTACTGCGCAAAATGGCACAGTGCACTTGCAAACAGTTGCTGAAGTAGAGATCGGGGGTGGCCAAACTTGCTTTATGTCAGAGCCACCCCGAATTAACATCAGATGTTAGAGAGCTGCAAGACATGAATGCCAGATGTTAGAGGGAGGGAGGGAGGCCAATGTATGGAGGAGGGAGGAGAGAGGGGGAGGTTGAAAGAAAGCAACTTTAAACATTAAATGTAAGAGCCACACAGAATTAATGTCAGATGTTAGAGAGTGGCAAGACATGAATGTCAGAGGGAGGGAGGGAGGGAGGGAAGGAAGGAAGGAAGGAAGGAAGGAAGGAAGGAAGGAAGGAAGGAAGGAAGGAAGGAAGGAAGGAAGGAAGGAAGGAAGGAGAGAGACAGAGGTGGAAAGAAAACAACTTTAAACACATTCTACAAGTCGCTGGCTGGCTTGACTTGGAGAAGTGATTTAAAGGCAAAAATGCCTTTTCCAAGTTGGCCAGTGGGGCGGTGGGGGCTTTGAGAGCCACACAATATGGGTGAAAGAGCCACATGGGGCTCCTGAGCTGCAGTTTGGCCACTCCTGCTGTAGATTAATACCCCACCCTTCTCTTTAAATCAGTCTCAGAGCTGTTTACAATCTCCTTTATCTTCTTCCCCCCACAACAGACCCCCCTGTGAGGTGGGTGGGGCTGAGAGAGCTCTCACAGCAGCTGCCCTTTCAAGGACAACCTCTGCCAGATCTATGGCTGACCCAAGGCCATGCCAGCAGGAGCAAGTGGAGGAGTGGGGGAATCAAACACGGTTCTCTTAGATAAGAGTCCGCACACTTAACCACTACACCAAACTGGCTCTCTGAAGCGTATTGAAACAGCGTTATTTAGCATGTGTGAAAGTGCCCAGTATCTAAGTGCAATTGCTCAAAATCCTAAGACATCTAGGGTTGATAACTCTGGGTAGGGAAATTCCTGGAGATCTGGGCTGAAGCCTGTGGAAGGCAGGGTATGGGGAAGGGAGGGACCTCAGTGGGACATCATGCCCTTGAGTCCTGTGACAGATTTAGCCCAGCTAGGTCTCAAAGGATTTCCAGATTGAACTTTGGCAGACCCAGTTCAGTCTTCAGCTTGACAAACTACGCCTGCATTTTCGAAGAACAGGTATCTGTGCAGTGTGCCTTTTTCTGAAGACTGGCCTTCTGACTCAATGCCATTCATGCGAATGGAGTCACGACTCACAACGTCTGTTAAATCAGTGGTCCCCAATCTTTTTGACACCAGGGACTGGTTTTCTGGAAGACCATTTTTCCATGGACGGGTGGGGGGAGATGGTTTGGGATGACACAATTGTGCACTTTATTTTGGTGTGTGATTAAGGGTGCAGACTCTTATCTGGGGGAACCAGGTTTGATTCCCCACTCCTCCACTTGCAGCTGCTGGAATGGCCTTGGGTCAGCCATAGCTCTGGCAGAGGTTGTCCTTGAAAGAGCAGCTGTGGTGAGAGCCCTCTCAGCCCCACCTACCTCACAGGGTGTCTGTTGTGGGGGAGGAAGGTAAAGGAGATTGTGAGCCGCTCTGAGACTCTTCGGACTGGAGGGCGGGATATAAATCCAATGTATTATTGTTGTTGTTGTTGTTGTTGTTGCTGTTACTACATTGTAATATATAACAAAATAATTATACAAATCATGGTCCGGTTGCTAACAGGACATGGAACAGTACCAGTCCATGGACCAGGGGTTGGGGACCCCTGGGTTAAATAGTGGGTTCAATGCTTGAGGAGACTTGGTTGCAATCAGGGGTGGAATTCTAGCAGGAGCTCCTTTGCATATTAGGCCACACACCCCGATGTAGTCAATCCTCCAAGAGCTTACAAAAAAGAGCCTTGTAAGCTCCTGGAGGATTGGCTACATCAGGGGTGTGTGGCCTAATATGCAAAGCAGCTCCTGCTAGAATTCCACCCCTGGTTGCGGCGAATTAAAGGTCTTTATTGTGATGACAGCACGGCAATGGTTGAACTGAGACCGCTAAACTGGGCCAACGGCGCCAACTATATACACACCCAAGTTCCCGCGCTAGAACATCATTGGATCATTTGAACCAGCAGGGGGCTGGTGATTGGTCCAGGGAAGCAGAGATTTGGATCCTGCTTCCCATTGTTCCCATGTCCCCAAGCTCAGTCCTAAAGGCTCCAATGAGCCTGGCAAGAACTACCCACACACATAAAACATAAAGTCCACATACACGACAACATCCTTGCATTGTGCTCTGTGAAGCCCTGTGGAAAGATTTCACGAACGTTTAGCTTAAAGGAGAAGTGGGATCCGCTAGAGAGACAAAGAGCCTGAAATGAGGCCCGAGAGTCTGCTGTAGCCATGCTTGTCCCTGAAAACCTGCTATCTATTTTTAACATATGCTTTTATAAAAAAAACGTGAGGGCCCCGTGGCGCAGAGTGTTAAAGCTGCAGTACTGCGGTCCTAAGCTCTGCTCACGGCCTGAGTTCGATCCCCGGTGGAAGCTGGATTTTCAGGTAGCTGGCTTGAGGTTGACTCAGCCTTCCATCCTTCCGAGGTCGGTAAAATGAATACCCAGCTTGCTGGGGAAGGCAATGGCAAAACCACCCTGTAAAAAGTCTGCCGTGAAAACGTCATGATACGACATCACCCCAGAGTTGGAAACAACTGGTGCTTGTGCAGGGGACGTTTCCTTTCCTTTTCCTTTATAATAAACAACCAAAAAAATTAAAAAAAGACGTGGTGATTCGGATCCTCTTTTTTAAAATTTATTCTGTAGGAGAATAATCCCATTAATCAATTTTCCCCCATTTCTTGTGTACTAAAGGCTGGCAACAGAAGTAATGGCATAGCTTGATGGCTTCCTGGCCTGTCTAGCCTGCCCAAAAGGGACATCTGTGACAGCCCACTTTCCGAAGCTGCCCTTTCCTCCAGGAAAACTGATCTCTGCATTCTGGCAATCAGTCAAAATTTGCAAATGCAGGGCTTTTTTTTGTAGCAGGAACTCCTTTGCATATTAGGCCACACACCCCTGGTGTAGCCAATCCCCCGGGAGCTTACAGGGCTCTTAGTCCAGGGTCTACTGCAAGCTCTTGGAAGATTGACTGCACCAGGGGGGCATGGCCTAATATGCAAAGGAGTTCCTGCTACAAAAAAAGCCCTGCACAAATCCGTTCTTCTACCTCAACCCATGATCTGTGGACTGGGGATCTGTATCTCCACTGTTAGTTTTCTACCTCTCTGCCACACTATAAAGCAAAAGTTTTGTTCTCTTTTGTTCTCCAAAGCCAACGTGCAATGCATTGCCAGCTGCCATTGTTGTGAATCTCTGGAACTGATACTTCCTAAGCAAGGCCACAGTTCACTCATTGGTTGCTTTTCTAGTTCACCCAGAATCAGGGCTTTTTTTTTTTTTTTAGCAGGAATGCACAGGAATGCAGTTCTGGCTGGCTTGATGCCAAGGGGTGGGGCCTAGTATGCAAATGAGCTCCTGCTGGGCTTTTTTTTCCTTTAAAAGCCCTGTGTGAAACAATGGTGATGTCAGGGTGTGTGGCCTAAAATGCAAATGAGTTCCTGCTGGGCTTTTTCTATAAAAAGCCTTGCATGAAACAAGTATGATGTCAGAGGGTGTGGCCTAATATGCAAATGAGCTCCCGCTAGGCTTTTTCAACAAAAAGCCCTGCGTGAAACAAGTGTGATGTCAATGGGTCTGGCCTAATATGCAAATTAGTTCCTGCTGAGCTTTTTCTTAAAAAAAAAAAAGCCCAGTCCGGAATGACTCTTGATCCACAGTAACTGCCAATGGAAGCTGATAAACTGGTGATCATTTCAAGTTACTGACTCAGTACACAGAGACACGGCCTTCCGTTCACAAGACCTGAGCAAGGCTGTCAATGACACAATGTTTTGGAGGCTGTTAAGCCATAGAGGTTGCCATGAGGCCAAAGCAGCTTGAAGAAAAAGAAGAAGAACTGCAGATTTATACCCCACCCTTCTCTCTGAATCAGAGACTCAGAGCGGCTTACAATCTCCTTTATCTTCTCTCCCCACAACAGACACCCTGTGAGGTGGGTGGGGCTGAGAGGGCTCTCACAGCAGCTGCCCTTTCAAGGACAACTCCTATGAGAACTACAGCTAACCCAAGGCTATTCCAGCAGGTGCAAGTGGAGGAGTGGGGAATCAAACCTGGTTCTCCTAGATAAGAGTCCACACACTTAACCACTACACCAAACTGTCTCTCACACAGGACACACTGTGACACACCGTGAGTTACAGTTTGACGTAGCTGTGAGAGAGACAAAATGTATCACAGGGATACAGATTCCCATGATGTCTCGAACCAGAACTCTGGTTTCAAGTTAAGGGTAATCTCTAATTCTGCCACACTAATCAAAATGTCGTACTTTATAACATGACTGAGCATCTAGAGTTAGAATGAACTCAGCAAGGCTATGTCCAATCACTTTTGTGCTGCTTTAAGCTCTAAACAAAGCCCAGAACATTTAATACGCCTCTGCGAATGTTCATTTTTGAACTGTCCAGAGAGCATTTTTTTTGATTAAAAAAAAGAAAAGTTTTATGAAAGAAATGAATGTTCAGGGGACTTATTCCCCTCCTACTTCAATCAAGCATCGTACCATGAAGTTTGGAAAAGTTCAATGACTCCTGTCCATTATTCCAAAATCCATCATTCTAAACTGCAAGGACTTCACCTGCTTAATGTCCCAAGGTTCGATTCAAACGTTCAGTGCTTGAACTTATACAATCCTCAAATGTGAATCCTTCACCTCAGATTTTACTTCTGGGTAGTTTGGCTGCAAAAAACACTTTCACGTCAATACCCTGCAGCACACCAAAATATAAAAGAGGAAGAGCTGTTATGTTTTGCATCTCTTGGAAGGGTAAGTCTCTGGTTTCTCAGAAGAAACCCCAAATTCTGTCCCCTCAGACCATTATTCGCAATGCAAACAGGGCAACTAGTCCACGGTGTAACTTCCTCTGATAAAAAAAGCAATAAAGTTTAAAGATGCAATCTAGCTAGATACTATATATCACATGTGTTCATATTTAGATGTCTTGTCAATATTACTGAGCTTCCGTTTTGTAGATATTTGGGAAGAGCTGTTTTGTAGAAGAAGCCCAGCAGGAACTCATTTGCATATTAGGCCACACCCCCTGATATCGCCATTGTTTCACACGGGGCTTCTTTTGTGGGAGAAACCCAGCAGGAACTCATTTGCATATTAGGCCACACCCCCTGATGTCGCCATTGTTTCACACAGGCCTTCTTTTATGGAAGAAACCCAGCAGGAACTCATTTGCATATTAGGCAACACCCATTACACCAAGCCAGCCGGAACTGCGTTCCTGTGTGTTCCTGCTTTAAAAACAAAACTGTTTTTAAGGCCCAATCTAGATACTGATATTCTGGAACATATTGTCTAGTTCCTTCTTTTTTGCTCCAAGTCAGCCTTTTGCTGTGGAAGACATGATCACAGCTCTAAATCTGGTTGGCTTTGTAGCACTGTGATGTCATCCCACTCACTGCTTGATCGATGAGAGGTCAGGGTCACCCATTTGACTGATCTAGGAAGAATTGCCTTCTCTCTTCATTATATTCATTTGAACTTCCCAAATGCGTACGAAGGAGTAAAAAGCCAAAATCATGCGGAAGATGAAGAATCAGGAAAAAAAAAGAAAGTACTGAACAGGAATTGAAAAAAGTGAATATTGATGCAATTCAAGAGAGATTCAAGAAATATTCAAGAAATGTTTATAATTGCACAAAAAATATGTAGTCACCCTTTTTCTCTCGGCTTGACTTCGCGAACGAAGATTTAAGAAAGGTGCAGTAGTCCACGTCTGCTGCAGGCTCGCTGGTGGCTGACAAGACCAATGCGGGACAGGCAGGTCCGGCCACAGTGGCTGCAGGGAAAAGTCTGATTTGGGGTTGGTACTGTAGCAGTGAGATTCTTCCTCAATCTCCTTTTGTCCTCAAGACCAGCTATGTGTGCGTTCTCAAAGGAAGAGACAGCCTGGTGGATGGTGTGCCTCCATGCTTTGCGATCTGAGGCCAGGTCAGACCACTGGTGATGGTTAATGCAACAGGTACCAAGGGATTTCTTCAAGGAGTCCTTGTACCTCTTCTTTGGTGCCCTTCTATTTCGATGGCCGGTGGGAAGTTCGCCATACAGGGCAATCTTGGGAAGGCGGTGGTTTTCCATCCTGGAAATATGCCCTGCCCAGCGCAGCTGCGTCTTCAACAGCAGTGCCTCAATGCTTGTAACCTCCGCCCGCTTGAGGACTTCGGTGTTGGTCACAAAGTCACTCCAGTGGATGTTGAGGATGGTGCGAAGGCAGCGCTGATGAAAGCGCTCAAGGAGTCGCAGGTGATGACGGTAGTCACCCTTAACATGGAAACTAAAGCATATTTAGGTAAGCTTTAATTGGGAGTAGTCTTAACAAGGGGAAGTTTCAAATATATGCTCCCCTCCTTCAAAAAATCTCAAAACAAGGATTTAACCAAAAACGATTAAGGTACCTTAACATTTCTTATTAAAGTATCTATAATAAAGTATTAGGATTTAATACTTAGAACAAAAAATGTGTTATTTAACAGAACATGGGACTTGTTTTTAATATTTCACAGTAATTTCCTACAGAAAGAGAGAAAGCTGGCAACAGACAATTCTCATAAAGACAGAAAATACATATTTCATTTCCAGTGCTTCTTTTTACATAAAATCAGAAATCCAGAGCACAGTGCATGTTAGTGACTCAAACCTGGGGGGGGGCGGTGTGCTGTTCTATAAATTTAATGGATTTATTTCGGCGGCCTCACCCCAGGTTCTAAGTAGCTTCCCCAAATCCTGGTCAACGACATACTCCTGTTCTTGCACAGAGAAAGAACATGCAAGATAAAAATTGTGGAGGTGAGGGGGGGGGGGGGATTAAGGGAAGAAGTAAAATGACACTTCATAAAAGAAACAGCAGGAATTCCCAAGTTCCTTCTCCAAACCTATTTTACGATTTAGCACAAGCTTATGGGGGGAAAAATTGCCAGAATATTTGTCCCATTGTCTCTTCTCTCCAGTTCAGTTTGAATCAGACTATTGAGTATCAGAACATCCTATGGTGCTATAGTTGGTCGCAAGGTTTAGCAAACGTTTTGTCCTAAAACATTCTGTACTCTCCACATTCCTTCTGTCCAGAAAGTGTTTGCAATGACTTCCTAGTGCTCTAACCGAACTAAAAAGTCTTTACTAGAGATCTGCAGCAATGGCTGTAAGGGAATCTCTGACACAGAGAATCTGAACTGACGGCAGTCAAACAAGAGAGTTTGATGTGATATCTTGGCAGATGGATAAACATATGGAGTAGAGGTCCATCAGTGGCTATTAGCCACAGTGTATTGTTGGAACTCTCTGTCTTGGGCAGTGATTCTCTGTATTCTTGGTGCTTGGGAGGGGCAACAGTGGGAGAGCTTCTAGTGTCCTGGCCCCACTGATGGACCTCCTGATGGCACCCCGGGGTTTTTGGCCACTGTGTGACACATAGTGTTGGACTGCATGGGCCATTGGCCTGATCCAACATGGCTTCTCTTATGTTCTTATGGGGACTTCAGTAACTGCATGAATGTGGCCAACTCAAGTGTACTTTGGGGACACATTCTGGCATGGGGTCCTTTTCTGTCCAGGCTTAGAAAAAGGGATGGAGGAACAGAGAACCAGAATATGTCATCTTACTGACCAAAGGAGGAAGGAAGAACTGGAAATGTCTTACTGGCCAAAGGAGGGGGGGGAGGGTTGGAAGGTGCAGTAGTATGGGTTAGATCAAGATGAGTAGTTATGCTTGTCCATAGTGGTAGAAAAGAGTAAGGTGAAAGGTAGTCCCCTGTGCAAGTACCAGTTGTTTTCGACTCTGGGGTGACGTTGCTTTCACAACATTTTCACAGGAGACTTTTTACGGGGTGGTTTGGCATTGCCTTCCCCAGTCATCTACACTTCCCCCCCCCCCCAGCAAGCTGGGAACTCATTTTACCAACCTCGGAAGGATGGCTGAGTCAACCTGGAGCCGGCTACCTGAACCAGCTTCCACTGGGATCGAACTCAGGTCGTGAGCAGAGCTTAGGACTGCAGTACTACAGCTTTACCACTCTGCACCATGGTGCAGAGTAGGAATCCAGTAATACCTTAAAGACTAACAAAATTTGTGGTGAGGTATGAGCTATCATGAGTCACTGCTCTCTTCTTCAGCATTGTGGGAGAATTATTGTTAAATGCAACCTCTGGAAATGACACGTATAGCTTCTGGTAATTCCTGGAGCTACTCTTATCATGTCTAGTAAGAACCTGTGCTAAGTACACCAAGGGCACTTTTATGCACACTAAATAATACACTTTCAAGCCATTTTCAATACACTTTGCGACCAGATTTTACTTTGTGAAATGGCAAAATCTACTTACAAACGGTCACTGAAGTGGATTAAAAACTGCATTTTTTAGCACTCTAAGTACACAAAGCTCCATTTTAAACACACACATAACAGCACCTAGAGGCATCAGATCCCCTCCCACTGGTGGCTTGGCAGCAGTAAAAGGGGTACAGTAGGTTGTTTAGGGCCCTGTGACAACTTCTAAATAAAGACATACAAGGGAAAACACCATATATATTTGTCTGATAGCATTACAGATCTGTGGCTCTGGGCAGGCAAACCCAACAAGTCTATTGTGTTATTGGGGTATAACTGACCTACTTCTAATGACCTGAAATGTGGGCAGAGCTCTTTAACACAATCTTAATGTGGCAGGATCTTTTTGTGTTTAAAGGCACACTGATTAATCATCAAGAACCCTTGATTAATGGCTGGATGGCCCAATAACAGAAGAGACTCAGCTTGGTGTAGTGGTTAAGTGCACGGACTCTTATCTGGGAGAACTGGGTTTGATTCCCCACTCCTCCACTTGCAGCTGCTGGAATGGCCTTGGGTCAGCCATAGCTCTGGCGGAGGTTGTCCTTGAAAGGGCAGCTACTGTGAGAGCCCTCTCAGCCCGACCCACCTCACAGGATGTCTGTTGTGGGGGGGGGGGGGGTAAAGGAGATTGTGACCGCTCTGAGACTCTGAAATTCAGAGTATAGGGTGGGATGTAAATCCAATATCTTCTTCTTCTTCTCTTCCACAGCATGTCTGAGGAGATTAGACGTGGTCCTCTTCATTTCACTTTTTTGTGGTAATAGGCCAAAACTTGTTTTTAGTGGCCCTTGCAAAGACAAGGAAAAGAGAAGTGGGTCCCATGTTAAGTGGAAGGGAAAGAGAAAGATAAACCAAATCTGGTGCTTCTTGACAACTCCAGCTGGTTTCACACTGTGAAATTGACACTATTTTATTGTTCTCAGAAAAAAATCGGCTAAAGTTTGAACCATTTCTGAGCAATCAGACAGATACTGCAGAAGCAGCAGGATCTCAGCAGCAGTCAGGGCTAGCCTATTCACACTGCTAGCCCGGTTCAACCACAGACCTGCTGCGGAAAGGGCTGTCTCTTTTTAAAAAGGCCCCCCGTGTGTGCGCTCAATTGGAGAAGCAGAGAAGCGCACATCGGAGAGGGGTGAGGGGGAAAAAAACCACCTTGCCAGAAATGGCTTGGTGCGATCACACAGCTCTTCCGCTTATGAGTCGCCCCAAGGCATTCAGACAGCAGCAAATTATATGACCTACATTCAATTCAAGGGGATGCTACCGGGAAAATCCAGGTAGCTTTTTAATGTGGATAGGAGGTGTCTGGAGACAGGGTGAGTACGGGTGCAGCTCGGAGGGCAGATGTGCTTGTGTGGTCGTGCACTTTTAATATGAATGGGAGGCGGGGCTAGGTCAGGGCAAATCTCCTGTGTGAAACCGCCCTCCAAGTGAACCCCAAAACATGCATGCAATTTGAAGGGAACTATAATTTTTCACTTTGATTTGTAATTTCTCTCCTTGACTTCAGACTTCTATGCCTTTCATATTGCATTTTGTATCTATGTGAGGTGAAATCACTAGCAGCTTATTCTTATTTGACAGGTATTGTATTATTAGTCTCTACTGAACTGAGTAACGTGTGTGTAATTACTGTTCGTGGTGACACAAATTATGGTTTACCAGAGCAGTAAAGTCTTTTGCTGTACAACCCTCGAGATTAATAAGTTCAAAGGATTTAAAATGAGTAGGAAAACAGAACAGAAACAATCCTCTTGGCTGAGTCAGACACATTTATTTATAAGTGACCAACTGCCTACTATTCTTTGGGTTCTTACAATTAATTAGGAAACTTCTACTTCCTATCTTCCGGCTTGGAGAGCAAGGGGAGTAAAAACACCTTACATTATCTTCTAAACACACAGGCGACAGCTCGCCGTGGGTCATCAATTATTTTATCAGTATGTAAGACAAGCATTTCTAGCATCAGATATGTTATATGCCCTGCGCAGAATGGATGCCCTTTGCTTATCAACAAAATAAAAACGGAAACTCAGAATAATTGCAACTCAAAAGGCTCGGGGCCATACTAGACATATTAATGACATAAGGCAAGACATAGGTTCCTGATCTATCTTGCCATCGCAATATATACCCCAGGGATGCCAGTCTCCAGGTGGGACCCCAGGATCACCCTCTCTCGGCTTGACTTCGCGAACGAAGATTTAAGAAAGGTGCAGTAGTCCACGTCTGCTGCAGGCTCGCTGGTGGCTGACAAGACCAATGCGGGACAGGCAGGTCCGGCCACAGTGGCTGCAGGGGGGAAAAAAAATCCCCCCAGACTTACAGCTTATATTCAGGATCCCCCAGACTTACAGCTTATATTCAGACCACAGAGATCAGTTCCCCTGGAGAAAATGGACGCTTTAGAGGGTTGTCTAATGGCTATCTTAGGGGAGGGGCTGTGGCTTAGTGGAAGAGCCTCTGCTTGGCATGCAGAAGGTCCCAGGTTCAGTCCCTGGCATCTCCAGTTGAAGGGACCAGGCAGTAGGTGGTGTGAAAGACCTCTTCCTTAGACCCTGGAGAGCCGCTGCCAATCTGAGTAGACAATACTGACCTTGATGGACCAAGGGTCTGATTCAGTATAAAGCAGTTTCATGTGTTCATTGCACCCCACTGTGGTGCCCAGGGCTTTTTTTGTGACAGGAACTCCTTTGCATATTAAGCCACACACACCTGATGTAGCCAATCGTCCAAGAGCTTACAGGGCTCTTCTTACAGGGCCTACTGTAAGCTCCAGAAGGATTGGCTACATCAGGGGTGTGCGGCCTAATTAGCAAAGGAATTTCCACTACAAAAAAAAGTCCTGGACGTGGTAGGTAGGTAGGTAGGTAATTTTATTTATATCCCGCCCTCCCCGCCGGAGCAGGCTCAGGGCGGCTAACAACATCATTCAGTTTCCCTTATACAAAAGACAAGGTTACATTAACATTAAACATTAAAAATTCTGATAAGTTTAAAATCACTTAATTAAGTTGATAAAAGTGCTAATGCTAGTTGTGCTTTTATAATGGCGGTAATCATTAGCAATTTCTTTCTTCGTCAGCGAAAGCCAGTCGGAAGAGGAAGGTCTTGCAGGCCCTGCGGAATTGTTCAAGGTCCCGCAGGGCCCGCATTTCCTCTGGAAGTTGGTTCCATAGGTTCGGGGCTGCAGAGGAGAAGGCCCGGTTACGGGTACATTGCAGCTTCACCTCTTTCGGTCCGGGGGTGGTCAACAAGTTTTTTCCAGCTGACCTCAGTGCTCTCTGGGGTTCGTATGGGGAGAGACGGTCCCTAAGGTAGACAGGTCCTCGACCATATAGGGCTTTAAAGGTAATGACCAGCACTTTGTAACGAACCCGGTATGTAACTGGCAGCCAGTGCAGCTCGCGCAGCCCAGGCTGTATGTGCTCCCATTTAGGGAGCCCCAACAACAGTCTGGCCGCTGCGTTCTGCACCAGCTGCAGCTTCCGGGTTCGGTACAGAGGCAGCCCCATGTAGAGGGCATTACAGTAATCCAGTCTCGAGGTGACCGTTGCGTGAAGTACCGTTGCCAGGTCTTGGCGCTCTAGGAAGGGAGCCAACTGCCTTGCCCGCCTCAGGTGAAAAAAGGCTGACTTGGAAGTGGCTGCAATCTGGGCCTCCATTGATAAAGAAGGCTCCAGTAAAACTCCCAGACTCCTGACCCGGTGCGCCGCTTTCAGTGGCGCCCCGTCGAAGACCGGGAGAGGTATTTCCCCTTCCCGGGCGCCCCGACCCAGACAAAGGACTTCTGTCTTCGCTGGATTCAATTTCAGCCCGCTCCCCCTCAACCACATTGCCATGTCCTGCAAGGCCCGGTCTAAATTTTCAGGGACGCAGCCAGGCCGGCCGTCCATCAGCAGATAGAGTTGGGTGTCATCTGCATATTGGTGGCACCCAAGTCCATATCTCCTGGCAATCTGGGCAAGAGGGCGCATATAGATATTGAATAATATTGGTGAGAGAACTGCCCCTTGAGGCACTCCACAATCCAGTGTGTGCCTCCGGGACCGCTCACCACCAATTGCCACCCTTTGTCCCCGATTCTCGAGGAAGGAGGAGAGCCATTGTAGGGCAGACCCCCTCACCCCTATATCGGCGAGGCGGTGGGTCAGTAGCCGATGGTCGACCGTGTCGAACGCGGCCGACAGATCTAACAGCATCAGCACCGCCGCACCGCGGCCGACAGATCTAACAGCATCAGCACGTGCCTATCTTCCACAGGCTCCACCTCCAAATCTCCAGTTTTCCAACCTGGATCTGGTAACTCTAGCCCCTATTGGTGGCCGAGTGGGGGGGGGAGGGCTGGCAACCCTGATATACCTGGGTTTGATTACACCACCATAAGTGGGAGATGTTTGGGTTCAGTGAATACAGGAATTCGATAATCAATAATCAAGTAGTGCCAAACACTGTGAGGATCACAGCAGCTTGCAATTGGATGGGGGCCAAAACTAGATCGGATGCCACCTGGATAGGAAGGTGTACGTTTTCAAACAACCAGGGCTTTTTTTTGTAGCAGGAACTCCATTGCATATGAGGCCACACACCCCTGATGTAGCCAATCTTCCAAGAGCTTACAATAGGCCCTGTACTAAGAGCCTTGTAAGCTCTTGGAGGATTGGCTACATCCAAAACTGTGAGGATCACAGCAGCTTGCAACCGGATGGGGGCCAAAAAGTGTCTTGATCGGGACGATGCTTCCAGTTTGACAGAATGAAGCCATAAGCAATAGCGGATCTAATCCGCTAAAACTGATAAGGGAACAAAGGGATAATCTGACCAGCGCCCACAATGAAATATTGCTAACCACCACATGGGTGGGTAACACTGAAAGCATTCTGCACAGTGGTTGTATACTAAGTAAAATGAAGAAAGAAATTCACCAGGTTCATTCATGATAATGGCATTATAACAGTCAGGGCTTTTTTTGTAGCAGGAACTCCTTTGCATATTAGGCTGCACACCCCTGCTGTAGCCAATCCTCCAAGAGTTTACAGTAGGCCCTGTACTAAGAGCCCTGTAAGCTCTTGGAGGATTGGCTACATCAGGGGTGCGTGGCCTAATATGCAAATGAGTTCCTGCTACCAAAAAAAAGCCCCGAAACAGTATATGCATTTTGTCATAAGAATTTTTCGATACATACAGTTTGAACTATCAGTTCTTCCTGGCACTCCAATACATATTAAGTACAGAAGAAAGTTCGATGCATGGAAAAGTAACTGTTCTGGGTCTGTCTTGTCTCTTAAAAAGGACAAAAGAACCTCTGTTAACACAGGAGCTCCATGTGTAAATCAGAACACAACCTCAGCTCCGTATCGGGAAGATAGCCTAGGATATTGTGTTATTTCCAAAGTGTTGTGCGTAAGCTGTGCAATATGTTTTAGAACATATATATTTTTTAAAAAAAGGTCCGGCCCCTTCCCAGCCAAGCCGGTATTGCCGGCGTTCAGGCTGGGGGCCGTTGTTGCCGCTCGGAAGGATGGAGCGGCTGACTGACAGCCCGGTCCATCCGGGTGCTTCTTCTGGGTGCGGCGTCGGGGCTATATAAGCCCCAGCCCCGCACAGAAGCATGCAGTTTGCTTCGGGCTCTCTGCCCGCCCGCCCGCCCCTTCAGCAATACAGGTCTTCACCGGTCGCCTTATTAGGGGCCAGGTAGGAATTTTTTCATCTTCACAGAATTGGCCCATGTGGAGTTGTTTTTTGCCTAGTGTTAGGGAGTTTAGTAGGAGTTTTGTTTCGGTCGCAGGCTGGAGGATGTGTTGGCCACAGTGTTTTCAGGGGAGCACCTATGGCTCAGCACCAGGTGTGTGGGTGGACTGTATGAACCGCAGATGGGCTGTACAGCTCAGTGCGGGGAATGCAGATCACGGAAAAGCCTCACCTGGGCAGATCTTTCCATGGGGGATTGATGCTAGCCCAGGTGGAGGATGGCTTTGGGCCTAGCCGCTCAGCACCAGCCAGAATACGGGGGCTTGTGCTGGGGGCAGGGTGGCTTGCCCTCCTAGGACAAGGCGGGGTCAGGGGGTTGACCCCAGGGCTTGTCCTGCTAGGCCTTACCCCTGCCAGTTATAAGTTTGATCAAGTTTGTTTCAATAAAGCGGCCCGGTTTTTATACCCAACACACTGTGTCAGCCTCTTCATTCCGACGGGGGGGGGGGGGGGCAAAATCATATAACCACCCTCACAGTATGGTAGAATAATAAATCACCAGGGCTATCGATGCTTTAAGGAACGTTTAGTTGGCATACTGTTTGCCTTCTGAACTAACGATTGATTCCGTAATGGCCCTGTGTAAGAAGGTGAAAGTTTTATTGGCACTAGAGCAGGGTCAAACCTAGCTGCTGCCTGAACAAAATTAGAACGAACAAGAAAACAAATGAGAGAAGCAAGACCTTTAGTATTATAGGGCTGTCTGTTATCTTGAAACTGTTGCGTAGGAGTCTATGGGTTTGAAAATGGCTCATAGAGGAAGAGTAGAATGTGTAGCCCTACAAGAAGGGAGGGCAGCTTTTTTTTGTTTCAAATCTGTTGGAAGAGCAGGCAGCTGAAGTAATTAAAGTTAAAAAAAATAGGGTGGCGTCAAGGGAAATTTGCCCTGAAGTCTAACTTAATTGAGAAATTCCTTTGGTTTTGGTTTTATAATACTGTTACAAGCTATTACTGGACAAAACAGTTAAGGCTAAGTTAATTTAAACGACTGAGATATATGTCTGAAGAACATATGTCTGAAAAGGAAGCTGCTAGTGATTTTCTGTGAACTTCTGAATCAATCGCTTGCTAAAACAATATAATTTTAAATAGTTTGAATTTTTCCCATGAAAATTATTGCTTTTTAAAGAAACTGGTTACCTCAGTGGTGGGGAACCTTTTTTCTGCCAAGGGCCATTTGGATATATATAATATCATTTGTGGACCATACAAAATTATCAACTTAAAAAAAAACAGTGCTCTGCTGAGGGAGAATGATTCAGGCCAGCAAAATTAATACAAATAATTGTTTTTCTATTTGAAGCCATTTGGGGAGAGCCTAACTTGGCACACACACACCCGGCCCGCCACCCTAGAAAACACCTAGTTTCAGGGCTTTTTTTTGTAGAGGCCTCCATGTGGCTTAGCTCAGCCCAGCAATCACTGATGGCCAAACCAAGTGATCTCAAGGGCCATAAACGACCCTCGGGATGGATGTTCCCCACCCCTGGGTTAGCCACTCAAACCTATTACCCACATGCCAATGGCTATGTTTAAAAGCAGGGATGCCAGCCTCCAAGTGGGACTTGGGGATCCCCCAGAATTACAACTAATCTCCAGACTGCAGTGACCCAGTCTCCTGGAGAAAATGGATGCTTTGGAGCAGGGGTCCCCAATCCCTGGTCCGTGGACTGGGACCAGTCCGCGGTCTGTTAGCAACTGGGCTGTGAGTTGTATAATTATTTCATTATATGTAACAATGCAGTAGTAGTAGTAGTCATAATGGTAGTAGTAGTAGTAATAATAATAATAATAATAATAATAATAATAATAATAATAATAATAATAATAATAATAATAATACATTGGATTTATATCCTGCCCTCCACTCCGAATCTGAGAGTGGCTCACAATCTCCTTTATCTTCCTCCCCCCACAACGGACACCCTGTGAGGTGGGTGGGACTGAGAAAGGCAGGAACAGGGGTGGCAGTCTAGCAGGAGCTCCTTTGGATATTAGACCACACCCCCTGATGTAGCCAATCCTCTAAGAGTTTACAAGCCCCTTTTTTGTAAGCTCTTGGAGGATTGGCTACATCAGGGATGTAAACCCAGGGCACATAATCTATGTCCTTTGTTCTGAAAAGGAACCTCACAATAAACTAAAATAAAGGAGATCATCATCAGCAGGGCTTTAAAACAAAACAAAAAAACAGGAACACACAGGAATGTAGTTCCAGCTGGTTTGGTGTCAGGAGGTGTGGCCTAATATGCAAATGAGTTCCTGCTGGACTTTTTCAACCAAAAAAACCCCTGATCACCAGCAATGTAATTTAAAGAAAATCTGTGAGCAGGGGCAGTGGATATAGCAGGAGGTCGACAAAGGACTCCACATTGACAACGGGGTTGCTAGGTGTCCCCAAGCCAGCAGCAGGGAATGAGGGGTATGGTTGCCAGCTGTAGGCTTTGAAACTCCTGGAGATCTGGAGGTAGAGCCTGGGGAGAACAGGGACCTCAGTAGGGTACAATGTCATACAGCCCATCCTTCAAAGCAGCCATATTCTCCAGCAAATTGATCTCTGTGGTCTAAAGATGAAGAGTAATTCTGAGGGATCCCCAGGTTTCACCTGGAGGCTGTCATCCCTACTAAGCAGATCGAAGGAAGGCTAAAAGAAACAGGGTGGTCTAGTGTTCTTATAGCTACAAGCATAGAAAGCTTCAAGAGGGGCTTGGATAAACATCTGGAGCAGACAGATGTCCATCAGTGGCTATTAGCCACAGCGTATTGTTGGAACTCTTTGTCTGGAGCAGTGATGCTCTGTATTCTTGGTGCTTGGAGGGACACAGTGGGAGGGCTTCTAGTGTCCTGGCCCCACTAGTGGACCTCTTGATGGCACTTATGTTCTTATATTCTTATGTAGTTTGATTGTCAGACTAAGAGCTTGGAAATCTAGATTCACGTCTTCATTCTGAAATACATCCTAAGCTAGTCACGGACTTTCAGCATAACAAGCCTCCTATGCGAGGATAAAAGATAGAAGGGAAAACTATATATACCTCAGCTCCTTGAAAGAAAGGAAGAGAAATATCTCACAGATTTGTGTGTGCGTGTTGCATGCATGCTTCCAACTTGTAGTGACCATTATGAATGAATGACATCCAAAATGCCATATCGTTACTCTGTCTTACTCAGGTATTGCAATCTGTGGGATGTGGCTTCTTATATTGAGTTAATCTATATGAGATACATACTGTATAAATATTTTGTTTCTCATCCTCTATTACAGTAACACAATGGGGGGCGGGGGGAAATGCTTTACCCCGTAGCCTCATGGAATAACTTCAACAGCCACAGATTGGCTGCTGTCACACGCACTCAATAATTCACTTTCAATGCACTTTGAATGCACTTTCCAACTGGATTTTACAGTGTGAGCTGGCAACATCCAGTTACAAAGTGCACTGAAAGTGTAAAGTACTGGGGTCGGCGCAGTAAGAGACCAGAGTCGGAGAGTGATTTCAGCAAGCTTTACTTCAGGAACACCAACACAAACTGACCTCTATTCAAACCTCCCTCTCCTTTATACAATTCTTGCCCCCTTCTGATTGGACCTTAACTATGTACATGGATTGGCTATTTACAGAGGCCTAAGGGCCTATCAGGGTACAGTATGAGCCTAGATGTTGATTGGCTACTTATGTTTCAATCCTTCCCCTGATTGGGCATGCTTAGGCCTTCTCTGGAACCCTGGTGTGGAGTACAAGCTTGGCTTGTTCAGCTTCCCTCCAAAAGTAACAGTTCCCTCCAAAAGTAACAGTTCCCTCCAAAAGTAACAGTTCTCCATTTGAACCAAGGACACAACACCCCTCCCCCCATAGTTCCAGCTATCAGGTGACATAGTCCTGGAGATATGCCGGAGGGCGGCGGTCTCGTGTCGAGCGTCGGAGCTCCGAGGGGACTGGGCGTTCCGACTCGGTTGGTGGTTCCGCGGCTGCAGAGCTGGAGACATCTGGGACGGCGGCCCCGGGAGACCTGGGTTCAGCTGCGCAGTCGGGGGTCTCCTCCTGCTGGGCCGAAGCGGGCTCTAAGGAACCCTGTTCTGTGTCAGGCTCACGGGGACTTACGTTGTCCGGATCTGGAGCCTCTGACCTTGGCTCCCCGGCAGGCAGGCGACCACGGAGTTGGTCGATGTGTCGCCTCAGGAGATGTCCACCCTCCAAGGTCACTGCATAGGAGACCGGTCCGGTGACGTGGTCCACCTTTCCAGGGAGCCAGGCGGGGCCAGTGGTGGCATAGTTCCGTGCCCACACTGTCTCACCTGGGTAGAACCCTCTGGGGGCTTTAAGGTGTTCCGGCGCCGGTCGCCTGTCTGGGGCTCGGTCAGGGTGCAGCTTGTCCAGCAGGGTGGTGATGCGGCGGCCCATGAGGAGTTCGGCTGGACTGCGACCTGTGGAGGCGGTGAGTGTGGTCCGGTAGGCCATTAGGAAACACGCCAAGTCTTTTGGCCAGTCTGAGGGGCCCAGACGGTTCAAGGCCTCCTTTGCCGTGCGCACCATCCGCTCTGCCTGGCCGTTGGTGGCTGGATGAAACGGGGCAGAGCGAATGTGCTTGATGAGGTTCCTGGCTAAGAAGTCCTGGAACACTGCGGACGTGAATGCTGTGCCGTTGTCGGTGACGATGGTCTCCGGCAACCCGTGGGTTGCAAAGATGGCCCTCAGAGCCGTGATGGTCGCCTGCGATGATGGCGAGGGCACCTGGACCACCTCCAACCACTTGGAGTATGAATCCACTAGTATGAGTAGAGTCCGCCCATGGAAGGGGCCAGCAAAGTCCATATGCAGTCTTGACCAGGGGGTTTTGGTGGATTCCCATGGTTGCACTGGGCCACGTGGGGGGTCAGGCCTTGACACCTGGCATGTCGGGCACCTTTTAACCCAAGCCTCAATTTCTGCATCGAGGCCGGGCCACCAGACATAGCTCCGTGCGAGAGCCTTCATGCGGACTATGCCCGGGTGTGCCTCGTGCAGGGCTCTAAGCACTTGGTTTTGCAAGGGTTTGGGGATGACAACTCTGTTGCCCCATAGTAGGCAGCCTTTGTGGGTGGATAGTTCGTCTTTCCGGGCTGCAAACGGAGTAAATTCCGGCCCAGTCGAGCCCTTGGGCCACCCCCTCCCCACCCAGTCCAAGACACGGGAGAGGACTGGATCACGAGCGGAGCGGGCAGCAACGTCGCGGGCGAGCAATGGCCTGTCCGGAAGCATGTCCATCAGTAGGATCTGATGAGCCGGGGCTGGATCGGGATCCACATCAGGCAAGGGCAAGCGGCTCAGGGCGTCAGCATGGCCCATTGCCTTGCCCGGGCGATGCACTAGGGTGTAAGTGTAGCCGGCTAGAAAAATGGACCAACGGAGGACCCGTGGGGACAACACCTGAGGGGTCTGCCGGTCTGATGCAAAGAGGCCCAAGAGGGGTTTGTGGTCCGTATAGAGGGTAAAGGGCCGGCCGTAGATGTAATCATGAAATTTTTTGACGCCGGCCACAACGGCCAACCCTTCTTTGTCGATTTGGGCGTAGTTCCGCTCCGCCGACGAGAGGGTCCGCGAGTAGTACGCGATAGGGACTTCGGTCCCATCAGGGAGTCGGTGGCCCAGAACTGCCCCCACGCCATAAGGGGATGCGTCGCATGCAAGGACCAAGGGCAGGGTCTCGTCGAAATGGGCAAGGACAGAGTTGGACATCAGGAGGCCCTTGATATCCTGGAAGGCTTTAGCATGCTGGCAGCCCCACGCCCAGGGTCGGTTCTTGTCTAGAAACCGGTGCAGGGGTTCGGCCACCGCTGCCTTGTGGGGGAGAAAAGCATGATAAAAGTTTAGGAGGCCGAGGAAGGCCTGGAGTTCTTGCTTGTTGGTGGGTGCTGGAGCATCTCTGATGGCACGCAGCTTGGCGTCGGAGGGGTGGACCCCCTGGGCATCGATGGAGAGCCCCAGGAATTCCACCCGATCCACACCCAGGAGGCACTTCTCCCGTTTGACCTTGAGGCCGGCTGTTTCAAAACGTTGTAGGACTCCTCTAAGGCGGGCGGCGAATTCTTCAGGCGAGGCTGCAGCGATCAGCACATCATCGAAGAATGGAGTGACTCCGGGAAGTCCTTTTAAAAGAGAGTCCATGAGTTCCTGGAACAACCCCGGAGCCACACTCACGCCAAATTGCAACCGCTTTACTCTAAAGGCCCCCCGGTGGGTCACAATTGTTTGGGCGTTGGCCGTGGCCTCATCCACCAGCAGCTGTTGGTAAGCTTGGGCCAAGTCCAACTTGCCAAAAAATTTTGCGCCGGCTAGGGTGGCTAAAACGTGGCTGACGATAGGCACAGGGTATGCGTGGGCCTGAAGAGCCTTGTTGAGGGTGCACTTATAGTCTGCACAAATCCGCACTTCCCCACTGGGCTTGACTGGAGTCACGATGGGAGTTTCCCAGGTTGCGTGGGTGACAGGCTCTAGTATTCCCTGTGCAATCAGTTTATCCAGTTCCTCCTCAATTTTAGGCTTGAGCGCGAATGGAACTCGCCGCGCTTTAAGCCTAATAGGCCGCACTGTGGGGTCAAGGTGTAGTGTAACCGGGGGACCCGTGTAGCAGCCCAAGGTGCCATCGAAAACGGCCGGGAACTCTTCGCAAACCTTGTTAAAGTCCACTCCTACAGTCTTATTGACCCCCCTGATCTCTATTCCCAGGGGCTTGAACCAGTCGAGACCCAAAAGGTTTGTAAGGTGGTTCTTGACCACTAGCACTTGTAGCTGGCCCTTGAACTCCTTGTATTGGACTGGGACCGGGCCCACTCCCAAGATAGGCACCTTATTCTTCTGGAAGTCCACTAAGGTAAACCCCGGGTCCCTGAGACGAGGCCTCAGCCTGGTGGGGATTTTAAAAAATGTCTCTGCCGCTATAATAGATGATGCTGACCCAGAGTCCACCTCCATTTGGCAGGGCACCCCCCCCCCCCGATCCCTACATTGACCCGGATTTTGGAGGGCCTGACTGGCGAGGGTAGGTACTGTACCGGGTATGGGTGGGCGTGGAGAGCGTCGGTCTCGAAGTCTGGCTGGCCTTCGGAGTGCGCAGATCTTTGCGGGACGCGTGCTCGGGATGTGGATCTGCAGGCACAGGCGATGTGGCCTTCCTTGTTGCAGAGTCGACAGGTGGCATTCCGGAATCGGCAGGTCTTTCGCTCGTGCTGGCCCCCGCAGCTTGCACATGCAGGTGGTGTCTTGTGTCTCATGCCCTGTGGGGCATGGGTGGTCTTCCTTCCTGCTGAACGATAGCCGGTTTGTAGAGCTTTGTCCTCGTCTGAGTCCTCTGTAGATGGTTCAGGGTTGATCTGGTGTGCCGCAGCCTGTCTTGTCAGCCGTGGCTCTGCTGATCTGCCCTTCTCCCAGCTGGTGGCCACATCGATTGCCTTTGTTAGGTCGCACTCGGAGAGGGACAGGAGTTTTTGTACTAGTTTTTCGTCCCTCAAGCCCCATACAAACTGGTCGAGAAGGGCTTCGTTGAGGTCTGCGAAACTGCATCGGCTTGCCACCCGGCGCAGGCTTGTCAAGAACGCCATCGTGGTTTCGCCTGCCTTCTGTGTCCTTTGTCGGAAGTCCCAGTGCCGGGTGAGCTTGGTTGGCTGGGGCTGGAAATACTTCTCCAGAGCGCTGATGATGTCGTCCACCGGCGTCTCTGAGAGCTTCCTGGGTTGGAGAAGAGCCCTGGCTAAGTCCACGGTCTCTGTGCCACACGTACTGATAAGCAGAGCTCTCTGCATGGTAGTCTCTGTAATCTTCCGGAAGGTCAGGTATGACTGGAAGCCTTCGACCCACGAGTCCCACAGCTCGGGGCGATCGATGCTAAAGGGCTGTAGGAGGTTGGCTGGAGCCTCCATTCTTGGCAGCGTGTCTGGGCGGCTTGCGAGCTGGGGTGTGCGCAGAGCGGAGGTGCGGACCCAGATGGCTTGGATTTAGCCACCTTTCCGTGTTCCTGGTTCTGTTGCTGGTTCTTACTGGCATCCCATCCTCGTCGCCAGTGTAAAGTACTGGGGTCGGCGCAGTAAGAGACCAGAGTCGGAGAGTGATTTCAGCAAGCTTTACTTCAGGAACACCAACACAAACTGACCTCTATTCAAACCTCCCTCTCCTTTATACAATTCTTGCCCCCTTCTGATTGGACCTTAACTATGTACATGGATTGGCTATTTACAGAGGCCTAAGGGCCTATCAGGGTACAGTATGAGCCTAGATGTTGATTGGCTACTTATGTTTCAATCCTTCCCCTGATTGGGCATGCTTAGGCCTTCTCTGGAACCCTGGTGTGGAGTACAAGCTTGGCTTGTTCAGCTTCCCTCCAAAAGTAACAGTTCCCTCCAAAAGTAACAGTTCTCCATTTGAACCTAGGACACAACAGAAAGTGAATTGAAAGTGCATTACTTAGTGTGTGTGATCACAGTCATTATGTACCAAAGATCTGGCTACTCGACCCGCTATTTAAGATCAATTAAATCTTGAAACCCTACCAGAGCCGCTTCACATTCTTAAAGTATCAACGTTAGACTAAACAGAGGCCCAGAAAGACGGCAGGTGATATTTAATAAGATAGTTGAGGTATGTATGTGATTTATATTTATTATTTACAGTATTTTTCCCCTCAGCTGAATTACTGCATCCTCAAACAGCTGGGGGGGGGGGGCTGGGAGGAACCGAAGCTGAGTGATAGCTTGTGATCCATTGCTCATATTTCTCGTTTTCATAAATCTCTGTCTGAAGCTTAAGTACAATCATGAAACTCCAAAGAGGCAATATGGTAATGGGTCTGCTTTTCATTACAAGTAGTAGTTCAGAACTTCAGACTCCCTTTTCCCCTCAGAGGAAGATAATTTATCAAGATCCGAACCGCAGCAGCACAATTAACATATGAGACTGAATTAAAACCTGCCTGCCAAAATTTTTTGTCAGTGATGTAGGCTAGGCCAGACACTCCAATTTCCCCCACCCCACCATACAGCCTTTGTGAGGCCCAGTCTAGACACACAGTAGAATGAGGTGGGAAAATACTGAGGTGGAAGAGTGGACTGTACCACTTCAGGCTGCATGGGAGGAATTGCAATTCTCAAAGTTCCCCTACATTAATCATTCCCTGCAAGTGGAAATGTTGCACGGTGTGGGAAATGCTCGTTTTAAGACTTTTGTCCTTTTTACTTTGCTTTAATAATACTGCCCCATGGTGCAGAGTGGTAAGATGCAGTACTGCAGTCCAAGCTCTGCTCACAACCTGAGTTCATACCTGGCAGAAGCTGGGCTCAGGTAGCCACCTCGAGGTTGACTCAGTCTTCTATCCTTCCGAGATCAGTAAAATGAGTACCCAGCTTCCTGGGGGTAAAATGTAGAAGGCAATGGCAAACCACCTCGCTAAAAGAAACCTCAGATTATCCGATTCACACCTGGTATCCTGGAGATAAGGCTTAATCCACGTATCTCTTGTAGCATTAAGCAGGTCTCAATCAAATGAATAGTGTTGAAGGGTGTCTATTTGGCCAGAAATGCATTGGCACACTCTCTCAGAGTAAGGCACCTTGTCTAAGCATCCCAATAGTTCCCCTGATGGAATGGCATTCAATCTAGCCAGCATAAATAATCGCCTGTAGTGTGGAACTGTCAGGAAATTTTTAAAAAGCTGGAAGAGATTGTGACAACATTAGACCTAAGTATAAAGGTGAGCACACTCTGTGTGCTCTTATCAAGGTTCTTCTAGCATCCAGTTTTTCCAGACAATTTAAGATTGAAGAAACTGCTGCCAAAGGCCCTTGTTCTTTCAGATCATAAGGGGAAATTCCTAGAGTGCAGATTCAACTTTCAACCAATTTGCTCCATGAACTTTGATAGGAATCTTGTTTGCAGTAGATGTAAGTATCCGTTTGACTCCATGGAGAATAAAATCGCGACCCAGAATCTAGAAGTTGCAGCAGCCCTTTTTACATGGGTGAGCAATTAAAAACAAAAACTTAAAAACACCATCCTTCAACACACCCTATTAACTCACAATTCTATCACCTGCTTTCCTGTGTGCATAGAAAGGTCCTTAAATTCCCTTGACACAACTGAATCGTAACGGGCCACAACTGACATGCTCCATAAGCACCTTTTGATTTAGCTGGATCAATACTTCTGTCAATATTGCACTAGAGTTCAAGAACAGGTGTAGTCCACATTTGAGTCCACAATATTCTCCAAGTAGTGAGATTGTCAAGCCATACTATGTGCCCAAGTCTATAGAAAAGAACAGGGTTAGAATTCTTGCAGGAGCTCCTTTGCATATTAGGCCACACACACCTGATATAGCCAATCCTCCAAGAGTTTACAAGGCTCTTTTTTTTTTTTGTAGGCTCTTGGAGGATTGCCTACATCAGGGGTGTGTGGCCTAATATGCAAAGGAGCTCCTGATAGAATCCCACCCCTGGAAGAGAGCACGCTAGATGGTTATGGTATTTTTGTAGTATTGTATTCACCTTATTTACAAACAGGGCTGGCTTTGTCACTAAGCAAATTAGGTATTTGCCTAGTTTGCTGGGCTGGGAGGGGATTAATTGGGCGCTCCCCCCTCCCAGTGGCCTAGGCAAATGCCCCAGTTGCACAGCAGACAGTAGCTTTACTTGGCCTCCCTTCCAATCAGCAGAGAGGCAAAGCAAAGCCAGCCAGCCACTGCACAGCTGCTGGCTTCGCTCTGCCTCCCTTTCAATTGGAAGGGAGGCAGAGCGAAGCCAGCCTTGTGTGCATTCACCTCCCTTCCCGGGTGCCCTCCCCACACTACTTCACTATGTAGGCAGAGGGGCACAGTGCTACAGAAGAGGGCAATGAGGGGGCGGGTGGCGGGTCTGCCTAAGGCACCATGTGCCCTAGGGCCGGCCCTATTTACAAATGTACCAGTAGAGCACAAGTGGAAACAAAGAGGGATTGTGTTATGTATTTGCTGTGTTCACTGTTAGTAGGCTTGAGCTTGCATCATGCTTCCATTACTCTCCAGGATCCCAATGCCTACATTCAGGGGTGGAATTCTAGCAGGAGCTCCTTTACATATTAGGCCACATGCCCCTGATGCAGCCAACCCTCCAAGAGCTTACAAGGCTCTTTTTTGTAAGTTCTTGGAGGATTGGCTACATCAGGGGGTGCGGCCTAATATGCAAATGAGCTCCTGCTAGAATTCCACCCCTGCCTACATTCCAAATGGCCGTTCTCTTAGAACTGGCCAATCAGGATATCAGGACATTCTCCTAGGTAATGCAAATGAAGGACCCTGGAGAGACCAATAGGGAGGATTGCCGCCGACCTAACGGGGCGTCTAACTCAGCTCAACTGTATATATTTTATGTTGCCCATTTGTGTTGTGACTCATTCTTCTTGAATAAACTGTTGCTGCTTACTCAAGAGCTGAGTGAACTCATTTTACAATAGATTGCTATGGACAGCAGATCCGCTATCCCACATCAGATCCCCAGAGAGGAAGAGAGAAATCTCCAAGGTAACATGGGCAACTCATAGCACTGTCTGTCTGCTCTTTGGTCTTTGCTAGAATCTAATATGCTATTTCTTCCCACTGAGACACACACCTGTCTCCCAACTTCAGCTGGGAGAGCACTCACTTCTACCAAGCCCTGACACGTGCTTGGACAGAGCAATATCCTATTTAATGAAGACTCGATGAGAAGAAATCTACAATCATTGAAAGAAACATTACCATTCCTTTGATCGTGGTTTCTTCTAGGCATATCACTTCTAGACCAATTTCACACTAGACTTTTAAGCCCAGTTTACCCCTGTCTCCAAACTGACATTCTACACTAGAATCGGAGAATCAGAGAAACCAACTCTGTGATTCCATGAGTCTCTCCTTCCAGGCCAAAACATTTCTGCTTACACATACAAATTTCCAGAAAAAATAGAAACATGTCGGAGGCAGCTGCATTTTAAAACCTGAACATGCAGACTAGTGACACCAGACAGCCCACCCACCCCCGTTCAAACTGTGGCTGCTTTCACATGGGACTTTTTTCTCCACCTTGGTTTCCAAACCGGAGTCCATTTTTCCTGGAGCATCCATCCAACTTCCTGCAGTAATTGGCCTGTTTCCTCCTCTTCGATATGCCCTTTCCCAAACACACTTCACTTCAGTCTTTTTGGAAAGAATTCAGCCCAAGCATACTAGGAAGGAATGGAGCATTTTTGGCTTTGGCCTGAAAGGTTTCCATCCACATCACTGTCTTTTTCTTGCTATCAGGAAAGGAAAAAGGAAAGGTCCCCTGTGTAAGCACCAGTCGTTTCCGACTCTGGGGTGATGTTGCTTTCACAACGTTTTCACGGCAGACTTTTTACAGGGTGGTTTGCCATTGCCTTCCCCAGTCTTTTTACGCTTTCCTCCCAGCAAGCTGGGTATTCATTTTACTGACCTCGGAAGGATGGAAGGCTGAGTCAACCTCGAGCTGGCTACCTGAAAACCCAGCCACTGCCAGGGATCGAACTCAGGTCATGAGCAGAGTTTAGGACTGCAGTACTGCAGCTTTAACACTCTGCGCCACTGGGCTCTTTTTTCTTGCTATCAACCCTGATATAAAAAGGGGAAAAAACACAAAAAGCCTTCTGGGTACATGGCAGGAAAAAATGTAAGGACAAGGGAGGATATGAGGGACTGAGGGTGCAAATTCCCAGATGTGAAAGATCTGTCACCAAAGTGCATGCTTCTAAAACCATCTGAGTGGTCAGAGACGCCAGCTATGCAGGTTTGACTCAAAAAATTAGTGCAATTGCATCACTAGAAATTTAGTCCCATTCAGTGTGTTTGCGCCAGACAAAGCATTTTGGGAAACAGACTGTTTACCGGTTCACCGCTGCACTAGTTTTCACCTTGGGGACAACAGTATTGGAAAGCATCATCTGTTGTTAGGAACTGTGTACCCATTGCCTCCACACAAGCAAAGAGGAGAAGAAATAGAGCGATTGCTCTTTAAATCACTGGGAAGTTCGCTTCTTGCCTTTGGAGTGGCACGATGGAATGACTTTTGATTTGAGTCAACATTGTGAATTTGCAAGATTTTGTGCATGTAAATTGTTGCTGTGGTTTAGTTTTTCACGTTTACTGTGTATAAATCATTTTATTTTTTGCAGTAACTAGCCGTGAGCCTAGTGCTTTTTCTACTTCTAAAGCCATCATGGCAATAACAGCAAGCGGTAGACTTCTCAAGCTCCTGCTGGGGCAGGGGTACCTCTGGTTTTGGGGCCCCCAACCCACCAGCAAAGAGCAGGCCACCAGGGGATCCCCACCCCCAAAGAGCTCCATCATGCACTGTGGCAAGTGGCAGGATGACATCACCCGGAAGTGACATCATTGTGCGGGCATAAAAAGGAGGGACAAAAAAATTTCAACCTAGAACAAACCAGGCAATCTCTGCTTACCTAATCTGAGGGGGAAGCCTGGAGAGGGAAGGAACATCAGCAAGGTATGTTGCCATAGACCCCACCTTCCAAAGCAGCCATTATCTCTGTTGTAAACAGAGAACCAGTTTGGTGTAGTGGTGAAGTGTACGGACTCTTATCTGGGAGAACCAGGTTTGATTCCCCACTCCTCTGCTTGCACCTGCTGGAATGGCCTTGGGTCAGCCATAGCTCTGGTGGAGGTTATCCTTGAATGGGCAGCTGCTGTGAGAGTCCTCTCAGCCCCACCCACCTCACAGGGTCTCTGTTCTGAGGGAGGAAGATAAAGCAGATTGTAAACCGCTCTGAGATTCAGAGTGGAAAGCAGGATATAAATCCAATATCTTCTTAATATTCTTAAAGTGAGTTCAGTCAGCTCTGAGTCAACTAAGAACCCTTTATTGCAAGAAGGAACAGCCACAAACAACCTAGGCAACTACTCAATATATATACTGTGGCTGAGCTGAACATGTCCCCTTTGGTTGGCAACAGTTTCTCCTATTGTCTCACTCCAGAATCCTTCATTTGCATCTCTTTGTTACAAGTTGTTACATGCCTAGTATCCTGATTGGTCAGTTCTTCCAGGCTTCAGGATCCTGGTTTGCAAGGAGTGCCTGTCTCAAGCTTAGGCAAAAAGAACCCCAGTAAAACACAGTACATGACAATCTCCAAAGGAAATGATCACTGTCACCTGTAGATCCGTTGTAACCCCCACCTGAATGTTGACTACCCTTCCTTTCAGCACATTCTGGTTCTAGTGAGTATTTCAGAATGAGAGTTGGTGGGAAAGGAATCTAGAAGAGCTAAAACACAAATGGAAGCACAATGGCAGCCAGGATCACCTCGTTCCAGGCAACTAGCCATGGAGAATATGCCAACCAGCAGCAAGCCGTTCTAATGCTTGGAGACCAGGTTGGAGTTGGCATCCTACTGTGTCAGTGTAAGGCAGCAGAACTTGATTCCTGAAGTTATTTCCTGGAGCTAAGATCGTTGCGGCTTGCTGCTGACGCTCTATTATTCAATACAGCCAGAACAAGATAACATAGAAAGTAGTCTTTTACCGGATCAAATGAAGGCATTTCAGGTTCCAATCTAGCAAGACGCATATCGGTATTCACAAATGGGACAATGAGGCTCCGATAACGCACACTAGATAATGCGCTTTCAATCCACATTCAGTGCACTTTACCACTGGATTTTACGGTGTGAACTGGCAAAATCCAGTTGAAAAGTGCATTGAAAGTGGATTGAAAGTTTATTATTTAGAGTGTGTGATCGCAGTCTGAAGGTCATTTATTAGTTTTATATGGTTTATATATCACTCTTTTGAATTTTTCTAGATACCTAAAAAGAGAACAACATATTTTTCCAAGCTGGCCCAGATTTCCAAATTTCGTTCCCCTTGTTGCTTGTCCCCCACATCTGTTATTCAACTGCCTGGGAACACAAAGGCTCCGTTTAGCTGTCCTGGCTTATTCTCTACAAATGTGTCAAATCCTTTTTCAAAAATCATTTCATCCACTGGTTATCCTCCCATCAGCCTTCTACAATTGTCCCTTCTTGAGGCGTCTCTGCCCTCACGCCATCGACCTTCCTCCCTCGACCAGGTTGGATCAAATTGCCTATTAACTCAAATGAACTAATTTAATCCTTTGGTATGCATCTCAGGTCACTTTCTCATTATTTCCTACTTTCTGTTAAAAAGGCAGCAAAACATTGTTTAAAAATTCCTTTTGTGAGCAGTAATTAAGACAAACATCACCTCAGGTCCTATAAAAGTGCTGAGGTACTTTATGGCGTAGCCGTTAAACAGGCGGTCCTATTGACTTTAAATCATTTCTAGTTGCAGGTCTATTGCCTTTTAAAAAAAACATTTATACTACCGAAGATGAAAAGCATGAATGTTGTCATAGCCTCTGAGTCAGGGGTCTTCCAGTTTGCCATTTGTTCAGTGTCAGGGTCAAAACCCAGCAAACCTTTATCTACGTAAACAGTACTCATACTATACAATCTTTGTTAGATGTATGATTACAGACTTCAGGTGTAGGTCACAGATCTATCATAATAAAAAAAAAACCCTTTCCACATGTGGATAATAAGGGATGCGGGGGCAGAACTTCTCAAGAAAAGGATGTTGTATTGGTAAGGGCAGCCAAATATTATCAGGTACATAAATTCATATTCATACTGGTCTTTTTTGGTGTCTTCACTAAATCGGGTCTTCCCCAGGGGTGGAATTCTAGCAGGAGCTCCTTTGCATATTAGGCCACACACCCCTTGAATGTAGCCAATTCTCCAACATAAGAGAAGCCATGTTGGATCAGGCCAATGGCCTATCCAGTCCAACACTGTGTCACACAGTGGCCAAAAAAAACAAGTGCCATCAGGAGGTCCACCAGTGGGGCTAGGACACTAGAAGCCCTCCCGCTGTGCCCCTCCCAAGTACCAAGAATACAGAGTATCATTGCTCCAGATAGATAGAGAGTTCCAACAATACGCTGTGGCTAATAACCACTGATGGACCTCTGCTCCATATGGTTAGCCAATCCCCTCTTGAAGCTGTCTATGCTTGTAGCCGCCGCCACCTCCTGTGGCAGTGAATTCCATGTGTTAATCACCCTTTGAGTGAAGAAGTAAGCTCTTGGAGGATTGGCTGCATAAAGGGGTGTGTGGCCTAATACACAAAGGAGCTCGTGCTAGAATTCCACCCCTGATCTTCCTCAACATACCACTGGATGGGTGATAGCTGATGCAGCCCTTCTATAACATAACAGAGCAGAAGCTCAGTTTTTGTCACTATTAATATTGACCTGCCCCAATCAAGGACTGGATTCAGATGAAAAGCTCCAAGCAGCAGCTTCTCAGTTTTTTAAAAAAGAAGTTGACACAGTTTGAGGTGCCGTGGGCACTCAGATGGTACACCCCTGGCTGCTGAGACGGGCACAGGCTGCGCACATCCCAGAGGGGTGGTCACACCACTCAAGTGCATGGCAGGCGCTTCCCTGTTCAGATGGCGGGAAAAGACACCAGGGAAATGCTTCAGCAATTTGCCCCCAAGAAGTAACTGGTGGCATTTTGAAGTGAATTGGAGGCATCAGAAGACAAGGTAAGGGCAAGTGTGCGGTGGGGCCCAGATGTGCATGTACAAATGTGCCCATTTAACCCACTGGTGTGGGGTGGCTGTGCCAGCCCAAATCTCCTGTATGAATGCAGCCAAAGGATACCTTAACCCGGATAGTCCAAGCTACATCAATCTCATCAGATCTTGGAAGCTAAGCAGAATCAGCCCTGGCTAGTTGAATGAGAGACCTCCAAGGAATACTAGGGTTGTGATGTTCTCTCTAAGCTAAGAGTGAGCTATCTCACAGTTTTTTAGCCTCCGGCTCACACATTTTCGTCTTCATTCAGGAAAGATGGCCCCAGAGCAAACTAATTTATGCAGTAGCTCACAACTTTAATGCCAAAAGCTCACAAAGTAGAATTTTTGCTCACAAGACTCCACAGCTTAGAGGGAACATTGGTTGTGATGTGGGAGCAATGGCAAACCACCTCCACCTCCGAAAGTCTTTTGGCTTGAAAACCCTCAGTTGCAACTTGACACTTCCCACCACCACAAGTCAAGGTGTAAGCATGTAAAAGCCAGCATGGTATACATTAATGATATTCAGGCTGCGCAGTATAATGGGTAGAGTATTGAATTAGGACCAGGAAGACCTCAATTCAAATCCCTCTTCTCCCATGAAACTGAGTGATGGTATATGCTACCCCAAGCTCCTTGGAGCTCCTTGGTGCTTTTCATGGGAAACAGAAAACAGGGGGGATACCAAAAATGTAACAGATTTGTAAAGAAAGTAAATTTAAATTTCTAAATTTATATCTCATTCAGAACCTGGATTAATAGTATGGAGTCAAAAAGTCTTCACAATGGGTTATGCACAGATTGAGGAGATTTTTCTTTAAAAACAGGGGGGGGGGGATATAAAAAACTCAAAATTAATGACGACAACAACAAAAAGAGCAAGAGTTGATGACAGTACATCGCAACATCCCAGCCACCAATTTGGGGTTGTGATAAACACAACTGGAGCCGGTGTGTTAGATAAACAATATAAGGAAACCATTGGAAACAATGTAATTTCCACATAAACCGTGAGTAAATATATTCCTCATATTGTTTACCAATTTGGGGTTGTTCAGCAACCCTGATAAATAATCAAGGCCTTTTTTTTCAAAAAGAAAAGAAAAGGCCCATCAGGAATGCATTTGCATATTAGACCACACCCCCTGGTGTCACCATTGTTTCACACAGGGTTTTTTGGAGAGAAAGCCCAGCAGGGACTCATTTGCATATTAGGCCACACCCCCAATACCAAACCAGCCGGAACTGTGTTCCTGCTCAAAAAAAGCTCCGTATAATGCTACTGTTTATAGCAGAGAACAGAAAGGAGGAGGAAAGGAGCAGCAGAGAGAGGAGGCAGAAGCATGGGAGAATAAAAGACCCTCACAACTCACTTCTTGACAGCTTTTAAAACTTATATGCCATGGGAATGATTCGCTTTTCACCATGTATGCAGCAACTGAGCATAGAGGTCCCCCGTAGGGTTTCACGAAGTCATACCTCCCCCAACTTTTGTGTGTTGTACTGGGGGGAAAAAAGATACCCACAGTAGAAGAATGGCAGTTAAAGGTTCTGGAATTTGCAGAAATGACTAAACTTACATTTTTTATTAAAGACAAGACATTATCTACCTTTATTCCTAACTGGAAACCCCTCATTGACTTTCTGCATGCAAATGAAAAAGCGACTTGATTATCTGTGGAGTGAAGAGAACTTTAAATATCAGAAAAGTAGGATGGTTGGTACATTGGTCATGTAATTGTGATTGTAACAAGTGAATATATCTGATATTGTCACTAAAAAACTTTCCGAATTTTTCAAACTTTTAAAGATATATTTCTGTTTTTTTCCTTGCCTGTTCTCCTTTTTTTTCTTTTTCTCCCCCCCCCCCTTTTAAAGTTGTTTTCTTTTAATATATGGAAAATTTTCAATAATAAAGAATAATGAAAAAAAACACCTTTGTGTGTTGTACTTTAACAGGAATGGAAGTCCAATCATGACGAGGAACCCTCAATTTTGTGGTTCAGTCCATGAACTGATGCAAACTGGGAGGTTGGTTCATGAACTGCCCTGGTTCAGATTGGTTTGTGAACCATCTAAAGTTTAAACGTCTCCTTTCTGCTTCTTGTGGCTTTTCGCAGAGAGCAAAAAGCAGAGGGGCATTCAGGCCCAGTGCTAAGGTGCCTGCACCCTTGGCCAAACCCCATTCCTCTGCCCCCCATTGGTATATTTGTGCACGCTTCGTGCGTGAGCACCAATGATGTCATGATGATGTCACTGTCACCCCCCACTTTGCCAAGCAGGCACATTTAGAGCTGGGCTCTGAGTGTGCTCGCTGCCACACCCCAGACTCAGCAAAGTCCAGAAAGTTCTGGACCTTGGCAAAGTTCAGAATGGCAGTGGGCATGCTTAGCGCTCAGCTCTGAGCATGCTCGCTGCCATGCCCCCCCCCAACTTCCTTGGGAAGCCTTGGCGAAGTCAGGACGGCAGCGGGTGTGGGGCATGGGGAGAGGGGGCATCTCATGGCATCCCTAGGTCAAGCGGTACCCTAGGCCCTGGGGGCATTTAAACCAAAGAACTGACTGGCAGCCCTACCACTGAACTCTTGGGTTTAAATGGCTGGGAGCCATAAACCATTGCTTTCTGCTCCCTGTGAAAAGCTGCAGGGAGCAAAAAGCAATGGGTGAAATTCGGGGAGCCATTTAAACCCCTGCTGTCTGCTCCATGCAGCTTTTAATGGGGAGCAGAAAACAGGGGTTTAAGCAAACAGCTGAGTCATGATTAGCCATGGTAGTGAGCAAAAAGCAGGGGATGAAATGGCTGGGAGCCATTTATACCCCTGCTTTCTACTTTCTGTGGCTTTTCACTAAGGAGTAGAAAACAACAGTTTTTTCATGAAGAGAAGAAAGCAGGGGTTTACAAGCCACCACAAAACTGCATCAAAATTAATGAAACTTCATGGTGGTTCTTCAGTTTGCAAACATTGCATCACGAACCGGTCAAAATTCATGATGAACTTTAGTTTGGCAGCCAGTTTGTGACCATCTCTAATCATGACTAATTTGGAAAGGAGGTGACAATATGGGAGGCAGAACAGGTCTCCCATTCCCTATAGTGACTTCTTCTGCTGGCAAAAAGCATACATACATGGGAAGGGGAATTCCATTGACCTTTGTGTGAATCTTCCATGCATTTCTGATGGGACTGGCTCATTCCACTTTCATAAGCTATTAAGGAGCCATTCTCGTAAGTCATCTGATTAAAAAAATAATAATCATAGCAGTTTACAAAAACATCACCGTAACTTACCCTGTTAGTTAATAGCTATACGCAGAGTGGTAAAGCTGCAGTACTGCAGTCGGAGCCCTCTGCTCACGACCTGAGTTCGATTCCAGCGGAAGCTGGGTTTAGGTAGCCGGCTCCAGGTTGACTCAGCCTTCCATCCTTCTGAGGTTGGTAAAATGAGTACCCAGCTTGCTGGGGGGAAAGCGTAGATGACTGGGGAAGGCACTAGCAAACCACCCCAAAAAAAGTCTGCCATGAAAACGTTGTGAAAGCAACATCACCCCAGAATCAAAAACAACTGGTGCTTGCACAGGGGACTACCTTTACCTTTTTTATATGTTTTAACCAGCAGTGAAGAAAACATAAAGAGAGAGCTCAACACTTTAGGAAAGTGTTCAGTTTTTAATAAATGGGAGTAAGAATGAACAATGGATCTTAAGGAAAAATTACCAAATGCAGAGGCAAGAAACAGTACGTTTGAGCAGTTTTCTCTTCCACATTTCTCATTTCCTGATCAATTCAAAGTCAGTTAAACATATGTGTTCGAAAATTCTAATTTTTTAGACCTATTTTAATGCTCCCTGGAGTAACTTGCTCTTCTTCACAGAAATGAATAGTAAGCAAGGCAACATGAGAAAATACATGCATTTAAAATTAAGAACTCATTTGTTTTTATTTTTTAAAAAAGTTTTCTCGTGAGCAGAAAGGAGAGGCACACAGTGTCCTGGTAATTAAAAAAAAATACACTTGACAATGAGCTTCAGGTTTTTGCACAATTAAAATATTCTTTAAAAAGAAAGGAGAATGTAACTCAGATCTGCTTCCATGTCCAGTGGTGAATTTCTATAAATTGGGAGTCTTTATAGGTTTGAAACACTCGTACGGCTGACTCACCGAAATGACCTCGCCGTTCTATGTACTTTATAACATCTCTGTGCAGCAAATGGCACATCAAGATAATAGCCCTCTTTTAGAGAAACTGATTTGTTTTGAGTCACCGAGCAAGTTGAGGAACAATCTCCAAGCGCTGAGGTTTCCAATTTTGATCTCTGCTGGCTCAACAGGACCACTGTTGCAAGGAGCTACTCAAAAAGAGAGTTTGTTCATTTACCTCCCCCCTACCTCCCCACCCCGCAGCCTTCCACCTACTGTGAACAAACCTCCTAGGTTTCACACACAGCTGACCTACTCACAAAACCCGGCTGCGGCACGTTAGCGTCAAGAATGGAGCGGCTACTCTCAGGATAATCGATTAATTAAAAGGCTGGAACTTGCAAGCGCCGGCAATTACGGGCGACCCGTATTGATTAATCCGATGAAATACATTTCTTTTTTGGGAAACGAGGTCCGAAAGAATAAGCCAGCTTCATTTATAAGGCAACAAATCTGCCAATTAGTAATATAAATGGGTATAGGCCTTGCCATTTATATTTAGTGCTGTACTTTGCAAAATGAGGGGATCATTATGAAGAACAGCAAACTGCAAGCAGATTAACTCGGGGAACAATGAGAAATATCATTACTGAGGATAGCGTGCTTGGCTGATGGTATTTTTCCAGTGGCTCAATTGGGTGAATTCAAATTTAAAAAAAAAAAATTGTTCTGCATGTCATTGGTTCAGTCACAGAGGAAAAATCCCCATGGAAAGCTCTGCTAAATCATTACTGTAACCTGCCGCCGCACATTCACTGCATGGAGAGGAAGATGAGATGAATTTCTGTTGGACTTTGGTGACATACACATTAACAGATGAAGCTGCCTTGCTGAGTCAGAACACAGATCCACTGAGGTCAATGCTAGCACCAGAGGGAGTGCGTGGTGCAGAGTGGTAATTTCTATAAATTGGGTACTGCAGTATAAGCTCTGCTCGTGACCTGAGTTCAATCCCAGTGGATTCAGGTAGCCAGCTCGAGGTTGACTCAGCCTTCCATCCTTGCGAGGTTGGTAAAATGAGTGCCCAGCTCGCTGGGGGTAAAGTGTAGATGATTACTGGGGAAGGCTATGGCAAACCATCCCTTAAAAAGTCTGCCAAGAAAATATCGTGATGTGATATCACCCCTTGAGTTAGTAACGACTAGGTGTTTGCACAGGGGACTACCTTTAGCTTTTACTGGCAGCTGCATTCTTCTGGGGTCTCAGGCAGAAGTCTTTCACATCATCACAGGGTGCAACATGATCCCTTTTAACAGGAAATTGAACTAGGATCCTTCTGCCTGCAGTAGGGTTGCCAGGTCTGGGTTGGAAAGTACCTGGAGACTTTGGGTGTGGATCTGGGAAAGGGTAGAGTTTGGGGAGGGGAGGGACTGCAGCATGGTACAATGCCCTAGAGACCACCCTTCAAAGCAGCCATTTTCTTCAGTGGGGCTGATCTCTGCCAGCTGGAGATCAGTAGTAAAAGTGGGAGATCTCCAGACCCAACCAAAAATACAGCAGTGCAGTTCTCCTGAATACAGTCTTCATTTCCTCCTCTCTCTTTTTGCCTTTTTTTGTTCCCCAGTAGCTGCTAAATGAAAGTGAACACACACACACACACAAAGACAATGAAAGTCAACACACACACACAAAGCAGCCAAAGTATTTTGCATGCCCACACTTTTTTTGATTTCCCTGGGCAATAGTATAGATAGCTTTACTCACTGGAGTTGCTGAATGTAACAATCTGTTGTATTTCAACCAGCTTAAGGAGAGAGGGCTAGGCGGTGGAGTTTTCCTCTATCACATAATCAGGTTCCAATTAACATTTTACTATCCCCCTCCCCCTTTTTACTATCTCTTTACTATCCCAAACAGCTTCTAAAAGGAATGCAAAATGAACAGATGGACAGGGCTCTCTGGCTTCCTCTCACAAACATACTTTTATTACTGATCTTCAACTGGCAAAACTGGGGGATCCCCTTTCTGGACCTGGGGACTGGCAAGCCAATTGGAAAGATATTGAAAGAGTAAGCCTCATAAAAGCAACATTACCAGATTACTAAGTGCTGTCTTTTTGAAAACAGACAATTCTGATCCACCAAGAATAGGATCTACGCATGTAAACTGCTTTTGCGAGATGGAGTCAATCCAGATTTTCTTCTTGACCCATATCTCTATCTATAGCAAAAGGCCCATGTGAGCCTTCTCTGAACAGCCTCAATGCATTTTTAGCAAAATCTTCTCTGCCCCCAGGATGACCAGTTGTTCAATGTAGATATATACACCGCCATTCTACCCAGCAGGGGTCCAAAGCAGCTTACCTAGTTCTCAGCGCCTCCATTTTATCCTCACAGCCATGTTGTAAGGCAGATGAGTCTGAAAGTGTGTGACTGGCCCAAAGTCACCTAACAAGTTTTCATGGGATTCAAAGCTGGTCTCCCAGACCTGAATCCTATTCTCTAACCACTACACCATGCACAGTCTCATATGCTGAGTACTATATTTTGGTTGGTGCCTTTGTAATTTTATACAAATGCCCACTTTTGTTTACACTGAAGGATTTTTTTCTCCCCCTTTAATTAGATGGGTTTTTTTAGTAATGCAATCCTTTGCGCATGTGTGCATGCCTGTACAAGGATTCCTTCTTCAGGTTAATTAATTTAGCAGCTCTCTATTCTAGGTGTGTCTGTGTGCGAAGCCAAGGAGTTTGCTAATGATGTTTTCCCAAGAAATAGGTCAGTTTTAAAATCCATTAGCTTTCTCTGCCTTTTCTGCATACGAAGACTAACTTTTAAATACTTTTTAATACTCTTGGAGAAAAAAAATCTTCTCTGGACCCTACGGTCCTAGCCAACTACCACCCAGTATTGAAGTTTCTGTTGCTGGGCAAGGTAGCTGAGAGAGCAGTAGCTGAGCAGCTCCAGATGTTCTTGGATGACTCCTCTATCCTGGACTCATTTCAGTCTGGCGTCCACCCTGGCCATGAGGTGGAAAATGCACTGATAGCCCTTAACAGATGACCTCCAGATACATCCGGGTTGAGGTGGGCCGGCACTGCTGTTGCTATTGGATCTGACAGCAGCATTTGATGTGTTTGACCGCAATCTCTTGACCCATTTTACTGATTGATACATTATTGTTGGATTATATTTCATAAGCTATCCTGGGCCTGCTTGCCGAGAAGGACAGGGTAAAAGTCTCAGAAATATACCTTACAAACCAGAGATTTTAGCAACGGGGCACAAGCACACAGATTTGTAGGTATGAGTACTTCTTGAGAAGTTGAGAGCGTCTCTTCCAATGAATTCAAATTACAGATGCCTTGCAAGCCAGGATACCCAGGATTAGTAAACCTTGAGAGGGAAACGAGTATTTAACAAATATTTGCTACATTTTAGTAAACTTCTCAAGGTTCACTAATATTTAATTATGAACGTATTGAGGTTGGGAATAGCGTTTTTTGGGGGTTTTTTCTGATAGTACACCTGTATCACAGCAGGTGTACTATCAGAAAAAGCCCAGCAGGAACTCATTTGCATATTAGGCCACACCCCCTGGTGCCAAGCCAGCCAGAACTGCATTCCCGTGTATTCCTGCTCAAAAAAAGCCCTGTGTACTATTAGCTCAGCCTCCTAATTTGGAGATCTAGCGAGTGCCCCATGCCTTGGTGAACTCTTGTCTTCTCTCATTTTTGTACTTTAAATGCTTAGCGTTACCTCTGTACCAATGCTTTCCCCCCCTGATCACATTTACCTGCATCTAACCATGGTTGCAAATGAAGGTTTGGTACTAATTCTATCCATCTTTGCCCCAGAGAGCCAGTTTGTTGCAGTGGTTAAGTGCATGGGCTCTTATCTGGGAGAACCAGGTTTGATTTCCCCACTCCTCCACTTGCACCTGCTGGAACGGCCTTGGGTCAGCCATAGCTCTGGCAGAGGTTGTCCTTGAAAGGGCAGCTGCTGTGAGAGCCCTTTCAGTCCCACCCACCTCACAGGGTATCTGTTGTGGGGGGAGAAGTTAAAGGAGATTGTAAGCCACTCTGAGTCTCTGATTCAGAGAGAAGGGCAGGGTATAAATCCAATATCTTCTCCAAAAATGAATGGGGTTTATTGTTGTCATTGTTGTTTCCTTTTTTAGTATGTTTGGTTTTTCTTTTCTTTTTTTGGGGGGGTGGGGGGTGGGGTTGTAAGCAGAGAGACTAGTACTGAAGCAACAGTGAGGAGATCAGGCACTCATTGATCTTTCTCAAACTGATGGACTCATTTCCGGCCTTAGATGTAAAAACTTTTTACAATACTGGGTCATCTTTCTCTTAATTAAAAACTCTATCACTGCTTTGAAATGAAAGCTATAAAAGCATTATCAGATTAATACATCTGACTTTACTGGTGCTGTAAGACACCATCCATGTAGGATTCATTTCAGTGCTATCGAGCATGGAGGACATTGCCATAAACTAAAATAAATAAATAAATAAACTAGGATAGTAGGCATCACACTAGCCCAGCACCGGCTCTATGGAACCACCGCAAGCCTGGCACCCCAGGCCAGGCACCCCGCCCCCACCCTGTCCTCAGAGATGGCAAGCACAACGGCACTGCGCCTGTGCCTCGAAGCACACTATGAGGCTGCTATCGCTTTGCCTCCAGCATCTGACGCATGAGGTGAAGCGGCAGCAGCCTCAGGGCATGCTCTGAGGGGCAGGCGTGCTGCTGCTGCACTCGCCTTTGCCGGCTATTTCCCTCGTCCCGGAAGCAAGGGTAGGTGGGAGGGTGAAACCAGCACTCTCCCCAGGTTCGCACCCCAAGCAGCCACCTAGGGCTGCCTAGTGAACAGGCCGACCCTGCACTAGCCTAGCTGCTAGAGTTCAGTTCCTACTACAAATTATAATATTCTTTGAGCTTACATAGCCTGTTTCCAGTTCCCCCTGCAGTCTTGTACTGTAACCAAGGGTGGGATTCTAGCAGGAGCTCCTTTGCATATTAGGCCACACTCCCTGATGTAGCCAATCCTCCAAGAGTTTGCAAGGCTCTTTTTGTAAGCTCTTGGAGGATTGACTACATCAGGGGTGTGTAGCCTAATATGCAAAGGAGCTCGTGCTAGAATTCCACCCCTGACTGTAACTAACCCAGGGGAGACTCTAGCAGAAGAAAAGAGTAAGAGTCCAGTAGCACCATAAAAACTAACAAAAATTATGACAGGGTAGGAGCTGTCATGAGTTACTTCTCACTTCTTCAGATACAGCTAGAATGAGAATCCATCTGAGCTATTTATCGAAAAGTGGAGTGATTTCAGATGCCAAATTATATTAGCAGGCAAATGGCAACAGCAGGTGAATGAAAACAGCAGGTGTGATTGGATTAGGTGTGATATGCAGAGGGATAGTAGGCCTGGGGAAATCAGCATTAGTAATGAGACAGGAAACCTAGGTCTTGATACAGTCCAGGTGGATGCATTGTTTTGAGCTTTAGTGTCAGTTTGCAATTCAGCAGTCTCTTTCTAATCTTCCTTTGATTTTTTTTTTTTTTAGAAAAAGCTCACATGAACTTATTTGCATATTAGACCACACACCCCTGACATCACCATTGTTTCACACAGGGCTTTTTGTGGAAAAAGCCTAGCAGGAACTCATTTACATGTTAGGCCACACCCCTGACACCAGGCCAGCCAGAACTGAGTTCCTGTATATTCTTACTTAAAAAAAAAAAGTCCTAGGATTGCACAGTTAAAGTCTTGCGAATTCTCAGTGAGGTAGTTAAGCATGACCATGAAATTGGTAGGGCTTAAAAGGAAGTAATTTTGACTCATTTTGTTAATCCTCTAAAAAGGCATGCCGTACATACAAAAATGTTTTGCCACATTTCGTACATTTTTAAAATGCGTTCCGTCGGAGTAAAGTGTGGCTTTTTTCCTTTCCTTTTTACAAAAAATGCAAATGGTTGCGACATCAAGGACGTTTGAAATTAGGTCGTGATTTAAAACTTCAGGCTTTCAAAGGACAGAAGAAACAGATTATTAATTGCATTTTATCAGCAGAATGGAGCCAAGTTGCCATCTCATAAGGAAACGTAATTCATTTCTCAAAATCCATCTTCAGTCACGGGTCATTACGCTTATTTCGAGCGCCCGCGCAGAATGCAGCCCCTCTGGTTGAGGCTGCTCTTTTTTGTGCAGACTTGATTGGCTGACCTTAGTAAAAGAATAAATAGTTTGGAAATGTCCTTATGAATGTACTCGAGATGAAGAAAACAGCCCCAAATCTCAACATTGCAATGAACAAACTTCTTTATTACAAAGCAGGGGAAAAAAAAAAAGACAAACTGTCAAAACCAGCTAGGGAGGAAAGGCACCATATCTCAAAAATACTTATTGGATTAAGATATTTAATCTGTACTCCTCAAAACACTTTCCTATGAGCAGGGGTGGAATTCTAGCAGGAGCTCCTTTGCCTATCAGGCCACACACCCCTGATGTAGCCAATCCTCTAAGAGCTTACAAAAAAGAGCCTTGTAAACTCTAGGAGGATTGGCTATATCAAGGGTGTGTGGCCTAATATGCAAAAGAGCTCCTGCTAGAATTCCACCCCTGTCTATGAGTAAGCCCCACTGAATAGACTTCAGTGGGATTCTACACAGACCTGCTTGGGATTTCTTTTTTTATTCTTATTAATTTTAATGGGGTTTATGCTGTTTTATAGGTACTTGCTAAACTGCCACGCACAGATTCTCTGAGGAGGAGGCATATACCTTTTTAAAATGAATAAACAAACAAGTTCATTGCATATCTACTGAGCCGAGACCAATGTATCCAATATCTTGGCCTGCGTATCTTCGGGACTGCCTCTCCCCATATGAACCCCCCTGCCCCGGGCTCTGAAGTCTGCTGCTCAACATCTTCTCGTACTCCCTGGTCCTAAGGATGCCCGGCTGGCTTCAACAAGGGCCAGGGCCTTTTTGATTCCGGCCCCTACCTGGTGGAATGAGCTCCCGCTGGAGATCCGGGTCCCGCAGGACTTATCAATGTTTCGCAGGGCCCGTAAGACGGAGCTCTTCTGCCAGGCTTTCAATTAATCCAGTGGACATCCTTTGAAAGTCATCACTTCCCCTGGCATTTCACCATTATGGGGTTGTGTTATGCTACTCGTCATCCGCCGCATGCTATTTACTGCCTATGTCTGTAAGATTGTTTATTGTGCTGCTTCTGTTGTGTAATGTCTGTTTTTATGGTGGTGTTGTAACTCCGTCGTTTTGTTGTTGTGAGCCGCCTTGAGCCTGCTTGCAGGATAGGCCGGGGTCTAAATCTAAAAAATTAAATCAGATCAAATCAAATCCGATCCGATCCAACCCAATCCAATTAAATTACAGGATGCCATCGGACCCAGCAATGCCATTTCTGCTGCCCGCTTCCTTCTTTCCCAAAGCCTCTCTTCCCCAAAGCAAGTAGTCAGTCCTGGCTTATCTCTACCATATTGGAACAGAAGATGATTCAGAAGAGCCTAGGAGTTATAACCATTGTGTCTGTAGGGATTGTCCATTTAGGAACAGATGCTACTGTTGATGGCACTTTTATTTATTTATTTATTTATTTATTACATTCAATTTGTATCCCACCCTCTCCGCAAGCGGACTCAGGGCGGCTATACAATACAATCAGTCCAATAAAACATATAAAACCATAATTTACTTATTTCAGTTTTAAAACCATTCTATGGCTATAAAGTACTGGGGTCGACGCAGTAAGAGACCAGAGGCGGAGAGTGATTTCAGCAAGCTTTACTTCAGGAACACCAACACAGACTGAGCTCTATTCAAACCTCCCGCTCCTTTATACAATTCTTGCCCCCTTCTGATTGGACCTTAACTATGTACATGGATTGGCTATTTACAGAGGCCTACGGGCCTATCAGGGTACAGTATGAGCCTAGATGTTGATTGGCTACTTATGTTTCAATCCTTCCCCTGATTGGGCACGCTTAGGCCTTCTCTGGAACCCTGGTGTGGAGTACAAGCTTGGCTTGTTCAGCTTCCCTCCAAAAGTAACAGTTCCCTCCAAAAGTAACAGTTCTCCATTTGAACCTAGGACACAACACCGGCGCTGCTTCGGTACAATATAAGCGGTATTGAATTCTCGACTGTGATCACCAGCATTCTATGAGATGTCCGGCGGCAGCCCTTTTTCAATCAAACAGCAAAAGCCTGTTTAAACAATCTGGTCTTACAGGCCCTGCGGAACGCAGACAAATGCCTCAGGGCCCTTATGGCTTCTGGAAGAGTGTTCCAAAGTTCTGGTGCTGCCACCGAAAAAGCCCTAGATCTCATTACACACACCCTGGCTTCTTTTGGCCCCGGGGCGGACAACAGATTTTTTGTTCCTGATCACAGTGCTCTCTGGGGGATATATGTGTGACACAGAGTGTTGGATTGGATGGGTCATGGGCCTGATCCAACATGGCTTCTCTTATGTTCGTAGGATGAGGATTGGCACTTGGGGCCTCCCAACGTTTTGTGTTTGATGCAATCCCTTGCAGTGCTCACTATGAACTATGAGCATAAGTGCGATCAATTCATGCCCACATTATGGCGACCCTAGCAAGGGGCTTCCAAGGCAAGTGAGAAGCAGAGGTGGTTTGCCATTGACTTGCCCTGTAGTGCTTTCCTTGACAGTCTTTTTTCCAAGTACTGACCCTGCTGAGCTTCTAAGATCTGGTGAGATCGGGCTATACCATGCTGCCTTCCCTTCCACAGTGCTGACTGCCCATTCTCAAAATTCCAAAAGTGTTCACAAACTCCATAAGGTTGGGGTCTCCTAGCGTAGTCAGTATCAGGGCTTTTTTTTTTTTTTTTTTTTTTAGCAGGAATGCTCAGGAACACAGTTTTGGCTGGGAAGAAGAAACAGACACCCTGTGGAATGGGTGGGGCTGAAAGGGCTCTCACAGCAGCTGCCCTTTCAAGGACAACTCCTGCGATAGCTATGGCTGACTCAAGGCCATTCCAGCAGCTGCAAGTGGAGGAGTGGGGAATCAAACCCCGTTGTCCCAGATAAGATTCTGCAAGCTTAACCACTACACCAAACTGGCTTTCAAGGTATGTCGAAGGGTGTGGCCTAATTGGTGTCAAGAGGTGTGGCCTAATTGGTGTCAAGGGGTGTGGCCTAATATGCAAATGAGTCTCTGCTGGGGTTTTTTCTACAAACATCCTCAGTTTTATCCTCCATAGAAATAACTCAGGAATTAGAATTACCATCCAGTCATGATTGCAGTTCAGAAGACTACTAGAATCCAGCTCAAAACTGCCAAAACAGCATTCTGTAATGGCACTTTTGGCCCAGTGATGTGGAAGGCTTCCTGCAGCGGGAGATGATCATTTGGGAGCAGAAAAGCATTGCGTGATGTGATCTGACATGACATGTCCTCCACTTCACTGACAAGCATGTCATGCAGTATAACCTTTTCATATTTAATGTCTAAGGTTTCCTTTGCCTTGCATTCTCTCCCATACTTCACTAAATAGTTGAACAAAATGAAACGTGGTAGAGGTTGGCTTCCGCTGATTAAGCAGGCACTGTGTATTAACTGAAATATTTATACCCTAGACTAGTCTTGCTAATTGTCATTTGTCACATGCGGTGCAGGTATGTTCCTGGTTGCTACTGAAAAAACACTCTGAGGTTGTGATCATACTGACTAAATAATGCACTTTCAATCCACTTTCAATTCACTTTCTGACTGGATCTTGCCAGCTCACACAGTAAAATCCAGGTGCATTTCAAAGTGCATTGCAAGTGGATTGAAAGTGCATTATTTCATTTGTGTGATCACAGTCTGAGTTTTATTAAAGCTTTTGTGTAGCAGAGCAAACAAACTCTCCGTTCTGTTTGGCCAAAGGCCTCTTTATTAACTAGGTCTCAAGAGTTAGGAGTAGGTTTCCCAATCCCCCGGTCCCAGAAGGGGATCCCCCAGTTTTACAGGCTTCCCCCCTCCCCCAGCCAGCTGGCCGGCGGGGGAAGCCCCGCCCCCAGAGCCATCATGCACCTCTATGAACGATTCCCATAGAGAATGATGGGGAATTGATCCGCGGGTATCGGGGGCTCTGGGGGGGCTGTGTTTTGAGATAGAGGCACCAGATTTTCAGTATAGCATCTAGTGCCTCTCCCCAAAATACCTCCCAAGTTTCAAAAAGATTGGACCAGGGGGTCCAATTCTATGAGCCCCAAAAGAAGGTGCCCCTATCCTTCATTATTTCCTATGGAAGGAAGGCATTTAAAATTTGTGCAGTCCCTTTAAATGTGATGGCCAGAACTCCCTTGAAGTTCAATTATGCTTGTCACACCCTTGCTCTCGGCTCCGCCCCCAATGTCTCCTGGCTCCACCCCCAAAGACTCCTGGCTCCACCCCCAAAGTCCCCAGATATTTCTTAAATTGGACTTGGCAACCCTAGTTAGGAGTGTCCGTGTGACCACACAGTTGGCTCATGTGACATCTGCACAACAGTCCATCTGCAGTCTGCACCCTATAAACTGGGCCGCACAAGGGAGCCCAATCCTGGGCCGGTGAAAAGACTTCTCCCCTGAGGGCTCAAGTGTACTGGGCTCCCTTGGGCAGACCCTTTAAACATCCTCATCAGCTGCTATTAAGTGCGGTTCAAGCAACTTACACAGGTTAGTGGTGATAAGTGGGTGGAAACAGGGGCATCTCCTGCCCCACCACCCCAGGCAGCAGTTGCTGCCATGTAACTGGAAGTGACATCACATGCATTGCTGAGATAGTCTGACTCTGGCAACCTCCATAACTCTATAGCAAAACTACATAATGCCTTCAGAAACTAGATGAAAATCCAGGGCATGTGCGGATTGCCTTTTGTGAACTATACAGATACATCTGGATCACACACTCAGGCTGATTAATGGCAAGTTAAGTAGCATGATTTTCCGCAAAAGGTCATAGAAACTTATATTTGGTGAGAGCAGGCCTTGAATTCAGCAGGAGCTCACAGGAGCACAGCTCCTGAACCTTTCTGAGGGTTCCCCCTCCTCCTCCCCACCTACCTTGTCTATTGAATAGTAGGTACAGCTGCATAACAATCCTTGGTTTAGGAGAGCAGGCAGCCAGCCAGCCAGCCACCAGGGGCTTTGCCACGCCCCCAGCAGCCCTCATTAACCCCTGGAGAAGCCTGCGCCACCCTTTCTCCACTTCCTATGTGATTTTGGTAGCGGGTGGCTTGCTGGTTTTTTGACTGGGGGATGGTCAAGGAGAGCCCCAGGTGAGTGAGGCCTGCTTGGGTTGGCTGGATCTCTAGCCAGCCCAAACAGGCCTCACTCACCTAGTGCTCTCCTTTTTTGCATTGGGTTGCTTTTGGCTGGGGGGCAGCATATGCTAATGAGTTATGCTAATTAGCTCCACCACCTATTTTTCTACAAAACAACCCCTGGTGAGAGTGCTGATAAGCATAGTCTCCACATCACAGAATTAGAGTTCTCAGACTCCCTGAGGAGAGAAGTAGGAAGGATGACTTTGAAACCCATTTTAAGTTGGTACATAGGGTTGCCAGGTCTGGCTTCGAAAATACCTGGAGAATTGGGGTTAGATCTGGGAAGGACAGGGTTCGGGGAGGGGCCTCAGTATGGTACAGTGCCGTAGAGTCCACCCTTCCAAGTAGCCATTTTGTTCAGGGGATTTTATACAGTAACCACTGGTCAACAATAAAAATATTCACACTCTCAGTGTGTGTACATGCATTTGATTTAGTGCAAAAATAGACAAATAATACAAAGGAACAATAAAGTATCTGTACTCCCCCAATCGATGCACTCTAAGGTTTTGGTACAGGAACCAGCTTTAACATCGTCCATAGTTGCGCGCTGCAGGGTGGAGTCCTTAATAGTTCCGCTCGTGATGTCATAGTGGAGAGAAAAAGGACTGTATAGAAAGGAGTCCTCATGATTCCCCTCTGTTCACTACTTTGTCAGCCTCTTCTCTCACCGTTTCCTGGAGCCACAGATACTTTGTTTCAAGCACGGAATCAACGCATGCTCTAAACCTCTGCTGACAGCTCTCCAGAGTACAGATACCTTGTTGTTCCTTTCTATTATTTGTTTCCTTCCGGATTTAAAGTGGCTCATCAGATAGCAACATCTGCCTCCCGGTATTAACTCGTGGTAGCTCCCCCCTCAATCCTTCTCGGAACTGGATTATTTTGTTACCTGCTCCTTTGCGATGTTTTTTGAGTTCTCCAGTTTCACCTCATAGTTTTCTCCGTCTGGATAGTTCTGCTGTGATATTAACCAACTTCCAGATGTCTAAAGGCTGTCCCGGAGCAAAAGGTGCCTCAGACATCCGGTTTACGGTTGCCATTTTTTTTACTACTTAGCGATATGCGCATAACCGCATAACCACATAATGTTTTAACCTATACGCATGTGCGCATAATGTGCGCATGCACATAATAGTGGGGGGGGGGAGAACTGCATGGTGCCGTCATGTAGATGGCAGAAGATGGTTTCACCACGGAGTGATTCGAATTGCAGTATGGCAGTCTGATCGATAATATCCGGAACAAAGATATTCGGAACAGAACCGGGTCAGTTTAACACGGACTCAACATGCTGTGTGACCTGGGGTATATTGTATTTTCTCCAGGGGAGCTGACCTCTGCCAGCTGGAGATCAGTTGTAAAAGTCGAAGGTCTCCAGGTTCCACCTGGAGGCAATCCACAGCAAAGTTATGACCAGCAAGCTACACCTCCAGGAGATCTGTTGAAAGAATTCTCATTTCTACTCAGTGCCAAAATATTATACGGGATACCACCAGAGGCCTGTCCCAACATCTATCACGTTATTTGAAATGGAATGCGAAATCATGATGCAATGATTCTATTTCCACACACACCCACCCACCACCACCCCAAGTTTGGTTATGTTGCTCTAGATTTGCTGTTGTGGTTGATTGTTACAAGCAGGGGAAATTTGGTAGAAAAATAGGTGGTGGAGCTCAGTAGCATAATTCATTAGCATATGATGTCCCCCCCCCAGTCAAAAGCAACCTGATGCAAGAAAGGAGAGCCCTGGGCAAGCGAGACCTGTTTGTACTGGCTAAAAATCCGCCAGTCCAAGCAGGCCTCGCTGGTCTGGGGCTCTCCTGGGCCACGCTCCCCCCAGTCAAAAAGCCAGCAAGCCACCGGTAGCCCCAAATCACATAAGAAAGGGTGGTGAGGGCTTCTCCAGGGGTTAATGAGGTCTGCTGGGGGTGTGGAAAAGCCCCTGGTGGCTGCTTGGCTGCCTGTTCTCCTAATCCAGGGATTGTTATGCAGCTGCACCTACTATTCAATGGACAGGGTAGGTGGGCAGGAAGAGGGGGAACTCTCTGAAAGGTTCAGGAGCTGTGCTCCTGCTGAATCTGAGGCCTGGTTACAAGTGTTTTATAGGACCTTGAGAGAGAGAGAGAGAGAGAGAAAGAGAGAGAGAGATTATTTTTAAACAAGTTCACACTTGAACATATGAAGCTGCCTCATACTGAATCAGACCCTTGGTCCATCAAAGTCAGTATTGACTTCTCAGACTGGCAGCGGCTCTCCAGGGTCTCAAGCTGAGGTTTTTCACACCTATTTGCCTGGACCCTTTTTTGGAGATGCCAGGGATTGAACCTGGGACCTTCTGCTTCCCAAGCAGGGACCTTCTGCTTTCCAAAGAGAGCCAGTTTGGTGTAGTGGTTAAGTGTGCAGACTCTTATCTGGGAGAACCGGGTTTGATTCCCCACTCCTCCACTTGCACCTGCTGGAATGGCCTTGCGTCAACCATAGCTCTGGCAGAGGTTGTCCTTGAAAGGGCAGCTGCTGTGAGAGCCCTCTCCAGCCCCACTCACCTCACTGGCTGTCTGTTGTGGGGGAGGAAGGTAAAGGAGATTGTGAGCCGCTCTGAGACTCTTTGGAGTGGAGGGCGGGATATAAATCCAATATCTTCTTCTTCTTCTTCTTCTTCTTCTTCTTCTTCTTCTTCTTCTTCTTCTTCTTCTTCTTCTTCTTCTTCTTCTTCTCTACCACTAAGCCAACGTCCCTCCCCACTTCTTTACAGCACTCTCGTTTAAAAAGGCAGAGAATACAAGTGGTTTCAGTAATGGAGCTTAAGTGCTAGATACTATTATCAATTATTGAAATTCATTAATTAAGCAAAATATTTGCTGGAAGCTGCTACATAGCTCTCTCATTCCAAAGATTTTGTTATCAAAACAGAATCTCATTAAAATTTTACATGCTAATCAACATATTTACAGTTTCCTTTCCCCAACTACCTTACCTTTTCTTTCTTTTTTGACACAGAGGCTTGAATTTTATTGCATTACAACGTCATACCAATTAACTTGGGGGGGGGGGATAATTTACAGGTGGGCATGATTGTCCAGCTGCTCATCTATCTGCCAATTTGAGAAAGCAAGGAAGGCAACTGCTACCTTCATGTTTTACACTTATTGTGTGGGCAAATCATTATTATCACAGCCTGAAAATGCCAACAAATGAATCAGCTTAACTGTATAGCTCCCCTTCCCCCAATTCAGTAGGCTGTGGCTTGCTGTGCAGAAGTTCCCAGGTTCAATACCTGGCATAGACAATCAAGAGATCTCAGGTTTAGAAAAAGACCTTTCAAGGACAACTCCTTCGAGAGATGTGGCTAACCCAAGGCCCTTCCAGCAGCATCAAGTGCAGGAGTGGGGAATCTAACTCGGTTCTCCCAGATAAGAGTCTGCACACTTAACCACTACATCAAACTGGCTCTCTGGGAAGGGGGAGTCACTCAATAAAAAGGAAGATGTTTCACAAAACTTGCCAGCCCCATTTTTGCTTAGCTAGTCTCAACAGGTACTGTGTGAATGGCAAGGGTCAGTGTAATGTCCATGTCTAAACTGTAGAGGCTGTGTGAGCTTCATCCCTGAGAACAATGGGCACCCGGATTGAAACATCTGCAGCCTGGTTGGTCAGGTTGCCTGGGACTACCAATAGGGGGCAATTGGGCCAGTTAAATGGACCTATGGGTGGGGAGCAGGGTGGAGTCTCTCAGTATATATTCAGGCCACAGCCTGAGGTTTGCATGCTTGTTTTGCCTTGTTTTTACTATGCTGAATCACTAAGGCCGTTTTCCCACTGAGCTTACCTCGGAGCGACGTCCCTCTTCTCCGCGCAGCGTCTGCGTGGATTTCCCACCAACTGCTCTGAGGCTGCTCCGAGGAACCAGGAAGTTCCCGACCTTTTGCGTCGCAAATGGAAACCGCTAAAAACCAGTTTACATTAGCGACGCAAAAGCCGCGACTCTACTTGGTTACTCGGAGCAGCCTTGGAGCAGTTGGTGGGAAATCCGCGCAGACGCTGCGCGGTGAAGAGGAACATCGCTCCGAGGTAAGCTCAGTGGGAAAACAGCCTACGTAAAAGATGCTGATCACAACTCTGGGACCGATCTTGCACTAAGGCTTGTTCCAGGGGGAGAGTCCTTTTGCTCCCGGCGCTTCTGTCTATTTTTGCACAAGCTGTCCCGGAGCTGCAAGTTGGCCTGCCACTTTTCCACGGCAAGCAGAAACCACTTGGAAGAGGATCTTGCCTACTGCGGAAAAGTGGCAAGCCAACTTGCAGCTCTGGGGCAGCTTGTGCGAAAACAGAGAGAAGCGCCGGGAGCAAAATGGCACTCCACCCGGAACAAGCCTAGTGTGAAATCGGTGTGGGAGTCCTTGTTCTTCCCTACTGAACCCAATATTTTACAGACAGCATGGCCTGTGGCCACAATCAAGACAGCCATAGCTTGGGACAGGACATAAGAACATAAGAGAAGCCATGTTGGATCACGCCAATGACCCATCCAGTCCAACACTCTGGTCGTTTTCGCACTCACCTCCAGCCGGCGCGACCCCCCTCTTCACCGCGCAGGATCTGCGCGGATTTCACACTAAATGCCGCGGAGCAGCCGGAAGAGCCGGAAACTCCCGTCGCAAAAGCCGCACAAACGGAAACTGCTTTTTGGCGGTTTACGTTTGAGCGGCTTTTACGCCGAGAGTTTCCGGCTCTTCCGGCTGCTCTGCGGCATTTAGTGCGAAATCCGCACAGATCCTGCGCGGTGAAGAGGGGGGTCGCGCCGGCTGGAGGTGAGTGCGAAAACGACCTCTGTGTCACACAGTGGCAAAAAAACCCCAAAAACCAAGTGCCATCAAAAGATTCACAAGTGGGTCTATAAGCCCTTTCACTTTGCCCTCCCCCCAAGAACCAAGAATACAGAGCATCACTGCCCCAGACAGTTCCAATAAAATATTGTAGCTACTGATGGACCTCTGCTCCATATTTTTATCCAAACCACTCTTGAAGCTGGCTATGCTTGTAGCTGCCACCACCTCCTGTGGTAGTGAATTCCACATGTTAATCACCCTTTGGGTGAAGAAGTACTTCCTTTTATCCGTTCTAACCCGACTGCTCAGCAATTTCATTGAATGCCCATGAGTTCTTGTATTGTGAGAAAGGGAGAAAAGTACTTCTTTCTCTACTTTCTCCATCCCATGCATAATCTTGTAAACCTCTATCATGTCACCCAGCAGTTGACATTTCTCCAAGCTAAAGAGCCCCAAACATTTTAACCTTTCTTCATAGGGAAAGTGTTCCAAACCTTTAATCATTCTAGTTGCCCTTTTCTGGACTTTTCCCAGTGCTATAATATCCTTTTTGAGGTGCGGTGACCAGAATTGTACATAGTATTCCAAATGAGACCACACCATCGATTTATACAGGGGCATTATGATACTGGCTGATTTGTTTTCAATTCCCTTCCTAATAATTCCCAGCATGGCGTTGGCCTTTTTTATTGCAATCACACACTGTCTTGACATTTTCAGTGAGTTATCTCTCTCTCTCTTGGTCAGTCTCTGCCAGTTCACACCCCATCAACTTGTATTTGTAGCTGGGGTTCTTGGCCCCAATGTGCATTACTTTGCACTTGGCCACATTGAACCTCATCTGCCACGTTGATGCCCACTCACCCAGCCTCGACAGATCCCTTTGGAGTGCCTCACAATCCTCTCTGGTTCTCACCACTCTGAACAATTTAGTGTCATCTGCAAACTTGGCCACTTCACTGCTTACTCCAAACTCCTAATCATTAATGAACAAGTTAAAGAGCATGGGATCCAGTACTGAGCCCTGCGGCACCCCTCTGCTTACTGTCCTCCACTGTGAAGACTGCCCATTTATACTCACTCTCTGCTTCCTATTAACTAGTTAGTTTTTGATCCACAAGAGGACCTGTAACCTTGGGGAACATTTTAAAGGTTTGTATTGCAGCCAACAAACCAGCAAAACAAAATGAGACACTCTTCCATTTCAGCCAGGAAATCAGCCACGCAGTCTATTTCTCCCTCAATGGCTCCCTTCCTTTGCAGCTTTAGTGCTGTGGGAGCTGCTCTGCCGTGAAGTGACAGCAAACATATGGGTTGTGTAGCGTACTGAGAGCTTCAAGTGAAGACCCTTTGTTTGAGAGGCTCCTTGCAGCTGCACTCAGATTGGCCGCTTTGGTAGAGTCAGCCAATCAGGTAACCTCTATAGACTAATGCTCTAGCCGTCAAGCTCGACTGATTCTGATCAATAACTGATGGGTTCCTGGCCTGGCCCAAGCAGGCCTGGGTAAGATCACACTGAACCAAATGCTGCTGGTTTATTATCCTTTCCTGGCCCTTCTTTGTTTTATGACTGGTAATTACTGAGAGCAAAGCAATCAGCACCTTCCCATGAATCCTCTTGCCGGAGGAAGCGCCATCTGGGTGATACAAGGCCGAATGTCTGATAACGCCCTGGGAACGTATGTAGTTTTGTAGCTTATGTGTTAATGCTCCCCCTGCTTCCCCTCCCCGTAGGAATCCCTTTGAAGTGTACCTTAAAACTTATGTATCAATGTATTGGTTTCATTCTTCTCAAGCCAAGGCTTGAGCCAAAGTAACGGTCTATCAATAAACGTAGTCTTTGTAGCAACTTCGACTCGTCATTGAATCTGTCTGCTTGACACTAGCAAATGGGGATTCCACAGTGCCTGATATTTCTGTTGGTGGGTTTGTATTCTGGGAGTGTGTTTTGGTGACGGGTTATGTGTGTATAGTTGCAGGGTGCCACGTGCATTTTTTCAGTGGTGTTTTCACTAATAAAGAGCTATGCTGAAGTCACTCTAGCATCCGAACCCACTACTTTACATGTTGTTGCCTGTGAAAAGGGACAAGGGGATTGCAGGTGAGCACGATGCATGGTTCATGTGGACATCAGTACTAGAAAAGTGTGCATGTGCAGGGGTCGTATCCAGCCAGCTTATCCATTCCATCCTGCCCAATTATCCTCCTCATTACATCCTCCGTCCCGCATGGCTTTTGTCTTTGCAGCACCTATCAGTTCTAAAGGTAACGGTAGTCCCCTGTGCAAGCACGAGTCGTTTCCAACTCTGGGGTGACATCACATAATGACGTTTTCATAGCAGACTTTATATGGGGTGGTTTGCCACTGCCTTCCGCAGTCATCTACACTTTCCCCCCAGCAAGCTGGGTACTCATTTTACCGGCCTCGGAAGGATGGAAGGCTGAGTCAACCTGGAGCCGGCTACCTGAACCAGCTTCCGCTGGGATCGAACTCAGGTCGTGAGCAGAGAGCTCAGACTGCAGTACTGCAGCTTTACCACTCTGTGCCACGGGGCTGCTATCAGTTCTAGCAGACCCTTTTCAACGATCAACGGGAACTCCCTCCTCCCTTTTTCACAAGTGGAAAAGCTGCCTGGTTCTAACCCAGTCCTGCTAGAACTCAAATCAGTCTTCCTTCTGCACCCTTACTCATAACATCCCAGTCCACCACTGACTTGATTAACTTACTTTAACTTTTTTCTTTAGCTATATCTGCTGTTACAGTCTCGATCGCTTAGCCCTGGCAACAAACAACACCAACAAATCGTCCAGTTCTGGAGGAGTTTGCTTTATCCTTCCCGTCATCTTTTAATTGAAGAAACCGTTTCAGCCGGTGCATCTATTTCGTCTCACCAGCTTTCGATTTTGTTTTTCTGTTACATCCCGGAGTGTAGATAAACTCAAGTGCTTTATTTGGTCTCGACGCTGAGAAGGGCTATACCTCTCGATCCCCTTTCAGAACTGATGCGATCGTTCAAAGTGAAATAAGCACCGAGAGACACGCTGGAGTTTTGTTATTATTGCCTCCGCCGCCCGTCCTCGAAATAACAGAGCATGACTTATTCAAACTCCTTTGACATATCAAAGATGATGCATCTGTTGAATGTCCTGGACTGCATCCCCAGGGCCTTAAGTTTCAAACTAGAGCCATCAACATGACATCTTTCAGTCATCCACTTTCCAGGTTTTCCTCCCCGACCCTGTTTAATTATGATCTCTCCAGAAAGTCGGCAGTCCAAACTAGATCGGATGCCACCTGGATAGGAAGGTATACATTTTCAAACTACCAGGGCTTTTTTTTTTGTAGCAGGAACTCCGTTGCATATTAGGCCATGCACCCCTGATGTAGCCAGTCTTCCAAGAGCTTACAATAGGCCCTGTACTAAGAGCCTTGTAAGCTCTTGGAGGATTGGCTACATCCAAAACTGTGAGGATCACAGCAACTTGCAACTGGATGGGGGCCAAAAGGTGTCTTGATCGGGACGATGCTTCCAGTTTGACAGAATGAAGCCATAAGCAATAGCTGATCTAATCCGCTAAAACTGATAAGGGAACAAAGGAATAATCTGACCAGCTCCCACAATGAAATATTGCTAACCACCACATGGGTGGGTAACACTGAAAGCATTCTGCACAGTGGTTGTATACTAAGTAAAATGAAGAAAGAAATTCACCAGGTTCATTCATGATAATGACATTATAACAGTCAGGGCTTTTTTTGTAGCAGGAACTCCTTTGCATATTATGCCACACACCCCTGATGTAGCCAATCCTCCAAGAGCTTACAATAGGCCCTGTACTAAGAGCCCTGTAAGCTCTTGGAGGATTGGCTACATCCAGGGTGTGTGGCCTAATATTCAAAGGAGTTCCTGCTACAAAAAAAGCCCTCCAAACAACTTTCCTACATTGGTGCTATGGTACTTCCACCATCCTCTCATGGCAGCTGTTTTCTCTGTCCAACTACAATGATAGTTATTATCTACTGGCAGGGGTGGAATTCTAGCAGGAGCTCCTTTACATATTAGGCCACACACCTCTGGTGTAGCCAATCCTCCAAGAGCTTACAAAAAAGAGCCTTGTGAGCTCTTGGAGGATTGGCTGCATCAGGGGTGTGTGGCCTAATATGCAAAGGAGCTCCTGCTAGAATTCCAGCCCTGTATACTGAGTTCGATAGGAAGGAGGAGGAACGCCAAGCATAACTATAAGCTCCTTTTATTGTGATTCCAGCAAAACTAACATGCAACACACAAGCCTCAGCCTGATTTATATACACTAAAACCCTACCCACTCCCCAAACTATTGGAACGTTTAAACTGACCCCAGGCACCCTATTGGCTGTCTGTAGCAGCCCGTCCAATCGGCCTGCAGATTCCACAATCCTAGTGCTCTATTGTTCCAAACTCCAAGCTCCCACTGGGTTTTGGAGAACAAGTCCAGGCATGCCCCCCCCCCCCCAGTAAGTCGCTATTCAGCAAGGCACAAGAAAACAAGCCCAGCATAACAGTGGTGTAGTGGTTAGACTATTGGACTAAGATTTGGTTCAGGTCATCAATCTGCCATCAAAATTGCTAGATGATCTTTAGTCAGTTAGTCTTTCCCCCAACCTATCCTATCTCCCAGGGTTGTTGCGAGGACAAAGCAGAGAAGGAAGCCCAGACATAACTATAGTTATAGCACCTGCCCTTCAGGTGTGTTTGGGAAGGTTAAGATCAGCCATGAGAGGCTGCCAGAAAAAGTGTAGGAAATCCCATTGTGAGTTTTCCTTCAGGTGTGTTTGGGGAGGTTAAGATCAGCCATGAGAGGCTGCCAGAAAAAGTGTAGGAAATCCCATTGTGGATTCTCCATTGCCAATGTAAATGCCTCTTCTTTCACAGAAGCCGTGAATGAACAACAGAGAATCATTAAATGCGATTCCCTTCCAAAGAGAGAGGCTTTTCAGAAGCACAGAATATTAAATCTATTATGTATAGGATTGAAGTATAAGAGTTCAGCCATGCTCAGTGGAGCCAGGAGAGCAGAGCTTGGGGACTTGGGAACAATGGACAGTAGGATCCAAATACCTGCTGCCCTACTCCAATCACAGGCCCCCTGCCTGTTTGAATGAACCAATAGCATGCTTGTGCGGGAACCGAGAGTTGTATATAGATTTCCCTGAGCCACTGTTTTTCATTGAATGTCCACGAGTTCTTGTATTGTGAGAAAGGGAGAAAAGTACTTCTTTTTCTACATTCTATGATGGAAATGTTCATTATGCCCAGGGCTGGCTCCCCCACTAGGCAAACTAGGCAATTGCCTAGGGCGCCAGCAGCACAGGGGCGACAAAATCGGCCTCCCCCCACAATCGCCTAGTTTGCCCCTCCGCACCTCCTCCTCCCTCCCTTCCCCACCGCATGTTAATTTCAAAGTCGGAACGGGCTCTAGTGCCGCGTTCCGGCTATCTAAAGCCCCCTCCCGCCTCCTTCTCCTCCCTCCCTTCCCCACTGCATGTTAATTTCAAAGCCCCTCCCCCCAAACGATCAGAAAAAAACATGCTGCAGGGCCGCACTCCCAGTCTGTCAGGAGCAGCATCCTGAAAAGGCAGTCCCGCAGCTGCTGATTCCTCCCCTCCTCACTTCATGGATCGAGAGGAGTCAGCTCAGCAGCCATGGGACCACCCTTTCAGGACGCTGCTTCTGACAGACTGGGAGCGTGGCCTCGCGGCACGGTTTTTCCAATTGCTTGGGGGGGGGGGCTTTGAAATTAACATGCAGCAGGGAAGGGAGGTGGGAGAAGGAGGCAGGAGGGGGCTTTAGATAGCCAGAACACGGCATTAGAGCCCATTCCAGCTTCAAAATTAACATGTGGTGGAAAAGGGAGGGAGGAAGAGGCACGGAGGGGCAAACTAGGCGGTTGCGGGGGGAGGCCAATTTTGCTGCCCCTGCCCTGCCGGCGCCCTAGGAAACTGCCTAGTTTTCCTAATGGGGAGCCAGCCCTGGGCATAATGAACATTTCCATCATAGGATAAAGAAGGTAGAAAAAGAAGTACTTTTCTCCCTTTCTCACAATACAAGAACTCGTGGACATTCAATGAAATTGCTGAGCAGTTGGGTTAGAACTGATAAAAAGAAGTACTACTTCACCCAAAGAGTGATTAACACATGGAATTCACTGCCACAGGAGGTTGTGGCGGTTACAGGCAGCTTCAAGAGCGAATTGGATAAATATATGGACCAGAGATATTAGCCACAGCATATTGTTGAAACTCTCTGTCTGGGGCAAGTGATGTTCTGTATTCTTGGTGCTTGGGAGGGGCAACAGCGGGAGGGCTTCTAGTGTCCTGGCCCCACTGATGGACCTCCTGATGGTGCCTGGGTTTTTTGGCCACTGTGTGACATAGAGTGTTGGACTGGATGGGCTATTGGCCTGATCCAACATGGCTTCTCTTATGTTCTTATGTTCCATCTGCCTGCTTGATATGTTTTGATTATTTTCCCATTGGGGTGGGGTGGAAAATATTAGAAAGTTTGTCAAATCTTAAGAGTTCAGCAAAATTCTTACAGGAGGTTTGAACGATGGAGCCCAGAAGCAAGTATTTGGGGGAGGGGGGGGCTAAGAAAGAAAGAGCACAATAAAATTTAGACGTTCCAGAGCTCTGTTCCTGTGAGCTCCTACCCAAAATCTCATTTCATTTCATTTCATTTGATTTATATCCCGCCCTACCCCACCGAAGCGGGCTCAGAGGCCTGCTTGCAGCCATTACCACCACTGGAGGGCTTCTATCCATGATACCACATTACGAGTAAAACTCCTAAATGGAGTTCAGTTATCAGACAAATGTTTTCACCAAACGAACCCAGCCAGCGCTTTAAAATGAGCAAGAACCACCGAAAAGTATGTCTAGATCGTCAAAGTCTAATACTCAAATGAATCACGGTTTCCTCTTAATGTGCAGTCGTGATTTGTAGTCTGAACTATAATTCCTGATTGCTGTTGTAAATGTTTTGAATCATGGCATGTGTCATCACTTAGCAACCGATATAATTTGGTTTTAAAAGTTTAAATCAGGGATTGGTGGCAGCTCCTCAAGTCTTGAATTTAAATGAGAGAATGATCAATAGCAGTATTTTGGCCTTGCCAGTAAGTTTCAGTTTAGCCTCACTAAGTGGATCTCTCTTTATTGCTTTGGAAAATTAAATTATGAGGCCTGGAGGCAAAACGTTCCGTCTTTGAGGGAAGCCGAAGACCAAACCAGGCCACAAGGCCCAACATGGATGGCCGAGGGGCAGCGCGGACGGCTCAGCTGATATAGGCAGTAGGAGCTGGTGACACGTCTTGACAAGAAACAAGAGTACTCATAGGTCTGCCTTGAGCACAGAGTTAGCTACCCTCCTGCTCTGTATTTCTTATATTGGATTGGTCTCCAGGACTTTTTTTGCAGCAGGAACTCCTTTGCATATTAGGCCACACACCCCTGATGTAGCCAATCCTCCAAGAGCTTACAGGGCTTTTCTTACAGGGCCTATTGTAAGCTCCTGGAGGATTGGCTACATCAGGGGTGCGTGGCCTAATATGCAAAGGAGTTCCTGCTACAAAAAAAAAGGCCCTGTTGGTCTCTAATAGTGAAGCGGTTCCAGTACGGAAGACTAATAGCAAAGTGACTCCAGTACGTTGTATACTATAGCAGCAATATGGACTTGGTACACATTGGGTGCTTACAGATGGGCAGTTTACAGCGACCCAGAGACACCTTAGAAACCAACTAGAAAAGCCCATCCAAACTTGCACATCTGCTCCCCCCCACTCTGTCCCGTACTCACCCTGTCCTCTGGCATCCTCAGAGCAACTCAAAAAACAAATTTCTGAGTCACATGCCAGTAGCCTCTTTGGCATCTAGACATGGAAGCGTTCAAGCAAGGCAGATTGGTGGCGTGAACCCACCAATCCGCTGTAAGCGCTCACTGGTATTCTTTTTTTAAAAAAAGCTGCCCAGAGCATATGCTCATGACCAGGGCTCTTTTTCTAGCAGGAGCTTCTCTGCATATCAGGCCATGCCCCCTGATGTAGCCAATCCTCCAAGAGCTTACAGGGCTATTAGTACAGGGCCTACTGTAACCTCCAAAAGGATTGGCTACATCAGGGGGCGTGGCCTAATATGCAGAGGAGCTCCTGCCGGAAAAAGGGCCCTGCTCATGACCACTAAAAATGTTTGGGAAAAAAAGGAAACAAATCCGTGCCAAGGGCATGGTGCACTACAGCCGTCTGACTGCACCAAGGCCTCCTGTGGGTGGGACAGGGGTGCCTTGCGCTGGAGCATGTGCACGGTTTGAGATGCTTCTTTTTGAGCCTGCCCGATTTGGGATGCCACCCATGGGCCCCAAACTGCCCATCTGTAAGCAGCCATCAAGTTGCCTTATACTGAATCAGACTTCTGGCCTGACAGGGTCGGTACTGCCTACTGTCATTGGCAATAGCTCTAAGATAGAGGACTTTTATTTCACCTATGATCCGATCCTTTTTAACTGGAGAGTTCAGGGCAGGGCTGGATTAACAATTAAGCCAAGTAGGGACTGAAACCTGGGACTATCTGCATGCAAAGTTCTCTACCGTTGAGTCAGACCATTGACCCATCAGGGTTGCAACTGTCCACTGGAACTGGCAGTGGTTCTCCAGGGTAGAGTTTATTTTGACATCACCTATCTGATTCTTTTAACTAGAGGCACCAGGGTAGAATCTGGGATCTTCTGTACGCTCTACTGCTGAACCACAGACCTCTACTTGTGATACATTTGCAAAAATGGTTTACCATCGAATGTTAACATTCCAGTTAATTAACATGAATTATGCTAACAAAGAAAACATAATGTACATATGCTAGCTAAAGTCAGGATGCATTCAGACCCCATTGAAGAGTGTGCTTTTATTGCACTAAATCAGTCATTCTCCACTGGGTTGTCTCATATGCACAGGAGTATCCAGTTGGGGATGATTGCTGTAACATAACACTAGCATAATCTCCAGTGATGCATAGGTGAATTTTCACGTGCAAATTTGTCCCTGTTAAGGGACACAGGACTTCAGAGATTAACTTCAAGGCCTGAGGCTGTCAGCCTTGTACAATACCACAAATGATGTGGTCTGAAGTCTCAGAGATTTCATCACATTCATGAAAACAGGGGAAGGCCTTCATCTCTATGCCCTGTTTGTTGGCCCTCCAGGTCAACTGGTTGGCCTCCGTGTAAAACCTCCCCCTATGTCCCCCATCTATTTGCTTTACCTTCCTCCCTCCCTCCCTCCCTCCCTTCCTTCCTTCCTTCCTTCCTTCCTTCCTTCCTTCCTTCCTTCCTTCCTTCCTTCCTTCCTTCCTTCCTTCCTTCCTTCCTTCCTCCCTCCCTCCATTCCTTCCTTCCTTCCTTCCTTCCTCTCTTTCTCTCTTCCTTCCTTCCTCCCTCCCTCCCTTCCTCCTTCCCTCCCTCCCTTCCTCCTTCCATTCCTTCCTTCCTTCCTTCCTTCCTCCCTCCGTTCCTTCCTTCCTTCCTCCCTCCGTTCCTTCCTTCCTCCCTCCCTCCATTCCTTCCTTCCTTCCTTCCTCCCTCCATTCCTTCCTTCCTTCCTCTCTTTCTCTCTTCCTTCCTTCCTTCCTCCCTTCCTTCCTTCCTTCCTTCCTCCCTCCCTTCCTCCCTTCCTCCCTCCCTCCCTCCCTCCTTCCATTCCTTCCTTCCTTCCTTCCTCCCTCCCTCCCTCCATTCCTTCCTTCCTTCCTTCCTTCCTTCCTTCCTTCCTTCCTTCCTTCCTTCCTCCCCCTCCCTCCCTCCCTCCCTCCCTCCCTCCCTTCCTCCTTCCATTCCTTCCTTCCTTCCTTCCTTCCTCTCTTTCTCTCTTCCTCCCTATCTCCTTCCCTTCTTTCCTTCCTCCCTCCCTTCTTCTCTCCCTCCCTCCCTCCCTTTCGTCATTCCTTTTCTCAAACATCTGACATTCGTGTCTTGCAGCTTTCAAACATCCGATGTTTATTTTATGTGGCTCTTACATTAAGCAAGTTTGGCCACCCCTGGCTGAGAGGAAGCATTGATTCTAACATACTGTATTGATGGTGTTCTAGTGTTGATTTTAGTCACTTCCCCACAGGTTAAAGTCCAGAAACTATGGTCCTTATAAAAAGGTAAAGGTGCAAGCACCAGTCGTTTTTTACTCTGGGGTGACATTGCTTTCACAACGTTTTCACAGCAGACTTTTTTTTATGGGGTGGTTTGCCGTTGCTTTTCCCCCAGCAAGCTGGGTACTCATTTTACCGACCTCGGAAGGATGGAAGGCTGAGTCAACCTTGGGCCGGCTACCTGAAACAGCTTTCGCTGGGATCGAACTCAGGTCATGAGCAGAGAGTTTGGAATTCAGCACTGCAGCTTTACCACTCTGAACCCGGGGCTGCCTCGGAGCGGGTTTTTAACTAGTTGATATTATGTTGTATTTGTGGCAGGTTACAACAGTATAAAGAAAACTTTTACTCAGGTTCAGAAGTGCATGCATATATATTTCTCTTCAGTTTTTAAAAACTTTTTTGGGGGAAAACATCAAAGAGGAGAGAGATTGAGTTTCTCTCGGTTGGAAATGGCCAGCACAAATACATCAACTAAATTGATTACAAACTGCAGGGTGAAAACAAATTGATTGAAGCCCTGATGGTCTAGGTTGGGATCTATTGAGGAGAATGAAGTGAGACTATTATTCAGGTAAATCAGTTGCTTGGCCTCTGTTAGTCAGAAAAGAGAATGCTAGATTTAGAATCAAAGGGAATAGCAGAGAAGCTCTGCACAGAAGGATAACCACCAAGCTTTATTAGGTGAATTTCCACTCCCAGTTCATTTACACTTCATGAGCCTCCTGAACCAACAGGGAAAGGCTGTTTATACCTCAGCTTATCCAAGGTGTGATGAACTTTACAGGCCTTTTTAAGAGTTTACATGAAGCACAATCATATTCAGCACTCTTCTTTTACATATTTTAATATATGTAGAAGAAGAAGAAGAATTATGCAGGGGATTGGACTAGATGTCCCTGGAGATCCCTTTGAATTCTATGATTCTATGAAGAAGAAATTGGATTTATATCCCGCCCTCCTCTTTGAATTTCAGAGTCTCAGAGCGGCTCGCAATCTCCTTTATCTTCCTCCCCCACAACAGACACCCTGTGAGGTAGGTGGGGCTGAGAGGACTCTCACAGCAGCTGCCCTTTCAAGGACAACCTCTGCCAGAGCTATGGCTGACCCAAGGCCATTCCAGCAGGTGCAAGTGGAGGAGTGGGGAATCAAACCCAGTTCTCCCAGATAATAGTTCACACACTTAACCACTACACCAAACTGGCATAGGGTTGTGAATTTTTTTCTTTATTTTTTGGTTCAGGACTATCACCCCCCCCCCCAAAAAAAAAAATCCAGGATTCCCCTCGCAAAAGAAAAAAAAAACAATTCCCAATACAGGTAAGAACATAAGAGAAGCCATGTTGGATCAAGCCAATGGCTCATCCAGTCCAACACTCTGTCACACAGTGGCCCCAAAAAAACCCCACCCAGGTACCATCAGGAAGTCCACCAGTGGGGCCAGGACACTAGAAGCCCTCTCACTGTTGCCCCCCAAGCACCAAGAATACAGAGCATCACTGCCCTAGACAGAAAGTTCCATCTATACCTTGTGACTACTAGCTACCGAAGGACCTCTGCTCCATATGTTTGTCCAATCCCCCCTTGAAGCCATCTATAAGAACATAAGAGAAGCCATGTTGGATCAAAAGTTTGGGGACATATTTTCCATTTAGGTAAACCCAAATGCACACCTCTAATGAGAACTGGACTGATTTTGCGCTCACCTTACCTCACTGTCATGTTCATCCTCTCAGAGTGGCATCCTTCAGATTTCCCACTATCTGCGCTGGGGCCGCAGCAAACATTGCAGTTTTTGCATGGCAAACAGAAACTGCTAAAAACCAGTTTTTGTTTGCCGTGTGAAAACCGCAATGCTTGCTGCAGCCCCGGTGCAGATAGTGGGAAATCTGAAGGACGCCGCACTGAGAAGACAAACATGACAGCGGCCTAAGGTGAGTGCGAAATCGATCCCAGTGTCATATAGTGCTTAGCCTGTCAGATTAGGAAGGACTGTGGCTCAGTGGTAGAGCATCTGCTTGGCATGCAGAAGGTCCCTGGTTGAATCCCTGGTATCTCCAGTTAAAAGATCTGGAAGTAGGTGATGTGTAGGAATGCTGCCTGAGTCCCTAGGGAGCTGTTGTCCATCTGAGTACACAATACTGACTTTGATGAACCAAGGGGCTGATCCAGGATAAGGCAGCTTCATATGTTCATGTGATCTTGGAGACCCAACTTCAAATCCCCACTCTAGGCTGTGGAAACAATGGATAATCTTGGGCCAGGCACCAACTCTCTTTATACAGAGATATAAATACATATAATTATGTCTTGAGTTCCACCTAAATGTCTATTGGATCAAGGAGGAAGGGTGATTTTTGCTGATTTCCCCCTCTCGTGGGAGACTAATCTCCCTTGCAAGATATTCCTATGGTCCTCTGTCCATCAGGAACCGTATTTTAGGGGGGGCATTGCAGATTACCACAGGAGTGGGAATTGGCGAAAATTGAGCTCTCTCCACTGTGGAAATACTAGGTTGGATCTAAGTCTACATACAGAGAGAATATGGAAATCTAATTTTCTCAATATTTCTCTGGTATTCTGTTAACTGAGCACAAATAACGAGATCCCTGGATAATAACAATAACTGGGTAAAATAACTAGGTAAGCTGAGATCATCCTGAATTCCACCCTCAACACGAATCATGGAAGGATGCATAAGTACGTTCCATAATGCGCCCTTGAGTGCTATTATCTCCTCTCAGATTTGACTTGCAAGCTACCTCTCGGATAGACACATATATCAGACTGACAGGTTGAACAAGGGAAGTTCCAGTCTATTTGAAAGGGAAACGGATCCATACCTCTCTGAAAGTCATGTGGTTTCAAAGGGCTTGATCGACTTTGCTACTCCCTTTGATGCAAGCACCATTGTTCTCCTTCGCTTTATAGTGAATCGCTGCGCTGCTCGGTTCTTTTTTCTTCTTCTCCCGTAAAACCCAGTTGTTTGTTCTAAAATCTTTTTCCTGTCTCAGAACTCTGACAGCGCATCAACCAACAAATCTCAGTCATGACAAACTCAAATGATTGAAGTATGCCTCTTGATTCCTCTCAGTATCTCAATCCGTTTCTGATTCATTCGGCCCTTAGTGTTATTAGCACGTCTTGCCTTTCGCTGTCCCCTTTCATCTGCCAAGCATAAAATATATGTCACCTCTATAGTCATCAGAACTTTTTAAAAAGTGGAGAAGGGAATAAATATGAGAAGAGCCGAAAAATGTCCTTTCATTTGATGGCCTTGGGTATACAAAATTAACTTGTAGTGTGCTGATTGACTTGAAATTGGTCCGTCTTCCATTGGAAAGGCACTGGGCTAATTTTATTAGCTGTGCCTGAAAAAATAATGAGGCCATGACCCTTCAAAGGAAAAAAAAACCCCACACACAGGCTTTGACTAGTCAGAGTCAACACAAGTGCGTCTCATCAAAATATTGACAGTGAAATAATAAACTCGTGCTGCGCTTACTAATGTGACCTTGCGGCATTATTATGTTTGATGCCACAGGTGGTATGTCTGTAGAAAGCAACTAGCAGTCAAACTAGTAAATGTACAAATCTGCTTTTTAAACCACAATGACCAAGCAATCGTTGCAGATGCTTGTAGACAGGCCTTGAATTCAGCAAGAGCTCACAGGAGCACAGCTCCTGAACCTTTCTGACGGGGCCCCCTCCTCCTCCCCACCTACCTTGTCCATTGAATAGTAGGTGCAGCTGCATAACAATCCCTAGATTAGGAGAACAGGCAGCCAGGCAGCCACCAGGGGCTTTGCCATACTCCCAGCAGCCCTCATGAACCCCTGGAGAAGCCCACACCACCCTTTCTTCACTTCTTATGTGATTTTGAGTGGCAGGTGGCTTGGTGGCCTTTTGATGGGGGGGGGCAGCCAAGGAGAGCCCCAGATGATCAAGGCCTGCTTGGGCTGGCTGGATCTCTAGCCAGCCCACGCAGGCCTCACTCGCCCAGGGTTCTCCTTTCTTGTGTTAGGTTGGTTTTGGCTCGTGGGGGGGGGGTGGTGGCATATGCCCAATTAGTCCCGTCATTGCACAACATGCCCTGCATGGTGATGTCACCCAGAAGTGACATCATCACTCTGGGCACATCATGCTGGGGACGCTCTAGAATTTGCACTAAAGTTTTACCGCATATTCTAGAGCATCCCCAGTGTGATGTGCCCAGCGCGATGACATCACTTCCAGGTGATGTCATTGTGCCGCGTGCACAAAGCACACAAGAGGAGTCCCCTACCACAGTGACAGAGGGACTTGGCAACCCTAGTATCCAGAATTTTGAGAGGCACGTGCTAGATGGACTTGGCAATATAACTCCGGCTGACCATTTCATGACTTTCCATCAGTGGCGTTTTTGAGTAGGGCATCTAAGGGAGAAGGTGGCCATTTTGAGTGCCATTTTGAGATTGAGGACATTATAGTCAGCAGCAAGGAGTGTTAAACTAAGCTTGTGTGACCGGGATAAAGCAGGCTGATCATGATAGGTAAGGATGATCACTCAGTAACCTGAGGCATCAGCAGTGATGGACTGCATGTCTGGAACAGCCCATCACTGGTTGTGCCACAGGGTACAGCTGGGAGGAAGGGCCCTTGCTGCTGAGCAGCACCCTTCTCAACCTGATAGTGTTTGTGTGGCACATCAGGGGAAAGGGCTGGGTACCTCTTGGCACGTTATGTACAGGCAATGATAACTGAGGCCAGAAGAAGTAAGGGGCTTCGAAATGTATTTATTTTTGCTGAAGCTACAAAATGGAAAACTGGAATATTTCAATTTGGGCATCATCTGACCTGCAGTCCCTGGATGGCTCCCCATATCATACAATACAGAGGAAAAGGCAGCTTCACATGACACAGGAAAAGAAAGGCCCATGGAGCGGTTCCTCAGTGGAACAGGCTTCCTCGGTGGGAGGTGGGCTTTCCTTCCTTGGAAGTTTTTAAACAGAGGCTAGATGGCCATCCGGCAGCAATTAGGATCCTGTGACTGTGGGGTAGGTTTTTGTGGGTTTCCTACATTGTGCAGGGGGTTGGACTAGATGACCCTGGAGGTCCCTTCCAACTCTGTGATTCTTTGAAGCCATTGGCCAGCTTTGGAGTGACGGTGGGCCTGCTCAACAAAGGCAGCCATTTCCAGGCTTCAAACTTCTGACTCTTCATTCAAACTTCTACTCAAACATCTGACTCGTAACTTTCAAACTTGCTCCAAGAAGACAAATTATCGCTCAAAAACAGGATTGCCGATCTCAAGGTGATGCCTGGAAAGCTCCCAGAATTACAACTGATTTCCAGACTACAGAGATCAGTTGCCCCTGAAGAAAATGGGGACGTTGGAGCGTGAACTTTGTGGCATCACATTCTTGCTGAGCCCCCTCCCCAAACTCCACCCTGCCTAGGCTTCACTGTCAACTCGCCAGGAATTTCACCTACTTCCTGGGGCTTTTTAACTGTAGGTGTCAGGGATCAAACCCAGGGCCTTCTGCATGCCAAGCAGATGTTCTTTCCCTGAGCCACTGCTTTTCCCTAGTAGTTTTGTGCTAGAAAAAGATCAGATTGAGACTTAAGGCGTTTTCCCACAGAGCTTACCTCGGAGCGACGTCCCTCTTCAGCGTGCAGCATCTGCATGGATTTCCCACCAACTGCTCCGCATAACCAGGAAGTGCCAGACCTTTTGCGTCGCAGATGTGAACCGCTAAAAACCAGTTTACGTTAGCAACGCAAAAGCCGCGGCTCTTCCTGGTTATGCGGAGCAGTTGGTGGGAAATCCGCGCAGACGCTGCGCGGTGAAGAGGGACGTTGCTCTGAGGTAAGCTCTGTGGGAAAACGCCCTTAAAGTATTTTAACTGCAAAAAAAATGAAGATTTATCAGGAGTGCGGGTGTTGGAAGGTCTCCTACTACTTGGAAGTTTCAGCTAATGGAGAATTCACTGCCCCATCTTATTGGGGGGGGGGGGTTTAAGCAGGAGCACACAGAAATGCACTTCCGGCTGGCTTGCTGTCAGGGGGTGTGGCCTAATATGCAAATGAGTGCCCGCTGGGCTTTTTCTACCAAAAAAAAAAGCCCTGCCATCTTCTAATGGTGTATAGGATTGGGAAGGTAACTGAAGGTGAGTGGGAAAAGAAACAATTAGCTCATAGCAGGTCTAGTTATAAGAACTAGTTGCCACTTTCATCTGAAACAGTAATCTAGGCATTTCTGAGTTCCTTTTTTGAGCGGAACTGTGGTGGGGTTTTTTAAGGTACCTTCTGTCTGTGCTAAGCTTGGCCATTTCCACTCTTGATTAGAAACTATGGGTGGTTTCACACAGGAGATTTGCCCCGATTTAGCCCCGCCTCCCATTCGGATTAAAAGTGCACAATCACACAAGCACATCTGCCTTCCGAGCTGCACCTGTTCCCACCCCGTCTCCAGACACCTCCTATCCCCATCAAAAAGCTACCTGGATTTTCCCAGTAGCATCCCCCCTGAATCGCATGTAGGTCGCATAATTGGCTGCTGTCTGAATGCCCTGGCGCAACTCATAGGCGGAAGGAGGGATGGTGGCTCAGTGGTAGAGCATCTGCTTGGGAAGCAGAAGGTCCCAGGTTCAATCCCTGGCATCTCCAACTAAAAAGGGTCCAGGCAAATAGGTGTGAAAAGCCTCAGCTTGAGACCCTGGAGAGCCGCTGCCAGTCTGAGAAGACAATACTGACTTTGATGGACCGAGGGCCTGATTCAGTAGAAGGCAGCTTCATATGTTCATATGTTCATATAATAAGAGCTGTGTGATTGCGCCAAGCCGTTTCCAGCACAGTCAGGGTTTTTTCCCCCTAAACCCCTCTCTCCCCTAAATCCCTCTCGCTTCTCCGCTTCTCCAATTGAGCGCGCACATGGGGACCTTTTTAAAAAAAGACAACCCTTTCTGCATGGAGTCCGTGGTTGAGCCGGGCTAGTCATGTGAATGGGCAACCATTGACTGCTGCCAGGATCCTGCCACTTCAGCAGGGGCTATCTGATAGCCCAGAAACGGTTAAAACTGAAGTGGATTTTTCCGCAATGGGATAAAATCATGTCAGTTTCACAGTGTGAAACTAGCCTATGTCCCACATGGCCGATGTCTATGCAGATCCCACAGTCTTCAGCAGAACCTCCACAGTGGTCAGATGGGACCCCCCTCCTCTTTTGTTACGTGTGGAAAAGCTGGTTAGATTCAACCCCATATATTAATTTCTTCCTTGACAGCCTCCATTTGTTTGTAGCTCATATGACCCACAGAAGGCCCGCTTCTATTAATTAAAAATAGTAAAAACAACCCCAAGGCCAATAAAATCTAGTGGAAATATAATACTTCTATTTCACCCATTATTTACATTCACCAGAGGACAATAAACAGTAGACCCAGAAGTTAAATATGTAAGAGTGCCTCAGCCCTCGCTTTTACTAGTTTCAGATTTATTTATTTTTTACAATTATTTCGTCTTCTAAATTTCCTGTTTAGGGCTGCTGGGCTGCTTATAAATATTGCAAAGGAGTAAATGGGATTGTATAAAACTTGTCTCGTTTGCCAAAGGGATTGGAGCAGCTTTCAAGAATCCTAAGCAATATTGGGGAGAAACTGGTGTCTCCCGAAATATGCATGCTATACAAAACCCAGATGACAACTTAATTATTAATATACCTCCCCAATTTGTTTTCTAGGGGTGTCAACCTCCAGGTGGGACTTAGAGAGCTCCTGGGATTGCAATTAATAGCCGCACTACAAAGATCCTTTCCCGGGGAAAATGGCCGCCATGGAGGATGGACTGGATGGTGTCCTGCCGCACAGTGGTCCCTTCCCCATGCAAACTCCTCCCTCCCCATTCTCCACCTTCAATTTTTCAAGAATTTCTAAATGCAGAATTGGCAACACACCCTATGGTGTATATTCAGTGTTGTCAAGTCACAGCTGACTTACAACGAGGGGTTTTCAAAGCCAGTGAGAAGCAGAAGTGGTCTGCCATGGCCTTAAGGATGTAAGAGAAGCCATGTTGGATCAGGCCAATGGCCTATCCACAGTCCCAGTTAGTTTGAAGGAAAACTCCATCCCCTAGGCTGCTCTTTCATTTTCCTATTAGTCTGATGAAGTTGGTTGAAAAACAGCAAATGGTTATTTTCAGCAGCATGAGTAAATTGCCCCAGTGAGATTACAAAAGTGTGTACTTGCTAACTGTGTTTATTTTGGTTGCTTTGTGAGAGTGTGTGAATTCACTTTCATTCAGTGGAAGTTTGGCTGCTGGGGGATGAGGAAATGAAGACTTTAGGGGATCTGCACTGCTGTATTTTTATTTATTTTAGGGAATGGGAGACTCCTGCCTCTACCCCCAAAGTCCCCAGATATTTTCTGAGTTGGACCTGGCAACCCATTCCAAAGTCAACATTTTCTCTCTCTGTTTCATCTTACATATTTTCACTATAGTCACGTGTGTGAGACTTTCCCAGTGACAAAGCTATCGCAATCAAAATGTTTCAGAGGTGATGAAATAAAGGCAACTTGGAATAAGATCCTGCTGCATTGTAGCTGCCCAAAGAAGCACTCTGATGTGGAAACAAGGATGTTTTTATTGTTCCCTAGAGGAGCAAGATGGCCGTGATGTCAGACGCCTTTTTCACAAGCATGCTTGAATTCACATGAGTTAAATTCTGCAACGAAGGTACAGCCTTTCTGACAAGCTGTTTCCTGTGATTTTGTCAAGGTCAATGCCCTCGCTGGGTCAATTAAAGTGGATTGGGTTGCATGAGCAAAACAGCCCATAGTTATAGCCGTCTTTGCGCTACTCAGGCAACAGCTTAATTTTACATTTTATAATTTTGCATTTCCCAATTAGCTTGAAACTCTTAGCCTTCATGACACTCACAAAATTGTTTTATAAGGAATGATGGTAAATTCAATATTATTCAAACTGATATGTAGGAAGAAGTTATGGGTGCTCTCTAGGTTGGATCCACCCAACTTTTTCATGGTGGGGAAAGAGGAAAGTCCCTAGGGTTCCCAGCCTCCCACCGGGGGTGGAAATTCCTCTGATTTCGGGGGCCCCAAGCTGCCACCATACAACTGGCTGCTGGGGAGAGCAGCACCCTCAAAGAGCACCAGCGTGTCCATTTTTCCCTATTCTGGCCCCACACATTAACTATCTACATGCATATGTGGGAGGACAGGAGAAATAGGAATATTGAATTGGGAAGTAGTCTGCCCATGATCAGACTGGAATAAGCCTATTGTGTAGAAGCCCCATTTCTTTCAAATTAAATGACCAACAAAGAAATGTGCCATCTAGTGCAAGGAAGATTTCTAGCAGGACTCATCATCAAGATCTTTCTCACAATCAGCAAAGGCAATGGAATTCCATTATGAATTCCAAATTGAGATCAAAAGCCAACCCAGCTGAATATTCACGGAGTCAAGTCAGATTAGGCTTCCCAATCCCCAGGTCCCAGCGGGGGATCCCTCAGTTTTACAGGCTTCACCCTGTCCCCCACCAGCTGGCTGACAGGGGGGAAACCCCACCCCCCACAGCCACCAGTACCTTTAAATCTCTGGCAGGTTTAGAAACCTGCAAATAGGTCCCATTTTAAAATGTGTGTGTGTGTGCCTTTAAATAAGAACAGGAAGTACTTCATGGGGAAGGGTCAGCAGCAGAGCCTCATCAGAGCACAGTCCCTCAGTTTGTTTTGCTTCCATTTCAGAGGAAGTAAGTGTGTGTGTGTGAAAAAGAGAGCAGCATAGCCCCCGTACTTTTCAGACCTCGTTGTGGAGGATCCATAGCCAGTTAAGTGTGTGTGTGTGCGTGTGTGTGTGTGTGTGTGAGAGAGAGAGAGAGAAAGAAAGAGAGAAAGAGAGAAGGAAAGAAAGAAAGAAAGAAAGAAAGAAAGAAAGAAAGAAAGAAAGAAAGAAAGAAAGAAAGAAAGAAAGAAAGAAAGAAAGAAAGCACAGCCCCTGTACTTTTCAGAAATCTTTGTAGAGCCAGTAAGAGGGTGTGTGTGTCTGAGCTCGAGTGAAATATGAGCTTGCAAACTCTATGCATTCTGGCAGCTTTATGTGTATTCACTTTCATTTACTAGAATTGCAGCTTTTGGGCAATGAGGAAATGACGACTATTCAGGTGAACTGCACTGCTTTATTTTTATGTATTTATTTTGGGGATGGGAAAGTCTGGCTCCATCCCAAAGTCTCCTGGCTCCAGTCCTCAGATATTTTCTGAATTAGACTTGGCAACCCTAAATCAGATACTTCAATGCACGCTAATCACAGGGCTTTTTTTTTCCTGCCGGAGTCCACAACAACACAGTTCCACCTGGGCTGGCCAGGGCTTTGGCTGGCCCGAACCGCCATGAGACAGCCACATGCTCCCAGCCCAGGTGGTGTGGCCTAATATGCAAATGAGCTCCTGCTGAGCTTTTTCTCCAAAAAGAGAGCACTGGCTAGTCATATGCTCAATGAAAAGAAAAGAACTGGTGGATTAAAACCAGTCCATCTTGAGTCTGTTTGGCTAGTGTGCTGCAAAACAGGAAGGAATGAAACCTTCCAGAAAGACTTCCAGATGTGAACCCAGTCTCTATTATTCATCGAGGGCCTGTTGTAATCTTGATGTGAAGCTTCCTCAGATAAGAAGGTTAAGAAACAACCAGAAGGATGATTTTGTTAAATTAGAATTGTTTCAATGAATGGCCTCAAACTCATTTCTTAATGGCCGTGTGAATATTCATCACATATGCAAAGACTGAAGTTATTTGTTCTCATGCATATTGATAACATGCAGATGTGTTTTTGGAGCCTCATTAAAACAGCCTGCAAAACTTTTCACAACAAACATCACGTCGCCATTATTCCCCGTTGAAGTTAATGGAGCTTGGGGTAGAAGATTAGTCTTAGGGCTAGATTTCAGGTATTGCGTTGAGACTGGATCCGACAGAAGCATCTGTGAATGAGAAATAAACATGGTGAGCGATGTTTGCATTCATCTATGGGAAAGATCTCTAGTGCTTGGATGAAAAGCAAAGGAAGGCACCATTCCAAAGCCACTACTGGAATTAGTAGAAGATACTGGTTAGTTTGGGGAGACGTGTACCTGATAACAATGTTTTTGAGCTCAAAAGTCTCATCAGCTCAACACTGATGAAACTGTAGACACTTCTGGAATTTTGAGAATCTGTAGTGGGCACCACAAAGAAGACTGCAGATTTATACCCTTCACCCTTCAGAGCGGATTACAGTCTCCTATATCTTCTCCCCCCACAACGGACACCCTGTGAGGTGGGTGGGGCTGAGAGGGCTCTCACAGCAGCTGCCCTTTCAAGGGCAACTTCTATGAGAGCTATGGCTGACCCAAGGCCATTCCAGCAGCTGCAAGTGGAGGAGTGGGGAATCACTCCTCCAAGAGTCTGCGCACTTTAACCACTACACCAAACTGGCTCACCACCAAGGAGGCAGAACCAATCACAAAATGATTGTAGGTTCTGAGCCAAGCACCCTCCTATAATGGGGAGACCCATAGCTGAAGAGGGACTGAAAAGGTGATGCCTCCCATGGTCTTCCGATGTTTTTTGGGCTCCGATGAAGTAGAGGAAAGCCAAAAATGTCTCTTTGCTTTGGCGTAAACATCAGAATGCACCATTGTGCCCAGGGGAAGCATGTTGGGGATTACCAGGGGTGGAATTCTAGCAGGCGCTCCTTTGCATATTAGGCCACACACCCCTGATGTAGCCAATCCTCTTGGAGCTTGCAGTACTAAGAGTCTTGTAAGTTCTTGGAGGATTGGCTACATCAGGGGTGTGTGGCCTAATAATTTATCCCTCCATCACTATTACTAACTACTAGTAATAGTGATGGAGGGATAAATTATATGATGTCAGAGGAGATGAGCCACTGCAGATCCATGCCCTCTGATGACAGCCAGTTTGGTTAAGAGTGCCAGGTTCTAATCTGGAGGACCAGGTTTGATTCCCTATTTTGGGTGGCTAGCCTTTGGTGAGTCATAAATTCTCTCTGAGTTGTTCTCTCAAGCGCAGTTCTCGAAAGAGCTCTCTCAGCCCCTTCTACCTCACAGGGTGTCTGTTGTGGGGAGGGGAACAGAAAGGAGATTGTAAGCCACCCTGAGACTCCAACTGAAGGACAGGGTATAAATCCAGTCTCCTCCACCTCCTCTTCTTCAGCTATTGGAAAAGTACATCAAGAGAGAAAAGGCTAAAATTATATTTTAAAATTGTTGTGATCACTTTGAAGGCCTTGGGGTTGAAAAGTCAGATATGTTTTGTTTTGTCTCATTTTCCACGTTGTTTATTGTTACATCAATGGAAAGGGGGGGGGGATTTAGTAGTGACTACCATAATAATCATATTATGGCATGGTTTTGGATGTATATGCTATAATAAAGATAATTAATAAAACCATTTCTATAGCTGTGGTGCATCTAGGTGACGACAACGCAAAGACGGTGCCTTTCAAAATTGGACAATCCAGATATCTGTATTTATTTATTTAATTTATAGCCCGCCTTCCCTGCGGAAGGGCGGCTCAGGGCGGCTCACGGACCAAGGGTCGACACAAGCGCATTAGTGTGACCGATAAAATAAACAACAATAAAAAACACAAAAGCAATTTTAAAACATTTGTATGTGCTACAGTCATGATTTCAGGCAGCGATTAAATTCTGGGGGTTAGCTGCACTCAGGGGTCTCAGGATCGCCACAGCGTGGTGAGGTACGCCATTGGTGGTGTTCCTATGGGCCAGTCCTGTTGCTGCAGATGTTACCATCATGTAAATGCCTGGCAGAAAAGTGTCATCTTGCAGGCCCTGCAGAACTGTGAAAGTTCTCGCAGGGCCCTAGCCTCCTCCGGCAACTCATTCCACCAGCTAGGGGCAGCAACAGAAAAGGTCCTGGCTCTCGTTGTTTTGAGCCTCACTTCTCTGATGCTGGGGACTGTCAACAGGTTTTGAGACCCGGACCAAAGTGCTCGCTGGGGCATGTGCAGGGAAAAGCGGTCCCTAAGGTATGCAGGACCCTGGCCATATAGGGCTTTAAAGGTAATGACCAGCACCTTGAAGCGACTCCGTACCCTATCTGTAGCCAGTGCAGCGCTTTCAGCACAGGCTGAATGTATTCCCGTAGAGGAACTCCCATTAACAGCCTGGCTGCAGCGTTCTGCACTAGCTGAAGTCGCCGGATTTGGGACAGGGGCAGCCCCATTTAGTGAGCATTACAGTAATCCAGTCTCGAGGTGACTGTGGCATGGATCACTGTTGCCAAGTCGTCGCGTTCGAGACAGGGGACCAACTGCTTTGCCATTCGCAGATGGTGAAAGACTGACTTAGCAGTAGCAAAAGGGGGCCAAAGAGGGATCCAAGAGCACCCCTAAGCTTTTAACCTTGGGCGCCAGCGTGAGCTGGGCTCCATTGAAGGTCAGTAAATGGACCTCCAGTCCTGGACAGCGGCAACTCAGGTCCAGGACCTCTGTCTTCATCAGATTTAATTTCAGTCTACTCAGCCTGAGCCACCCTGCCACAGCTTGCAATGCTGTGGACAGATCTTCCAGAGTGGAGTCGGACTGGCTGCCCATCAGCAGATAGAGCTGGGTGTCATCCACATACTGGTGACAACCCAGCCAGTACCTCTGGGCAACCTGGGTGAGGGGGCACATGTAGATATTGAATAAATAATATACTAACTGTGTTTGAGCTCCATCCCAACACCCATTAGTTACTTTCTGTTTGTTTCCATTAGATGCTTTAGAGGTAGCCCTAAAACTTTATCTGAATATGCAGGGGGGGGTGGTTTGTAGCAGGAACTCCTTTGCACATTAGGCCACACCCCCTGATATAGCCAATCCTTCAAGAGCTTACAGGGCTCTTCTTACAGGGCCTACTGTAAACTCTTGGAGGATTGGCTACATCAGGGGTGTGTGGCCTAATATGCAAAAGAGTTTCCGCTACAAACCCCCCCCCCCACTGTGAATATGTATCACCTCACCTGCATAAACTTTGATTCTACTATCAAAACCAAATAGAAATAATAGCAATAATGTCAAAACACACCATTCATGTTCTCAAAATCAACAGCCACTTTGAAAAGTAATTTTGAAATTCAAAAGTAATTCTACTGGATCTCCAGCTCCATTCTAAAGTAATTCTACTAGGACCAATTTCCCACTAGCCTCATGCCACTTTCACGCTCTTCTTCGCTGTGGGGCTTTCGTCGGATTTCACACTATTTGCCCCGAAGTTGCAACTTGCTTCGCCTTTTTCAAGTGGCAAACAGGAACTGTTTTTTAGAGCAGGGGTGGCCAACGGTAGCGATCCAGATTTTTTTTGCCTACAACTCCCATCAGCCCCAGCCATCAGCCATACTGGCTGGGGCTTATGGGAGTTGTAGGCAAAAAACATCTGGAGAGCTACCGTTTGCCACCCCCGTTTTAGAGGATCTTGTTTGCTGCGTGAAAGAGGCGGAGCAAGTTGCAGCCTCGGGGCAGCTTCTGCAAAATCCAACGGAAGCCCCACTGAGAAGAGGAGAGTGAGAGCGGGTTAAGGATAGTGGGAAATCGGTCCAGACCTCATGACAATTCCCTGGAGCGAACCGTGCCATTCCTCTACAGCTTTTGATTGTCAACTTCCTTTGACCCTGCCATTTTATTGAAATGCATTGTGAACATGAAACAATACGAGCAGAGCAGTTCGTAGTGATGCATATTTGCAATGCACAATGGCCAGAACGACATTCATTAGTACATGAAAATTACTCCATAGAAAAATGAAATACCAGAGTGCACAGCTGGTCTCTTCAGTTTTGGAGGTTTGAATTACCTGATCTTGTTCCTGGAAGTGATGCACTAAGCATTTGCCATTGTTCCACTTTTTATTTCCAATTCTTGTCCATGGCATTGAGCATGCTTTCTTTGCTTCAGCTTTTAGGTCCTTCAGTTTATTCATATCCCTCCCTCACAAAACACTTGTGATGACTGTAGGCATGTGTAATGCTTTCTAAAGCACACGTGTGCATTGGTACAATTCCACACACAAAAAGAATCTCAATGAAATCATATGTACAATCACATCATTGCCAAAATACTCCTTTGTTGTCATGTTTCTACCCATCTTACTATCTGGATCAGACAGTAGCCAGTTTGGTGCAGTGGTTAAGTGCGTAGACTCTTATGTGGGAGAACCAGCTTTGATTCCCCACTCCTCCACTTGCACCTGCTGGAATGGCCTTGGGTCAGCCATAACTCTCACAGAGGTTGTCCTTGAAAGGGCAGCTTCTAGGAGAGTTCCCTCAGCCCCATCCACCTCACAAGGTGTCTGTTGAGGGGGGGAGAAGATATAGGAGATTGTAAGCTGCTCTGAGTCTCTGATTCAGAGAGAAGGGCAGGGTATAAATCTGCAATTCTTCTCTCTGTGTGTCACATCAAGACCAGAAACGTTACACATAAGCAAAAAAGCGACTCAGAATTGGCTTCCAGGAAAAGACTGGAAAAAATGTCATCTCAGAAGAAATGGAGGAGGGAGGGGAAGAACTGGTAGAGGGGATTAAACAAGTAAAAACTACAGGCACAAAAAAGGGTGTAGAAATCAGAAGTTAAACTGAAACAGTTTGAAGCCGGAACTGATGAAAAAAAATGAGGAAAAGCCCCTAATCAAGGAATTTTTTGTTGCTTAGTTGCAGTTGAGTCTGACTCTTTGCAACCCCAGCAACTAAGTCACATGTAATATAGTGGGTTCTTAGGCATTGAAGAGGCGAGGTGGTCGTGATAACAAGCTTTTTATTGAGTACAGCATGGTAGGTGGCTGCACTAACAAGACTGAAAAACCGGCCAACGGGGCCTCAACTATATATAACTCTGGGTTCCCACGCAAGCACGTTATTGGATCATTCAAACTGGCCGGGGTCCTGTGATTGGTGCATGGCATCAGGTATTTGGATCCTGCTGCCCATTGTTCCCAGTTCCCCAAGCTCCGTCCTTATGGCTCTAATGAGCCAGGCAGGAACACCACTTCATTTCACACTGTACATACATTAATCCACATACATAACATCATGCCAGGCCCTCCTGTCTTCCACCATCCTCCAAAGTCTGCTCAAATCATGCTCATTATATCAGTAACGCTGTCTAGCCATCTCATCTTTTGCCGTCCCCCTCTTCTTTTGCCTTCTGCCTTTCCCAGCATCAGGATCTTCTCCAGGGAGTGCTCCCTTCTCATTGGGTGGCCAAAGCATCCCAAGCATACTCTTCAAAGTGCTATGAAGTCAATTGACTTTGAAGGGTGCCACACTGTTTATGGTCTCATTCCCGGTGATGTGTCAGCTTTAACCACCTACCCAGAATAACCCATTGCATTAGCAGTTCCCAAAGAAAGGATCTCCTGCCTTAGATCCACTGTGGCAATAATGAACTTTACAACTATTTGAATTGGCTGGGGGGGGGGGGGGGTGGATATTGACTGATCATATTGCATATTGGTTGTTTTGACTGCTGCCTGGTTATGTCTGTTAGTTGACCTTGAAGCATACTTCATTGCCCTCCAGGACCCTGATGCCTACATTCCAATTGGCTGTTCTCTAGAAACAGCCAATCGGGATGTGAGGCATTTCTCTCAGGAAATGCAAATGAAGGATCTTGGAGAGACCAATAGGGTGGATTGCTGCCCACATAAGGGGGCGTGTTTAACTCAGCCCAAATGTACATAAGGAGTGGTGTTGCCTGTTTGTGTTTGGTTCTGCTCTTGTTCAATAGATGTTCCTGCTTACTTCAAGCTGGCTGAACCCAGGGGTGTCAAACTCAGTTGTTATGAGAGCCAGATCTGACATAAATGAGACCTTGTCAGGCCGGGCCATGTATGGCATAAAATGTAATGCCAGGAAACAGAGATATAAACTTTATAAAGCTCACAAACACAATTAAAGATTTTTAAAACCCTTAAAACATTCTTAAAATGCTGGTCTTAAAGGTGCTCTCGTTGGTCTTAAGGGTGCTTTCTTTGTATCTCCCCTGTGCAATCCAGGGAACTGGGCAAAGGAAGCTTTGGTTCTTTCCTTCCTTCCCCAGGGGATCAGGAGGGGGAGGAGCCTCAGCCAATAGAAGGAAGAAGAAGATATTGGATTTATATCCCATCCTCCACTCTGAAACTCAGAGTCTCAGAGCAGCTCACGATCTCCTCTACCTTCCTCCCCACAACAGACACCCTGTGAGGTGGGTGGGGCTGAGAGGATTCTCACAGCAGCTGCCCTTTCAAGGACAACCTCTGCCAGAGCTATGGCTGACCCAAGACCATTCCAGCTGGTGCAAGTGGAGGAGTGGGGAATCAAACCCGGTTCTCCCAGATAAGAGTCCGCACACTTAACCACTACACTAAACTCTGTTAAGAGAAGCTTGACACAGTAGCTCTGCTGTGCAATTCTGAGAGCCTGGCAAAGCAAGCTCTCCCTCCCCAAGGGAGGAGCCTCAGCCAAGGGAGAAAATAGCGATTTGGTCTGTAGCACCTGTGCCTGGCAAAGCAAGCCTGGCAAAGCAGATTGTGATGCAGATGAAAGCAAGAGAGAGTGAGAAGGAAGCAGATGACAGCCAGTTGCTTGGGGGGCTGATAGGAGCCCTCTGGGGACCTGATTTGGCCCTCGGGCTGCATGTTTGAAATCCCTGCACTATATAACACAATCTTACTTACTCTGCCTAGAAAACTTTTATTTAATTTGTATCTTTTCACACTGGGCCTCTAAAGCAGTGGTCCCCAACCTTTTTGGCCCTGGGGACCGGCCCCAGGGCCACCAGCCAACCACGGCCCCAGGGCCGGCAGGGTGGGGCACCCAATTTGATCTCCCCCCCCCCCACGGCATTTGCTCCTCTCTCCTTTGGTCCCCATGCAGCCTTGCCTTCTCCTCCTCCTGTTTTCCTCCCGTTTCCCCCTCCCTCCTTTGCCCCCCGCACAGCCTCGCTGCCTCCTCCTCCCCCCTCGTTTTCCTCCCTCTGTTTCCTCCTCCCTCCTTCGCTGCCGCTGTCCACGCAGCCTCTCTGCCTCCCCCCTTCCATTTTCCTCCTTCCTCCGCCGCTACCGCATGCAGCCTCGCAGCCTCCTCCTCCCTCCATTTTCCTCCTTCCTCCTTCGCTGCTGGCACAGCCTCGACGTCTCCCCCCCACCGTTTTCCTCCTTCCTCCTTCACTGTCACCATCCGCACAGCCTTGCCACATCCTCCCCCCACCCCCATTTTCACCATTTTAAGGCCGGGGAAGGGACTTTTTCTTCCACAGCCTTAAAATGGTGAACACTAGTGAAAGAGGAGGCACCACGGGAGGGGGGGTGGCGAGGCTGCATGGCCCATCTCAAACAGCTCACGACCTGGTACCGGTCCCCAGCCCAGTGGTTGGGGACCCCTGCTCTAAAGCACCCCCCCTACTTCCTGTAGTCCAGATATAATACATCTAAACAGTCACCTTGTCCCTCTTTCCAAGCCTGGAAGAAAAAAAAAGTTGTTTTTTTGTTGTGGGATTCTGCTGCTTATAAATAAAGTGATACCTAGAAGTTTTAAATGCTGAAATAAATAACATGATAACATTTGAAGGCAAGCTTTGCCCCTCAGCATTTCCAGCAGATGCAAAGTAATGATTATTTACTAATGAGCATTCAGATAGAGCTCAGACTGGCAATATTTTAGCGAATTTATTTGTGCGCTGCCTTTCCATCAAAATGATCTACAAGTTCTCCTGCATAAGTGAAACAGGGGGAAAAAATAAATTAAAAAATGAATATAGCGCTCATTAAAAAAAACACCTGGAAAAGAACAATGGTATGAAATACATGAAATCCAAAAATCCAGAAATAAATAGAGAACGGCTGGATCCAGACCGGCAGTTTAAGCCAACACAGGGACAGCTGGCAGACGGACTTAAAAATCTAGTCCAACCGTGCACATCTGCCTCCCGTCCGGCTCCTGTACTCACCCCTTCCTCTGATGGCTCTGAGGCAGCTCAAAAAGCTACCACTTCCTAAGTACCACTTCCTAATTCTTTTGCCATCCGCCTTTCCGGGCATGTGACCACTGGAGAGCGCAAGGAAGGTGTGAACCCACCAATCCGCTCTAGGAGCTCACCAGTATTCTTTAAAAAAAAAAAAAAAAACCTGTCTTGGGTCATGAGAGCATGAGCGCATGACCACTAAAAAAATGTAAGGGACAAAAGAAACTCAAATCAAACTAAAGGGGTGGTATGCAACAACCGTCTGACTGCACTGAAGCACCCCCATGTGCGAGATACAGGCACCTTGCGCGAGAGCATCTGATGAACATATGAAACTGCCTTATACTGAATCAGACCCTCGGTCCATCAAAGTCAGTATTGTCTTCTCAGACTGGCAGCGGCTCTCCAGGGTCTCAAGCTGAGGTTTTTCATGCCTATTTGCCGGGACCCTTTTCAGTTGGCAATGTTGGGGACTGAACCTGAGACCTTCTGCTTACCAAGCAGATGCTCTACCACTGAGCCACCATCCCTCTTTGTCAACTCCAGTTTGGGGCAGCAATAACAAATACTGGAACCACGGGAGTAACAAATCCGCACTATCAAGTAAACTCACCGTGCTAGCGAATTATTATGTCTATGAAATAGTATACAATTTTTTTACAGTTTTATAAACACCTCCATATTTTACACAGCAGCTTTTTGATAACGCCAGCATAACAGACACTTAACAATGGTTACAAACAATTTTCCAAAAGAGCTGTGATGATGTTATATGAGCATGTGACTTCAATATAGTTGCAGTGCTTGCAAAAATTATCTACATATTTGTCCCCTGACGGTATGGAATGCCTGCAAAGTCCGTTTCGGTCCTTTCTCAAAAGGATGTGGATTCTTTGAGTATGCGGCATCTTTATTGGCATCCTCTGTCTTGCCACATCGCATCTCACTGCACCGACCAGCTTTATTAATTGCGCTCCACTTGTCCTTCTTTTAGTACATCTTAATTCAAGCGCGCTGCTCAATTTTCACTATGCACAATGGCTTTTGCCAGTTCGGGGCAGCACAGTTTGGGGCGCCTCCAGTGTGCCCGAAGCTGCCCGCCTGGACCGAGCCAATGAAAACAATTCTTGTGTAGCTTTCAGGTCCCTGCAAAACAACAAAGTTTTAACCTGACCCCAAAAAGTCAGCTACAACACTCAGGCCAATCTCCTTTAGGGACCACTCCTAAGTAGATCTGTTCAATGAGGGTGGTGTTTTTAGGATCGCAGAATGGCGTTCCAAAGACCACGCACCACAAACGGCTAGCTTGTGATGTGTGTCACCCAACACTACTTCTAGTCTGCCCAAGTGTTTGCAGATTCCTGTGATTAGTGGTGAAGTCTCACCAACATTATTTCTTAACTTCATATCATGCAATCCCACTGTATTATTCAGGATTGAAATATCTTAAACTGTGACATATGAACAGGCTTTGTTCCAGAGAAGAACTGCTAGTATAAATTTATATATTGGCATCCCTTCAGGTTAGAAGCAAAGTAGTATGTAATGTGGGGGAGGAGAATTCAATAATCCATATGAACAAGCAGGAGTGGTGTACACCAAATAGCAATGATATAAGACAATCCATGCCACAGGTAGTAAGTACACTTCAAATGAGGTATTAGGAGTAGGGAGACTGTGAAATTGTCGTCCCTGCTGTTTAGACTTAAATTTCCTCATTTGGATTTTGCTTCCTGATTTTTTGCGCTATTTTTGTTTACTCACACAGAATTTTTTCTGTAAAATATATGCCTTCTGTAATTCTATTTGTGTGTTCGTGATTTTGAATAAGTGGTTCTATGATATATAGAAACACTATATACATTGCATATAAAACCTGTACAATCTATATATATACTGAGGTTATCCAACCATTCATGGACTTCACGGAACAGGTCTTTTCCACTTTTCTGTTTTGCTAAAGCTCCTGAAATTTTGTTCCTGAGTGCCAGAAACTGCACTGAAAGAGGCAAATTTGTTGAAATCACCGCCCCCTTTTCCATGGACAGAAACGGTGTTCCGTCAGAGGGACTGTGCGGTTTGATACACCCCGCTACAAGTGAATCTACAAAATCTCTACGGGAAATAAATAGTTAAATAAGGTCATTAAACATGTACATAAAAGAAATAAGAACAGGAAGAAGAGATGAAGCTGAGTTTATATACCCTGGTGTTCTCTACCTTAAGAAGTCTCAAAGCAGCTTACAATCTCATTCCTTTCCTCTTCCCCAGGGCTTTTTTTGTTGCAGGAGCTCCTTTGCATATTAGGCCACACATACCCTGATGTAACCAATCCTCTAAGCGCTTACAAGGCTCTTTGTACAGAGCTTACTGCAAGCTCTTGGAGGACTGGATATGTTATATAGTGAGTCTGATGCAGCGGAGTTCAACACAGAACACACTTTATTGCTAAAAAAAAGAGAGAGAGAGAGAGAGAGAGGTAAAGGTAGTCCCCTGTGCAAGCACCAGTCATTTCTGACTCTGGAGACACGTTGCTTTCACAACGTTTTCACGGCAAACTTTTTACTGGGTGGTTTGCCATTGCCTTCCCCAGTCATCTACACTTTCCCCCCAGCAAGCTGGGGACTCATTTGACCAACCTCGGAAGGCTGGAAGGCTGAGTCAACTCAAGCCGGCTACTTGAACCAGCTTCCGCTGGGATCAAACTCAGGTCGTGGGCAGAGAGGCCAGACTGCAGTGCTGCAGCCTTACCACTCTGTGTCATGGGGCTCTTCATTGCTTTATTGCTACTACATACTAAAAGGTAACATGGCAGGGCTGGAACCCTGCTTATATGCATGCACCCTGGAACACACACACACACACACAAACCCCGAGTCCATGCCAAATCACTGCGGTTGGGTTTCACGCCCAACCACTCATTGGTTCATTTGCAGAGTTCGAATCTGTCCAGGGGACCCACGTTTCCCCACAGTTGAACGGAAGCGCATGAAGCCGCGTTGAATCAGTAAATTCAGTACATAACACATTACATCAGGGGTGTGTGGCCTAATATGCAAAGGAGTTCCTGCTACAAAAAAAAGAAGCCCTGCTCTTCCCATAACGGGTGCCTTGTGAGACAGGCGGAGTGGAGAGAATTTGGAGAGAACTGTGACTGGCCCAAGGTCACCCAGCAGGATTCCTGTGGAGTGGGGAATTAAACGTGGTCCTTCAGATTAGTGTCCTCTGCTCTTAACCACTACACCATGCTGGCTTTCAAACAGAGAAAACCTTATCATAACTAAAAGAAGAGAATGTGGTGGAATAGGGTTGCCAATTCCCAGGTGGGGGCAGGGGATCCCCCAGTTTGGAGGCTCTCCCCCCACTTCAGGGTCACCAGAAAGCAGGGGGGGGGAATGTCTGCTGGGCACTCCATTATTCTCTAGGGAGACTGATTCCTATAGGGTATAATGGAGAATTGATCAGTGGGTAACTGGGGCTCTGGGGGGGCTGTTTTTTGTGGTAAAGGCACCATATTTGCAGCATAGCATCCAATGCCTCTCCCCAAAATACTCTCCAAGTTTCAAAAAGATTGGACCCGGAGGACCAATTCTATGAGCCCTCAAACAAAGTGCCCCTATCCTTCATTAATTCCAATGGCTGGAAGGCATTTCAAAGGTGTGCGGTGCCTTTAAATGTGATGGCCAGAACTCCCTTTGGACTTCAATTATGCTTGTCACAATCTGGCTCCATCCCCAAAGTCTCTTTGCTCCACCCCCAAAGTCCCCAGATATTTCTTGAATTGGATTTGGCGACCCTATTCATGAATCAGTATATCCATCCAGTAGATCTTCTAAAACACATGAACCGCACAAGACTTGACCCCCGCTTCATGAAGCAGGATGTGGTGTTTGGGGGGAGGCACCCCTAAAGTGAAATGGAGAGTGCTGTTACTATCTTGTAGATCGTTAGCAGATTAATTATGTGCAACCAAGAGAGAGCGCACCTTATAAATAAAACAGTAATAAACAAAATGCTGCAGTACGTACTTTATTGATAAAAACAGCAGAGGAAATGTTATCATTGTATATTCCAGCAGCAATCAAAAAACATCAAAGAGTAATGGTATTCTGTTGGATTAAAACATTAACAACTATAAAGGATAAACCAGCATAGCTCTTCAGCTGCTACCTGCTAGCTGAAACATGTATCTTGATTTAGGAGAGGAACGACTTAGAAACTTACCAGAAAAAAAACCTCTTCAAAGAACTTTTTAAAAGGGGAAAATAGATTTAAGACGGCAATCACACACATTCAGTAATGCACTTTCAATCCACTTTCAGCGCGCTTTCCAACTGGATTTTGCCAGTTCGCACAAGTAAAATCCAGCTGGAAAGTGTACGGGAAACTGATTGAAAGTGCATTATTTAGTGTGTGTTATCGCAACCTATGAATGTCAAATGGTGATTCGGTTGAACCATTCAACTCCATTCAGCTAAAAGTGGATCCTTCTAATGGGACACCAAAAAGACAACAACCCAGGACAAGATTTAATGAGCCTTTGCTACCCTTAGGCAGCGATCACACACACTAAATAATGCACTTTCATTCCACTTTCAGTGCACTTTCCAACTGGATTTTGCCAGTTCGTACAGTCAAATTCATTTTGAAAGTGCACCGAACGTGGATTGAATGTGCATTATTTATTGAGTGTGATCGCAGCCTTAGAATGTTCTAAAAGGAAAAGGCCTAAAAGTAATATCAAATTAATGCAGGCTTGGTTCATGGATGCATATGCACCACACGTTTGATTTTTCACCATCTGAGTAGACAAGACTGGATCGCTAGCAGCAAAAAAGTGTGAAATGATTCCTTGAACTGGACTGTGTGGCAATTCCATGCCTCAGGCTCCCAAGCAATCCACATTGATCCATGCAATGGTCACCTCCAGACTGGACTACTACAAAATGCTCTACAGAGGGTTACTCTTGAAAATGTTTCAGAAACTGCAAGTGATCGAGAACGCAACGGCGAGGTAGCTGACTGGCACATCATGGTCAGCTCCATGTTCTTTAGCAGCTGCACTGACTACCAATTAGTCTCCAGATCCAATTCAAGGTGTTAGGGTTAACCAGGGGTGGAATTCTAGCAGGAGCTCCTTTGCATATTAGGCCACACCCTCCTGATGTAGCCAATTCTCCAAGAGCTTACAAGGGTCTGTTTTGTGAGCTCTTGGAGGATTGGTTACATCAGAGGGGTGTGGCCTAATACTCAAAGGAGCTCCTGCTAGAATTCCACCCCTGGCGTTAACCTTTATTTATTTTTATTGATTTATTTCTGTAGATTTATAGGCCGCCCTTTCCCATAGTGGGCTCAGGGCGGCTTCCAACATGATAAAACAATCAAAACAGTTTAAGAACAATTAAAACAGTTTAAAATTAAGACAATTAAGCCACATCTCATATTAGTTAAGGTGGCATGGATGGTGTGGACAGATCAATTAGGCACATTTGTCCCAACCTAGATGTTCAAAAATCTCAGCTATATCGGTTTTAAGCAATCAGTGCAATCACAGTGCAGTTCACACCAACATCTCTCTCCTCCTAATCAATAAGCAGGTTGAGCTGGCTCTGGGATGAGATAAAGCAGCTCCAATCTTCTCCACTGGGCAGAAACAAATACTTATGATTGTTACACAGCCAGACCAAAGCAGGCACCATTCACCCTCTCCTATATTCCCAAGAAATAAGAACAATTCAGTATATAAAAAAGGTAAAGGTGGTCCCCTGTGCAAGCACCAGTTGTTTCCGACTCTGGGGTGACGTTGCTTTCACAATGTTTTCACGGCAAACTTTTTAAGGGGTGGTTTGCCATTGCCTTCCCCAGTCCTCTACACTTTCCCCCCAGTAAGCTGGGGACTCATTATACCGACCTCGGAAGGCTGAGTCAACTTGGAGCCAGCTACGTGAACCAGCTTCCGCTGGGATCGAACTCAGGTCGTGAGCAGAGGGCTCACCAAAATAGCAAGGCCCGTTGACCTAACTGATCACTCCAGTCATTTCCAGAGGCCCTTGCTTCTGGTGCCCTGATCATCTGAGGCTTAACCAGGGCTTTTTGGGTAGCAGGAACTCCTTTGCATGTTAGGCCACACCCTTCTTATTCAGCCAATCCTCTAAGAGCTTAGATGGGCTCTTAGTATAGGGTCTACTGCAAGCTCCAGGAGGATTGGTTACATCAGGGGTGTGTGGACTAATATGCAAAGGCGTTCTTGCTACCAAAAAAAAAAAAAAAAAGCCCTTAAAAGGTCTATGCTGGGGATCCTGGGGCTCATGTGGACAGCAACCACATAAAATGACGTTACAGTAAGAAAGAGTATTGGTAGAAATTGACTACAAAAGCTGGAGGATTCCAATCCAAAATGACTGGCTTCTCAAATATTACCTAGTCCCAGGCTGCGATCACACCCACTAAATAATGCACTTTCAATCCTCTTTCAATGCACTTTCCAACTGGATTTTGCCAGTTCACACAGGAAAATCCAGTTGGAAAGTGCATTGAAAGTGGATCTAAAGAGCATTATTTAATGTGTCTGATCGCAACCCCAGTCTGTTTTACGGCTGAAGGCCTATTTGGACCCATGGGCTCCAAGATTCTAGTCCCAACAGTTTTAGCCACCACACCACATTAGAGAGTCAGTTTGGTGTAGTGGTTAAGTGCGCAGACACTTATCTGGGAGACCTGGGTTTGATTCCCCACTCCTCCACTTGCACCTGCTGAAATGGCCTTGGGTTAACCCTAGCTCTCTTAGGAGTTGTCCTTGAAAGGGCAGCTGCTGTGAGAGCCCTCTCAGCCCCACCCACCTCACTGGGTGTCTGTTATGGGGGGAGAAGATATAGGAGATTGTAAGCCGCTCTGAGTCTCTGAGGGTGGGGTATAAATCTGCAGTCGTCGTCTTCTTAAATAAGATTTTTTTAAAAAAAAACGCTTCTAGGAGTGAAAAAACTACACTTTGCTCTGCAGGGTTTTTTTTCCTTCTTACAAAGATTGTCTTTCACCATCATTTCATGATCAGCACAAAGACAGACCATCTTACAGTAGAAACCTACTGAGTGGCAAAGAAGATCCACTATCATACTAACTGCCCAGTCGGCTTTGGGTTATTATAGACACAGCAGGTTTCACTAAGTGCTGTTGACATTTTCCCCCAGACAAGTTCTATTTTGACATGGGGTTTACACTGTATCAACATTTGCAAACACCAACGGTGCATTAAAAAAAAAAAAAAGGAGTGAAAAGTGGATTGAATGAGTTAAAAAATTGGAAGATTAGTTTTGCTTGCTTTTCCTCCAACTCTACCCAACCATCCTGCTGAATAAGAATTTGTTTCTGTTTTCTCACACCTTCCAAATATGGAAATGCAATTATACTAGTTTCTCATACAACTCAGTGCTTTAAAAAAATTGTTACAGTATCCATAGATAACCCCTGAGGCTTTTATCTACTAATATGTGTAATTCATGGCCAATAAAATAGTCAGGCAATGCTAAAATGTTTATACCCACAAATGAAAACACTGTTATTTTTCTATGTGTCAACATTCTCCAGGAAAAGAACTTCAAAGGGAGAGCTAAGTGTGAAACTACTGAATCGGAATTCATCATTTGACATAATCTCACCTCCAGGGTTGAATATTTTGTTTGTTTGTTTGTTTGATTTACTTCATTAAGTGTGGATGTTTAAATTAAATAATTTTGCTGACAATTAACATGCCATAATGTGTTTAAGGATGATACATTATTAAAGAGTTGTTTTCAGCTTCAGTTTGCCTTCACATATTAAGTTAAAAATACAAGATTTAAAAGTTAAAGTATTCAGGACATAGCAACTGACAACTTCCTGTCTCCCCATACCAAATATACAGACACCACACAGTTTGAAGGTCATACTTGTTAAGGGCAGGGGTGGAATTCTAGCAGGAGATCCTTTGCATATTAGGCCAGACACCCCGGATGTAGCCAATCCTCCAAGAGCTTATAAAAAGGAGCCTTGTAAACCCTTGGAGGATTGCCTACATCAGCAGGTGTGGCTTAATATGCAAATGAGCTCCTGCTAGAATTCTACCCCTGAGGATGACATTCCTGGAAATGGCAGGGGTGGAATTCTAGCAGGAGCTCCTTTGCATATTAGGCCACACCCCCAGATGTAGCCAATCCTCCAAGAACTTACAAAAAAGAGCCTTGTAACCCCCTGGAGGACTGGCTACATCAGGGGGTGTGGCCTAATATGCAAAGGAGCTCCTGCTAGAATTCCACCCCTGGTTAAGGGAATGATAGATCGGAGTTGCATGTTTCTTTGGACTTCCACTAAAGCCAGCACCAAGCCACATGAAAAGCATACCGTGTATCTTCAGGATCACCTCTCCTGCTGTGCTCCACCACAACATTTTCACTGATCTGAGCCTTCCGAATGTGCCATGTGGAAAAATGGCTAAGATGGGCAACTGATGGTTCATGTGCATTCTCTGTAGCAGTCCCCACTCTGTAGAACAGCTTGCCTGGATGCAGGCATCATTTTGTAGAAAAATAGGTGGCAGAGCTCATTAGCGTAACTCATTAGCCAATGCCACGCACCCTAGCCAAAAGCAACACAATTCAAGAAAGGAGAGCCCCAGGCAAGGGAATCCTGCTTGGGCTGGCTAGCGCCCGCCTGGGGCTCTCCTGGGCCACCCCCCACCCCCGGTCAAAAGACCAGCAAGCCACCACCCCCCACCCAAAATCACATTCTAAGTGGGGAAAGGGGGGCACGGGCTTCTCCAGGGGTTAATGAGGGCTGCTGGAGGCGTGGCAAAGCCCCTGGTGGCTGGCTGGCTGCCTGGTCTCCTAATCCAGGAATTGTTATGCAGCTGCACCTACTATTCCATGGACAAAGTAGGTGGGGAGGAAGAGGGGGAGCTGTCAGAAAGGTTCAGGAGTTGCACTCCTGTGAGCTCCTGCTGAATCTGAGACCCGCCCGGGACCCCTGCACTGCTTTCATTTAATAGAATGTGCAAAATAGAAATATTCAGGATGACATTCTTATAAAGGGATTCAAAGGCTGGGTCTAGACTGACAGCTTGGGGCAGCACGCAGACTTCCATCCCAAAGAAAGCTGGCAGAAAGAGAAGTGCCTGGGGGTGGTCAGACAGCATGGGGCCTACTGCTGGGACAGGGACGGTCCTCATGCACCCTGGAGGAGTGGTCAGACTGCTCAAGCCTTTGAGCAGTGCTTCCCAGGCACTCCCCGGCTGTTCAGACAGCCAGGAGAGGCAGCAGGGAAGTGCCCTGGCAATTTGCTACCCTTTAGGAAGTTGTGGCACAGAGTGTTAAAGCTGCAGTACTGCAGTCCTAAACTCTGCTCATGACCTGAGTTCAATCACAGCGGAAGCTGGGTTCAGGTAGCCAGCTCGAGGTTGACTCAGCCTTCCATCCTTCCGAGGTCGGTAAAATGAGTCCCCAGCTTGCTGGGGGGAAAGTGGAGATGACTGGGGAAGGCAATGGCAAACCACCCCGTAAAAAGTCTGCCATGAAAACGTCGTGAAAGCAACGTCACCCCAGAGTCAGAAATGACTGGTGCTTGCACAGGGGACCTTTCTTTTTCCAGGAAGTTGTAGCTTTTTCGGGCGCTTCTACAATGCTGGAAAACAGGGTGAGTATGGGAGCAGGACAGTCTCCAGATGTTCGTATCTGGACTTGATTTCTTAATCCATCTGGGGTTCATATCTGTGTAGCCTCAAACTGCCAGTCTGGGCCCAGCCAAACTGTGGTATAATGGAACAGGACAGAAGGTTGCTTGTATAAATGAATAGAGATATGGCCTATTGCAATGGTTATTGTATGTATCAGCTTGCCTTTACAGTGTATTTACTGTGGTCTTCTACCATGGCAAATCATTACTCCGTCATAAGTAAACTCTGCTGTTGGTTTTAAATCCTACCATTTGGAGTCCATCTAAATAGGCCAGAGCAACATCCAATGAATGCCAACCTGTCTGAATCAAGAGCGTTTTCATGAAGGCACTGTTTTTCAGAATCCCACAGCAAACCTGGTAGGTAGGCATTTGTTTGGTTCTAACCTCTACAGATCCAGTGATTAGCTCACCTCTGATCACTTCAAACAATGATCTGTTCCGTTTGCAGAACTGGCATATTCAACTGTTGAATATATATACCACAAAATTCACAGCAACCAATGATGCTCATCAGGGGTCCTTTTGTAGAAAAATAGGTGGTGCAGCTCATTAGCATAACTCATTAGCATACACCACCCACCCAGCCAAAAGTACCCAGTGCAAGAAAGGAGAATCCGGGGCAAGTGAGGCCTGCTTGAGCTGGCAAGAGATCAAGCCAGCCCAAGCAGGCCTCGCTCACCTGGGGCTCTCCTTGGCTGCCCTCCCCCACAGTCAAAAGGCCAGCAAGCCACCCGCCACTCCAAATCACATAAGAAGCGGAGAAAGGGTGGTGTGGGCTTCTCCAGGGGTTAACAAGGGCTGCTGGGGGCGTGTCAAAGCCCCGACTGACTGGCTGCCTGCCTGCTCTCCTAATCCAGGGACTGTTATGCAGCTGCACCTACCATTCAATGGACAAGGTAGGTGGGGATGAAGAGGGGGAACCCTCAGAAAGGTTCAGGAGCTGTGCTCCTGTGAGCTCCTGCTGAATCTGAGGCACGATTCTCATAAGCTGCTGCTTGCATAGAGCTAAGCAAATGCCTCTTTTTTGTAAGAGTCTTTTCTAAAGCTCCACAGAACTGTGGTCAAGCTCAGAGACATTACAGGAAACCACCCCCCCACACAAGTAACACATTGCTTCCTCTATCCCAAAAGTTCTTACCTATGCAAAGATTCTCTATGTATTTTCTATCCACTGCAAGTCTGTTTTGTTGCTCATTTTTGCTTAAAGCAAGCAAAATTTAACATTGCTCCCATAAGTCTCAGCATGAAATGCAATTGCATTATGCAAATGCATTCCACACTGAGGGTTTGGAGAGCAAGTTTTTATGAGCTAAAACTAGCATCTGTGACTAGGGCAAAAAAAAGCAGACATAGACACCTCCCATTCTTAACATGTGCAGAAATTCATTTTGCAGTGAGAGCCAATTCAGATTCCACTCCCACCCACCCCAATGCAAAACTGACATTTGACTCAATGTGAGTGTTATGAGCAAATCTGTTTTCCGAGCCAAAGAATTATGGATTTTGTCACATCCCTAAAAAAAAAAAAAAAAAAACACCACTTTGAACATCAGCATGGCTCAATTTAGATGCAATGCAAAACCATGATAATCACAAACAGGATTTCCCCAATGTGGATTATTCCATGCTCTTTGGTTAGTTCGTTTCTGTCATGATCTGAAACTATAGTTTGGTTGTATTAATCCCAGTCATTAACTATGATTTCTGTGGAATACTCCACAATCTCAGACTTCCTGGCTAGTTCCCCAGGACTGCCATTGTTTATTCACTGGCTGGAGGTGTCTGGCCTACAATCAAAGCCGCATTTGTTGAAGCAGACCCGGATTTGAGCAATCATCTGCGAACCCAATCCTGGTTTCAGAATTGTAGTTAAAGGTTGGGACTCCACATCTCTGACCCAAGCCTATGTTACTGAATTTCAGAGCAGACACCTAGGAGTTTTTAAAGTTCTCTACCACCCTGGCACATAAACATTTGATGGCTTGGGTCCTTCAACAGCACCCTCTCTGTATTGATGTCTTCTTCATTTGACCAACGAATGACATATCAATCATGGTGACTGGTGGCGCGTTTGTAGATGGGAGGGAGTTAAATTGCAGAGGCGCTCAGGAGAATTGCACAAAGCCTATATGCTTTGCGCACCAAAGGAAATGAACCCTCTGCACCTGGCACTGTGTGCATTGAAATCAATGCACATAGAGGGAAGATGGGCATGTATCCACTAAGCCTTGCCCCCCACCTAAGCACCATGGCCTGGTCACAAACATGAAGCCTGGGTATGTCGAAAGCGTAGGTGCAAAAGCTTTCATCTCTGCAATCAGGAGTGTTGCTTTTTGTTTGTAGTCATAGGAAGGGAGTCTGTGCATGTGATCACGTGTAAACCAAGGGCTGGGCCAGTTTGCTTCTTCCTCCCTCCCCCCCCCCCGGGCAACATATGCTGAATGCGACATGCGTAAATGATGGGTGTAGAAAACAAGCTTTTCCCATGTAGGGTTGCCAAGTCCAATTAAAGAAATATCTGGGGACTTTGGGGTTGGAGCCGGGAGACATTGGGGGTGGAGTTGGGAGCAAGGGTGTGACAAGCACAATTGAACTCCAAAGGAGTTCTAGCCATCACATTTAAAGGGACCGCACGCCTTTTAAATGCCTTCCCTCCGTTGAGAATAATGAAGGATAGGGGCACCTTCTTTGGGGGCTCATAGAATTGGACCCCCGGTCCAATCTTTTCGAAACTTGGGGTGTGTTTTGAGGAGAGACACCAGATGCTATGCTGAAAATTTGGTGCCTCAATCATAAAAAACCAGTCCCTCCAGAGCCCCAGATACCCTCAGATCAGTTCTCCATCATTCCCTATGGTAACTGGTCTCCATAGGGAGTAATGGAGTGCCCAGCAAACATTTCCCTCCCCCCCCCCCCGCTTTGTGATGACCCTGAAGGGGGATGAGGACCTCCAAACCAGGGGATCCCCTGCCCCCCACCTGGGGATTGGCAACCATATTTCCATGGAATCGAATCACTAAAGTCTGAGCAACTTTGCCTCAATGCACATTACTTAATCCACCCTCATGGGAATGAATACTAGAAGTGCATTACAATATAAAGACACCAGGCCCCATTTTGTACAGGAGCTCACATGAGCAGAGTTCTAGAACCTCTCAATTTTGTCCTCTTTCTTTCTTTCTTCCACTCCCCGCCTCCCCCCCCACCCCCACCCCCCAAAAATACTTGCTTCTGGGCTTTATTGTTCAACCCTCCCTGTGAGAATTTTGCTGGACTCTAAGATTTGGCAAACTTTTTAATATTTCCCCCCCACCCCACCCCACCCCCAAAAAATGGAGAAATAACCAAAATATACAAAGCAGACAGATGGAAATCTTCGTCATGCCACTGTGGCCACATAGGAGAAAGTCATTGAAAAGGTATGATGGGAGTAAGGTTTTATTATGACTATCCTAATTCAAGAAGCATTTGAAGGTAGCTGCTGAGTTGATATAATTTAGTACACCTTCTGGTGATGTCAGGAGTGTGTGGCATAGGCAAATGAGTTATGCTAATGAGCCCCGGCACCTCTTTTTCTATGAAATGACCCCCAAAAGATGCACATTCAGTGGCATCACAGATGAGGGCAAAAACCAACCCCTTTGACCCCAGGGATCCTACTGTTTGGGGAAAGAAGCAAAAAGAAGAAGATGAAGATATTGGATTTATATCCCACCCTCTACTCTGAATCTCAGAGCAGCTCACAATCTCCTTTACCTTCCACCCCCACAACAGACACCCTGTGAGGTGGGTGGGGCTGGAGAGGGCTCTCACAGCAGCTGCCCTTTCAAGGACAACCTCTGCCAGAGCTATGGCTGACCCAAGGCCATTCCAGCAGGTGCAAGTGGAGGAGTGGGGAATCAAACCCAGTTCTTCCAGATAAGGGTCTGCACACTTAACCACTACACCAAACTGGCTCTCCTAGAAACATGGACAAAGTTAATAAGGCTTTGGCTCAGAATAAAAGCTCCATCAGTTTAGAGGGTGCTGAGGAAAGGGGCGAAGTGGAAGCAAATACAAAAATTTTCCCTTTCAGCTGGATTACTTCAGTCTGTTTTACTGATGTAGACCCATATCTAATCTGAAAGTGCTATTTAAAATAAAGCAAGTAGCCAGATATGAGAACCAGCATAATACAGCAGTTAGAGGGTTGAGCTGCGATATGAGAGACCTGGGTTCAGATCCCCACTCTGCCATGGAAGCTTTCTGCGTGATCTTTGGCTAGTCTCTTTTGTTTAGCCTAACCTCCCTCATAAGGTTGTTGTGGTAATGTAACATTACAGTTGGTGTTGCAGTTGTAATGTAACATTGCGTTGGTGTTATGGGAAATGCTTAAGTCTCCTTTTAGAATGGGGAAATTAGCAATATGGAGACTAGGTAGAGCAAATTAGGAGCAAAGGATCTTTTCTTCAATAATACGGAGGTTGGGCTTTCAAAACAGGAATACTCAAGGCAAATATATTTTATAATGTTTTCTTAAAATATGCAAAAGGGTATATTCACACGCACAAATACACAATACAGGCAATCAAGAAGCTAGGAAGGGTAGAGGTTGTTGATAGAGGAATTGAGGGGTCATTGAGGAGGGTAATACTACCTGATCCAGATGTGCTGAAATTAAAGATAGAGACATGTACTGCCATCGTGCCGTGTCTGAGGGATCCCTTACTTAGAACAAGGTTGCATGTGCTCTTACTGAACAAAGAAGTGTGGCTTGCTCTCATGTTTATAATCTTTGGAGGGGATGAGGCCCTCCCAGAAAAGGGGTTGGCTTGTGGTGGACAGTGATGGGTCTTTGCTGGGTACCTGATTGGGTGCTCACCTCAAGCCAATGAGCAGAGCTGACTCTGGTCACCTGAATGGATCTCCAGGTAACCATAGATAGTGCTTACACAGTAATTACTAGAAGGATGGGTCAGGATGCAGTTGATTGGTTTAATCTGGTTTGGTTTCAGAACCCAGGAAGGAAATCAGTGTAGTAGACAAAGACCTTGAGCAACTTGGTAGGCATTAGCATAGAAGTAAATGGAAAAGGCTGAGTAGAAGTAATGGGCCTGAAGGATAGACCATTGATCAGTAGCTGAGGATTAAGTTATGAATCATACTTACCAGCAGACCCCATTGTCCTCATGCATTCCGTTTGGGTGGGGGAGAGGGCCATGTCAAGAGGATGCCTTAGTTGATGACCAGAACAAGCTCACTGCTGGTTCTACTCCATTTTGAATGGAATATTTCCTTGGCCTGTTTCTGATCAGACTCCATTTTGTTTCCAGGAATAGGAGCCCCACTCTCTCTCTAGCTATTGGGGTGCTCCTGTATGAACAGGCAGCGCCTCTTGGTCACATTAGAGAAGGGACCACAATTTTGTAAGTTTCTTTCGAACTTGGATATCCATGGAGGAGAAAAACCGTTTATAAACAATGGAAGAAAACCAAACCCACATCATCTGCATTCATAAAACTGGATTAGAAAGATCATAACCCTTTTTTATTTTAAATTCTGTGCAACTAAAATATTATTCAGCATAACAACAGATTTGTTCTAATCTGCTTTTCATATCTAAGTTAAAACCTCTTCCATCGAAGTTCATTTGAAAAACTTATCAATCACATTTTTAAAACAAACAGCACTGAGGTAATCCTTCACGTTCATGAAACTGGATTACAGAAACGGATTTGTATAAATTCTGGTTCCTTTTTAATTTCCTGCTTTGAATATCTCTCAGCTAACGTCATGACTTTCACACTTGGCTCAAGCACAACCTTATTTCATTTTTTGTATCGCCCATTTCGGAGCACAAGTAGAGAAGCCATGATTTTCTGAAAAGCGCTGTCATAAAAACAGTAATCTAATGTACATATTCATGAATATACCATTAAAATAAAGTATCCAGGGACTTCACAGTGGGTAGTTTGACACAGAATCAGTTCAGAAGGAAAAATTAGATAGACCTCAGTCCAACCACCCTGAAGTTGCTTTTGATATCAGTGGGAAAGATTTTAGGACATGCTTAATTTGCTCATCAGAATGGAAGAATTCCACACAAATATGATTGCCTAATAATCTGACTGTGACAGGCTTTTGCTACCAACTGAAGGGACCCAAACAGCCTTTTATGATAGGGGGGAAACTGATATGTTTTGAACTGGAAAAACTTCCTCTCAGTTACAAGATATTATGAGGGTAGAAGGTGTAAAGGCATTTGGTTCACTGCCATGAGGTAAATTTTGCGGTGAGCAAGAACACAGAGATACTTGAGGCAGGAGCTGTATGCCAATAACAAAGAAGATCTATTTATTTACAGGTGGATTCTAAAGAACAAGTTAAAGAGAGGCCAGTTTGGTGTTGTGGTTAAGGGCAGCAGATTCTAATCTGGGAGAACTGGGCTTGATTCCCCACTCCTCCACATGTAACTTTCGGTGGGACCTTGGGTCAGTCACAGTTCTTGAAACAGCTGTTCTCTCAAGAGCAGTTCTCTCAGAGCTCTCTCAGCTCCACCTACCTCACAGGATGTCTTTTGCAGACAGAGGACGGGAAGAAGATTGTAGGCCATTCCGAGACTCTGAGTGAAGGGCAGGGTATAAATCCAACGTCTTCTTCTTCTTCTTCAAATACATGTTGCAGCTTGAGGTCATTTTTGCACACATGTAGTCCCTGAATTAAATCTTGATTGCCAGGAAAAAAAAGACATGTATCACATCAATGTGACCTACTTGAACTAGGGTTACCATTATTCCCCAGTTTCCAGTGCTTCCCCCTCTGTCCCTGGCCAGCTAGTATGACATGCCTACATTACCCAGAAGTAGGGTCACCAATCCCCAGTTGGGGGCAGGGGATCCCCCAGTTTGGAGGCCTTCCCTCTACTTAAGGGTTAGCAGAAAGCTGGGAGGAGAAAATGTCTGCTGGGCACTCCATTATACCCTATGGAGACTGGTTCACATAGAGTATAATGGAGAATCAATCCATGGGTATCTGGGGCTTTGGGGGCTGTTTTTTGAGGTGGAGGCACCAAATTTTCAGCATAGCATCCGATGCCTCTCCTCAAAACATCCCACAAGTTTAAAATAGATTGGACCAGGGATTCTAGTTCTGTGAGCCCCAAAAGAAGGTGCCCCTATCCTCCAGTATTTCCAAATGGAGGGAAGACATTTAAAAGGAGCACAGTCCCTTTAAATATGATGGCCTGAACTCCCTTTGGAGTTCAATCGTGTTTGTCACAACCTTGCTCTTGGCTCCACCCTCAAAGTCCCCAGATATTTTTTTAGTCAGACCTGGCAACCCTACCTGGAAATGACATAGGCATATTGGTGGTATCAGGGGGAGGGAGCAATGCTCTGGTTTTTGGGCAAAACTCCATGGTAGAATTAGCTTCAAACCACAGCGTTTTGCCCCCAAACCAGAGCATCATCCCCAAACTCTTCCACATGCCTATGTCATCCAGAGTTGACATAGACGCAGCATATTTCTTCCCTTCCCCCCCCCCCTGGAATATCCCGGTAGGTCCCCTGCCGGCTTGTCATTCAGACCCGGCAACCCTAACATGAGCTCACTTCCAGTTCAGAAAGCCCATAGCTCAAGGTTTCAGCCCCCAGATGGTGGCTGGAGATCTGCTGGAATTACAACTGAAGAAAGAAAGAAAGAAAGAAAGAAAGAAAGAAAGAAAGAAAGAAAGAAAGAAAGAAAGAAAGAAAGAAAGAAAGGAAGGAAGGAAGGAAGGAAGGAAGGAAGGAAGGAAGGAAGGAAGGAAGGAAGGAAGGAAGGAAGGAAGGAAGGAAGGAAGAAAGAAAGAAAGAAAGAAAGAAAGAAAGAAAGAAAGAAAGAAAGAAAGAAAGAAAGAAAGAAAGAAAGAAAGAAAGAAAGAAAGAAAGAAAGAAAGAAAGAAAGAAAGAAAGAAAGAAAATCAGTTTTTCTGAAGAAATGGCCGCTTTGAAAGATGGACTATATGGGATTATACCCGAATAAAGGAATCTTCTCTCCCCAAACCCCACCTTCTTCAGGCTCCACTCCCAAAACCTCCATGAATTTTCCAATCCAGAGCTGGCATTCTTACCATAGATAGATCATAAAGGCGCATAAAGTTACTTAAGGAGTAAGTCTCAACTCAAAAAATCTTAAAATAGGATTATTGTGCATTTAACTTTATTCCTTTTAACAACGGAAGGGTGCCAGGAACAACAAATATGAGAAAACTATCTAATTTTGCAAAAGAGCACATCCAAATGCTTTTTCCTGACACATCTGTACAGCTTGGCAATTAGCCATTCGTGATTGGGAGCTCTGACCAGGGCACAGACTGAACTGGCAGTTTATCATTTGCCTCTGATCAAAACCACTGGGGTTTAAAAGTGTTTACTATTGGCTGGATAGTGCCCCCAGATTTATTTTTTGTTATGATGATGATATTGGATTTATATCCCGCCCTCCACTCAGAGTGGCTCACAATCTCCTTTATCTCCCCCCCCCCACAACAGATACAAATAATGTTACAAATATTTGATACAAATAATGTTTTTCAACTCTTCAGATGCCCTGATGCAAAGTAGTATCCCAAGGCTTTTTTTTTTTTTTTGTAGCAGGAACTCCTTTCCATATCGGGCCACACGCCCCTGATGTAGCCAATCCTCCTGGAGCTTACAGGGCTCTTAGTACGGGATCTACTGTAAGCTCCAGGAGGATTGGCTACATCAGGGGGTGTGGCCTAATATGCAAAGGAGTCCCTGCTAAAAAAAAAACAAAAACAAAAAACCTGGATCCATCTAAACTGGCTTCCTCATATTTGGATCAGGAATTGCAGAAAAAGATGCGGAACTACGACTCCCCAGTGAAGTCTCAGTGCCAGGACTGAGTGTACAGAACCCTTTTGTATTTAAAAGCCAAAATCCTGGCACTTATCTGTTAATGAGGGAGGAGGGCGGATTTTACAGGCCCCTATTTCCCCCCTCTTTAGGCAGTCCCATGGCGCAGAGTGGTAAAGCTGTAGTACTGCTGTCTAAGCTCTCTGCTCACGACCTGAGTTTGATTCTGGTGGATGCTGGTTCAGGTAGCCGGCTCAAGGTTGACTCAGCCTTCAATCCTTCAGAGGTTGGTAAAATGAGTCCCCAGCTTGCTTGGGGGAAAAGTGTAGATGACTGGGGAAGGCAATGGCAAACCACCCCGTAAAGAAGTTTGCCTCGGAAACAACTGGTGGTTGTGCAGGGGACTACCTTTAACTTTTTTTAAAAAAATTCCCTCCTTTACCACTGAATAGCCAAATCATATAAATGTTGAAATTTTCAACACGGCTATATCGCCATAACCTTCGATGCACCATAAGCGTAAGGTTTGGGCCAAGAACGTAGCTCAGCTCAATGCTCTCAAGTGGCTGCCAGGTACAATCTACAACCCACTTACTCCTAACTCAGTTTCTAAAATGCAATTACTCTAGAGTAAAGCAGTTGTGACTTGCAGGCAGCTGAAATAAGCAAATAAAAGTTCTAGGATTCTTCACAAAATACCTTATGGAAGAAAGAGAATTCTTTTCTTCCCGTTTGTTTGGCTGTTCCGCACCCCTACCCCCGAAATTAGCGTTTGCTGAAAAGAATACATTGACAAAGATCTAATTTCGTCTAAGCTTGAAAAAACCGAATTATTTGGGGGGGAAAGGCCATGTACTGAAGACATTTAAAACAATAACCACCCCACTGAGCCATTCTCTTCCTGAAATGCTTCGAAGCACCAATTCTGCTAGTGTAATGTGATGAAATGGCTATGGCTTCAGCATTGTTTTAAACAAGAAGAATTAAATCCTAAAGCGACTGGGCGCATTTCCTCTCTTTCTTAGCTCTTTGGTAACCTTGCTTAATCGTGAGAAGCCAGAGTTTAACAACATCATCATTTATAGATGCAATCCTCACTTTATTTAGGCATAATCAATTTGCGAAGAAAATATGGCCCATTTATTATATGAAATATTTTCTTGCAGCCGGAGAAACAGACTTGGGTGGGGGGAGGGACTGAATAATGCAGTATCGGTAGCAACACAGAAATGCATGAACTAAGGTTTTAATTTCCCTTCTCCTAAATATAACATTTTTTTTTCTGAGCGAGAAGCTAAATGAGTTCAAGGTCCTCAAAGAAATTTGGCTCCAGTCTACACCTCAAGAAAAAAAGTAGGTTTTCAAGTTTTCACATATTGTTTAGAAGGAGGAGTTGGAGGATTTATAACCTGCCCTTCATTCGAGGTCTCAGAGCAGTTTAGATTCTCCTTTCCTTCCTTTCCCCACAACACACTCTTTATGAGATAGGTAGGGCTGAGAGAGCTCTTTGGAGAACTGCTCTTGAGAGAAGAGGTCTGTGAGAACTTCGACTGACCCAAGGTCTCCCCGCAAGCTGCATGTAGAGGAGTGGGGAGTCAAACCTGGCTTGATTCCCCACTCAAATACAAGAAGGCTCCTTGATTTAACAACACAGGATCTGGGCATGTAAGGGTAGCTGGAGTGGGAAACTGAAAAGGATAGAAGGTGCAAAAGTTAGCTTGAGAGCTCTATCTGTATCCAAGCAATGAGCTACCCAGAACTGACCCTTTGTGTCATCTCTCCTAAGTGAGTAGCTCCAATACCACCCTCTGGCCACCTGCAGTGGGACACTATAGTGCGTCACAAATTAAAACAGCACCTCGCTCTTATGGCAAATCACTATAGGGACCCCGAGAGCTTTGCTCATTCAAACCAAAGGCCCATCTTGTCTAGCATTCTAATCACAGAACGGCCAACCAGCTACCTCTAGGAAAGCAACAAACAGGAAGACTGCATATAGCATCCTGCCTGTGTTTCCCAGCAAATGATTTTAAGAGACATACTATGTCTGGAACTGGAGGAAGTAGATATCCATCATGATTAGGAGCCCTCCATGAATTTCTCCACTTCCCTTTTAAAGTTTTCCAAGTCAGCAATCGTGACCACATCTTGTGGGAGTGAATTCCATGAATCCTCTGTAAAGTAATACTTCTTTTTGCCTGTCCTGGATCTCCCACCATCCAGCTTCAGTGGATGTCCTTGAGTTCTACTATTATGGGAATGAGATAAAAGTTTCTCCCTGTTCACTCTTTCCCCAGTGTGCATAATGTTATAAATACCTAACCCAGGGGTGTCAAATGTGCGCCCTGAGGGCTGGATCAGGCCCCCAGAGGGCTCCTATCAGGCCCCCGAGCAACTGGCTGCAATCTGCTTTCTTCTCTCTCTCTTGCTTCTTTCTGCATCACAGCTTGCTTTGCCAGGCTTGCTGAACTGCACAGGAGCTGCAGAGCAAAGCCTCTATTTCCTCTATTGGCTGACCAGCACGTGAAGTAATTTATGTACAAAAGCTCGCAATGCCCAGCCACTTCATGTTTTCCCCAGGTCTTAAGCTCAAAACATTGGCCATGAGATTTCTGTTATGAATGTCAATAAATCAAAAGTAGGTTTGCAACTTACAGACGCACACCTGAACAGCCTAGTAAAGATTGCTACAGCACAGACACTGTCTTCAGATTTTGATGTAATAATTCAGAGCAAAAGGTGTCAGCTATCAGAAACAATTAAGAAATTTTTTGCAAAAGTGCTAATCTTTTGCTAGAGTTTTTCTGGGAATTCCTACAGTGTCCCTGCACAACATGCCTTGTGCGTACATTACTTCCAGGTGCTGCACACACCGTGCTGTGACAGGACTCTTGGGGAGGGGCAGGGATTCCCCTGGGCAGCCTCCTCTCTGCTTCCTAATCTTAAATAGGTACACACATGGCCCGGCCTGAAAAGGTCTCATTTATGTCAGATCTGGTCCTCATAACAAATGAGTTTGACACCCCTGATTTAAAGGGCCCGCTGATCACCAAGTCTTACAGGAGGGGTGGCTGTTGCTTCTACAAGCCCCTCCTGCATGATTTAAATCACGCGGAAGGGGAAGGAGAAGGGCAGCCCCTGCCTCTCCAGCTTCTTGCGGTTACCCTGTGCCCCCTCCCCCCCACAGCCCCTAGCTACGGGGCTGGCATAAAGCAAGAGAGACCACCTTTCAAACCAACCATCTTCTCCAGGGTAGCTGACCTCTGTAATCTGGAGATGTAATTCCAGCAGACCTCCAGCCCCACCTGGAGACTAAAAGCCCTAAAGAGACCCGTGAGGAGATTTGAAAGTTCCTTCCACAAGACCTGTCAGATCGTTCTGCTTTTTAGTAGCTGCTGACATTTAGTCCTTGAGCCGTTTGTATTGTCTTTTTAAATCTTGTTAATAGGTTGGGGGGGGGGGGTTGGCTTGTTTTAAGTCATGACTGATTTGTTCAACAGTTTAACTGGTTATGTGTCTCCTCAGAACCACGGCTGCGTAGAACAAATCTTTTAACAACAAACCTGCAGAGAACAGCGCTGAAGACTGTTGTGATCTGCCAATCAGCATCTTCTGGCCATCCCTGGTCCAAAGGACATCTGTCTTGCTTCAACCAGGGCCTGGGCTTTTTCGGCCCTGGCCCCGACCTGGTAGAATCAGCTCCCCATGGAGATCTGGGCCCTACCAGACTTGTTACCATTCTGTAGGGCCTGTAAGATGGAGCTTCCATTGAGGCAAGCGGGCGTCCTCTTCTCTTATTGTCCAGACTGCTACTGCCTTCCTCAGTAATTACTTACCACCTCAGTAATTACTTACCACCTGAACTATTTATGACATTTGGGCCGATAACTGTGTTTAATCTGCAAAATGTACCCGTCCTGCCTGTATTATATTTTTACTAAATTACGTGGTGTTGTTTAATTGTAGAGTACTGATTTTATTGTTGTATTTTAACTGTTTTTATGCCTGTGATCTGCCCTGAGCCAACATGGAAACTTGTATAATACTCGATTAATTGGAATGTTTTAAAGCTAATGTGATTTTAAACTCTGTATAATTTTTATGAAATGTTGTTGGCCGCCATGAGCCCGCCTCGGCGGGGAGGGCGGGATACAAATAAAATTTTATTATTATTATATTATTATTATTAACATGGGGGAGAGCAGAATATAAATCTGCTAAATAAATAAAATAAAATAAGTAAAATGAAATCGCTAGAGCATTTAAAAAAAAAAACCTTAAGCAACAAATACAGCATTAGCGTGAAATATCTCTTTGTAATAAGCTGAGAACATTGTTTTTTACTTTTTCCCTCAGACCTTTACTACAATTTGGTAGTATTCCACGGGGCTAGGTAAAATAGCTTTAGGAACTGGATCGTGTCATCCATTAGCATAGAGAATGAATGTGAGTGATTGGGAAATGTATTTGAAATGCCTAAGCACTAAATCGGTTATTTGCTTGGAGGGGGGGAGGGGGTGACAGTTTGGATGAATAATTTCATCATTTTTTTTTTTTGTTTCAGTGGTCAGAGCATTAAAAAAAAAAAGGCAGAATGGATTTCTAGAGCAGGCCACAGAGACATTGCTCTTTCCTAGAGATAAATGAAGCCCAGCAACGAGATTGCTGAAATAAACTCCCTGCCATTTTATCAATCAGGTGAGAATTAATTCCCCACAAGAGTTTGCTGAACTCCTTGCCAAAAAAGCTCTCTGTTAAATTTATGCCTCTATCATGACCAAATCCTTCCACTTGCACAAAAGCTATTTGGAACTTTGCAGCTTCAACCGCAGACTCCCCCCTCCCCCCCCCAATGCATTTGTTTCACCCCCACAGACACACCGGGTGACAGGCAGTTGTCAAAATGGATCGTTTTTATGAGGCTCATCATGCGCTCTTCAAAAGGTTCTGCGATTCCAATGGTGGCGTATTTCGGAAAGATGTTAGGAAATGTTAACATCTTCCCAATTACAAGTTCGACATGAAAACAACAACGTTTAGCTGCAGAGGTTCCAGTTGCGATTTACCTTTAGATCAAGACGAGTAGCCATGTTAGACTCTCTGTAGCAGTAAAAAAAAGCTGTTTCTGAAGAAGAAAGCAGTGACTCATAGAAGCTCATACCCTGCCGCAAATGTTGTTAGTCTTTAAGGTGCTACTTGGCTCTTGTTTTTTTCCTTCTGATTAACCTTTAAACAGGACAGAGCCAGGCCTCAGATTCAGCAGGAGCTCACAGGAGTGCAGCTCCTGAACCTTTCTGAGCATTCCCCCTCTTCCTGCCCACCTACTTTGTCCATTAAATAGTAGGTGCAGCTGCATAATAGTCCCTGGCTTAGGAGAGCGGGCAGCCAGCCAGCCACCAAGGCCTTTGCAACTCCCCCAGCAGCCCTCATTAACCCCTGGAGAAGCCCATGCCACCCTTTCTCCACTTCTTATGTGATTTGGGATGGCAGGTGGCTTGCTGGCCTTTTGACTTGGGGGGAGGGGGTGGCCTAGGAAAGCCCCAGGTGAGTGAGGCCTGCTTGGGCGAGCTGGATCTCTAGCCAGCCCAAGCAGGCCTCACTCACCCAGGGCTCTCCTTCCTTGCATCAGGTGCTTTTGGCTGAGTGGGTGTTATATGCTAATGAGTTATGCTAATGCCACCTATTTTTCTACAAAATAACCCCTGGGAGAGCTTTGTTTTTTTTCCTGGAAAGAAAGGTGCTGGAGCTCTCAAGAGGGAAATGGAGAAATACACTGGTGCCCCTCATGAATTTTTAAACTTTTGAAGAATTTTTGAGACTTGGTTGCCAGCACTGGGTTGGGAAATGTCTGGAGATTTTGGGATTGCTGCCTGGAGACAGAAGTCGTTTGGGAGGTGCAGGAAGGCAGCAGGTATGATGTCATAGAGTCCACCCTCCAAAGAAGCCATTTCTCCCAGGGGAACTGATTTCTGTTGTCTGGAGATCAGTTGTTATTCCAGGAGATCTTCGGGCCCTACCTGGAGGTTGGCAACCCTAGGCACAGGGTTGCCAGGCCCCTCCTGGCAAACTGCAGGAGATGATGGGGGACTTCCCAGAAGTGGGAGGGAGGCCTTGATGATGTCTTCAATGACATAGCTACATCATTTCCAGAGTGAACTGGAAGTGACCTCATCACACTGCAATATCGTGGCAGCACTCTGGTATTTGGGCAAAAAGCTCTATGGCAGGGGTGGCCAACAGTAGCTCTCCAGATTTTTTTTTGCCTACAACTCCCATCAGCCCCAGCCAGCATGGCCAATGGCTGGGGCTGATGGGAGTTGTAGGCAAAAAAAAATCTGGAGAGGTACCGTTGGCCACCCCTGCTCTATTGTAAAAATGGCTTCTACCATCATTTTTGCCCAGATACCAGAGCATCACCTGGATGTCACTGGTGTGATGATGTCAGTTCATATGTGCACTGGAAGTGACAATGCTGCATCCATGGCAACATCACCTGCATCCATGGCAACATCACCTTCCTCTTTCTCCTGGTAAGTCCCTCCACCAGCCAGCTAAGCGACGGCAGGGGGCAGGGCTTGGCAGGGAAGGACTCATGCTTCCACCCAGTGTTCCCTCTAAGCCGAGTTAGCGTGAGCTAGCTCACAGTTTTTTAGCCTCCGGCTCACATATTCTTGTCTTCGCTCAGGAAGGATGACCCCAGAGCACAGCAGCTCCCAACTTTAATGCCAGCAGCTCACAAAATGGAATTTTCGCTCACAAGACTCCACAAGCTTAGAGGGAGTATTGATCCCACCTAGGCTGCAGTTGTAGGGAGAGCCGAGAAAGTCATGCTCTGTGGGTAGAAATTCTGCCATCTGTGGAAAACAGATGGCGCAATATGTGCACCCAGGGCTTTCTTAGTAAAAAAAAAGCCCAGCAGGAACTCATTTGCATATTAGGCCACACCCCCAGACATCACAGAGCCATGTGGCACAGAGTGTTAAAGCTGCAGTACTGCAGTCCTAAGCTCTGCTCACGACCTGAGTTTTCAGGTAGCCAGCTCCAGGTTGACTCAGCCTTCCATCCTTCTGAGGTTGGTATAATGAGTACCCAGCTTGCTGGGAGGAAAGTGTAGATGATTGGAGAAGGCAATGGCAAATCACCCCATAAAAAGTCTGCCATGAAAACGTCACCCCACAGCCAGAAACGACTGGTGCTTGCACAGGGGACTTTCCCCTTTTTTCCCCTGACACCACCCTTGTTTCACATAGGGCTTTTCTGTAGAAAACACCCAGTAGAAACTCATTTGCATATTAGGCCACACCCCCTGACACCAAGCCAGCCAGAACTCCGTGCCTGTGTGCTCCTGCTAAAAAAAAAGCCCTGTGTACACCAACCAGGCGACACACACAAAGTTTTCCAAAAACATAATTTAATACATTTAAACCAGGGGTGGCCAAAGGTGGCTCTCCAGATGTTTTTTTTGCCTACAACTCCCATCAGCCCCAGCCAGCATGGCCAATGGCTGGGGCTGATGGGAGTTGTAGGCAAAAAAACATTTGGAGAGCTACCGTTGGCCACCCCTGATTTAAACAACAAAAGCAAAATAAGGATTTTTGTCTTTCCAAATTCTGTGCCTCTTAAACCATGAGCCTTTTTTTTTGGCAGCAGACATATGGCAAACATTGCATTGAAGAAAAACAAAAAAAGGAGGGAGGGGAGGAGGAATAACAGCAGCATGTTTAATGTTTTGAAAAGGTTAGCAAAGTATTTTGGAAAAATAGATTCCTTGGGGTTCTCCCAAAACCTGTTGGGCCGATGCTGTGCGGAAACAATGCTCCCAAGATCTGAAGGGAAGGGACTCTTTTAAATCCGCAGCTGCTCTACCTGCAGCTCTCTGCAACAAGCGGGCCAATTCCACGCGGAATGGAAATGAGCACAAGATATAAAAAGATCAAAATTGTTTGAACCAGCAGCTGTGCTACCTGCAGCAGTTAATCTTTCTTGGCAATCTGGTGGAGACGCACGTTCCCTGGACTAAGAGGCTCTTGCTGACTGCTGATCCTGGGAGAGAAGCTGGTCCAATTCCCACATGGTATTTATTGGAATACTGAAAAACCGTAGACTCAGGGGAGGAGGGCTGGAGTTAACTTCTCTTTGGCTTTGGATGAAGCTGAAAAACAAAACAGACCATTCGTAGGAGCAAAACAGAGATGGCCCATAATGAGGCCGACGCTTGTTAGACCGTTCCTGGCTCCCGAGAACAAAAAGTCTACTGTTATTTAATGATAATGAGGAGTAGGATGCTGAAATCTCGCAGCCTTGGCTAGAAGCAAACAAAACGCTGGCAGAGAGAAGACACAAGGGCTCTCAACTCTGGTCACGTTAAGATTTGGAGTTTCTTTGTCAGTACAAAGAGCAGATAGACTACATGCCATAGAGTTAGCTCTGATTGGTGGTGATCCTATGAATTAGTGACCTCCAAAACATCACATTGTTAACAGCCTTCCTCACGTCGCCCTGACCTGGTAGGCCCAGACAAGCCTGATCTTGTAAGATCTCAGAAGCTAAGCAGGGTCAACACTGGCAAGTACTTGGATGGGAGACCTCTAGGAATACCAGCAGTTGGGTGGTTGGGCAGGTTTTATTCAGCCACTTCTCTGAATATCCCCCAGGTCCCCAGTAGGGGTCAGTCGCCAGAGGCCACCATGATTCCAGATGTGCGCAAGCACCCACACAGACACACATAAATACAAATATGTTTCCATTGGGATTTCCTTCTGATTTGACAGATAGGTTAGAACTGGTAACCAAATTTTCTTAAGAAGGGCTCTGGAACCCACAGACAATACTGGGACCAAGGGGTATTCACCTGGCTTCAGCTAGAGTCAGAGCCAGTTTGGTGTAGTGGTTAAGTGTGCGGACTCTTATCTGGGAGAACCGGGTTTGATTCCCCACTCCTCCACTTGCACCTGCTGGAATGGCCTTGGGTCAGCCATAGCCCTGGCAGAGGTTGTCCTTGAAAGGGCAGCTGCTGTGAGAGCCCTCTCCAGCCCCACCCACCTCATAGGGTGTCTGTTGTGGGGGAGGAAGATAAAGGAGATTGTGACTTCTCTGAGATTCGGAGTGGAGGGTGGGATATAAATTCAGGATCTTCTTCTCCTTGGCTGTGGCCCCAACTTGGTGGAATGAGTTTCCAAGTGAGATCCAAGCTCTGTAGGACTTGGTATAGTTCCACAGGGCCTATATAATGGGAATGTACTGCCAAGCATACAAGTGAAGTCAGGAGAATCCCCACTCATATAGATTTCCCTGCCTTCCCCTGGGACAGTTGTCAGAGCCATCTGATAAACTGTAAATGTTGGGGGTTTTAAACTTGTATGTTTTAATTATGCTTTGATTTCCTTATTACGTGTTGTGACCTGTTCTGAGCCCCACGATAGTGGGGGAGAGCGGGATACAAATCAAAGAAATAAATACATTTGCAATTCATGAGTCCCACAATTCCAGAAATCAACTTTTCCTGGGACAAAAAGAACTGCAGCGAGGGAAACACGGGAATGATGCATGATCATCAGCGCCTTCCATCAATGGCTCAAAAGAGCCAGTCCATGACCTAATCTACACCCTGACAGATAACTGCTGTTGACCTAAGGATCCCCTGCAATTGCAACTCATATCCAGACGATGGGGATCAGTTCCACTGGAGAAAATGGATGTTCTGGAGGGATGACTCTATGGCGTTGCAGCTCACTGAGGTCCCTATCCTCCCCAGGCTCCATCCCCAAATCTCCAGGAGTTTCCCAAACTGGATCTGGGCAACCCTACCCCCAGGGCCGGCCAAGGGCTCACAGCACCCCAGGCAGTCTTGCCATCCGCCGTCCCCCTGTCCCCACTCTCCCTGCCGCCCCTTCACAGCCCAGCAGTGGGGAGAAGCAGCGGCAAAGGGGAAGACAGCAGTGATCGAGGTGGAAAAGGAGGTGAGGAGAAACAGCAGCAATGGGGGAAGAAGCTGCAATCAGAGCGGGGAAGGAGGTGGGGAGAAGCGGCGGCAATGGGGGAAGACTGCAGTGATCGGGGTGAGGAGGAAGGTGGGGAGAAGCTGCAGCAATGGGGAAGAAGTCGCAATCGGGGCGAGGAGGGAGACAAGGAGAAGCTGCAGCAACAGGGGGAAGAAGCAGCGATCGGGGCAGGGAGGGAGGCGGGAGAAGCGGTGGTAACGGGGGGAAGACGCAGCGATCGGGGTGGGGAAGGAGGTGGGGAGAAGTGGAGGCAAGGCAAGGGGGAACACAGCAGCAATCGAGGTAGGGAAGGAGGGGAAGGAAGCAGGGAGAAGTGGCAGCAAGGAGGGGAGACAGCAGCAATTTGGGGAGGGAGGGGAAGGAATTTTTTTCAACAAAAGGTGGGGGCACCCAATTTGACGCCCCTCCAGGGCCAGGACCCTAGGCAAGCGCCTAGTTTGCCTAGTGAGGAGCCGGCCCTGCCTACCCCCTCATTCCCTACCAGGGGCCCAGGAAGACCGGGTAACCCTGTGTGGACTGCTTGTTCCAACACCGAATCAGTCTTATAATTCGGAAGTTCTTCCAAATGTTCATTTTAACATCTACCTACTTTGCGAGATGACAGGAGGAAAAAGGGACCATCTGTGATTACGTATCACAAGCCATTTTGTGGAAGAGGAAGCACGGAGGATTGGGCTTTGCAAAGTTCAAAATATTTACTGACGCGGTACTGATTATGCAGTATTTCCACACGATGGAAAGCAGCTGAAGAACGTGAGAGTTGGTCCACCATCGCCTGCCGCTACCTCCCTGGCTAAGAATGAAATATACGGAGGCTAGGCTCAAGGAAATAATCAAAAATAGAAAGATTGAGAGGGGGAAACTTATTCTATTTCACTGATGACATATTAATTTACTTCCACCTTTAAAAATAGTTTCTGCTTGGGGGGGGGGGGGAAGCTGCTTGGGATTGTGCTGTTCCCTCATGAACCTGAGAGAACATTCAGTCCCTCAAATGGTGACACTTAAACATTGATTTCCGTAATCAATCAAATAAAACAGAGTCCACTATTAACGGACATAAATTCTTCATTTTTGATAACTTCTGGTTCAGGGGGAAAAAATTACCTCTTGAGATTATCTTTCCCACAGCGCCCCTCTCACACCTTTACTGATACTTTAGTGGCACAAACGTCAGCTTTGCCTGAACATAATTTTCTCTCTAGAGATGAATGTACATACAAAGTAAAATCATGGGGATCAGTTGGCATTTCTCATCAAGGATACGTCAAAGAGACATTTGAGTCAGGACTGCTGCTTTTATACAAAATGGAAATTGGCAGACAACACAAGCTTGCAGGTATATGCAGGGGGATTTTTTGTAGCAGGAACTCCTTTGCCTATTAGGCCACACACACACACACCAGATGTAGTCAATCCTCCAAGAGCTTACAGGGCTCTTCGTACAGGGCCTGCTATAAGCTCTTGGAGGTGTGGCCTAATATGCAAAGGAGTTCCTGCTACAAAAAAGCCCTGCACAGCTCCAACTAAGAAAGAAAAGAGAGCACATGAGGTGGAGTTAAGGGCAAAGAGGGTAGGGAGAAAGAATGGTGAGCAGAGACAGAACAAAGAATAAGAGATAGTGAGGAAAAAGTGTAAAGTTCACCTTCCTGATTTGTAAATCATCTACTCCACCAAATTATTTAGCATATCCAGGTCTCATTTTGGGCAGCAGCTCACAGCAACAGAGTTCCGGAACCTTTAAATTTCATTGTGCTCTTTCTTTCTTACCCCACTGTCCCCCAAAATACTTGCTTCTGGGCTCCATTGTTCAAACCCCCTGTGAGAATTTTGCTGAACTCTAAGATTTGACGAGCTTTCTAATTAGGGTTGTCAAGTCCAATTTAAGAAATATCTGGGGACTTTGGGGGTGGAGCCAGGAGCCTTTGGGGGTGGAGCCAGGAGACATTGGGGGTGGAGCCAGGAGCAAGTTTGTGACAAGCATAATTGAACTCCAAAGGGAGTTCTGGCCATCCCATTTAAAGGGACCTTTTAAATGCCTTCCTTCCTTAGGAAATAATGAATGATAAAGGTAAAGGTAGTCCCCTGTGCAAGCACCAGTCATTTTCAACTCTTTGCTTTCACAACGTTTTCATGGGTTTTATTTTGGGTCACATAGAATTGGACCTCCTGGTCCAATCTTTTTGAAACTTGGAGGGTATTTTGGGGAGAGGCACCAGATGCTACACTGCAAATTTGGTGCCTCTACCTGAAAAAACAGCGCCCTCAGAGCCCCAAATACCCGCGGATCAATTCTCCATTATTTCCTATGGGAATACATTTCCATAGGGAATAATAGAGTTCCCAGCAGACATTTCCCTCCTCTCCCCTCCCCCCGCTTTCTGATGACCGTGAAGCGGGGGGAGCGACTCCAAACCAGGGGATCCCCTGCCCCCACCTGGGGATTGGCAACCCTATTTCTAATATTTCTTCCCCACAAAAAAAAATTGGGAAATGACCAAAATATAACAAGCAGACAGATGGAAATCTTCATCGTGCCGCTGTGGCCACATAGAAGAAAGTCATTTAAAAACGATGATGGGAGTAAGGTTTTATTAGGATACTTATAATCCAAGAAGCATTTTAAGGTAGACGCTGAGCTGATCTAATTTAGTACACCTGCCGGTGATGTCAGGGGTGTGCGGCAGAGGGGGGGTTTTTTGGGAAGGGGTTTAGCAGGAATGCACAGGAACGCATTTCCAGCTGGCTTGGTGTCAGGGGGTGTGGCCTAACATGCAAATGAGTTCCTGCTGGGCATTTTCGACAACAAAAGTGGCATACGCAACTAAGTTGTGCTAATGAGCTCCCAGCACCTCTTTTTCTACAATATGACCCCTGAATATATCTCCTACCTGGTACCCTGCCCTCTTTAGAAGAAGAAGAAGAAGATATTGGATTTATATCCCGCCCTCCACTCCGAAGAGTCTCAGAGCGGCTCACAATCTCCTTTACCTTCCTCCCCCACAACAGTCACCCTGTAAGGTGGATGGGGCTGGAGAGGGCTCTCACAGCAGCTGCCCTTTCAAGGACAACCTCTGCCAGGACAACCCAAGGCCATGCTAGCAGGTGCAAGTGGAGGAGTGGGGAATCAAACCCGGTTCTCCCAGATAAGAGTCCGCACACTTAACCACTACACCAAACCGGCTCTCTGCCTCTTTTTCTGAACTAGTCATTCTGAGGGTCCATGGAGCTGAGTGGGTCATGTGGTTTACTTTTATATGTTTTGTTTGGATCTGGGTTGGGTGAGGGGATTCTGGAGAGAGTTTCTGGAGTCCTTAGGAGCATGCTAAAAGTACATGCAGTGTTTTGTGCAAATTGTTGGCCTTCTCATAATGTCCTACAAATAATGTCCTAATGCCACTGAAAAGTACCTACACTGAAAGGGGTATCTGCCTCATTGCTCCAATTTTAACTTACGGCTGAATTTCCAGTCAAAGTACACTATGTATTTCCTCAGGTAACTTCACAAGATTTGGAACATTGTGACCCGAAGTAGTTGTGCCCAAAAGAAAAAGAGAGAGAGAGACTTAATCCTACCTAATAACATCTTTAGATAGCTGCCCACAATAATCCCCTTTCATTTCCCAAAATGTTCAAAGTGCCTTAACTTTCAGATATTGAGATTTTTGTGAAGTGCTAATCTTATGTTATTGGGGCAGACATTACCCTGGTATTGAAATGAAACCTTAAACATCCGTTCAAAAAAGAAAGCATTCGTACTTTGTGTTCACGTCTTGAGGAACAAAGTCAAACTTATTTGAAGTTGCCATTTGTTCTCAGTTTTCAATGAAAGACGTGTTATCAAACCAGCTTGCGATATTAAACAGCATAGAAGAAAGCTAGAAATTCTTCATAACTAGGTAAACACCCTATTTTACCAAGAAGAATTCAAACAAATTGCGAATTTTGCCATTAGTCTTCTTTGTGTACAATAAATACACAAATGCCCTGACCTGGATGGTCTAGGCCAGGGGTGAAATTCTAGCAGGCGCTCCTTTGCTTATTAGGCCACACACCCCTGATGTAGCCAGTCCTCCAAGAGTTTATGACAAAGAGCCTTGGAAGCTCTTGGAGGATTGGCTACATCAGGGGGGTATGGACTAATATGCAAAGGACCTCCTGCTAGAACTCCACCCCTGGTCTAGGCTAACCTGATCTTGTAAGATCTCAGAAGCCAATCAAGGTTGTCCCTAGTTAGTATTTGGATGGGAGACCACCAAAGAAGCCAAGGGCTGTAACACAGAGGTAGGCAATGGCAAACCACCTCTATTTGTCCCTTGTCTTGAAAACCCTATGGGGTTGCCATAAATTGAGACTTTTTTTTTTGCCTTTGGAAGATATGTTTGATTCAAATATTTTCTTCAATAATTTGGCAGGAACATCGTCAAACCTTTTTGGCTGGATGATATCCTTATTGTGTTCTCTGTCTCCTTGCTGTCCGTACTCTGTTTAAGATTGAACTGCTGATTAGTCATTAGCTAAGAGACTATTGGTTGGATCCAACGTGCTTTTTTGTTGGTGAAAATGGAAGGAAGGGGTACATTTTGACCAGGACAAGGCTGTGTGGGGGATCATTGGACCTGCATGGATAAAAGCCAGATGTGAGGGGGGGGGTATAATGAGGGGGGAATGGGGTGAGATTGCATGGAAACGTTATCCGGATCCAACGCTATGGATGGTTTGAAACAGGAACCTCCCAATCCAACGCATCGAGAAACTGATTAAATACTCCCCAAAGAATGGATTCATTTATATAATTTGGGAAGAAGAAGAAGAAGAAGGCTGCAGATAAGAGTCCACACACTTAACCACTACACCAAACTGGCTCTCTTCAGAAAATGAAGAATAGACTGCAGAGAATCCTATACTGTGAGCATTTGCCAGGAATACACTTGGGACATATGATGAGTTATGCAAAAAAAGCCCTCAGCCTGCGGGATTTGCAAAATTCCCCAAGGGGAATTCAACTTGAGGCAGCCTCCTCAAACCTACTTGCAATCTGCAAATGAAAGAGAACCCCAAAGGGGCTGAGATAAGAAAATGAACAGACAATATAAATATTGTGATGGTTAAGGTAGATCTGCCTTCATGCAAGTGGATCTGGGCAAGGCGGCGATGATCTTTGCCTATTGTATTTCCTGTAAATAACCTGGCCTACAATGTGAACATTAAAAAAGAAGTGATGCAAGTTTTCTTGACTATTTGTAAGCCGTTAATATCGGAGGATTATCAGGTTTCTAAATCAGTTTTCAACTGCGGGGAGAACCGTAATTATTGTAATTATGAGCTGCAGATAAATGCCACATTTTCATTTAAATAGTTCAAACCCACCAAGGTAATCTGCATGCATAATTCGACCTCATCAGCACCTGCACTTGTTTCTGATTAACGGAGATCAGTGGCTATGTGTGTGCGCGCGGGGGTGCGGTTTTAAATCACGGAAGCATTCTTGTGCGTAATACCGTTGCACGGCCTTTTGGGTGCAATATTACGGGACTGGCAATTGGGAAAAATCAAACTGAACTGAAATTATGCCCAAAATCTCAATGGTGGGACGAGAACATGAATTTGATTAAAGAGTGAGATGGCAGTTACTGCTTTTCCACCTTTTTTTCCTCTTTGAAAGGTGAGGAAACTTGGCAGCGAGCAGTCTCTCCACTGTCCCCTTAAGGTTCTTCTAAAATCTACTGTGATTTGTGCCCATTTCATCACGCTTCGAAGGATGGCTTGAATCCTACAGCAAGAAATTGCTGCTAAAGACAATGTGCCCAGATGGCAGGGCTTTGTTCTTGTTCTTCTCCTATATCTGAAGCTAAACAACTGTGTGACATGAAGGATTTTCAGAAGTCCCCAGATGGGTTCTGCACTGGCTGACAATAATATACCGAGTCCGGTACAAGGTGCTGGTTATTACCTTTAAAGCCCTATATGGCCTAGGACCTGCCTACCTGAAGCACCGTCTCTCCCCACATGTTCCCCAGAGAGTACTGAGATCGGGAACCCAAAATCTTCTCGCTATCCCTGGGCCAAAGGAAGCCTGCCTAAAATCTACTAGGGACAGGGCCTTCTCTGTTATGGCTCCTTCCTGGTGGAACCAGCTGCCGGAAGAGGTGAGGGCCCTGCGGGACCTTGTGCAGTTCCGCAGGGCCTGTAAGACAACCCTCTTCCAGCTGGCTTATAACTAACCGGCACAGGAAACTAAGTGTAGCTTTTCTAGATTTAGGCTATCCCTAATGTTTTAATGTTTTAAATGTTTTAACTGTGTTAAATGCTTAAATTTAATATTTTTATGTTGGATTTTGTGTTGTGAGCCACCCTGAGCCACTTGGTGGGAAGGGCGGGATATAAATAATAAATAAATAAATAAATAAATAAATAAATAAATAAATAAATAAATAAATAAAAGTGAATAGTACTTCTTGACCTAGAGCATGAAAGTTTGCCAGCTGCGATGGCTTTGCATTCCCGGTGAAAGCTGAATGAGAATAGATCCAGGTGGGCAGCCGTGTTGGTCTGAAGCAACAGAACAAAGTAGGAGTTCAGTAGCACCTTTAAGACCTAGAAAGTCTTATTCAAAACGGAAGCTTTCGTGTGCATGCATACTTCATCAGACAATGGAACGGGGCACAGCGAGCAGAGCTTCCTATAGTTGGTGGGCAGTGGTTAACAATGCAAAGTGCTACAGAGTTAGAATCCAATGGCAAAATAGTGAAATTAACAAACTGAAAGAACATTTGGTCCGGATAGCATCTGCATGGGAAACAAATACAACAGTAACATGTCAAAATGGAAGAATGATGGTGAGAGTGTCTTAAGGCAATAAATCTAGCCTGTTAACCCAGACTTGCAAGCAATAGACCAATTAACAGACTGCATTTATTACCTTATGACACTCTCACCATCATTCTCCCATTCTGACGTTACTGTTTGATTGGAGTGAAGGAAGAACGCTCCGTGCGCCCCCTGCCCAGCCCCCTGCCCACTTTGGAGGGAGCTGAGCAGGGGCCGCCTCGTTCTTTCTTCGTTCTGAGCGATTGGAGCAAAGAAAGAACATGGCAGAGTCAGGGTCAGCACGAGCAGGGATGAGGAGGGGGCACCTGCCCCTGCCTCCCGCCCCTGTGGCAAGGTGGCACCTACCACGCCTTCTCCCACACGCCGGGCCTGCCTCTAGGTTGAGTTAGCGTGAGCTAGCTTATGGATTTTTAGCCTTCAGTTCACACATTTTTGTCTTAGCTCAGGAAGGATGACTCCAGAGCACACTAATTTATGCAGTAGCTCACAATTTTAATGCCAGTCGCTCACAAAGTCGAATTTTTGCTCACAAGATTCTGCAGCTAAGAGAGAACATTGGTCCTAAAGGTAAAGGTAGTCCCCTGTGCAAGCACCAGTCATTTTCCGACTCTGGGGTGACGTCGCATCACGACGTTTTCACGACAGACTTTTTACGGGGTGGTTTCCCATTGCCTTCCCCACTCATCTACACATTCCCCCCAGCAAGCTGGGTACTCATTTTACTGACCTCGGAAGGATGGAAAGCTGAGTCAACCTTGAGCCAGCTACCTGAGCCCAGCTTCCGCTGGGTCTGAACTCAGGTTGTGAGCAGAGAGCTCGGACTGCAGTACTACAGCTTTACCACTTTGCGCCACAGATAATTCAATGTTAACTTAAATGATAAAGTCTATTGAATATCTCAAACATTGTCCAGTACATGTTAATTTTTACAACAGTCCTTCCCTAAAACCATCTCAGCATGCTGTTGTTTTTGTGCAACACATTATTTATAACAGTGCCTTTAACTGGCTTTTCATACAGTGGTTTACAGATGTTAACTTTCTTGTTAACCAAACTATTATCCTGTAAGATCTCCCCTTGCTGCTGGGGATTACTGATATGGAAAGCATCATATACCCCAATGGCATTATTCTGTCACTTTTCAGAAAGCTTCTCTAATGAAACTGCCTCTATAGAGACTGCACTAAACTAAGTAGCCTTGTGTATCAAAAGAAATCATGCCACTCTCTTTGATTTGGTACAAGGCACTAATAGTCAATCCCCTCTTCAGTATGTCAGATTCCTAATCCCAAAAGACATATTAAAATAGCTAGCAAACCTCCATGACACACAGAATAAGGCAAGACTAACAAAGGCCAAGTCTGTACTAGTTCATCATCCATTCAATAAAGCCCACTGAAGTCACTGTAGCCAGGAATATATGGGGACAGTTGCTGGACAGGACCAAAAAGAACACAGAGGATATTTCTGCAAACCAGACATAGAATTGATGTTGCTTCTCAACTAAATATGGGGTTTAGAGACCTAAAATAGCGTAACCTAGGAGACGAGCAAGAAACAAAAAAGGAACATAAGAGAAGTCATGTTGGATCAGGCCAATGGCCCATCCAGTCCAACACTGTGTCACACAGTGGCCCAAAAGCCAGGCACCATCAGGAGGTCCACCAGTGGGACCAGGACACTAGAAGCCCTCCCACTGTGTCCCCCCAAGCACCAAAAATACAGAGCATCACTGCCCCAGACAGAGAGTTCCAACAATACGCTGTGGCTAACAGCCACTGATGGACCTCTGCTCCATATCTTTATCCAATTCCCTCTTGAGGTTATCTATGCTGGCAGCCATCACCACCTCCTGTGGCAGTGAATTTCATGCGTTAATCACCCTTTGGGTGAAGAAGTACTTCCTTTTATCAGTTCTAACCCGACTGCTCAGCAATTTCATTGAATAGCTACGAGTTCTCGTATTGTAAGAAAGGGAGAAAAGTACTTCTTTCTCTACCTTCTGTATCCCATGCAGAGTCTTGTAAACCTTGTGAACATAATCATACGGCCTCAAGCCAATTAAAAGCTAAAAGGTAGTCCCCTGTGCAAGCACTGAGTCATTACCAACCCCTGGAGTGACGCCACTCGTGCCATTTTCATGACAGACTTTTTTACTGGATTATTTGCCATTGCCTTCCCCAGTTATCTACACTATACCCCCAGCAAGCTGGGTACTCATTTTACTGATCTCAGAAGGATGGAAGGTTGAGTCAACCTTCAGCCAGCTGCCTGAACCCAGCTTCCACCAGGATTGAACTTAAGTCATGAGCAGAGCTTGGACTGCAGTGCTGCAGCTTACCACTCTGCACCACAGGGCTCTTCTTGAGTAAATTAGAAACCATTAAACCCATATTGATAGATACTACATGTTGAGACCCAGGTGCAGAAGCCTCTGAGAAGGACAAGAAAGTCCAGCTTCACAGAAGTGAAGGCACAGAAGATGAGGGTCTACTAGTTGAGGGCCAACATACAGGGGTGGAATTCTAGCAGGAGCTCCTTTGCATATTAGGCCACACACCCCTGATGTAGCCAATCCTCCAAGAGCTTACAAGGCTCTTTTTTGTAAGCTCTTGGAGGATTGGATACATCAGTGTTGCGTGGCCTAATATGCAAAGGAGCTCCTGCTAGAATTCCACCCCTGACCAAGATATATTTATATGTAAACCTGTCAATGCTATTTTAAATAGACTATAAGATTAAAAAGTTGTGTGATTGAAGGAACAATTATACATATTTCAAGTACAGATAACCTTCTGTGAGGTTTGAGGTTATAAGATAATTAGTTAGCCAAGAATGTTCACCTTTATCAAATGGGAATGCTAGCTATTATTAGGAGATAAATTTTTAAAGGAAAAAAAAAACCCTATAAGTATGGGAAGCTGAATTGATTGGGAGCGTCTTCTTATAAGGGACTTCTTGCTTGTGACCTGCTTGTCTTAGGCTAAGATCCTTTTATAGACTCATGTAATTGGTCTCCTCTAATTATCCACGTTAACTGGTATAATTTTCTGTTGAGTTAGTCGATTTTTAAAAACGCAACAGTTATGCTTTTAAGAAAAGAGTGAAATGGAAACGAAGGTTCTCCGATAGCCCCACTTGTGTACTAGACCCACGAGGAGCCTAAACCTTTGTTGAGGTTGCCAGAAATTAGACAAAGGTAACTAAACACCTCAGGCTTTTAAAGCACACACCCAACCAAAGTCACCCAGAACAACAGGATCCCTGACTTCCAGCACCCTAGCAGGCCCATAGCCATGGGGGACCTATAGGGGCACTGCCCCTGACTTCTGGGCAGGGCCAACTGACTTCCAGGGGGCCCCCTCCAGCGCAGCCTGCTTTTCTTCTTTTTTTGCCAGAAAAAAGCTCCTGAGAAGCGGCAATCCCCACAGTGGATGGAAAAGGGTACCCCTCTGACTTTTTAATAAGTCAGACTTCCGTTTTTTGACGGTGCGCCGCTGATTGCGACGCATAGAGTCAAGAGCCTGGGGGTACTTCTGGAGCCTTCCTTAACAATGGAGGCCCAGATAGCAGCCACTGCCAAGTCCGCATTCTTCCATCTTAGGCGGGCAAGGCAGCTGGCTCCCTTCCTGGAGCGCGACGATCTAGCAACGGTGATCCATACTACGGTCACCTCGAGGTTGGACTACTGCAATGCCCTCTACATGGGGCTGCCCCTGTGCCGAACCCGGAAATTGCAGCTGGTGCAGAACGCCGCCGCCCGGTTGTTATTGGGGCTCCCAAGGTGGGAGCACATTCAGCCGGGACTTCGGGCTCTGCACTGGCTGCCAATATCCTACCGAGTTCGGTACAAGGTGCTGGTTATTACCTTTAAAGCCCTATATGGCCTAGGACCTGCCTACCTGAGGGACCGTCTCTTCCCACACGTTCCCCAGCGAGCACTGAGATCGGGAACTCAAAACCTCCTGGTTGTCCCCGGGCCAAAAGAAGCCCGTTCGAAAGCTACAAGGGACAGGGCCTTCTCCGTAATGGCTCCATCCTGGTGGAACCAGCTGCCGGAAGAGGTAAGGGCCCAGCAGGACCTCACCCAATTCCGCAGGGCCTATAAGACAGCCCTCTTCCGGCTGGCCCACAACCAACTGGCATAGAGTACTGAACACTGAACATCGAATTTGAATTGAGCGTAGCTTAAGACCGCTGAATGATTTTAATGTTTTATGTATATAACAAATGTTTAGATTTTTAACTATAAATTACGTAATGTTAATTTTAATGCTTAATTTTATATCTTATGTTAATTTTACATGTTGTAAGCCGCCTGAGCCACCTAGTGGGAAGGGCGGGATATAAATCTCAGATAAATAAATAAATAAGCCCCCCCTCCTTTTAAAATCTTGGCTATGCCCCTGTACCCCAGGCCCTTAATCTCAAGGGGTGGGGCTCTGTGGTGCTATGGAGTTATCCAATTGCATGGCAACAATAAAAGCCAGTTTGGTGTAGTGGTTAAGTGTGCGGACTCTTATCTGGGAGAACCGGGTTTGATTCCCCACTCCTCCACTTGCACCTGCTGGAATGGCCTTGGGTCAGCCATAGCTCTGGCAGAGGTTGTCCTTGAAAGGGCAGCTGCTGTGAGAGCCCTCTCAGCCCCACCCACCTCACAGGGTGTTTGTTGCAAGGGAGGAAAACAAAGGAGATTGTGAGCCGCTCTGAGACTCTGAGTGGAGGGCAGAATATAAATCCAATGTCTTCTTCTTCTTCTAAAGCAGTACTTCCACATATGCTACTAGGATTTGTACAGTTTGGTAATATCTGCCAAAGCACGTAGTCACAACCTAGTGGGGCAAGGACCATGGCTCCGTGGTAGAGTAACTATTTTGCATGCGTAAGTTCCCAGGTTCAATCCCTGGCATCGCCACTTAAAAGGGTCATGTGGTAGGTAATGTGGAAGACCTCTGTCTTAGATTCTGGAGAGCTGCTGCCAGTCCAAGTAGTCAATATTGATCTAACTCAGCATAAAGCATAACTAGGTGATTAGGTGGCCCCAAACTGCTGGGCTATTCACCACACACACACACCCTTTTTTAAAAAAGGAAGTTAACTGCACTAATATGAAATGCAGTTGTGCTATGAAGGCCAGATATTGCCTCCCATCTCCAGTTGTCATGTGGAGGCATGGTTACTTCAATGAAGCCTACATATAAATCTTAAAAGAAAGCACAAAGCATCTAGGCTAACTTAATTTGTATCCATTCTGCTGCTGGATACGAATTGGTAGAGGCGTTCCATTAATAATAATAATAATAATAATAATAATAATAATAATAATAATAATAATAATAATAATAATAATAATAATAATAATAATAATAATAATAATAATAATAATAATAATAAAAACTTAAGGAATTTGGTTGCCAAGTCCAATTTAAGAAATATCTGGGGACTTCGGGGGTGGAGCCAGGAGACATTAGGGGTGGGGCCAAGATCAAGGCTGTGACAAGCATAATTGAACTCCAAAGGGAGTTCTGACCATCACATTAAAAGGGACGGCACACCTTTTCAATGCCTTCCTTCCATAGGAAATAATGAAGGATAAGGGCACCTTCTTTTGGGGCTCATAGAATTGGCCTCCCTGGTCCAATCGTTTTGAAACTTGGGGGATATTTTGGGGAGAGGCACTAGATGCTGTAATGAAAACTTGGTGCCTCTACCTCAAAAAACAGGGGCCCCCCAGAGCCCCAGATACCTGCAGATCAATTCTCCATTATTTTCTATGGGAATAAATCTCCAAGAGTTCCCAGCAGACATTTCCCTCCCCTCCCCCTGCTTTCTGATGACCCTGAAGCGGGGGGAGGGCCTCCAAACCAGGGAATCCCCTGCCCCCACCTGGGGATTGGCAACCCTATTAAGGAAGCCAGGAAATTTTGGCACTGTTCCGATATATATGACAAGACGGTCCCTTGAGGAAGGATAGTAGAGCCAGCTTGGTGTAGTTGTTCAGTTTCCCTTCTAGAAATACTTTGGGTTGTATAAATCAATGGTGCAGTCTCATTTGGAGTACTGTGTGCAATTCTGGTCACCGCACCTCAAAAAGGATATTGTAGCATTGGAAAAAGTCCAGAAAAGGGCAACCAGAATGATTAAAGGTTTGGAACACTTTCCCTATAAAGAAAGGTTGAAACGCTTGGGGCTCTTTAGCTTGGAGAAACGTCGACTGTGGGGTGACATGACAGAGGTTTACAAAATAATGCATGGGATGGAGAAAGTAGAGAAAGAAGTACTTTTCTCCCTTTCTCACAATACAAGAACTCGTGGGCATTCGATGAAATTGCTGAGCAGTCAGGTTAAAACAGATAAAAGGAAGTACTTCTTCACCCAAAGGGTGATTAACATGTGGAATTCATTGCCGCAGGAGGTGGTGGTGGCTACAAGCATAGCCAGCTTCAAGAGGGGGTTAGATAAAAATATGGAGCAGAGGTCCATCAGTGGCTATTAGCCACAGTGTGTGTGTGTGTGTGTGTGTGTGTGTGTATATATATATATAATTTTTTTGGCCACTGTGTGACACAGAGTGTTGGACTGGATGGGCCACTGGCCTGATTCAGTATGGTTTCTCTTATATTCTTATGTTAGTGTGCAGACTCTTATCTGGGAGAACCGGGTTTGATTCCCCACTCCTCCACTTGCACCTGCTGGAATGGCCTTGGGTCAGCCATAGCTCTCGCAGGAGTTATCCTTGAAAGGGCAGCTGTTGTGGTAGCCCTCTCAGCCCACCCACCTCACAGGGTGTCTGTTGTGGGGGGAGAAGATATAGAAGATTGTAAGTCTCTCTGAGTCTCTGATTCAGAGAGAAGGGCGGGATATAAATCTGCAGTCGTCGTCTTCTATTTTTTCATCGGACTCACCATAAACCATTATGAATCCTGGACAGTAGATACGTTGTGCAAGGGATGGTTTTGTAACTGCATTAGTGTATTGTCTATTCAAGGTGGTTTTGGTGAATGCAGTTTGCATTACACAATGTAACTATCTTGTAAACAGAGAGAGTGTGTTTCTTTCTAAGATAGACCAGACTGCAGAGGAAAAATAAATGGGTTGCTATTTGTTTCATTTCAGGCTCCCTCCAGCACTGAAAAACTGAAGAACTGGCATGCAAATGTTTTTTTAAAAAAATCACTGTCCAAACCCACCCTTTCTGGTTGGGTTTGGGTAGCAATCCATGAGGTGGAAAATATGTTCCGATTCCAAGCAAGAAGCTGTCTTGCAAATTCATTTTGCAATGGGGGAAAAAGTATGGGGAAAAAACTAGTTTTGGGAAGAATGGGGGGGGGAATGAGGAAAGACTGGGACAGCACAGGGATATTATCAAAGTTGTCTGGGCACAAGAAAAAAACAGCAGTGTCACCGGGGAATCAAAACGGAACATTAAGGCAATCTGGAAAACATTGAAGGGAAGGCTTTGCCACCTTGTTAAGGATTGTTTCTCCTTCCCGTTGCGCATTATTTCCACTAATAAATGGAAAAGCTAATAGAAAGGCACAAATTGATATTAAGTATTGGATGCAACATTACCAAACATTTCAGAAAATACTCTTGCAATTATCAAAGATTGTTTAATCTCCTCCTGATTGGCCCCGGCATTTGTCTGTATGATTGCTCCTATCGCTTCAGCCCAACGCCTTTGCTCTCCCTGCAATTTACGTCATTAATATTCACAAGCTAATTGAACATGATAAGACAGGGAGAGAAACAAGCAGCAGCAAAATCTCATTTTAAGAGGTTTATTAATAAAGAATTACACAGATAATAGGGGTTGCTTTCTGGGTGTTTAGATCTGCTACTCCACACAATTGAATTGTGGAGTTTGGGGTATGCTTTTTTCAAACCTCTGTTATTGAGCGTCAACAGCTGTCCCAGTTCTAATTTCAGTTCTCTCTCCAGCCCTCTTGAAGTTAAACGTGCCCATGAATTTGGTGGAGGGAAGTGGTCCCCGCCCCCTTTTATTTGGTATTTGCTCGCATTTCCTCTAAAACTACAGCTCCACAGCTGTTGAGGCCCAGGGTTTCTGGCTGACTGACGTCTTGCCCCCCTGCCCACTCTAGGGTTGCCAGCTCTGGATTGGGAAATACCTGAAGATTTTGGGGGTGGAGACTTAGAGGGGCAGATTTTGAGGAATAATACCAAAGGGTCCATTTCCCAAAGCAGCGATTTTATCCAGGTGAATTGATCTCTGTCGCAGGGTTGCCAACTCAGATCCAACTCAGAAAATATGTGGGGATTTTGAGAGTGGATCTGGGAGACTTTCCCATTCCCTAAAATAAATAAAACATACAGCAATACAGTTCCCCTGAGTACCATCTTCATTTCCTCCCCCAGCAGCTAAGCAGCTAAACTTCCACTAAATGAAAATGAACACACACACTCTCCCAACACATACAAAGCAGCCAAAATAAACACAACAAACACACACTTTTGTGATCTCACTAGAGCAGTTTACTCACGTTGCTGAATGTAACCATCTACTGTATTTCCACCAACTTCTTCAGAAAAACGAAAGAACAACCTAGGGTGTGGAGTTTTACTCCAAACAAACAGAGGAACTGAGAGCCATTTGGCTCTGTCTGCTTGCCCTGCCCCCCCCCAACAGCTTTCCTCTTGCCCGATTTAAAGGCACACATAGGCCGTTTTCCCACTGAGCTTTCCTCGGAGCAACGTCCCTCTTCACCGCGCAGCGTCTGCACGGATTTCCCACCAACTGCTCCGAGGCTGCTCCGAGTAACCAAGTAGAGTCGCGGCTTTTGCGTCGCTAACGTAAACTGGTTTTTAGCTGTTTCCATTTGCGACGCAAAAGGTCGGGAACTTCCTGGTTCCTCGGAGCAGCCTCGGAGCAGTTGGTGGGAAATCCGCGCAGACGCTGCGTGGTGAAGAGGGACGTCGCTCCGAGGTAAGCTCAGTGGGAAAACGGCCTATGTATCATTCTGAATGTATCATTCAGAAACATAAACAGTTGCAAGCCTCTTCTAAACCCGCTGAGGTTTAAAGGTACATGGTGGCTGTTGGGGTGGGGCTCCCCCTCTCGGGCCATCTGGCTGGTGGTGGGGAGGAGCCTGAAAAACTGGGAGATCCCCCTCTGGGACCTGGGGATTGGCAAGCATACTCTGTCACCTAGAGATCAGTTGTAATAGCAAGAGATCTCCAGCAACCACCTGTAGGCTGGCAACCCTAGCCCACTCTATTGGTTGTCCTGCCCCACCCATGCTCTGTGCTATATATGCTGCCCACTGCCATGGAAGAAAGGGTTGCTGGCAGCTGTGAGCATGGGCAGTGGGCTTGTGAGCAAAAATGAGGACAACACACAAGTGGATAGGAGACATGCAGTGAGTGGGACAGAGGAGGGCACGATTGCCTGATGGAGGGCAGAGGAGGAAAGGGGGCCTTTGCCCAGGGCTTCCCAAAAACTGGACCTGGCCCTGTCCTCTGAGTATCCCTGTCCTGCTTTGCACAGGCCTAGGCTCAAAAAATTTAGAATGTGAACTGCCATTTTGGCCGTTTTCTGGACTTCACTTAGGTGAAGAGCTGGATTATTCCTACCAACGCACAATGGATTGTTCATGTTTAGGACCTAAGCAATTTTGGGCTGTATCAACAGAAGGATAGTGTCCAGATCACGTGAAGTGATGGTATCGCTTTACTCTGCTCTGGTAAGGACTCACCTGGAATATTGTGTTCAGTTTTGGGCACCACATTTTAAGAAGGATATAGACAAGCTGGAACAGGTCCAGAGGAGGGCGACGAAGATGGTGAGGCATCTGGAGACAAAGTCCTATGAGGAAAGGTTGAAGGAGGTGGGGATGTTTAGCCTGGAGAGGAGGCGGCTGAGAGGTGATAGGATCACCATCTTCAAGTACTTGAAGGGCTGCCATATAGAGGACGATGTGGAATTGTTTTCTGTGGCCCCAGAAGGTAGGACCAGAACCAACGGGTTGAAATTAAATCCAAAGAGTTTCCAGCTCAACATTAGGAAGAACTTCCTGACCGTTAGAGCGATTCCTCAGTGGAACAGGATTCCTCGGGAGGTGGTGGGCTCTCCTTCCTTGGAGGTTTTTAAACAGAGGCTAGATGGCCATCTGACAGCGATGAAAATCCTATGGATTTGGGGTAGGTATTTGTGGGTTTCCTGCATTGTGCAGGGGGTTGTACTAGATAATCCTAGAGGTCCCTTCCAACTATATGATTCTATGATAATTGAGATACCCTCTCTGAGGGACAGCAGGCAGGAACAAAACTTGCTGAGGGCTCAGTGCCTCAGACCCAATGCACACGGGTGTTAATCTCATCTGAATTTGCCCTACTTAGGGTAAAGCTAGTCTACGCTGTCTGACTTTCCATATGGAAGAGGGGGGAGAGGGGTTATACGTGAAGGAATCAAATCATGTGGTCTATCACCTGCAGAAGTGCCCCTGTCTAAGTAAAGCTTTTCCCCCAGTGTTGCAGTTTTTATTCAGTGACTCTAAGGACCACTTCTGCAATTTTTCATCAAAAGCATTTTTAAGATATGTGCACAAGATCTCTTGGGGGGCAGGATAACGCGTGAATCTGTTTCAGCCCACAGGCACACGTTCAGCAGAAATGCTAGAACTAGGGCAGTTTTTTAAAAAAATATATATGTATATACTCTCCAATTTTAATGTTCGTTTTGGAGTTATATGTCCAGTGCAGCCAAACTGCTGAAATCAAACTCAGCCAATTACAGATTACTTGGAAAAAAGAGAGCTCAGTTGCTGCCACAATACTCAGCTTGAAAAACATTCACATCGTTTTGATGTCTTTTTCTAGGCCTCATTTTGAAAAGGAGCTCACAGGAGCAGAGCTTCAGAACCTCTAAATTTTATTGTGCTCTTTCTTTCTTACCCCCCCCCCCCAATACTTGTTTCTGGGCTCCATTGTTCAAACCCCCTGTGAGAATTTTGCTGAACTCTCTGATTGGACAAACTTTTCCCCCACAAAAACTGAGAAAATAACCCAAACATATAAAGCAGACAGATGGAAATCTTCATCACGCCACTGGGGCCACATAGAAGAAAGTAATTTAAAAAGAATGAGGGGAGCAAAGTTTTATTGTGACGGTTATCATTCAAGAAGCATTTGAAGGTAGATGCTGAGCTGATATAATTCAGTACACCTTCCAGTGATGTCAGGGGTGTGTGTCATATGCAAATGAGGTGTGATAATGAGCTCCGGCACCTCTTTTTCTACAAAACGACCCCTGCTCTTTTCCTTTCTCCATCATCATCCACTGTTTTAATTTCCCCCTCACCCTTCTCTACCAGTGCCCTCACTTGTGCACAGTGCCAGATAACTGTGGTTGGTCACCAGGGATGAAATTCTAGCAGGAGCCACTTTGCATATTAAGCCACACACCCTGACGTAGCCATTCCTCCAAGAGCTTACAGTAGGCCCTGTAAGAAGAGCCCACAGATCAATTCTCCATTATACCCTATGAGAACCAATCTCCATAGGGAATACTAGAGGTCCTAGCAGAAATTTCCCTCCCCCTTCACTTTCTGATGAACCTGAAGCAGGGGGAGGGCCTCCAAACCAGGGGATCCTCTGCCCCCGTCTGGGGATTATATACATAGACACAACCTTTACAGACAGGAAAGTGGTCTGCAGTTACCTGTCTGGTAATATAACTTAGCAAGGCTGATGTTTTCATTCCCCCCCCCCCTTAGATCTCTATCTTTTAACCGTCTGCCTTAATTTATCCCATAGGATGGTCCTAGAGATGGAGTCAAATGCTGACTTCAGGTCTAGAAATGCAGCATATAATGATACACTTGAGTTTGAGAAATATTTTACAATCAAGTGGTCCAACAGCATGCAGTGGTTCAATAAGGCACAACCTTCTCTGAAACCAACCTGTTCCTCACCTAGGCAAAAACCATTCTCAAGCCAGTCTCTTAAGTTTCCACAGAAGGTGTCTAGCATACAGCTTGCTTGTTACACTTAACAGGCTGATCAGCCTATAGTTGTTTAGATCTTCTTTGTTACCTTTTTTATATATGGGGATGATGATAGCTTCTCCCCAGTCCTTGGGAATTTCCCCCAATTGATGAATTTGTGTAAACAAAGCTGCCAAAACAGGCCCACAATTCTGCATTCATTTTAAATAGCTCTGGTGAAATTAGATCAATGCCCGGGGCTTTTCCTGGCTTCAAAGTATCAATGAGCTGCTTTACTTCTGTACACTCCACTGGGGGCCAAGTTGGTAAGTTATGGATGATATCGAAATTGAGTGGCTTGTAATTGTTTCCCCATATCGTAATCAGTTAGTCCTAAGGGAAATCAACCCAGACTGTTCCCTGGAAGGTCAGATGCTGCAGCTGAAGCTCAAATACTTTGGCCACCAAATGAGAAGGGAGCACTCACTGGAGAAGATCCTGATGCTGGGAAAGACAGAAGGCAAAAGAAGAAGAGGATGGCAAAAGATGAGATGGCTGGACAGCATTACTGATGTAACTAACACGAATTTGAGCAGACTTCGGAGGCTGGTGGAAGACAGGAGGGCCTGGCGTGACTTTGTCCATGGGGTTGCAAAGAATTGGAATATAGGAGAATGTTTACTCATTTGAGGTGGAACATTCTCCCTTCAGCAGTGGTGGAGGGGAGATACAAAAAAGTGTCATTCCAAGAAGAATTGTCCCTGCTGCAATGATGTTAGCGAATCTTTAGTCCATGTCATATTTGACTGTGAGACTTATAATGATCTTCACGAAGTACTTCCATTTTCCACGGCCATACCTTTTACCAGTAGTCAAAAAGTGCAACTCCTTAAGAATCTTCTTGACACTAAGAACCCTGAGGCTGCATACAAATTAGCAAAATTTGTCTGGCTTGCCACAAGAATAAGGAAAACTCTAATAATTCAGTCAGGAAATGGTTAAACACCTTTACCAATCTGTTTGCTATAACTGCCATATTCCGTTATATTTGTAGTTTTACAACAGTATTTTATGTCTTTTTATGTATGATTTTATGGTCATTCAGTTTTAATTTTGTATGATTTTACTGTTTTAATAGAGCCCCGTGGCACAGAGTTGTAAAGCTGCAGTACACCAGTCAGAGCCCTCTGCTCACGACCTGACCGATCCCAGCAGAAGCTGGTTCAGGTAGCCAGCTTCAGGTTGACTCAGCCTTCCATCCTTCCAAGGTCGGTAAAATGAGTACCCAGCTTGCTGGGGGGAAAGTGTAGATGACTGGGGGAGGCAATGGCAAACCACCCCGTAAAAAGCCTGCCGTGAAAACGTTGTGAAAGCAACGTCACCCCGGAATCGGAAACGACTGGTGCTTGCACAGAGGACTACCTTTACCTTTTTTACTGTTTTAAATGCTGGCTTAGGCTGTGAATAAACTAAACTAAACCAGGCCTCGGATTCAGTGGGAGCTCACAGGAGCACAGCTCCTGAACCTTTCTGAGAGTGCCATCTCCTCCTTCTGAGAGTTCCACCACCTTGTCCATTGAATAGTAGGTGCAGCTGTATAACAATCCCTGGATGAGCTCCGCCACCTGTTTTTTCTACAAAACGACCCCTGAACTAAACTATCTTTTAACTATGACAACTATTTTCCATGTATGCGCCCTAGTTATATCTTTAGTGATAAAGCTTCTTTCCTGTTTAAGAACAACTGTTTCTCAAACCCTGCCCACACACTGGAGGCTGCTCTTGTACTCCAAGCACACAGACAGGGGGGGAATAAAGCACTTGGCAGCTCCACCCTTTGTACTTGCTCAGAGGCAGCCTTACCAGGGTACCCCAAGTCCCCAGTTCCTTGAGAGGCTGGAGTCGATGTTTTGGGGTGGTAACAGGGTTACCAGGTCTGACACAAAAAAATATCTGGGGACTTTGGAGGTGGAGCCAGGACACTTTGGGTTGGAGCCAGAAGCAAGGGTGTGACCAGCATGATTGCACTCCAAAGGGAGTGCTGGCGATCACATTTAAAGGGACCGCACACCTTTTCAATGCCTTCCCTCCTTTGGAAATAATGGATAGGGGCACCTTCTTTTCGGAGCTCATAGAATCGGACCCCCTGATCCAATCTTTTTGAAACTTGGGGGATATTTTGAGGAGAAGTGCCAGATGTTATGATGAAAATTGGTGCCCCTACCTCAAAAGACAGCCCCACAGAGTCCCAGATACCCACAGATCAATTCTCCATTATACCCTATGAGAATCAGTCTCCATAGGGTGTAATAGCATGCCTAGCAGATATTTCCCTTCCCCTTCCCCCATTTTCTGATAACCCTGACGTGAAGGGAGGGCCTCCAAACAGAGGGATCCCCAGCCCCCCCAACTGGAGATTAAGGTAACCAAAAAGAGAAAAGCGGAAAAATGGAGCAGGAAAAAGGTAAGAACCTCCATGAAAAACCAGCCTCAAAACAGCAGAAACTAAGAATAATTTATAAGCAAAAAAACATATGACGACATGAAGTGAAATTGATCACAACTTACGAAAGCCACACGCACCCCCCCCCCCTTTCAATAAGGCGAAAAAAACGTCCATAGATACGGCACAGTAGTCCGGGTTCTGGCAGAGGTGTAATTTTCAACAGAGTCCAAAGCTCCAAATCTTCTTCACAATCACTTTAGTGGAAAAGCCCTGTGCAGCAAGGCACAAATGCAACACGACAGGGTTGTACTAAATTCCCCGTTTCACAAAAAGAGATTCAACAAGCTTCATAATACCAGCATACATTTTTCGAAAGAGCAAAGCTTCAAAATTCTTGGCGAATTGTGACTCCTCTGCTCTCTAAAATGTCATTCCCTGCAGCTGCTGGGTGACGGCAAGGAACAAGAGCTGGGTTCAGGAAACCTGGACACAACCCAGTCAAAAGAAGGCAGCGTCCATTTTGACTCCAAAAGCAGCAGAACCGCATGTCCAATGATGAAGGGAAAAAATTGCACAGAGGGCACCCATAAAATATATAATATAGTGGGTTCCATGCCATGATGAGGCGAGGTGGTGGTGATCATAGCTCAGAGCTGGTTTGGTGTAGTGGTTAAGTGTGCGGACTCTTATCTGGGAGAACCGGGTTTGATTCCCCACTCCTCCACTTGCATCTACTAGCATGGCCTTGGGTCAGCCATAGCTCTGGCAGAGGTTGTCCTTGAAAGGGCAGCTGCTGGGAGAGCCCTCTCCAGCCCCACCCACCTCACAGGGTGACTGTTGTGGGGGAGGAAGGTAAAGGAGATTGTGAGCTGCTCTGAGACTCTTCGGAGTGGAGGGCGGGATATAAATCCAATATCTTCTTCTTCTTCTTCTTCTTCTTCTTCTTCTTTTATTAGGTAAAAAGGTAAAGATAAAGGTAGTCTCCTGTGCAAGCACCAGTCGTTTTCGACTCTGGGGTGACGTTGCTTTCACAATGTTTTCACAGCAGACTTTTTATGGGGTGGTTTGCCATTGCCTTCCCCAGTCATCTACACTTTCTCCCCAGCAAGCTGGGGACTCATTTTACCGACCTCGGAAGGATGGAAGGCTGAGTCAACCTGGAGCCAGCTACCTGAACCAGCTTTCACTGGGATCGAACTCAAGTCGTGAACAGAGGGCTCCGCCTGCAGTACTGCAGCTTTACCACTCTGCTCCACGGGTACAGCTTCGTATAGCGCTGCACTGAAGACTGGGCCAATGGGGCCAACTATATATACACTCAAAGGTCCCGCACTAGCATGCTATTAGACCATTCAAACCAGCAGGGGGCTCGTGATTGGAGCAGGGCAGCAGGGATTTGGATCCTACTGCCTATTGTTCCTGAGTCCCCACGCTCAGCCCTACAAGCTCCAATGAGCCAGGCAAGAACTCCATATCATAGTCACAATTCAGATCACATATACAACAAAATATCACAAGCGTGCACACAAACAAGGACAAAAAGTTACTGGAAACTGTGCTTTTTTAATTTCAAAAAAGCTCTCCACTTGCCACGTTCTTTTTTAAAAATGGACAACGGAAAATAGATCATCTGAAAATGAATTTGCTCTTCCCCAAGAGTGTGTTAAGCGCCTGCCTCCAAAAGTAGGTTCTGAAAGAGATTCAGAGGAAAGGAGGACACGCAAGTCTCCTCTAACTCTGCTGTGGGAGGAGTGTCATTTAATTGCTCACTGAGCGTCTCGGAGGGCATAGATTTTTGACAGCGAATTAGAAGCAGCCAGCAGATCCTTCACCGAAGCAAAGGATGGGGAAGGCTGCTTAAGCTAGACGTGTCCTCCTTCCTAATTGAGGAGATGTCAGCGCCGCTACTGACCCTTTATTCCAGAGAGAGCGGGATGTGACTTGGTCGCAGAAATGATTCTGTGTCGGGTTCCTCCTCCCCCTGTTCCGGTCACCTACAGCTGCCATCTCAACAAAAAAGGCTCAAGGTGGATTTGATCAGGCCTGCGTCTTTCTTCCTCCTGTGCATTTCATTTTTACTTCCCAACAAATATTAGCCAGTATCTTTGAATCAAGACTGGAAAAGTCTGGGCATTTAAAAAAAAAATGAGGGCCTCTGAATGTTTTTGTGGAAAGTACATCGAAGAAGGTAGAAAGGCTGCCATCTTAAGCCTGCTTGTTCATGAATATGCAATGCACGGGGCTGGCATGGTGTAAATAATTAATTCAAAATATGGTCTCTTGGTGCCGACGAGTCTTGCTCTTGGGGAAACATATTTAGGAGCTCATCAAAAGCACATGGAGGCCCTCGAGTGGCTTCTGCTGACTTGAACGCTCTTCATATCTGGCCCTAAAGAAGAAAATAATAATAAGATCTTGTTAAAGTGAACAATGGGAATTGCTTTCTGGATTTGCTGTCATTTGTTTGATGGTGTTGCTACTTCAGAACTATAGTTAACAGTGAGGAGTATAAGAAGGGCTCTCGTGAACCAGATCTAAAGTCTGCCCAAAGAAGAAGTCCAAAATAGCACCTTTAAGACCAACAAACAAAGGTTTATTCAGATTGTTCCCTGGAAGGTCAGATGCTGAAGCTCAAATACTTTGGCTACCAAATGAGAAGGGAGCACTCACTGGAGAAGACCCTGATGCTGGGAAAGACAGAAGGCAAAAGAAGAAGGGGACGGCAAAAGATGAGATGGCTGGACAGCGTTACTGATGTAACTAACATGAATTTGAGCAGACTTTGGAGGATGGTGGAAGACAAGAAGGCCTGGCGTGACTTTGCGACTGAACAACAACAAATACTTTGTCAGACAATGGAATGGGATACAGTGAGCAGTGCTACATATAGCTGGTGGGCAGTGGTTAAGAATGCAACGTGTGTCCAGTTGGGCATTTTGTGGACAACAGTGGACAACCAAATGCCCCACCCCAAGGTTTACAAGCCAAAGTCTCCCAGCAACAGGCATTCAGATAAAAGACTGCACAATCCAGCTCACACACCAAATTGTGTTTTGTGTGCATTGCATCACATGAAAAGTTACATCAACAGATCGGGTTCCATGCAGAGGTTATTTTGTAGAAAAAGAGGTGCTGGAGCTCATTAGCAGAATTCATTTGCATATGCCACACACCCCTGACATCACCGGAAGGTGCACTAAGTTATATCAGCTCAGCGTCTACCTTAAGATGCTTAATGAATTATAATTGTCATAATAAAACCTTACTCCCATCATACATTTAAATTACTTTCTCCTATGTGGCCCCAGATTTCCATCTGCCTGTTTTATATGTTTTGGTTATTTTCCCCTTTTCCATCTATTTGCTTTATATGTTTGGGTTATTTTGCTCCTGTGAGCTCCTGGCCAAAATGAGGTCCACATTTAAAAACTGGAGAAATATAATGTATAAGGTGCACTCTGTCTGGCTGCCAGGCATGAGTCCCCAATGGAAGCTCAGAGATCATGCGCCTTAGGTTGCCTGATATTTTTTGCTAATAATATATAATAATAATTTCTACAGCATCGTCAATATACACGATGCTTACAGAATAAGCAAACAAGAAAAGCATTTGCCCTAAGAAACTTCCAGGCGTTACTTTAAGAAGTGCATCCGTATCCACTTAACTTAATCAAGCTGTGTGAACTTCAGCAAGTACAATGTCCAACATAGATACAGTCTTATAAAAACCACTACAGAGAACATTTCCTGGTCCGTTTTGGTCTCCTGGGGTCCTGAGCAGCTGACGCGCACCATGCTGTTTCCTGCTGTTGAAATTCTCTATCTGCCAGAACATTCCAGGCCTCTCTCCATCCGCCATCTGCTTCCTTTCACTTCGCAACACTTCCTTTCAACATTCAAAGCCCCGCTGCTGAAAGGGAAAGAGCCAAGGAAATCTAAGAAAGAGAAGATTTGAAACCCTAAGTGGTTTCCGAATTCTTTGAAGGGTCCCCGTAGAGGCAGAGATAGGAAGCCCTCAGCGGAGATCTTGACCAAAAAAGGCAATCCTCCATCCAGAAACTCTTCCGCCATCACAAACGAGTGGAACAGCAGGCCATTCTTTCCACAGTGAAAGATGAAAGTCACAGCTGAATACAAACAAGGAGCTACATATGCTCCAAAGGAAACTAAATCAGATGTAAGCAGCCAAATGTGCTCTAAAAGGCGACCGCGGGAGGCACAGCTGTCTGACAAGGCTTCGAGAGCGCCTTCTGACAAAGATTAGATCCTCTATTGCAAATCAAATTCGTATTCAAAACGTTCTCGGGCTTTTCTCCCCCCACCCCCCACCCCCCAAAAATGAAGATACTGACAGAAAACATTACTTTCATTCAAGCGCACAAGCCAATTAGATGAAAATGTAATTTTGAGGGAAAGGCAATAAGAATTCCGCTTCCAAAATGAATTCGTATAAAATATGTTTACAGGTGCGTTTGCCAGTCAGGAACACGGAAGACATCAAAATTACGGCTGCCTCTTTATATGAAACTCAAGAGTACTTAAATTCTAGGCTGGCAAAATACTTCATGGCACAATCCACCAGAAAGTTTGTTTTTTCCCCCCGCCACCAATGTGCATTAACTGAAAAATAACTGAGTGCCCAGGCTAGACAAGGTTCACTGGATTGAATGCCATGTCAAAGAATGTATCATTTCCTCTTCTCAGAATTTCTCTCAAGTTCTGTTTGCCATATTCTTTTTGGTATAGATTCCTTGGCCTTACCTTCAAAACTCCCCGTTGTTTTTATTTACATCCTGCTGGTTTTGTGTAGTGGTTAACCACTCTAATCCAGCGGACTCAAATTGGGGAGAACAGGGTTGGATTCCTCACTCCTCCCCATGCAACTGCTGAGTGACCTTAGGCAAGACACAGTTCTCTCAGAGCTGTTCTCTACTAATTCAGCCTAGGCCATAGGATGGCTCCTTACCTTGTTACAGGTGACCTGGCCACTTGAATGCCATAGTAACATTGAGACTGGACTACTGTAATGCACTCAAAATTGACTCGGAAACTCCAACCGGTCCAGAATGCCATGGTTCGGCTGTTGGCGGGAGCCATGCAGAGCATGCATATTAATCCCTCCATGGATCTGGGCTCCACACAGCCGGCACTGTGCAAAACAGGCATCATCCATCCTCGAAGTGCTTCAGATTGCAGCGTTGTAAGGGCACCCTGTCCATAATCTACAGGAACTATTGGAGCTGTCTCCTGTGAGGAGCACAAGGAAGATACACTGTGTCTGGGGGAGGCAGAAAGAGATGCCCAAGGGAAAAGGGGTCAAGATGGCAGCACATTGGGTTCCACCTTCATCTCTTCCTCTTGTGTCACCTCCAGTCTCTTCTTGGACTCTAGAGGAACTAGATCTCTCCTCTAGTTCCTCTAGCAGCCTGTGGGTCTTCAGGTAAACATAGGGTTTCCAAACTCCAGGTGGTGGCTGGAGATCTCCCAGAATTACAACTGATAACGAGGCAACAGAGATCAGTTCTCCTGCAGGAAATGGCATTTTTGGAGGGTAGACTGAATGAAATCATCTCCCCACTGAGCTCCCTGTTGGGTCTGGTTTAGGATGGCTGGACTGGTAAGGCATCCATCCTTACCTTCACTTAGCAGAGTGCTACTTCTGAGCTTCAGCACAGCAGCATGGCCTAGTCTACTGGTTACTACACTATCTCACAAATTCCACAGAGCGCCTTGCTTTAAGTTAAGAAATCAATACTGGTGGATTTATTTAAAGAAAACATAACATATAACTGTGGTGGAGAGAAAGAGTGACTGTTCTACCTAACTGGATGGCTTTGGATTATAGTAGGCTTAATTCAGAACAGGAAGAGAGTGACCATGCTTTTCCTCCTGATGAATGCAGTGAAGAAGAAGAAGGAGGAGGAGGAGAACAAGGAGGAAGGAAATTCCCTGAGTTACATTCTACTGGTTAGAGAAGGTAAGTGAAAGCAGAACCAGACAGGAAAGAGGCTGATATGAACCTAGCTCTCTAGCTTGCTCTATGGTGTTTGTAGTCTTGGAGGACTGAGCAAGAAACATTGCCAGTCTGTTCTTCTAACACTCCCTCCCCTTCCAAATTCCATCTTCTCCAGGCTCTGCTTCCAAAGAAAAAAAGCAAATCCTCACAATCACCATAATTTTTCTCCTGTTCCTCAAATTATTGAGGGCAGGAGAATTAAGTTGTACAGCCTCTGTAGCCCCATTTTGGAGTTCTGTTAGTCCATGACCTCTAATCACTTGGGAGGATGGCTGGGAGGATGCTCCCAGGAGAATGTTTCCATCCATGGTCTCCTGAGTTCTTATTTTGACAGGTGATTGGTTTTTCTCCACCAGAAAACCACCAGAGTGCTCCACCAGAGTACCAGGTGCAAGATCTCTCAGTGTCAGAATGTAGCTTTGATGACAATATTATTAACTTGCAGACAGCAGTTAGGCTATAAGATCTTTAGCTTTAGCTATATATCTTGTCTCAGGTTTGGGCTGGCTTTGCTATGTATGTTTGAGACCCAGTATATTGAAGTAAGCCTGCTATTATTGTAAGTTTGATGATTTATTTAAAAATCTACTTGTAAGCAAACCTGGATCATGCATATTGTTTCCTTGGGATTTCTATGAGCTTCGGAGCTTCTAACCAGGGCTCCAAACAGAACAGTGGGCACAGAAGTTTGTCAACTACTAGCAGGCAAATAGCCAGCCTATTCTCACCTGATCTCCCAATCAACTGTGTATTGGCTTCTGACCAGCAGGCAGTTTATGAACCTGTTTGCCAGCTATTAGAGTTGCTCGATGCAATCCAAACTATCACGGATTGGCTCACAGTTTGATTTGCAAGTGTTGAACAAGGTAAGTCTGAGGGCTGAATAGCTTGCTGAGAAAATCAGGGCATCCCACGCCTGTTGTGCAGATGCACATTGGTAACGGAGAGAGGAAAGTTTGACATAACAAATGATCTGAAAGCCAGAAAAGTTCCAATTGCAGAATTAATGTTGGAGATTCTTCTCATCAAACATGAATAAAGAAGATAGGAATGCAACATGGAGTGAAAGCCTGGAATCCTAAAGGAAACAAAGAATTCATCTCAACCCTGTTTTTGGAATCGAGATGACTTTCCACTGTAGTTTTTGATACTGCATGGGGTGGTTACTGCTGCTATTTTTTTTTTTAAATCCCCAATCCTACTGCGCTTTGGTTACGTCTCAAACTGTGTTTTGGGAGTAGAAACTCACTCACTCCTTTGAAAGTTTTTTTTTTTTTCAGATGTGCAATCATTTTGCCGATATACCAAACGACTCTGATCAAGGTATATTTATACTGCGTGTTTCGTACCCTGCTGCCTGACATTTCAATCAGTTCCAAAGAAGCCCTCATTTTGTCCTTGCACAGTTTAGTTTATACTCACACTATCGAAACCCCACTGTCACCTGAAATACCAAGGAAGCCATCTGCTCTCCAACAGTGCTGTGGGAGAAAGCACCCTGCTTGGAATAGAAGATCATTGAGACAATATTGAAGGAGAGGGGCTTTTCATAGAATCATAGAATCATAGAGTTGGAAGGTACCTCTAGGGTCATCTAGTCCAACCCACTGCACAATGTAGGAAATTCACAAACACCTCCCCCTAAATTCACAGGATCTTCATTGCTGTCAGATGGCCATCTAATCTCTGTTTAAAAACCTCCAAGGAAGAAGAGCCCACCACCTCCCGAGGAAGCCTGTTCCACTGAGGAATCGCCTGTTCCACCGAGGAAGCCTGTTCCACTGAGGAAACGGTCAGGAAGTTCTTCCTAATGTTGAGCCGGAAACTCTTTGGATTTAATTTCAACCCATTGGTTCTGGTCCGACCTTCTGGGGCCACAGAAAACAATTCCACATCGTCCTCTATATGGCAGCCCTTCAGGTACGTGAAGATGGTGATCATATCACCTCTCAGCCACCTCCTCTCCAGGCTAAACATGCCCAGCTCCTTTAACCTTTCCTCATAGAACTTGGTCTCCAGATCCCTCACCCTTATTTACTTATTCAGATCTATATATTGATACTCTTATTTACTTGTTTAGATCTTTGTAGCCAACTTGTGTTCAGAGTAGCTTACAACATTATTTTCTCGGTTTAAATGTTTTTATTAAGTTTTCAGTTACGGGGAGGGAAAGAAGGAACATGGGGGGCAAAGGAAGGAGGGGGTTGGGGGGGAGAGCACATATCTTTTCCATTTACATTTTTCTTTCATTTTATCACTTAATATTATAAGTGATAAAATAATACTACTATTTCATACTCTTTATAAGATTAACATTTATATTTGCTCTTCCTCTTCATCTCTTATATAATTCAAACATTTTCTTAATACTCTTTTGTAGTTCATGTTTTCATCTTTCTTATAATTACATCTTGCAGGTTGCTACTATTACAATACATCCCGTCAACCTCTTATCTGATGTACCTTTCTCCAATCATATACATCTTATATACATGAACTTTTTCTTATTATCTCCCCGATTATAAAGATTGTAGAAAATTTATTTAATCCCCTATTTTTCATGTATTACTTAACCAATCATATAGTGGTTGCCAGGTCTTTCTATTTGTTTTATTGTTTTCCTATTCTTCATGTTACTGTCACAAAAACGGCCCTGTGAGGTAGGTTAAGCTGAAAGAAAGAAATAGGCTGATAATCATGCAACAAGCTTTTATGACAGCATGTAGATTCAAACTTGGGTCTCCCGGATCCTGGTGTAACACTCTAACCGTTATACCTTATGCTTCCTAACCAGATTTAGGTCCCTGTCACACCACTGGACAGCATGTTCTAGCATATTTAGAGAGTGAAGGGTGCTAAGTTTCATATAAGGCTCAAATAGTCAAGATCGGCATGCTGATTCACACACACATGCCCAGCAAAAGGTGGCACGTGAATGAGCAATACCAGATCGTATACCAGATGGAGTGATCTTGGGTCAGTCATAACTCTGTCAAAAGCTATTCTGGAAACGGCAGTTTCTGGCAGAGCTCTCAGCCCCACCTACCTCACAGGATGTCTGTTGTGGAGAGAGGAAGGGAAAGGAGATTGTAAGCTGCTCTGAGACTCCTTTGGGTAGTGAAGGGTGAGGTATAAATCAATCTCTTCATCTTCTTAATTCCATTTCATCAAAGAGAACTTCCTAAGAGGGAAGAAGAGTTGGTTTTTATAACTTGCTTTTCTCTACCTTAAGGAGTCTGAAAAGTGGCTTACAATCTCCTTCCCTTTCTCTCTCCAAAACAGGCACCTTGTGAGATAGTTGGGACTGAGAGGTTTTAGGGAGAACATTGGCTGGCCCAAGGTCACCCAGCAGCTGGATGTGGAGGAGTGGAGAATCAAACCTGGTTCTCCAGATAACAGTCTGCCACTCTTAATTGCTGCACCATGTTGACTCGTCCTTCCTTTCCCCACAACAAGTACCTTATGAGAGAGGTAGGGATGGAAGAGTTCAGAGAGAACTGTGACTGGCCCAAAGTCACCCAGCAGGCTTCATGTGGAAGAGAGGGGAATCAAATCCGGTTCTCCTGAATAGAGTCTGCCATTCTTAACCCTGTCCACACTGACAGAAGAAGAAGAAGAAGAAGAAGAAGAAGAAGAAGAAGAAGAAGAAGAAGAAGAAGAAGATATTGGATTTATATCCCGCCCTCCACTCCGAAGAGTCTCAGAGCAGCTCACAATCTCCTTTATCTTCCTCCCCCACAACAGACACCCTGTGAGGTGGGTGGGGCTAGAGAGGGCTCTCACAGCAGCTGCCCTTTCAAGGACAACCTCTGCCAGAGCTATGGCTGACCCAAGGCCATGCCAGCAGGTGCAAGTGGAGGAGTGGGGAATCAAACCCGGTTCTCCCAGATAAGAGTCCACACACTTAACCACTACACCAAACTGGGAGGGGCAGGGAGAGCAGTTTTGCTAAACTTCAGAATTCCACTCTATAGATGTTCAAAGGCAGGCAATTCTGCCCAAATGTTCCTGTTTCATCAGAGCACCACCCAGTGGTGGTGAAGTTAGGAAAGGACACATATGGTGATTACAGACCAGTACTTTGGGCCGATGCAGAGATGCCTCTGAATTCAGCCCAAAAAATCCTTCCAGATGGCAACATCTGCCGCCCGTCCCTGTCCCGCACTCATCCAGTCTTCCAAGCCGATCCACCCGGCTAAAAAAACTACCATTGCCAAAATGGTAGCAAATGTTTGGGCCGGCCACCAGTCTCCTTCTCGATGTCCAGAAGGGGAAGGATGCACACAAGACAACTTGGCATTGTGGAAGCACCAAGCCGCCCTGAGCCATTTCCGGCTTTTTTCCCTTTTACAAGCCGGTCAAAACACTTGTGTGCATGAGTGCTCAACCCATTACAAAAAACAGAGCAGCAACTTCTGAGGTGCCTCCCCATCTAGAGATGCCCAGCTACCTGACAGAATGGGACTGCCTCTTTGGGGATCACGTGGAGGCTCCCGGACAGGTCTTTTGCAGCTGCCCCGCTTTCGGCTGCCTTCCAGCCACCCCAGAATGCCCGTCTGTCTTCAGCCATTGATTTCTCTACAAAGGGAAATCAAATAGCTAGGAAAGAGAAATGTCTCTTTTTAGAAGATAATTTTTTTTATCTAACATTCTGATGACCCAGTGGTTTTGGACAGAACCAGTCTTTCAATTACCACTATTTCCATCCTTGCATAGAAGCCACTGATGCCAGAAATTTAGCCACAGCCACAAAAATACCAGGATCAGGATCCGCTCCAGAAAAGACACAGAAATAAGGGAAACCTTGATAAGTATCACCAGCTGTACCCACAGATTTCTCAAAGGTGCAATAAGAGGAATCAATGGCTCTCTCTAAAAAAAAGTGAATTTCAGAAAAAGAAATACCACTACCATAACACTGCTTCAAATATTCAGCCATGTGTCCTCAAGTGCTGAGGAACTGAGCAATAGGAAATGAAGCCATGGACAACCATGTTCTTTCTTTATTTAGATATTTATAGGGATGGGCATGAATCAGTTAAATGTGGTTCAGATTATGGTTCATAGTATGCCCACTTCTTGAACCACGAACCACCATGAACTTTTAGCTGCAAAATGAACTGGTTGGTTTGTGACATAGTACAGGGGTGGCCAACGGTAGCTCTCCAGATGTTTTTTGCCTACAACTCCCATCAGCCCCAGTCAGCATGGCCAATGGCTGGGGCTGATGGGAGTTGTAGGCAAAAAACATCTGGAGAGCTACCGTTGGCCACCCCTGACTTAGTAGAATGCCCTCCAGTGTGCTAGAGGCCCAAAAAATCTCAAGCTGACTCTTTTCTACCTGCCCTCCAAGTTTGACAAGGATTGCATTTACAAGCTCTGTGTTACAGCCCCGCAAAGAAGGTGACCCCAGGAGAGTGCTTTCTGGGAAAATGACAACCAGTCATTTCAATAGGTGAACATATATGAAGCTGCCTTATACTGAATCAGACCTTTGGTCCATCAAAGTCAGTATTGTCTTCTCAGACTGGCAGTGGCTCTCCAGGGTCTCAAGCTGAGGTTTTTCACACCTATTTGCCTGGACCCTTTTTTGGAGATGCCAGGGATTGAACCTGGGACCTTCTGCTTCCTAAGCAGATGCTCTACCACTGAGCCACCGTCCCTGCCCTCAGGTGCAGGTTCAGGAGGCTCAGGAGTGTACAGAATGTATCCTATGCAAGCTGGAGACATTAAGTCGCAGGGGACCTCCACCAGATGCTCCTCTACATGCCATCTAAGTTCTGCCTCCCTGTTGCTTTGAAGTTTGATAAACATTTAGATTGAGTGGAGACAGTTTATCTGCAAATGTATCTGTTCACCAACCACCACAAACAGCTTGAAAGTTTGTGGAAAGTTCATGCCAGTAAATTTGCCATTAACCAATTCGCAAACCATGAACCAACCCAAAGACATCATGAACTTCAGTTTGTGAGCCAGTTCATGTCCATCCTTAGAGATTTAAACCGGGCTTTCTACTTATAATGGCTTATAACAGTGTTCTCCATTCTTCCATTTAAGCCTCACCACCACTACTATGTGAGGTAGGTTGTTTGTTGTTGTCACTAGCGCCAGGCTCAGGGCAATGTACAACAGTAAAAAAATACATATATATATAAAATCAATTACATAAAAAATTAAAAACCCTGTTGGCTTCTTTAAAGTGCTCTTATTCAGTTATTGCATCACATCAGGGGTGGGAGGATCCCCATCAAGAGGGGGTGGGGAGGAAAAAAGTGCCAACATGACAACCATCGCTGTCCTTATGCAAAGGCTTGGCAGAACATCTCTGCCTTACAGGCATTGCAAAACTGTAAAAGATCCTGCAGGGCCCTGATGTCTTCTGGCAGAGCGTTCCACCAAGTTCTAGCAGAGCGTTCCACGAGGTTAGGCTGCGAGTGACTGGCCCATGTTTACCTAGCAAGCTTCCATGGCAGAATGGGAATTCAGACCCCATTCCAGCCCCCAGTTTGGCAACTAACCACTGCATCACTCTGGCTCTGTGATGACAAAAGAAACTGTGAAGACCACATTTTTCCAAAGTAGAGCTGCCAAGATGCTCACAATGGCCATGAAGCAGCCTTATTTTGAGCTAGGCTTTTAGCCCATCTAGGCTAGCATTGTCCAGTGAGTTTTCAAAAAGCTCATCTGGAGGTCTTTCCCCGACTTAGTTAGAGTCCAATAGAATCTTAGAGGCTGACAAGATTTTGGGGGTAGCTTTGAGAGTCAAAGTTCCCTTTGTCAGATACCAAGTCAGAGACAAGATACCTGAGTCTTCAAATCCCAGACAGAAGGCGTGGGGGCTGTTGAAAAGAAAGGAAGCAGGATGCAAAGGTATAATGCTTAATGTAATAATAATGATCAGGCCCAGGGCTTTTTTGTAGCAGGAACTCCTTTGCATTTTAGTCCACACACCCCTGATGTAGGCAATCTTCCTGGAGCTTACAGTAGGCCCTTTACTAAGAGCCCTGTAAGCTCTTGGAGGATTGGCTACATCATGGGGGTGGGGCCTAATATGCAAAGGAGTCCCTGCTACAAAAAAAAGCTCGGATCAGGCCTCATTTTGGACAGGAGCTCACAGGAGTGGAGCTCTGGAACCTCTAAAGTTTATTGTGCTCTTTCTTTCTTATGCCGTCCCACCAAATACTTGCTTCTGGGCTCCATTATTCAAACCCCCTGTGAGAATTTGCTGAACTTTAAGATTTGACAAACTGATATTTCCCTCCACAAAAAACTGGGAAAATAACCCAAACATATCAAGCAGACAGATGAAAAAGATATTGGATTTATATCCCACCCTCCACTCTGAAGAGTCTCAGAGCGGCTCACAATCTCCTTTATCTTCCTCCCCCACAACAGACACCCTGTGAGGTGGGTGGGGCTGGAGAGGGCTCTCACAGCAGCTGCCTTTTCAAGGACAACCTCTGCCAGAGCTATGGCTGACCCAAGGCCATTCCAGCAGGTGCAAGTGGAGGAGTGGGGAATCAAACCCGGTTCTCCCAGATAAGAGTCCGCACACTTAACCACTACACCAAACTGGCTCTGATGGAAATCTTTGTCATGCCACTGTGGCCACATACAAAAATGTAATTCAGAAAGTATGATGGGACTAAGGTTTAATTAATTTTAATTCAAGAAGCATTATAAGATAGATGCTGAGCTGATATAATTTAGCACACCTTCTGGTGATGTCAGGGGTGTGCAGCATATGCAAATGAGTTGTGCTAGTGAGCTCCTCTTTTTCATATAATGATTATATGGAAGTGTGTGTAGTATAGTCAGCAGATCCTAAGATTGTCTGGCAGCTCTTTTAGCATTATACACCACTTGGTGGCAACCTGCACTTGTTTTTAAGACAAGAGACCTTTCACATTATAATCTCCCCTTGAAGCTTCTCTGAGGACTGCCGCTCCTAGGTCCACAATAAAATATTCTGGAAGATTAAAATATTCTCCAGCTGGCATGTGACTGTTGTGGTTTGTATGTCAGCGTTATGCCCTTTAAATTCTTTCATGTGGTGGGTGCTACCACAAACTGTCTACCATGGGAGGCAATTGCAGTCATAAAATGGTTGCTGTGGATGAATCCAGCCAAGAATTCCTTTTCTGATTGGGCACTCCTGGACTCACAGGTGATGTCCTTCTCTAATGAGGTAGAAAAAAGCAAAGATTGACTCTTTTCTTTGGGAAAAAGAACTGGGTCCCTGGAATAGGACTGCCAAGTCCCCGGCCTGGGCAGAGGTTCTTCTGCCCTGTAGGTTCTCGACCCACATTGAACCGGCGGGGGGAACCTCCCCCGACGTTGCTGGAACAAGGACATCACCCAGAAGTGACATCATCACGCTGGCAACATCACTCACTGGCCACTCTAGGCATTTCTGTGCAAACTCTACGGTTTTCCCAGACACTCTAGCCATTTGAGAGGGAAAACTCTTATGGTACAAAAGGTACCATAGAAGCCGCGGGGAACTTGGGAACCCTACCCTGGAAACACATCGGCATACACAGTGTTGGGGATCACTCCTTCCTCCATTTTGTCTTCACGTCATGTTAGGGAGGGATAAGTAAGTTCTGAGCTTCCATGTACAATCTGGAGTGGTATTATTCAGGCACTAATTTCCCATTTCCTCTGCACCTTTCAAGAACTAGACCTCAATGAAATATCTGTCATAGCAACGTGCTTGCTTGGGCAGTGTAATCAATGGAATACATTCTAGCATACTTTGGGAGAGCAATTGTACCATACAATGAGTAACCAGGAATACAACTCTTCAGGTACACATGTATCACATTCTAAATGACTGTAGCTGAGATATCTTCACCCGTGCAGTTGTATTTATAGAAAGGGAAGCTTCAGACAAATTGTGTGCATTTCTACTGCGGGAAGGCACTGTAGGATGTAAGATTCAATAGATCACCTCTCCAATCCCGCTAACATGTCAAAATCTATTATAGCACTGCCTTTTATAATGATTCCCAAAGTTCTTCTGCTATATTTAACAGGATTTTTTTTTAACGAAAAAAAAATCTTTAAATATATAGCAGAGATTCGTGTCTGTAGAGGAAGCATTTTCATTGTTCGTGAATTATTTTTTTGTTTGCGCGTACGATAGATTTGTTACAAGTCATTTCGTATTTTTTTTTTCCAAAGCTGTTTCAGAAACATTATCCTCCAGTTTAGCTCGATTTTAAGCTCTGCCCTTGATCTATTTTTAAGTGGCTGCAATTTTTCTGGAGTTTAACTCACCACATCAATTTTGAGAAACAAGCGTTCCTTCTGGTTTCCCTGAGAGATTTCAGAATCTCAAAGCAATTTGTCCCCCAAATTATTATGAACTATCTACTACTGTGCCCCCAATTGCGTTTCGACTTCTGAGAAGCAGAGCTTGTTTCTTCTTGCGGAAACTTTTATTCCCTCAGCTTTTTGTGGAGGTTTGTCTTGCTGGGCATTTTAAAGTTTTTTTTCCCCTCCCCCCTCAACCTCATAGCCAAAAAATAGGAAATCATGGTTTCCAGTAGATAAGCCTCGGTTTATTGATACAAAAGCTTGAAATTTTATTTCTTTCCTATCACTGTGTTCCTTGCCTCTTGTTGAGTTGGTTTTTCTTATCACCACTGTATCTGCAGAAATGCATTTACTTCCTTGCAATTTTTTTTTTAGCCCTCTGATGCTGAGGCAGAGTGTGTTATAAAAGAGACAGCCAATAAAATCTTGAATCTGGAACATGTAATAACCAAAGCAAACAAAAATGCCATTAGATTCAACCCCTTCAGTTCAGAATCTTATGGGATGCACGCCAGTGAGCTACACAAAAATTCATGGGTTCGTATCACAGTTCCCCCCCCCCCCACCACAAACTCTACGTTAGTCTTTCTTATGTACACATGTTTTGAGCTTGGCGTTGTTCATATACCTTCCAAGAGGGGTCCATTTTAAACATCCCAGCTGATTTCTTATGTACAAGTTGATCTTGTGCTGGACCATCAAAAACTGTAATAGTTCTTGGACCCTGAGGTCCAAACTATTTTATTTTACGTAGCACCAAACTATTTTATTTAAAGAGCATCTGAGTTGTCCTGGGGATCTAGCTCCTGACAACCAGGGCTTTTTTTGGTAGCAGGAACTCCTTCGCATATTAGGCCACACCCTCCTGATGTAGCCAATCCTTCAAGAGCTTACAAGGCTCCTTTTTGTAAGCTCTTGGAGGATTGGCTACATCAGGAGGGTGTGGCCTAATATGCAAAGAGTTCCTGCTACACACAAAAAAAAAGCCCTTCTGACAACTAAATATTAGCTATGGGGGCTTCCCCCACTCCAAATAATTCTTGATATTTCTACAAAGCATTTATCCAGCACCAAAAGATTGACCTGGGATGGTTCTTCAAAAAAACAAAGAATGGGGAAGGTACCAGGGCTTCCCACACTACCCCACACCACCACCCCGGGGAAGGAGGTGCCTGAACTCTCAAGAGGGAGATGAAGGAGAAACACATTGGTGCCTCTCATGAATTTTTAAACATTTTTTAAGAATTTTCTTTCCACAAAGAGGTTCTGGAACTCTGCTCCTCCACATTCCCTAGCTGCAGGATGGAAAAACCCTGGAGATTTGAGGGACCTCTGCAAGGTATAATGCCATAAAGTCCACCCTCCAAAGCAGCCATTTTTTCCAGACATGCACACTGAGTATTGTTCACTGGAACAAAAGTACCAGTGGAGCATGTCACTTGACCTGGTAAAGGGATGCAGTGGGTGCCCTTTCTGCACACTCTGATGTACCTCTGAGTATTCCCCATTTAAAATCACCATACCTTATCATCCTTGGTTAAGGTTACCAGCTCTGGGAAGGGAAATATCTGGAGATCTGAGGGATGGAGACTGGAGAGGGCAGTGTTCAGAGAGGGGAGGGACCTCAACAGGGTACAATGACTTAAAGTTCACCCTCCAAAGCATCCATTTTTCTGCAGGGATACTGAGGCAGTTTGGTGTAGTGGTTAAGTGCATGGACTCTTATCTGGGAGAACCGGGTTTGATTCCGCACTCCTCCACTTGCGGCTGCCGGAATGGCCTTGGGTCAGCCATAGCTCTGGCAGAGCTGTCCTTGAAAAGGCAGCTTCTGTGAGAGCGCTCTCAGCCCCATTTACCCCACAGGGTGTTTGTTTTGTGGGAGGAAGGTAAAGGAGATTGTGAGCCACTCTGAGATTCAGAGTGAAGGGTAGGATATAAATCCAATATCACCATCTTCTTCTGCTTCTCTGTTGTCTGGGCATCAGTTGTAAAAAAAAGAGATCTTCAGGCAACTCTGCTAGAGGTTGGCAACTGTATTCCCAGTATTTAGGAGAAGCATTTGGGGGACATCATTCTGTGATATATTTTGAAAGCCAACAGAACAAGTGAGAAACATGACTAAGCTGCCTGTGTGCTTAACTTTCCAACGATCATGGAATCAAGAGGAGGACAAAAGAACAAGGACCAAATTCTCTGTCACTAAGAGATTTAGGCATCAAAGCTATGGATTTGCCCATCAACAGAGGTTCCTACCCTCTTAGTTTCAAACGCTCAAGAGGCTTATTTTATTTCACTCAAAATGGTCAGCTGGAATGTAGTTTCTGCTTTTTTCCACACTCAAAGCTTGGCTGAATCTAAAAGCTCCAAGCAACCAGCTTGGCTGGTTACCCCAGCATAGGATCAAAAGCCTTGATGCTTGACTTCTGTCTAACAGAACCTTTTCAATTTTTTTCCAAGTACAAGCACAGCGAAATAACTCCCCGTTACCGCCAGAGCATTTGTCCATTCATGAGATTAGTGTCACCAAGATAAGTAAGCAAATTACTCATGGAGACAGCAGTTCTCAAAAATTGTTGCCTCTTTGCAAAGTCCCACTAGGACTACAAGCCAAATTCAGGAATTCAAGCATTTCGATCATCTGCTCTGACACCTTTCACTATGATCATATGCGGTTTTGGTCATGTACCAAGAGTTTAGTTAAACTTGCGAGCTGAAGCTACACAACCAACAGAATGACCGCACATGGAGCTGCCTTAGACCAAATCTGACCCTTGGTCCATTAAAGTATTGTCTACTCAGACTGGCAGCAGCTCTCTGGGGACTCGAGCAGAGGACTTTTGCATTACCTACTACTGCATTCTGTTAACTGGAGAAGCCATGGATTGAATCTGGGACCTGCTCTACCAGAGCCACAGCCCACCTCTAACGTCACTATTGTCTACTCAGACTGGCAATGGCCATCCAAGGTCTTATGCCAAGGTCTATCACATCACCTGCCGTCAGGTTATTTTAACTGGAGATGCTGGGGATTGAATTTGGGACCTTCAACATGCCAAGCAGACACTCTACCAATGAGCCATGGTCCTCCGCTAAATCACGAAGTGAGGCTCTTTCTGAGAAGCATTGTTGACTGCAATTTAGGGGAATTGTATGTCTTAGTACTTCCACATATTTAAAAGGTAAAGGCAGTCCCCTGTGCAAGCACCAGTCGCTTCCAACTCTTAGCTAGGGTTCCGACTCTGGGGTGACATCACATCATGACGTTTTCATGGCAGACTTTTTATGGGGTGGTTTGCCATTGCCTTTCCCAGTCATCTACACCGCCCCTCCCCAGCAAGCTGGGTACTCATTTTACCAACCTTGGAAGGATGGAAGGCTGAGTCAACCTTCAGTTGGCTACCTGAACCCAGCTTCCACTGGGATTGAACTCAGATCGTGAGCAGAGCTTGGACTGCAGTACTGCAGCTTACCATTCTGCGCCACGGGGCTCTTACTTCCACATATTAAAGAATATATAAACCAGAATGCCAGGGGAGAAGCTTTCAGCTGAACTTTCTTTCCCCCCAGATATATTCCCCTTTGCAGGGTAAGTTTTCATATGAGAGAGCATATTCCCCCACCCACAATATGAAATAGTAACATCTTGTAGGAGCGGCATCCTCATCACATTCCTTGACTCTAAGGTGGTTTTCATGAGAGTAACTTACATTGCAACAGCATCACAGTCTAAAAGAGACCACCACTCCACAGTACAATTGGATTGTGTGACGCTCAGCCAGCTGGGTAAGAAGAGCCTTGCTGGATTCAGACCAGTGGTCCATCTAGTCCAGCATCCTGGCTCACACAGTGGCTAACCAGTTGCCTGGAAGGGCCAAACAAACAGGGCATAGAGTCTAAGGCCTCCTCATACTGCTATTCAGAGGTTTGCTGCTATTCAGAGGTTCAGGCAACATCTCTGTACATGTCACCATGGCTAGAAGCCGCTGATGGATGGACCTCCCCTCCATGAATCTGTCTATAAGAAGTCTTAGGCAGGGCTTGTTTTGTAGCAGGAACTCCTTTGCATATTAGGCCACACACCCCTGATGTAGCCAATCCCCCTGGAGCTTACAGCAGGCCCTGTAAGAAGAGCCCTGTAAGCTCTTTAAGGATTGGCTACATCAGGGGTGTGTGGCCTAATATGCAAAGGAGTTCCTGCCACAAAAAAAGCCCTGCTTATGGGCCTATTATGACTCTATCACCAACAAGGCTCACTAGGTGGGAAGTACAAAAGAGGAGTCAACGATGGAAGCAACAGGGCCCAGAAAGAGAGGGAAATGTCAACAGAATCCTTTGCCATTGGTCCATTTCACACAAGAGATTCGGGCCTGGTTTACACATGCAGGAGAATGAGGTGGTAGAATAATGAGGTGCATCACTTCAGACTGCAGGTGGTGGGATTCCAGTTTTTAATGATCCTTTGCCTTAAGTATATATATGTATCCGTGTACATAGAGAACCACCATAGTAAGCCAAGAAAGGGCAGAACCTTTCTGCGCTAGTTTTCTATCTACATGGAATTTGAAAATATAGGGGATGTGATTTTCACTTACAATCTAGCCCTCTCATTTTCTTGCATGTGTAGATCAGGTCTAATCCATGGCGTAGGTGAAGTTAAGGGTGGGTAGTCACAGAGGGATGCCAGGCTGGGATGAGGGGCACTTGGTAAACACTGGTTGGTTCTCTGCAATGTAGAACCTTCTAAAAAGCTATTGTCCTTAAAGGTCTTAGGAGAACCAGTTTGGTGTAGTGGTTAAGAATGCAGACTCTAGTCTGGGAGAACTGGGTTTGATTCCCCACTCCTCCTCCACATGTAGCAGTTGGGTGACTTGGGGTCAGTCACAGTTCTCTCAGAGCTGTTCTCTCAAGAGCAGTTTCTGTCAGAGCTTTCTCAGCCCCACCTACCTCACAAGGTGACTGTTGTGGGAAGATGAAGGGAAGGAGATTGTAAACTGCTCTGAGATTCCTTTGGGTAGTAAAAGATGGGGTATAAATCCAATCTCCTCCACCACCTCCTCCTCTTCTTCTTCTTCTTCTGCTCCTCCTCCTCCTCCTGCTTTTTCTAGAATAAAACAAAGTAAAGAAAGGCGATCAACTTTCATCCCAGGATTCTTCCTGATTGCTCAATTACGTCATTTCTTTCACTAAATTGCCTGCCACATCTTACAACTTCAAAGAGTAAACCATAATGTGGGGTTACTTTCAAAGAGAAAAATTGTCTAAAGGGAGAGTTGAGGTAAGGTGGAGTTTCTCAAGAGTATTCTGCGACAGAAGAGGGAAAGCTGCAGCCTGGCAGATGGACACAGATACTGACAAGGAATATCCCAGATGAACTATTATAGCTAATGGGCAAGGACAGCATCCAAATCACTGTTCATTTCCTTGCCAGCATCCCCTCAATGCTCCTACAGCCATTACATTCAATTATATGTTAACTGCATTCCAGATATTTAGCTTGCAGGGTAACTTTTTTCCAGCGACATCTGGGGAAAGCTGTGGGAAACTGTACACCACAGTCTACAAGCACGCCTATTTATGACTTTTCAGGGTGATTAACCAGTGAACTTGAAAAATCCTTGGGAAACACTAAGCCAAGTCACTGTCTTCAGGGACCCAAGTGAATTTAGGGGATTTTTGCCTTGCTCCTCCCACTGTGATTGGTTGCCACCTTTTCCTGTTTCTATGTGGTTTCCATCATATTGCAGCTGCTGGAATGGCCTTGGGTCAGCCATAGCTCTCACAGAACTATCCTTGAAAGGGCAGCTTCTGGGAGAGCTCTCTCAGCTCCACCTACCTCACAGGGTGTGTCTGTTGTGGGAGAAGAAGTTAAAGGAGATAGTAAGCCGCTCTGAGATTCAGAGTGAAAGGTGGGGTATCAAGCCAATATCATCGTTGTCATCTTGTCAGCAGAGTTGAAAATGCAGTGAAGCATTTTCCCGTGTAGACCACAGACTCTATTCTGTGCTTACCCATTCCATGTTACACCTCCTTGGCTAGAATTCTGTAAGTGTAGCCATACAGTACAACAATCTATGTAAGTCTAGGGGCACCTTCAAAGACCAACCAAATTTTGTCAGATCACGTTTTTGTGGACTAGAGCCCTTTTCTTCAGACTCTAGTGGACTCCTGTTTATTTTCTCCTTGACTGGCTGCAAACCTAAGAACAATTTCCTGGGAGTAATTCTGTGTAGACCTGCTTGGGATTGCTCATTGTACTAACCAGTCCTCGTTCCCTGGTACCATCAGTCTTATTCCTGGTACTTCTCTCCATAACTTCATCACCCCATGGACCACCTTCTAGGAAAGGTCCTTGACCTTCCTAATTAACGAATTTGCCTTGCCCTTCATACTTTAGTACAACCCTCCAGGAAGGGCTTGGGACCTGTTTCATAGATTATAGTCCTAATCAGGGATGGAATTCTAGCAGGAGCTCCTTTGCATATTAGGTCACAAACCCCAATGTAGCCAATCCTTCAAGAGCTTAGAAGGTTCTTTTTTGTAAACTCTTGGAGGATTGGCTACATCAGGTGTGTGTGGCCTAATATGCAAAAGAGCTCCTGCTAGAATTCCACCGCTGGTCCTAATGTCATCCAGGTACAGCCAGAGCTTTTAGGAACTGAGCCTGGAGAAGGGGAAAATACCCAGCTGGGGGGGACAAAGTGGTATTTCTTACCTCTTCTGACACTTATTCACAATTGTTTTAAAAAACAAAATTTCACTTGAGGTGTATGAGCTAGGGAAATGGAGGCTCATTGGAGGTTTGTGGAACTCCAAACCTCCAACAAACTCCTCCATTGGATAAACAGGTTCGTGGTTTGTCAAATTTGGGAGTTCGGCCCTGTCCCAAATGAGCTTGAGAGGCATTTAAATGCCTCCAAAGCCCACCTCCAGTTCAGGCTGGTCTGACTGAGCTCCAAAGGCTTTTATAGGCCTCATATACCCTTATATGGGTAGGCTCCACCCAGAAGTGGGCTCCAAAGGCCTATAAAAGCCTTTGGAACTTGCTCTGGGAGCTCAGTCAATGCCTACAGAGCTCACTTCTAGTTGGACATTTTACTTCTGGTCCAGAAGCTCACTCAGGTTGGGCCACAGGACTGGTGATGGGCTCCGATGGCATTTAAATGACTTTTGGAACTCACTTCCAGTCAGGTTCTGAAGATATTTAAATGCCTTGGGAGCCCACACAAACCTTCTCTGAACCTCATGAACCTCCATGGAGGTTCGTGGAAGGTTCATGAGAGGCACATGGGGAGGGATGGTGGCTCAGTGGTAGAGCATCTGCTTGGTAAGCAGAAGGTCCCAGGTTCAATCCCCGGCATCTCCAACTAAAAAGGGTCCAGGCAATAGGCATGAAAAACCTCAGCTTGAGACCTTGGAGAGCCACTGCCAGTCTGAGTAGACAATACTGACTTTGATGGACCGAGGGTCTGATTCAGTACAAGGCAGCTTCATATGTCCATATTCTCCCAAACCCCTGGATTGGGAACCATGAACCAGCCCAGTTTGTGCTCAAACCAGGGTTTGTTTGTGGGTTCATGCCCATCCTTATGTGAAACATGTTCATTATCTGTCACATCCTGATCTAATAATTGTTCTTATTCAACTACATTAGAAGGCCCTCAGACCTATGTGGTTACACAGTGTCTAATACAGTTTTCCTTTTAGTTGGGATCACTACGCCCCGGTATTAACATAAGTAATATTAAATTATAACCATTTATGATAGAAGATGTCATCCCTGTGGAGAAGTCAGTCTTCGTCTGACTTAGATTTGTCTGACAGCACTCTTGAAATTTTAAAAGAACGGTGCTATGGGAATATTTTAAAAATGTGCAGAACATTTTGCACTTGTGAAGCTCGGGGAGTTCAAAATGTTCTCAATTATGTGTTCCTAAAGTCTTTGCTAGTAAATATACCTGGTTCTTTGTGCGTAATAACATTCCTCCAGGCTGCTAAGTGAACAGGTTCCTAAGCAGGAGGAAAAAAACCAAGAAATGCTTCCATTATGTTTTTAAAGCTTTTCTTAAGATGATTAAAGTGACAGTGATTTTTTTTTTTTTTTTGCTTCTGTAGGCGACAAACTATATGGAATTTCAAATAGGCAAAAAAATTGTGTATTTTTTAAGTGATGCTTGCTTCTGAGTTTATTTGGATTAGAAAAAAACTGAAGCTACCTTGCTTCTTTGTGCATAATTCCATATATGTCATAGTGGATACTTAAAGCCTTTTCATTGTTCGCGTTAAGCAGCAAGATATATGCTGTACAATAAGGGAGTACTATGCAGGACGCATGCTAACAAACTCTCTCTTTTTAATTTGCAAAAGCAGAATGGAAATACAAAAAAAAAAAAACCCAGTTGGACGTGGTAAAAAATTCACATTCACAGGAATACAAAACTGGAGATGATTCTCTGCTATATCAAACACTAGGACCAATTTCCCACTAGGCTTATGCCGCTCTCACACTCCTCTTCTCCGCGGGGCTTCTGTCAGAATTCATACTATCTGCCCCGGGGCTGCAACTAGCTTTGCTTTTTTCACATGGCAAACAGAAACGAGTTTTTAGAGGATCTCGTTTGCTGCGCAAAAGAGGCGGAGCGAGTTGCAGCCCTGGGGCAGATAGTGTGAAATCCAACGGAAGCCCCGCAGAGAAGAGGAGAGTGAGAGCCGCATAAGGCTAGTGGGAAATCGGTCTAGGGATGCTTACATATTTTAAAAAGAGACCAACTGTTTTCCTGTAAGAGAAGTAACTGGAAGCCATATCGTTAAGCCTACGTACATTTTGGTGGTGAACTTTCCAAGATAACAAAACAATCCTAATTTTAATATATGCTAATGAAGACTGGTTTGATAGTGATCAAGCGGGAAAGAGAGTTTGGGGTCAGAGTGAATAGCTCAAGTGTCAACCCAGTAGGTTGTATGCGTGACAAAGTCCAACGCTGTGCTGAGGATTATTAGCAGAAGGAATGAAAATAAAATGGCCAATACTGTAATGCTCCTGTTTATATCTACAGTTTGGCCTCATTTGGAATACTGTGTACAGTTCTGGGTCATCAGATCTCAGAAAGGACATTGCACAGTTAGAAAAAAGTACAGAAAAGGGCAACCAAAATGATTAGAGCAGAGGTCCATCAATGGCTATTGGGAAAGGAAAGGTCCCCCGTGCAACGACCAGTCGTTTCCGACTCTGGGGTGACATTGCTTTCACAACGTTTTCACAGCAGACTTTTTACGGAGTGGTTTGCCATTGCCTTCCCCAGTCATCTACATTTCCCCCCCAGCAAGCTGGGTACTCATTTTACTGACCTTGGAAGGATGGAAGGCTGAGTCAACCTCAAGCCGGATTCCTGAACCCAGCTTCTGCTGGGGATCAAACTCAGGTCATAAGCAGAGCTTAGGACTGCAGTACTACAGCTTTAACACTCTGCACCATGGGGCTCTTGTGGCTATTAGCAACAGCGTATTGTTGGAACTCTGTCTGGGGCAGGGATGCTCTGTATTCTTGGTGCTTGGGGGGCACAGTGGGAGAGCTTCTAGTAGTCCTGGTCCCACTGGTGGGCCTCCTGATGGCATCTGGGGTTTTTTGGCCACTGTGTGACACAGAATGTCGGACTGGATGGGCCATTGGCCTGATCTAACATGGCTTTTCTTATGTTCTTATTAGGAGGGTGTTATCTCACTCCACAAAATCTATATTATATGTCATCAACATAGGATCATATTGGCATAGCTGGTGGAACTCTAAATTTATACAGTCATTTCGGGCTATCGTCTTAAAGCAAATGCATATTATGACAGCATTCTGAATGCCACTGGAAGCTGATATAGTGCTGTTAAACACCCACCATAAGTACCATACCCAGCCAGCCAATAAATGATTGATTGAGATTCTATGAGCTACACCTAGGTTTACAATAACCAAAACTTGGAAAAGCAATACACAATTGATAGAATCTGAATGGTTAAACACGGCACGTGAATTTTGCATAATGGATAAAATTACAGATGATATTCTTTTCAAAGATTCGTTCCGTATACCTCAAGCTTTGTTCCAATATGGTATCCCTTCCTAAATTATATATCGACTAGGGAAGAATATGCCTCACTCTTAGATACTGTTAATGTATTATACTAAAGGATATAAGTAGTCCATCCTGTTTTGTATTGTGTTAAGTATTGTAATATGTATTATGTGTCAGAATGTAAATAATTACTTGTTTTGTATTGTTGCTTATGGTTTGTTAATTGTTTGAATTTTTTTTTAAAAGGTGGAGAATCTTTCCTAGGAAGAAAGGCTTAAGAGTCTGGTACTTTTCAGTTTAGAAACAAGAATAATAAAGTGGGACAGTATAAAGGTTTACAAAAAACTTTTATTAGAGAACTTGTATTAGAGTGTTTGGAGCCTTGTTGTACGGAGAGGCTGCTGTCTTTTTTTTGTTATACCTTTTCTATGGGTGTTTTTACATTCTGTTTGATCCAGAGTTTTAGAGTCTTCAAATCGCCTGCCTCCATTCCACTTTAATTATTTTTCTTTTACATTGGTGGATTTACTCTACTCGTTTTGCGTAGCCAAAGTTCTATATTGCCTGCTGAAAGCATTTCATTTTTTTTTTTGGGGGGGGGGGTGTCTCAGGTCAGAGGGCAGCTGGAATACCAATGTTTAATTAAATGTATACGATTGCTTGGAAATTGTGTCAACACTGCAAAAACAATACAAATTTAAATTACGAGATGAGGCAAGCAACGATATGTAAAAATTTCAAGTGCTGTCAGTTCTCATGCAAATTACTGCATGTTGTGGCTTTTGGAGGAGTCTTTTAAAACGCATGAAAACTTCTACAATACAAGTTTGAAATGCCTGTAGAGAAATGACCGGATCAAAACTTGTTTCTAGAAAAACGTTGCAGCAGCAGCACCAGAACCCATCTCACCGAAAGAAATGTAGATGCTTCGGGCAGCAACAATGCCAAACAGTTGTGAGAATGTTAGGTAATGTAAAAGGTGAGTTTCCAATGCGGTGATAGAGAGTCACAAACTGTCAGTGTAAAAACACCCCATGTTTTCTCCTGGATTACCGACCAGGGGCAGAGGTTAGTTCACCTGGAGAAAATGGTCACTTTGGAAGGTGGACTCTATGGCATTATACCCCATTGAAATCCCCCCCTCCCCAAATTCTTGGGGCTCCACCCCAAAATCTGCAGCTATTTTCCAACCCAGAGATAACTCATATGCACAGGGCTTTTTTGTAGCAGGAACTCCTTTGAATATTAGGCCACACCCTCTTGGTGTAGCCAATCCTCCTGGATTTAAATTACGAGATGAGGCAAGCAATGATATGTAAAAATTTCAAGTTCTGTCAGTTCTCATGCAAATTACTGCACCTTGTTGCCCTGTATTAAAAGCCCAGTAAGCTCTTGGCTACGTCAAAGGTGTGTATTCTAATATGGAAAGGGTTCCTGCTACAAAAAAGCCCTGCATATGCTAGAGATATCTCATCCTCTGTGTATTTTGCAAGCTAAACAAATGGCCATCAGTACAGTTAACAGTGCAGATTTGATTTCAGCCATACTATTTCTTCGACTGTGTGGTGGTAGCAAAGATGGTTGATCTCTCTCAACCCCTTTATTTTACACACTTGTACACTTTTCCAGTCCACATTAGTAATGTGCATCAGGATAACTAATTGAGATCCAGCCCAAATCCTGCCCAAACTTTAAATACTCTGAATGCTATCAGTGCTGATATTTACTAATGACAGGAAATCAATGGATTTTAATGTTATTCTGGCATCTTGATCTGTGGTTTCAGTCCACCAAGATGAAGGGGGTCAGCAACCAAATGATCTAATGTAGATAGGTAGCTTATATACCCAGAAGGAAGAACAGATCCCCCCCTCCAACATAGGCTTGCAAGAAAAAGAAGGGGGCATCTTAAACATCCATGCAAGTTCAGTTATTTACAGTAATAAAAAAAACCCTTAACCATATGGAAGAAGATATTGGATTTATATCCCGCCCATATACTCTGAATCTCAGAGCAGTCACAATCTCCTTTACCCCGCCCCCCATCCACAAAAGACACCCTGTGAGGTAGGTGGGGCTTGTTTTAATAGATTTATTGAATTTTCAGATAAAAGGGGATGGGAAAAGGGAAATCGAAGGGAAGGGAAAGGGGTAAGGTACATGAATCAAAAGCTTGTAGTATTTCTACTTGTGCAATGTTCATTTCATATCATCATATCAATCATCTTGTTATATTCACGGCAAGTACATCTTGTAGTTCAGAAATTCAATAAACAATATCTTTTAAAGCTCCTACTAAAACAAAATATAACTTTACTCGGCAAGAATCATCATAAATTACCTCATCAACTTATTTTGGGAGTTCATGCAGAATCCACCTTTAATCTAAGTGTTACCAATAATTTTGCAAAGTCTTTGTGACCTTTTGTAATTTTCTGTAAAACTAGTCAATTTATCCTTAGTACTTAAGAAGGGAGAAGAGATAAGAAAAAATAAAGGAAAAAAAGGGGAAGGGGGACTTAAACTATCATATGGGCCAGGGGTGTCAAACTCATTTGTTATGAGGGCCGGATTTGACATAAATGAGACCTTATTGGGCCAGGCCATAAAATGTAATACCATGTACCGGGCATATAAACTTTATAAAGGGCATAGACACACAATTAAAGATTTTTTAAAAATTAAAATAAAACATGCTTAAAATATTAGCACGCTTGCAATATTTTGTTTTAGTCTCTGATAAATGTCACCTCTTGCTATGAATTATTGCATCAAAAACTGCACCCATAACAAGCCCAACGTATCTCTCTTGCTCTCACTCTCTGTAGCAAGGCAAAAAGCTCATACCTTCACTGAAACGTTGCTAGTCTTAAAAGCACTCTATGTAGCTCTCCTGATGGTGGGGACTGCGCAAAGGAAGCTCTGGCTCTTTCTTTCCTTCCCCGGGAGCACAACAAGGAGGGGGAAGAGCCTCAGCCATTCATTAGTGTTAGGGAATTCTGTTTGAAATTCTATTTCTTCATCTCAAACAGTGCGATGGATGACTGGATCAAATAATCATTGCGAGGCATTTAACATGAAAAAGCAAAAACGTATTTATTTCTACAGGGAAAGGGTACTGGGAGGTGAAAATACAAACACTATAGAACTACATGCTTACACTAGAAGATAATGTGCTTAATGGAGACTATTTCCTCCTTCTTCTTGACCTCTCCGCCTGAACAAAGGAAGTCACCTGACTAACTGACCAAACAGACAAAACAGGTTTTCCTGCTTCTAGACCTTGATTGACAGCAGTCAGTATCTTCTTCCCAGGTCATGGGGGCAATAGGGAATCAGGCACAGTGTTAGCCCTATAATGACTGGAACTTTAGAACATTGCAAAGGACATACAGAAGAGATATATATTTCCAACTATTAGAAGAATATAGACAAGCTGGAACAGGTTCAGAGGACAGCAACGAAGATAGTGAGGGGTCTGGAGACCAAGTCCTATGAGGAAAGGTTGAAGGAGCTGGGGATGTTTAGCCTGGAGAGGAGGCAGCTGAGAGGTGATATGATCACCATCTTCAAGTACTTGAAGGGCTGTCATATAGAGGATGGTGTGAAATTGTTTTCTGTGGCCCTGGAAGGTAGGACCAGAACCAATGGGTTGAAATTAAATCCATAGAGTTTCTGACTCAACATTAGGAAGAACTTCCTGACCATTAGAGCGATTCCTCAGTGGAAGAGGCTTCCTCCGAAGGTGGTGAGCTCTCCTTCCTTGGAGGTTTTTAAACAGAGGCTAGATGGCCATCTGACAGCAATGAAGATCCTGTGAATTTAGGGGGAGGTGTTCGTGAGTTTCCTGCATTGCGCAACGGGTTGGACTAGATGACCCTAGAGGACCCTTCCAACTCTATGTTTCTAAGAGAGGCTTGTCTCAGTAGCTCTGCAGGGTGATTAGTTGAGGGAAAGGCTGCTTTGCTGCTCTGGCTTATCCGGGGAGAAACACAAAATGGCGACCGACAAAAGCAGGCAAGGGAAAATGAAGCAGATGACAGTCAGTTGCTGGAGGGCCTGATTGGAGCCCTCTGCGGGCCTGATCTGGTCTGCGGGCCGTATGTTTGACACCCCTGATATAGGCTTATCTACTACCAAAAGAAAAGGGCCTCAAATTGATTTCAGCCTCTGGCTTTATCTATAGTAGTAAGAAAGAGTTTCAAAGCTAAATGAGAATAGCAAATAGCAAGCAGATCTTTCACATTATCAAGTAAAATAATCTCCGGGCTTACTCTAATTTGACAACAATAATATGTAGATATAAAAAATTATTCAGAGTTATTTAAGGGTTATTAGGGCCAATATATAACCAAACATCATATTGTTTATAGAAAGGAGAGAGTAAACAAACAAACAAACAAACCCCTAATCTACCATCCCAACTTATATATTTCTCCCAAGAGAAAAAACACTGTTATCCCACCTCCGCTGAATCCCCCCACCTTTTTTTAGCTAGATTAAAGGCGGGAATGATCTTGATTGGTAATAACAAACAAGTCTTCCAAGTTATAGAGTTCATATATCCTCCTTATTAATATATGTCCTTAAGAATGAGGTATGTACTTCAAAGGTTATTCTAATCATCTAAAATAATTATCAAGAGTAAGGTATATCTAAATATCACAATACCTCTGAAGGGAGGGGTGGAAAAAAGAGCTCCAAAGACAAAACAAAACCCATTTATTACATCTTCCATGTAATTTTGAAACCAACAATTGTCGAATCAAACAACTTGGACACCCCTTTACCTCTTTTAAGCTTATTGTCCACCTAATAGTGAGAACCCCTTAATTTAAGCTTGCATTTTGTTTATAACAGAGCCTAAAAATCCAAATTTCCATTCCCGAGAAGCCCACCAGTTCCATTGTCTTATACCAAAATCAGCTATATACCAAGAAGGGGAAAAAAAACCCTTAAAATCCTTTCTTTTAAAAGTTTTTCAAGTCTTGATTCTTTTCAAGCTCGTCAAGGACCTGTGGATTTTTGTAAAATCAAAAAACATTCCCCTTGGGTCACTCCTTGGTTCTGGGGGAAACACAGTAGCCAATTCAAAGTCACTCCCCCTTTTGTTGATCTTGACAGGCTGAAGTTTCCTTTCCTTCTGCAAAACATAAGAACATAAGAGAAGCCATGTTGGATCAGGCCAATAGCCCATCCAGTCCAACACTCTGTATCACACAGTGGCCAAAAATGTGTGTGTGTATATATATATATATATATATATATATATATACACACACACACACACACACACTGTGGCTAATAGCCACTGATGGACCTCTGCTCCATATTTTTATCTAACCCCCTCTTGAAGCTGGCTTTGCTTGTAGCCACCACCACCTCCTGTGGCAGTGAATTCCACATGTTAATCACCCTTTGGGTGAAGGACTTCCTTTTATCCGTTCTAACCTAACTGCTCAGCAATTTCATTGAATGCCCACGAGTTCTTGTATTGTGAGAAAGGGAGAAAAGTACTTCTTTCTCTACCTTCTCCATCCCATGCATAGTCTTGTAGACCTGTATCATGTCACCCCGCAGTCGACGTTTCTCCAAGCTAAAGAGCCCCAAAACTCCACATGGCGTCACCTTTTTGGAGAAATTCTGGACTGTTTCCAACTCTTGTCTACTCATTTTTCCCAGCTCATTAGAAGAGTCCTGAACTTCATGGTATGACCTGCTCCTGCGTGTTTTCATTATCCTCGCAGTCCTCTAAAAGCATTTGCAGCTTATCAGATATCAGCTCAACTATAAGACTGATTCCGTGTTGTAGTGAAAGCATAGTAGCTCTGAAGTCTTCTTGATGAACCATTTCTGCTTCTGGGTCATCATCCCCACTGTATAAATTAAAGTCACTTAAATCCCAATAAATCAGCCTCCGAACTTTTCTCAAATAAGGTCACCATCAGCCTTTGTTCACATGAAGCATGCAAAAATTAACAGAAGAAGAAGAAGAAGAAGAAGAAGAAGATATTGGATTTATATCCCGCCCTCCACTCCGAAGAGTCTCAGAGCGGCTCACAATCTCCTTTACCTTCCTCCCCCACAACAAACACCCTGTGAGGTGGGTGGGGCTGGAGAGGGCTCTCCCAGCAGCTGCCCTTTCAAGGACAACCTCTGCCAGAGCTATGGCTGACCCAAGGCCATTCCAGCAGGTGCAAGTGGAGGAGTGGGGAATCAAACCCGGTTCTCCCAGATAAGAGTCCACACACTTAACCACTACACCAAACTGGCTCCCCCCTCTGCAGTATCTGTCTCAAACTCCCTTCCGCTCTGCTGTTAGTCCAAACAAACTTAATAGAATTGAAGCCTTTGTCTAAAATGTTTATTTATTTATTTATTACATTAAGCTTATATCCCGCCCTCTCCGCAAGCGGACTCAGGGAGGCTCACAACATTACATTACTACCATTAAAACCAATAAAACATAATTGCATATTAAATTATTTAAATTATTTTAAACCATTTCATGGTGCTGTATTAATACAATACAATATAGGCGGTTCTGAAAATTCGGTGGTGACCACCAGTACTCTACATGGTGCTCTATATGATGTCCAGTGGCAGCTCTCTCTCAGTTAGATATCGAAGGCCTGTCGGAACAATTCGGTCTTACAGGCCCTGCGGAACGTAGGCAGATCCCGCAGGGCCCTTATGGCCTCCGGGAGAGCGTTCCAGAGTTCTGGCGCTGCCATCGAGAAAGCCCTGCTTCGTGTCATACACAACCTGGCTTCTTTTGGTCCAGGGATGGACAGTAGATTTTTCGTCCCTGAACGCAGTGCTCTCTGGGGAATATACGGAGAAAGGCGGTCCTGCAGATAGGCGGTCCCTGACCTGTTTGCCACTTTATCTCATATTCCACTTTATAATATCTGACCATTATAATCCTGTGGGATTAGTTGGAAAGCCACTTCTTCGGGGAGGGGTGATGGAAAAACTTCTCCCCCCTCCTTTCAGCCACCAGCAAGTACAGAATCCCAGCTCTTCATCTAGCTTAGTAGGAGTTCAACTTAGAGATTTATAGCAGCCATGCAGCAATAAAACAATAAAGATCTCCAGATTGTAATTACTTTTAAGTAGAAGTTCACTTACACGTAGCTTTCAAATCCCAGAGGCTCCGACTGAGTTGCCAAGATGGCGATTGTATGTTTTGGCACAGAAAAGGTTGGAATGCCTCAAGGCTTTCTAAACTTCCCAACAAAAAACTCTCCGCTTTGGGACACTCTACCTGGTGTCCCGTAGGAGGGAACAGGAATCTGAGCCCCCCCCCCCCCCCGAAAAACAAACAATTTGAGTGGTCATCAGAGAGCACCCTAACGACTCACCCAACCTTGCCATTGCCTCTTCCGGTTCCCCCAGCAGCTGCCCTTTCAAGAACAACTCCTATGAGAGATATGGCTAACCCAAGGCATTCCAGCAGGTGCAAGTGAAGGAGTGGGGAATCAAACCCAGTTCTCCCAGATAAGAGTCCATGCACTTAATCACTACACCAAACTGACTCTCTCTTTTTTTTAAAAAAAAAAAGAGGATCATCATACTCCGGGTCAACTTTCTTTTGGGTAAATGTGGCATTTCTCTGTAAAGTATTTCTACTTTCTGCATTGCACTGTTCAGTTCTATACTCGGGGGGGTGGGGGTTGTAGCAGGAACTCCTTTGCAGGAACCCTTTTGTAGCAGGAACCCTTGATGTAACCAGTCTTCCAAGAGCTTACAGTAGGCCCTGAAATAAAAGCCATGTAAGCTCTTGGAGGATTGGCTACATCAGGGAGGTGTGACCTAATATGCAAAGGGTTCCTGCTACAAAAAACCCCCTGTTTATAATACAACTTTCCATAAAGGACAAATGGATAAAATGAAACAGAACATGATTTTCTCTCCTCAGCTACCACTTCATCCCCTTTGATCCCACAGAAAAAAAATCCAATAGCCTACTTTATCAGTCTCCAATAATATACCGTCTCGATTGTTTAATGGGAGCATGGAGCTCATCCATAAAGAGCAAACAGAATTAAATATGACAAAGCATCTTGTCTTGTCAATGGAAAACTTAATAACTGACATGCAGTGTTCAGAGGTGGCCTCAGTAAAATGACAATAACTTAAAGCTTATTCTATAACCTTCTAGGGGCTATAGCAATGGTTTTTAACTTGTCTGCCTTTAGAGAAGACTTGCCACAGCTACTTATCTGTTGAGGAAACCTCCCCAAGCTCCATGTCCCAAATTGCCAGGTATTTCCAAACCCAGAGCTGACATCGCTACTAATTTGCCAGATTTACCTAACTGGCAAAAACCTGGTGGTGTGAGTTAAGAATACCAATGACTATGTCAATAGGGAAGTTTATAAATTAGGGAGGTTTATGCAATTATGTATGGGTTGGAGAAAGTGGATAGAGTTGGTATTCTTTGTTCTCTTCCAAATATTAGAACTCAGGGCATCCAATTAACAACAGCTTTAGGGAAGACAAAAAGAAGTACCTCCTTACTCAACGAGTAATCACACCGTGGAATTCACAGACAAAAAGAAGTACCTCTTTACTCAGTGAGTAATCACGTTGTGGAATTCACAGCCAGTCGATGCAGTGATGGCCGTAAACACAGACGTCTTTAGAAGCAGGGTTAGACAAATTCATAGAGGAGAGGTTTCTTAATGGCTGGTAGCCAAGACAACTAAATGGAAACTTCACATTCAGAAGCCGTAAACCTTCAAACACTTGTGTTTGGAACAAGCAACATCACAACAAGACCTTGGCCTCTATGCCCTGTTTATTGGCCCCCCAGCAACAAACACAGTGGTTGGCCACTGTATGAAAACAGGATACCAAGCTAGATTCAACACAGCTCTGATCAAGCACGTTTCTACTGATGTTCTAGTGAAGTCTCATCTCTCTCAGAGCAGGGGAAGGCTTTGATAGCCCTGGATTTGACCTATTAACCTCTCACTGCCTAACTCTCACTTTTGAGAGCTGAAAGTTGAAACGCTCCATTGGAGGTGAGATTTTTAAGAGGAACATCAGGTCCTATAGGAGAAGAAGATCCAAGAAATAATACAACAGCTTTTGTTTACGCTCAAATAAATACCAAGTTCTAAGTACATCCTGGTTCGGTGGACCACAATGGAAGCATCAGCAGACAAAACTACAGAACAGTTGACAGGTCTATCCATCTCTAGTGAGCCATGCGGTTTCATTATGGTATAGTAAAACTGAGCTTCCATCGACAGTACAGTATCAATCCTGGTGCTTTGTTGAGTTGCTGGACACATTGGTAAAAATACATTGCTCACATTCATATTTTACATTTGTTATAACAAGAAGGAGAAGGAGGAGGAGAATGCAGATTTATACTTCATCCTTCTCTCTGAATCAGAGTGGCTTACAATCTCCATGATCTTCTTCCTTAACTACCTTAAGCCAAAAGCAAAGGCAGAGTATAAATATTAAAATAAATATAGTTTGTGATCCAGTAATGGACCACTGGCTTGTCCCTGGTAAACCAAAAGAGGGGCTATGGTTCCAGTGGCAGAGCATCTGTTTGGCATGCAAAAAGTCCCCGGTTCAATCACTGGCATTTCTGGTCCAGAAGATCAAGTTCAACCTACAAATAACTGCTGGATTCTTGAAAGAAATAACAGATGAGAAGGGGAAAAAGCACCTATTCAGTATCACAACATCAATTAATTATGGTTAAGAGAAGCTGGGTGTACATGGTTGTTTTGTAAATTTTACATTTAGTGGACTGGGTGGATTCTGGTCAACTGCCTTTAACAACATATCGAAAATGGCTGTAATATACTAGGGCATTGGCTCAAAAATATAGATTCCCCATCTCTTGAATGTGAAGAATGATGGGGGGTTTTGAAGGTAACAACTACATTGCATTTTCTATTAGGGATGCAACATTAGATTTGTAAAGCTGTTTTTCTGCTTCCAACCATCTGACATTTAACAAAAATAAAAGTCTTTCACGATGTCACGTATTTTTAGACATGTGTAAAGCACTTTACGTGTTCCATAAATGTCATAATGCCATTAATTCACATTTTGGGAGACATGTAATTTTCCTCCCATTACTGAAAACTGTGCAATCAGCAGCGCCATCGAGTATTGAAAAGACCAAGAGTGGACTTGTTTAGGAAGCAATTTTTAAATAAATAAATAAAGGCAGTCAGGTTTATAATCCGCGAGCGCAGGGATGTGTGTTTATCAAATACCAGTGTGAGGTAAAAATGCACATGTTCTTTCACAACAGCAACAAAAAAACCCTCGGTGCTGGAGGAGTCCCAATCTCCAGCTCTTGGAAGCTCTGAAGCATAAAAATCTAGCAAGGGATCATAACTGTGGGGAAATGATACGTTTGTGGCAGGAACGGGGTCATTTTGTAGAAAAAGGGGTGCCGAAACTCATTGGCACAACTCATTTGCATAATTTGGTGTAGTGGTTAAGTGTGTGGACTCTTATCTGGGAGAACTGGGTTTGATTCTCCACTCCTCCACTTGCAGCTGCTGGAATGACCTTGGGTCAGTCATAGCTCTTGCAGAGTTATCCTTGAATCCATCTTCCAAAGCAGCGGTCCCCAACATTTTTGGCACCAGGGACCGGTTTTGTGGAAGACAATTTTTCCATGGACCGGGTTGGGGGTGGGGGGCAGCATGATTTCCAAATGATACAATTGTGCACTTTATTTTGATGGTTAAGTGTATAGACTCTTTGATGGTTAAGTGATGGTGGTGGTTGTGTATAGACTCTTATCTGAGAGAACTGGGTGTGATTCCCCACTCCTCCACTTGCAGCTGCTGGAATGGCCTTGGGTCAGTCATAGCTCTCGTAGGAGTTGTCCTTGAAAGGTCAGCTTCTGTGGAAGCTCTCTCAGCCCCACCCATCTCACAGAGTCTCTGTCGTGGGGGAAGAAGATAAAGGAGATTGTAAGCCACTCTGAGTCTCTGATTCAGAGAGAAGGGTGGAGTATAAATCTGCAATTCTTCTTCTTCTTATGCCACATACCCCTGACGTCACTGGAAGGCGTATTCAATTATATCAGTTCAGCATCTACCTTAAAATGCTTCTAGAATTGCAATTGTCATAATAAAACCTTACTTCCTTCATACATTTGAAATTACTTTCTCATATGTGGCCACAGTGGCATGATGAAGATTTCCATCTGTCCACTTTATATGTTTTGGTTATCTTCCCATTTTTTGTGGGGGGGAAATATTAAAAAGTTTGCCAAATCTTACAAGTACAGCAAAACTGGTAATGTCTGCTTTGACTGATACTAGTTCAGGAAGCAAACTTTTATTGCACCTACTACCTCCTCCTTTTTAAACTGTTGATGGAGGAGACTGAACCTAGGGCCTTTTACATGCAAGGCTGATGCTCTGCCACCACAGCTCTGTCTGTTCCTCAATCTGTTCTGCTTGAAATAGCGGCGGTGATGCCGTGTTTTGACATGTCCCCCCACTTTTTTTTAAAGAAAAAGAAAAAGCTTCACCCACACGGAGAACCAGCATCAGGGAGAAAGAGTGAATGAGCCTCTCTTCTCAATATACTACTTTACTTTATTGAGGGAACACCGTAATAATAATTTTTAAAAAATTACTCACCCACAATCTTAAGTGGTACTGTGGCAGGACTCTACGGTCAGTTCAGCCAGATGTTAAGAAGAGGAAGAAGAAGAGGAATTGCAGATTTACACCCTGCCCTTCTCTCTGAATCAGAGACTCAGAGCGGCTTACAATCTCCCATATCTTCTCCCCACAACAGACACCCTGTGAGGTGAGTGGGGATGAGATGGCTCTCACAGCAGCTGCCCTTTCAAGGACAACTCCTGCGGTAGCTATGGCTAACTCAAGGCCATTCCAGCAGCTGCAAGTGGAGGAATGGGGAATCAAACCTGGTTCTCCCAGATAAGAGTCCATGCACTTAACCACTACACCAAACTGGTTTACTTGGACCTTCAGGCATACAGTCAGGCCTGTAACTACAGGGTGGCCTATGGGGGCCCTGCCCCCTGACTTCCTGCTAGGTGCCCTGACTCAGATGCCCTCAAGCTTACCTCTTCCCCTGCCACCAACACAGGAGGGGGGGTGTTAAACGCTGAGAGGCTGAGGGGCGCCTCTCCCTCTCCCATGATTTAAATTTCATAGGAGAGGTATCCAGGAACAGCCGCTGCCTTTCCCATGCCATTTAAAGGGCACTCAAGTGGTGATGCTGGCAGGCAGGATGGAAAGTCAGGCATCATGAGTCGGGTGCCCTGGGTCATGGTAGCAGTGGCCAGGGGAGGGGATCCACTAAGTGCCCCCTGTCTTTTTTGCATGCTCCCCAGCATTTAACATTCTGACTATGGACCTGCATACAGTGCAAGGAAGGAGCGGACGGTATTCATCATGGCTCAGAAGCTCCCCTTGCCATTCCTGCTGTTTTTAAGCCTTTGCCTTAACAAGCACCCCGATTTGGCTGACTGGCTGTTCCACCTATTCCCTGCTGCTGCTAATGGCCGTCAGCTTGGCCTCTCTCCTGGGTCAACCTAGGAGAGAGGCCAAGCTGGCAGCCATTAGCAGCAGCTGGGAATGGGTGGGGCGGCCAGTCAGCCATATCAGGGTATTCAGCAGCCGAATAAGACCAGAGAATCTGATTCGGCTGTATACAGCCTGAATTCAGCTGAATCAACTGTTTTTCGGGACTGTATTCGGTTTGGTCGAACCAAATGCACACCCCTAGTTGTTAGTTCTCACCAGCTCTACCTTTGGTTTGTCATGCCTTCTCAGAGCTGCTGGTGTATCCTTCTGCTTCAGCCATGCCTCAGGGTTCTCCTCACAAGGAGCACCTCCTGGCCTCTGATAAGTGGGTTCTCTCTCTCACCTGTCCCCGTCACAGGTACATACCATCTCAACCCACAGTTTCACTCTCCATAAGGTACAGATCAGCTCTCATGGAGGTCCAATCAAACGTCCTGCCTCATCACCTTGTAGTCCAGAGCACTACCGTCGCCTCTACGAAGCATTCTGTTCCATCGGATTCAGTGGTCTGTTAGATTAGTTTTCCCTTCAACATTAGATGTCAAACGACACCTCAAACATATAAAGATAAAGCCGGCAATGAGCAACGAGGCGTACTATCCTGTATCCAGGAGCTTTCATGCTCGACTTCCCACAGTGCCTAAACATCCAGAAACAATAAATGGAGGTTCTCATGTAATGGCGTTTAAATCTACAATTCTGTGCTAATATACAGCGTTCCCTGCTGGGTTTGTAGGTTTTCTGAAGGCCTGCTGATCTTTGCCGATCATCAAGCGAACTGCATAAGCATTCACATTTCACAGGCCGGATAGGGGCTAGGCCCCCAGGTAAAGAACGAGACATGCATTCGATAAGAAATTCATAATAAGTAATGCTCGTAAACTTCTTTTCATAGGAAAAAAAAAGTTCTGCCGTGTGAAGAGTAACAGGTATTAGAAAGAACCCACCTTATCTCTGGAAAACACATTTGTTAGGCGCATAAACAAAATATAAATTATGTATACCTTTGCTTGCTGCAGCGAAAATATAACCCTTAGATTTAAAAAAAAAAAATCATTAAATTTTAAATAAAACTGCCGCATTAGTGCATGAGGAAATTGTTTGTTTAAAGGTGTTCCTTTATCCCACCTTTCCTTTGTCCTCAGAGGGCAAATGACATTAGTTGGTGTCCCTAATGGGATAACTTGCATGTTGCTGGGAAACCAGAGCTGCAATGCTAAATGTTTGTGTGTGTGGGGAGGTAATACTGATTGCCCCGTTGACCTCGGAAATGTATGAACATGCCTCCAGGAAGAAAAACCCTATGTGAAAAAGGGAGGAGACCTCAGGTTGGATCCATTTATCACTATAAGAATGTACGCCATAACAGAGATCCACCTCTGAAGCAGAGTACGACAGCACACGGATAGGTGAAAGGTACGGGATCAAAGAACTCTTCCAGTTTGGTGTAGTGGTTAAGTGTGTGGACTCTTATCTGGGAAAACCGGGTATGATTCCCCACTTCACTTACAGCTGCCAGAACGGCCATGGGTAGCCATAGCTTTTGTAGAAGTTGTCCTTGAAAGGGCAGCTGCTGTGAGAGCCCTTTCAGCCCCACCCACCTCACAGGGTGTCTGTTGTGGAGGGAGACGATATAGGAGATTGTGAGCCGCTCTGAGTCTCTGATTCAGAGAGAAGGGCGAGATATAAATCTGCAGTCTTCTTCTTCGTTCATAGTCATTTTGCAATGAAATGTACCTTCTATTTGTTGGATATCGGAGCTCTGCATGCAAGAGGATCTGGGAGGGAAAGGTTAGCTGTTGAGCCTCTTTGGTTAGCTGTTGAGCCTCTTTGGCAGTTGCTTGCCTTCTGTGTTTCATCTTATATAGGCCCCCTCTTCTTTCTCTCTCAGATCTGGGCTTAGAGCTGCAGCAGATTAACCTTTTTTTAAATAAATCTCTTCACAACAAGTTAAATGTACCTACTTGAACAAGTCATGTGAGAGGTGCATCTATTCTTAAAGTAAAATTTCTTTCCCTTGTTACCATTGGAGTCAGGTGATCTTTGTAATTTGTTTGAACAGCATTTTCCCCTTCACCGGGAAATGTGGAGGATCAGGGAAACAGCGTAAAGCTTCTATGCTTCCAAGACAAATGGTGTACATATATATATATATATATATATATATATATATATATATATATATATATATATATATATATATATATATATATATATATATATATATATATATATATATATATATATATATATTTACATTTAACCTAATATTATTAGAGCCATGAAAATCTTTATGCCTTGAGGTTCCCTCCCTGTTTTGAGTCAGCCAACCTGGCCATGGCGATCCATGGAGCAGAAGGCTCAAGGTGTCACTATTATAATGCATTCTGTGTGAGGCTTTTTCCAGAACAGAAATGGGACATTTCAGTTGGTTCAGTTATTCAGCACTGAATAACTGGGTCTAGCTACCTGGATTGAAGTTCCCTTGCATTAAGATCTTTACATTGTTTCACGCCAGTAGCCAGGAAATTTTAGGTGAGGGGGGGGGTCCACGGAATAAAATTTCCGATGGCGGTGCCCCCACTCTGGCAGCCCCCAGTCTCTCCATCATCACTGCTCTGATGGTCCCGATCTCCCCACCGCTCTGGTGGCCCCCACTGCCCTCCATGGCGCCTCCCCCCTCCGCCCCACCCCATGAAGCACAAGCTCCTGAGGCTCTTTCAAGGGCCCCCTACCGATCAGCTGATCGGTGGGAAAAGCCGGGCCGAGGTCGGCCCTCCTATGCCGGCCTTCGGGTGCTCTCCAGATCAGAAAGCCATTGAAAAAGCGCCCGCCGCCTCTGCTGCTTCCTCCCCACTTCCCTCCTCAGATGCATAGGAGTGCCAGCCTCAGCATGACTTTTTCCGCCGATTAGCTGATCTGCAGGGGGGGGGCCTTGAAAGAGTCCCAGGAGCTGGCGCTTCACTGGGTGGGAGAGAGGAGGAAGCATCACAGAGGGCGGCGGGGGCTGCCAGAGCGATGGCAGCAAAGATAGCTTGCGCTGCCAGAGCAGCGGGGAGAGCGGGGCTGCCAGGAGGGGGCATATAGGTCAAAGAGGGGTTTTGGTGGGGAGGCCGGGTCCCCACGAGTCCCCCTTCAGTGGCTACAGGTCTGCATTGATAGCAAATATATTTCTGGTTTCAATTCAAGATACTGTTTTAAATGCACAACTTGGGATGCATCCACCTGAAGTACCGTGACTTCCTGTAAGAACCTTGTGACAGTTACATTTAGCCGGCCGCTGCTCTCAGTCATTTTCCCTGCTATGGTGCATTCAGCTCCTGTTTCTGTGACATCCTTCTTTGTTAAGTACACTGACTCTAACCTGGAAGAACCAGGTTTGATTCCCCATTCCTCCACCTGCACTTGCTGGTAAGACCTTGGGTCAGTCATAACTCTTTCAGAGCTGTTCCTCTCAAGAGCAGTTCTTGGAGATCTCTCTCAGTCCCACCTACCTCACAGGGTGTCTGTTGTGGGGAGGGGAAGGGAAAGGAGATTGTAAGCCACTCTGAGGCTCCAAGTGACGGACAGAATCTAAATCCCCCCCCTTCCTCTGTTCTGCCCCCATTATCATGAAACAACCTCCACGAGAAAATAAGGAGGGCTTATTTTCTAGAGAAGCTACAAAACAGACCTCAAACAGAAAGAATGGAAAAGTCCCTCTTCCTTGCTGTCAACAACAGAGCTTCTAAACAGGGTCATCAGGCCACAGCTGGGAGTATTTAGGAGATGGAGACTGGTGCACCATCACTTGCAGTGAAAACCATAAGTGATGTCATGGAGAACTCTAGGATTTGCAACAACAAAAAACACACCTCTATGGTAAAACCATAGTTTTGCCAAATCCTAGAGTACACCATGAACTCACTTTTGGTTTTCACCAAAAGTAACATCAGCACACTACCATTGTGTGGGCACCATACCCATTTCCCATTTTCTCCAGCTTCTACTTCATGTGCTGATTAGAACAACTGGGACTGGTGTATACAGAAAGAGCTGCAAAAAACACCGGAAGCAATAATACTATCACACTGTAAGTGTGTAAATGCGTTCTTGTTTAGTGCAAAATAAAATAAGGGAACAGGTATTGTTTGAAAATCCCCACAAAGTCACTGCATCAGTCTCTCACTGGCAATTGCCTCTTCAAAATAAACTGTAGATATGGGTGGAGTCTTTTGGCGTTCCATTCGTGATTTAGACGGAGAGAATAAGGAACCCCTTATTAAAGGAATCCTCACAGTTTCGGTTATCAAGTTCTTCTTCAGCCTTTTCTTCCAATGTTACATAGAGCCACAGTACTTTTTTCTATAACATGGATCAACAGATGCTTTCAACATCTGCTATCTGCTCTTCAAACAATATGTGTTCCCTTGTCTTATTTTATTTTGCACTAAACAAGAACTCATTTACACAATTACAGTGTGATAGTATTATTGCTTCCAGTGTTTTTTACAGGTACTTCATGCCCCGTGGCACAGAGTGTTAAAGTCGCAGTACTGCAGTCCTAAACTCTGCTCATGACCTGAGTTCAATCCCCAGCAGAGGCTGGGTTTTCAGGTAGCCGGCTCAAGGTTGACTCAGCCTTCCATCCTTCTGAGGTCGGTAAAATGAGTACCCAGCTTGCTGGGGGGGGGGGGGTAGTGTAGATGACTGGGGAAGGCAATGGCAAACCACCCTGTAAAAAGTCTGCCATGAAAACGTTGTGAAAGCAACGTCACCCCAGAGTCGGAAACGGCTAGTGCTTGCACAGGGGACCTTTCCTCTTCATGTGCTAGCAGAAAATGAACCAGACTAATAAGAGGTCTCCTGTTATAGTAGGTGACCTGGCCACACAACTCTGAAGGGGCTTTTCTAGATGGGACTCTTCAGAGAGTATTGGGATAGGGGTAATAATCCTCATCTCCACTGTAACTCCTAACTGCCCCCTTTCATCACAAAATTGCCGTGACTCGTATATGCCCCTCTACAGGTCCCTGATTGCTGCCTCAGGTGGATGTGCCAGAAATCCTTGGCCTATCCCTCAAAGGTGATTGCTGTCACAGCAAAACTATGCCTCTCACCTCCACTGAGAGCTGGGTTTGATGTGGCTATATATATAAAAATATAATATATAAATAAAATAAATTTTATTTCTATCCCGCCCTCCCCACCTCGGCAGGCTCAGGGCGGCTAACAACATTTTATAAAAACATACAATAACAATAAAAGCCTTTAAATTTAACAATATAAACATCAACAGTAACTTAATAACATTAAAAACCAGTTCAATAAATACAGTATTCGGTGGTATAGATCTTCAAACCACAATGGCGGCTCCTTAATTACTGATCTTCCTAGCCGTCTGAGTGTGCAAGCTTAAAAAGGACGGTCTTGCAGGCCCTGCGGAACTGCTCAAGGTTCCGCAGGGCCTGCACCTCCTCGGGGAGTCGGTTCCACAGGGTAGGGGCCGCGATCGAGAATGCCCGTGCTCTGGTGCTCTGGTATTTAATCTCCTTCGGCCCAGGGATGGTCATTAGATTTTTCCCAACTGACCTCGGTGCTCTCTGGGGTTCATATGGGGAAAGACGGTCCCTCAAGTAGGCAGGTCCTCGGCCATATAAGGCTATAAAAAGGTTGGCCCCAAAACCACTTTCCCTCATGGAAATGAGGCTTAGGAGTGGCTTCTCCTCAGACCTGTGGTCTTCAGAGCCCAGCAGAAGCTACTAAGGCTGCTTTTTCCCTGGGAAAGAGAGGAAAGGGAGATGGGATTAACAGCTCTGGGATGAGAAATAACTGGAGATTTGTGGGTGGAGCGTGGGGAGGGCAGGGTTTGGGGAAAGATCTCGGGTGGGGTATAATGCCAAAGAGTCCACCCTCCAAAGCAGCCATTTTCTCCAGGGGAACACATCTGCGTCATCTTGAGATCAGCTGTAATTCAGGGAGATCTCCAGGTCCCACCTGGAGGCTGGCAACTGCTTGCCAGGAAAGGCTGAACTGGGAAGCACAGAAGACACCCTTCCTATAGATTCAGCAAAAGCTCCTGAGCCTGCCTATATTCAGATGGAATTGCTTCTCCCAACAGCCTAGACTGCAGTACCCTAGAAGAACTGCAGAATTCTGGGTCCCCTAAGAGGATATATGTGTCATGGACTAGACAGGGCTCAGCAATATTAAGGACTCTTCAAAGGACAAAGGGCCTTTTTAGCCAGCCCCGAATTGGCAGAAGCCAACCAGCAGGAAAATGAGGTGTAGGCATGCCGTGACTTCAGCTCTAATTGAGCAGGCGAAGGTCAGCTGCCTACTCATTGTTTTCTGGGATCCCGGGCACCCTTGGAATGCCACAGAAGAAGGCTGAGAATGGATTTACAGACTAGGCAGCAAAGTGCATGCCTCCTGACTCAATGTCAGCTGCCTGCTAATAGTGGAGATGAATCTTTGCAGGATTGTTCCTGGGATGCATGGCATCTTGGTTTGCGGCTATAAAGCCTCCCAAGAGGCACTTTGAGGCATGGATACAACCCATACATCAGATGCTGAACTGCTGACACTGCCTTAATTTATTCCTGGAAACCTGACCTCTGACATAACAGCACTGGACTTCTGAAGCTTCTTCTGGCCTTAGAACAAAGTTAGAGTCCAGTGGCACCTTTAAGATCTATCATTCCTCTAGTTTTGTTGTCTTTGGAAATTAGAGAGATGTTGTAACCTGACACCAGAAGCCAACAAACCAGTTAGTACAATATGGCTGGCACTCATGGGGACAAAAAATGTTTAGTGTGTGGAGTGATGTGCTTAGTTTATATTCTCTGGTTTTAAAATTGTCTCTATTACTCACCTTGAGCCCTACGTTAGTGTGGGAGAAAGGTAGGACTGAATAATAATGAAATAACGGGAACACTGAGCTAAAACCAATAAAATGAATTTTAGCAGGGATAAATGTAAAGTTCTGCATTTTGGTAGGAAAAAAAATCCAGTGCATAGTTATAGGATGGGGCGGACTTGTCTTGACAGTACTATGTGTGGAAAGGATCAAGGGGTCTTAGTGGGCCATACGCTGAACATGAGTGAAGAATGCGATGCAGTGGCTAAAAAAGCAAATGCAATTTGGGGCTGTAGCAACAGAAGTATAGTGTCCAGATCACGTGAATTGATGATATCACTTTGCTCTGGTAAGCCCTCACCTGGAGTATTGTGTTCAGTTTTGGACACCACATTTTAAGAAGGATATAGACAAGTTGGAACAGGTCCAGAAGAGGGTGATGAAGACAGTGAGGAGTCTGGAGACCAAGTCCTATGAAGAGAGGCTGAAGGAGCTGTGTATGTTTAGCCTGGAGAGGAGGCAGCTGAGAGGTGATATGATCACCATCTTCAAGCACTTGCAGGGCTGTCATATTAAGGATTGTGTGGAATTGTTTTCTGTTACCCCAGAAGGTAAGACCAGAACCAATGGGTTGAAATTAAATCAGAAGAGTTTTTGGCTCAACATCAGGAAGAACTTCCTGACAGTTAGAGCAGTTCCTCAGTGGAACAGGCTTCCTCAGGAGATAGTGGGCTCTCCTTCCTTGGAGGTTTTTAAACAGAGGCTAGATGGTCATCTGACAGCAATGCTGATCCTGTAAATGAAATCAACAGCAGCTGCATCTACACATAATTGGAAATTGTTACACAATTACACTGACAACCATTTGCAACAGGATATTCCTGTGCAGACCAGACAAATGTTTAGCCTTTTTAGCCAGCCCCGAATTGGCAGAAGCCAACCAGCAGGAAAATGAGGTGTAGGCATGCCGTGACTTCAGCTCTAATTGAGCAGGCAAAGGTCAGCTGCCTGCTCATTGTTTTCTGGGATCCCGTGCACCCTTGGAATGCCACAGAAGAAGGCTGAGAATGGATTTACAGGCTAGGCAGCAAAGTGCATGCCTCCTGACTCAATGTCAGCTGCCTGCTGATAGCGGAGATGAATCTTGCACGAATATGCACTATATATAGCACTGTGGTCCCCAACCCTGTTGAACATGTGGACACTCGGGATTTTGGGAACAAGCAGTGCTTCTCACCACAAAATGGCTGCCATGGGATCTGGGGCCAGTCACAAAATGTTGGAAGGCTCCAGTAGCGGTCTTCTGAAAGTTATGCGTCTCCTGGGCTCTTGCGGAGCACCTTCCGCTTCAGTGAGGTCCAGGGAGGGCAGGGATAGCTCTTTGCTTTGGGGGAAAAGAAGCTTTAAAGAAGGGGAAATTGTGGGCACACCAGAAAAGCCATTGGTGGGCCATGACACCCATGGCTGCTATGCTGGAGATCACAGCTGGGATGCAATGATAACACAGCACCCAACAATTTATAAATGCAGCCGGAACCAGACCTTGATAGACGCCCTCATTGCCTCTCCAGCCTTCACCGTTTTCAAGCATTTGTCATTTGTCTCCCAGCCATCCTTCGAGAGGACCCGGCAGTGACATTTTTTATCATCCTGGCAGTCGGCCGCATTTTATCCTCCTCCCCTCCTGTGCCTGAGTAGCTTATTTGCAGTGCCCTTGGGTGGATTTACAAAACCAATTTGATTTCTCCAATGAGGAGATGCTTTCCACCCTCAATTATACTCGATTGGAAGTCTCACGTAAGTCTTGTTAAAGCCGACGGAGGCCGGGCAGCAGCCGATTGGAGACAATTGCATCCCAGGAAGGAACAGTGTTCCCAGCAGCCGTCAGTCCAATTTTCGACAAAGCTTCGCTCACAGAGGCAGTCGTTTTTTAAATGCGGAGGATGGATTAAAGAGTCCGGGCAACGAATATGATGCTGAATCACAGAGACCCCGAATTCTGACTCATATGTCAGCTTCCTTCCTATGCCAGCGCTCACGCCTGGTTTAGAGAAAACAGCTGTCCTGTAGAAACTAGTTAGGTTCTTCCCTGTATGTGCTCTCTCCGTACAGCCAGGCAACTGTTTCCAGCAGCTTGTTGTGCATGGATTTGCAGGGGAGAAGAAGAAGAGAGAAGAGATTGGATTGATGACCCACCCTTCGCTACCAGAGGGCTCTCAGAGCAGCTTACAATCTCCTTTCCCTTCCCCTCCCTGCAGCAGACACCCTGTGAGCAATGTTCCCTCTAAGCTGTGGAGTTTTGCAAGCAAAAATTCTAGTTTGTGAGCTATTGGCATTAAAGTTGTGAGCTGCTGCATAAATTAGTTTGCTAGAGGGCCATTTTTTTTCTGAGCTGAGACAAAAATACATGAGCTGGAGGCTAAAAAACTGTGAGCTAGCTTACACTAACTCAGTTTAGGGGGAACACTGCCTATAAGGTAGGTGGGGCGGAGGGAGTTCTGACAGCAACTGCACTTGAGAGGAACAGCTCTGCAAGAACATGAGACTTACTCAGGGTCACTCAGAAGTTTCACGTGGCGGAGTGGTGAATCAAAACCAGTTCTTCCAGATAAGAGTCCACACACTTAACCACTACACCAAACTGGCTTAACCACTACACCAAACTGGCTTACAGAATCCCAGAAAGGAAGGGTTTTGGAGGGGAGTGTGGCAGAACAGGACTGATTCTGACTTCAGACCCGGTCCCGTCAACTCCCTTTTGAGTTGCCAGCCCCTGAAGGGAGCTTATCTTCTTCCCGCCACTAGGGCATGCTGCCACCACCTGCTCAATTTAGGGGTTCCTGACTGAGAGGAACAGGACTCCCAATCCCCCTTGCCAGTTCTGAGGCCTGGCCTCAAAGTCCTCTGCCAAGCCAGCACCTGGTCAACACAGAGACCAAAGTCCTTCTTTGGGAGACCCCTGGAGGATTGGCACTCTTGCCAACTGTATGCCTTCCCCCTTCCCTGGACTCCCCTCTTGCAGTAGCATGGTCTAAGGAGGTTGGGGAAACTATGTGGTACAGAGGGACTACCTTTTAAAAAGACAAAGCACTTGTTTAAAATTTATAACTATATACAGGCATTTTAAAATAGTGAACAGAAGAAATAAATAAAAGTAGGGAAAACGCTCCTTCTTTCCCTAATATAATACTTGCCCTGGCCATACCATCCAGAACAGATAGACTCACCAACTCAACTGACTGAACTCAAAGCCCAACTCAAGCTGAACTGTCAGCTTCCCCTGACAACTTTTAACTGGGTGAGGTCAGACGTTCATTATATCCCGCTACTGGCATTAGTGGAGTCCGGAATCATGTCGGATTTTCACTGGTCGTCCATACGTCAGCATCTGCAAACAGTGTTTAGCTCGTGCAAGTCCCGTGCTGATGTGTCTTGATCGCGGATTACTTTGATACTGCTTTGAATCCGGCTCAGAACGCTTGCAATGGTTCCTGAGCGGATTTTCTGCGTTTGAACGCGCCATCGTTCGTGAATCGTCTGATGTGCAAACGCGCATGCGCCGCAATGCTGAATCAACTTCCTGTTACCGAAACCAAACAGCGACAGCGCGCATCACTGCGCCTGCGCTAATACGGATTGCCGTCTATTGAAAAGAGGAGTGCTCTGATCGACCAGCGACGGGATCAACATGGGATAGCATGGGAACCCGACTGCTGTCTGATCGGGGAACTGATGCAATGGATTATAAGAGAGACGCGTTAAAGACACGTTAAAGATGGATTTAATGGTAAGTGTGACCGCACCCACTGAGGGCTTTCCCACCCAAAATCTTCAATATAAAATCCAGTTCTCCCCCACCACCACCAGGAACTGGTTTTCCCTCCTGCAGCCTTCTGGGAGACCAGCCTGAAAGACTTCCCAAATAACCATAGACTAAAATGGCATTTCTCCACAGAGAGTTTTACAAATACCATGAACAGTCAAAAAGACAAATAAGTGGGTACCAGGTAGGGTTGCCGATTCCCGGGTACTGGGGCAGGGAGTGTCTCCTGGTTTCGGGAACTTCTGCCTGCCACAGACCAGCTAGCCAGCAGGGGAAACCCCTCTCCTAAACAGGGACATCACCATGTGACATCATTTCATTGGGGACATTACACAGGGGACATTCTGGTTTTCGGGCAGACTATATGGTTTAAACTCAATTATATCATAGAGTTTGCCCAAAAACCAAAGTACCCTCATGTGACATCCCTGATGCGGTGATGTCACTTCCAGTGATGACATCATGTTGCGGATTTTCTGCAATGTCCCCACCCACCCTGGAACACCTCCCCAATTCCCCCTACTGGACCAGCAAGAGGACCTGGCAACCCAAGTTCTAGATCATATGAACATATGAAGCTGCTTTATACTGAATCAGACCCCTGGTCCATCAAAGTCAGCATTGTCTTCTCAGACTGGCAGCGGCTCTCCAGGGTCTCAAGCTGAGGTTTTTCACACCTCTTTGCCTGGACCCTTTTTTGGAGATGCCAGGGATTGAACCTGGGACCTTCTGCTTCCCAAGCAGATGCTCTACCAATGAGCCACCGTTCCTCCCCAAATCAAGATCAAATCAAGCCTAAACTCTCCATAGAAGCTAAAAAGGACTAAACTGTGGCTATCATACTTTGGTCACATTGTGAGAAGACAATGCTCACTGGAAAAGACAATAAAGCTAAGAAAAGTTGAAGGCGGCAGGAAAAGAAGATGATGCAACACAAGATGGGTTGAGTCGATCAAGGAAGCCCTGGCCCTCAGCTTTCAAGACCTGAGCAAGGATGTTAACGATAGGATATTTTAGAGGATATTAATTCACAGGGCCACGATAAGTCAAAAGCAACTTGACCCCACTTCATACATTGTGTACACCAGCTCTTACACACCTACCTTTTGGACAATGTGTGTCGCGATGGCATAAGAAGGGCAACTGACTCATTCTTCCTGTTGGCTGTATTCGGGGCTTTTTCTGTAGCAGGAATCCCTTTGCGTCATAGGCCACACCCCTGATGTAGCCAGTCCTCCAAGAGCTTACAGTAGGCCCTGTAAGAAGAGCCCTGTTTAGTCTGTCAGTGTTTTTTTCTTGCATCTTCAGTCATTGCTGCGAAATATGGCTGCATTTTTTAAAGACAGGACATCTTTGCATTTAAGAGTAATGACAGTGGATGGGTGTGTGTAAGAAATCATTCAAAACTAACCTTTTCTCTCTGGTAGCTATGGGCTGTCTGGATCCTAGAAGGTTATAAATGAAAGACTGTTGGGTGGAGGCAGCAAAAAAAAAAAAAAAAACAGGTTTCCACTGGGCAGCAGAAGAGGGCAAGAGGAAAAAGAGGACTACAGAAGCTGTTTTGAGCCTCCTTTTAGCTTGGAGAAACGTCGACTGCGGGGTGACATGATAGAGGTTTACAAGATAATGCATGGGATGGAGAAAGTAGAGAAAGAAGTCCTTTTCTCCCTTTCTCACAATACAAGAACTCGTGGGCATTCGATGAAATTGCTGAGCAGAAAGGTTAAAACGGATAAAAGGAAGTACTTCTTCACCCAAAGGGTGATTAACATGTGGAATTCACTGCCACAGGAGGTGGTGGCGGCCACAAGTATAGCCACCTTCAAGAAGGGTTTAGATAAATATATGGAGCACAGGTCCATCAGTGGCTATTAGCCACAGTGTATGTGTGTATATAAAATTTTTTGCCACTGTGTGACACAGAGTGTTGGACTTGATGGGCCATTGGCCTGATCCAACATGGCTTCTCTTATGTTCTTATGTCCTTCCTTCCCTTTACTGGTGCTGAAAACGAGACAAACACTATTTTAACAAAGCTTATCTATGAAGGAAAATGAATGCCAAAATGGGGGCAGTGTTTTGCACGGCCAGATTTTTTTTTTTTTAAAGCATAGAAACTATATGAGGAAGGATAGAAAAGAACAGAGCTTTTTTTGAGCAGGAACACAGAGGAATGCAGTTCTGGCTGGCTTAATGTCAGGGGGAGTGGCCTAATATGCAAATGAGTCCCTGCTGGGCTTTTTCTACAAAATAGGGGCAGTGTTTTGCAAGGCCAGATTTTAAAACGTTTTCTAAATGTCACATTTTCTACAAAAAAAAAGCCCTGGAAAAGAAGAAAGAGATGTACCATCTCATAGGGGTCGTAAGGCCCAGTTGGTAAAGAAAGCAGGAGAGTGCGGGCAGAGAGCAGCTTGACAGTCCTTTCTGGAGGAGCTGAGGGGTGGTAGATCTGAAGGCAGGGCTTTTTTTGTAGCAGGAGCTCCTTTGCCAGTTTGGTGTAGTGCTTAAGTGTGCGGACTCTTATCTGGGAGAACTGGGTTTGATTCCCCACTCCTCCACTTGCACCTGCTGGAATGGCCTTGGGTCAGCCATAGCTCTGGCAGAGGTTGTCCTTGAAAGGGCAGCTGCTGTGAAAGCCCTCAGCCCCACGCACCTAACAGGGTGTCTGTTGTGGGGGAGGAAGATAAAGGAGATTGTAAACCGCTCTGAGTCTCTGATTCAGAGAGAAGGGCGGGTTTAAATCTGCAGTTCTTCTTCTTCTTTGCATATTGCATATTTGGAGATTGTGAGCCACTCTGAGATTTGGAATGGAGGGCAGGATATAAATCCAATATCTTCTTCTTCTTTGCATATTAGGTCACACCCCTTTGATGTAGCCAATCCTGCAAGATCTTACTAGACTCTTAGTACAGGGCCTCCTGTAAGCTCTTGGAGAATTGGCTACATCAGGGGTGTGTGGCCTAATGTGCAAAGGAGTTCCTGCTACCAAAAAAGCCCTGTTTGAAGGAACATTCCGTTTTAATGTAAAAGACTTCTTGACCGCAGTCACATACATTAAATAATCCACTTCCAATGCACTTCCCAACTGGATTTTGCCAGTTCACACAGTGAAATCAAATTCTAAAGTGAACTGAAAGTGGATTGAAAGTGGATTATTTAGTGTGTGTGACTGCAGCCCTTAAGACAGAACTGCAGGGTGGTGCACAGACCACAACTTTGTCATCAAATGAGGATACTAGCAGAGAATGCCTAGAGCTGGACCATAAGGAAGGCCGAGCGCAGAAGAATAGATGCTTTTGAGCTGTGGTGCTGGAGAAGAATCTTGAAAGTCTCTTGGACTGCAAGAAGATCAAATCAGTCAGTCCTAAGGGAAATGAACCCCGACTGTTCCCTGGAAGGTCAGGTGCTGAAGCTGAAGCTCAAATACTTTGGCTACAAAATGAGAAGGGAGCACTCACTGGAGAAGACCCTGATGCTGAGAAAGACAGAAGGCAAAAGAAGAAGGGGACGGCAAAAGATGAGATGGCTGGACAGCATTACTGATGTGACTGACATGAATGTGAGCGGAGGATGGTGGAAGACAGGAGGGCCTGGCGTGACTTTGTCCATGGGGTCGCAAAGAGTCGAACATGACTGTGCGACTGAACAACAAAATAATTCACCTCCTCAATTTTACAGCTGGAGCAGGAAAATCCATAAGAGGAATGATTACAATAGTGCTGTGTCCAATGCCATGTAGATCCCTCCAGTGTGTGCATCTCAGTGCATGTGATGGGAACTGTGCACACCTTGCTTTGTCAGTTATGAAAGGCCTGTAGCTATGAAACGACAGCATCTGCCATCTATGTATAGCGTATGCTTGTTTTTTATCTTTTCACACACGCTGAGTGATTTTTTTGTGCTGTATTCAGCATGTGTATGCAATTTGTGTGCCACCCAAGGTTTTTTTTTTTTTAGCAGGAACGTAGTTCCAGCTGACTTGGTGTTAGGGGGTGTTGCCTAATATGCAAATGAATTCCTGCTGGGCTCTTTCTAGCTAAAAAGCCCTGGAGAGAGACATTTACTATTCTAGTGGCACAGCGGTACATGTTCTGGGCAAAATAGATGTGGATGAGATACTCTCAGGATTGCTACCTCCATGGATATTAAACCAAATAAGCTCAGATAGGAATATGGACTTCCAGCACTTCACGTTTTTTGAGAATTGGCTCAGTTCTGAGGTTTCTGAGAGCCAGTTTGGTGTAGTGGTTAAGTGTGCGGACTCTTATCTGGGAGAACCGGGTTTGATTCCCCACTCCTCCACTTGCACCTGTTAGCATGGTCTTGGGTCAGCCATAGCTCTGGCAGAGGTTGTCCTTGAAAGGGCAGCTGCTGTGAGAGCCCTCTTCAGCCCCACCCACCTCACAGGGTGTTTGTTGTGGGGGAGGAAGGTAAAGGAGATTGTGAGCCGCTCTGAGATTCTTCGGAGTGGAGGGCGGGATATAAATCCAATATCTTCTTCTTCTATCTTTGGACTGTCTCTCGGCTGTGAACGAGTAAACTGTTTTTATCTACCTGTTTTACTGCTTACGGTGAGCAACAGGTTTTTTTTAATCTCCATTTCTTCGAACACATTTGTGTTGGAGGCCATTCTGGGACTGGAGTTGATAACAGCTGCAGGAGTACGAGACACTGCCAGCTGCAGTTGATTTGTACTGATTGCTTGGAAATGCTGAGCCAGCCAGAATCAGTATTTGGTGGGGACCAATGTTCCCTCTAAGCTGCAGAGTCTTGTGAGCAAAAATTCTACTTTGTGAGCTGTTGGCATTGAAGTTGTGAGCGACTGCCAAAATTATTGTGCTCCGGGGTCATCCTTCCTGAGCTAAGACAAAAATGTGTGAGCTGGAGGCACTTCCCTCCCGCCTCCCCAGCCTGTGCCGACGTGGCCGGGCAGAAAGAGGAAACTGCAGCCGCTGCCGGGGCCAGGGGATGGGCTCAGCCTCAGCTGCTCTCTGCGGTAATGTGGCTTCTTCTTGTTCCCCTTTTTCTGGCGCTTCTGACCTGAGGGGGGAGAGAGACGCTTCAGGGGGAAAGCTCCCTCTTTCCCGCAAACAGAAGCTTCGTTTTCCCTCCTCACTTCTTAAAAACCGGGTCAAAGCAAAACCCTGTTGCTTCCCTCCCTCCCCTTTAGGCGTATTGATGTAAACAGAGATTGGAGTTGGTCACAAACGATCAATGTTCCCTTTAAGCTGCGGAGTTTTTTGCGCAAAAATTCTATTTTGTGAGCTACTGGCATTAAAGTTGTGAGCTACTGCATAAATTATTGTGCTCTGGGGTCATCCTTCCTGAGCTAAGACAAAAATGCGTGAGCTGGAGGCTAAAAATACGTGACCTAGCTCACACTAACTCAGCTTAGAGGGAACACTGGTGGTGACCCCCCCCCCCCCCAAATGCATAGAGTTAGCAAAGATGAGACAAGCTCTCAGAAATATGTCTTGAGGATGGCAACCACATACTGTTTAAAACTTTGGAATTTTTTGGCTGGGTTCCTGCAAAACTGGCCTCAGACCAATGATTTCTGCATGGGGGTTTTTTTGGTGCTTAGAGACTACAAGCTATCATGGAAGACTGATGCCTGGCACATCAATGGAAGAACAAGGAGGTAAAAAAGAGAGGACAACAAGGAGGAGTGCTTTTTGATCTGGACCCCTGTGGCTTAATTCTGAGAGAAGCTCAGATCGGAGATGTTTCCTAACAAATGCATGGCCTATCTGAAAGTCTTGAATAGTCTTCCTATCAATTGTGGTATTATCTATATTATTTCTCAAGTGTGGCGCCCATCTGCGGATGTCTAAATCTGTAGATTGGGGCCACACTGACCTCAAACAGACGTTACTGAAAACTTGTTGCTCAGTCGCATAGTCAAGTCCAACTTTTCACAACCCCATGGACCACATCACAACTGCCCTTCTATCTTCCACCATCCTCCTAAATTCGCTCAAATTCATGTTCATTGCATTGATAACACTGTCTAACCATCTCATCCTTTGTTGTCCCCTTCTTCTTTTACCTTCAGTCTTTTCCAGCATCAGGGTCTTCTCCAGGGAGTGCTCCCTTCTCTTTGGTGGCCAAAGTATTTGAGTTTCAGCTTCAGTGTCTGACCTTTCAGGGTTGATTTCCTTTAGGATTGACTCATTTGATCTCCTTGCCGTCCAAGGGACTCTCAAGAGTCTTCTCCAGCATCACAATTCGAAAACATCTATTCTTCAGTGCTCAGCCTTCCTTATGGTCCAGCTCTCACAGCCATACATTACTACTGGAAATACCATTGCTTTGACTGTACGGATTTTTGTCAGCAGTTTGATGTCTCTACTTTTTTTTTATGCTGCCTAAATTTGCCATAGCTTTCCTCCCAAGAAGGAGGCGTCTTTTAATTTCATGGCTGCAGTCACCATCTACAGTGATCTTGGATCTCAAGAATGTGAAGTCTAGCACTACTTCCATGTCTTCCCCTTCCAATTGCCAAGGAATCCCTAAGTTTGCAGAAAAATCTTGACATCTTAAAAAAATGCAATGATAGGTTTATGTGCGAGAGCAGAGAACACACCTTGTTGGTGGCATTGGAGGAGCATGGGAGCCATGCTGGGTTTGTTGTCAGTGCTGCCCAGGAGCCATGGTGCAAGGAAGGGAGGATGAGATTCCCTCCATGAGTCTTGCAGCATCACCCTTGTAATCAGGACCTTTTTTGTAGCAGGAACTCATTTGCATATTAGGCCACACACCCCTGATGTAACCAATCCTCCAAGAGCTTACATTAGGCCCTGTAAGTAGAGCCCTATAAGCTCTTGGAGGATTGGCTACATCAGAGGTGTGTGTCCTAATATGCAAATGAGTTCCTGCTACAAATAAAGCCCTGCTTGTGATAATCTAAATGCAAGATTGTAACACAAACACACACACACACACACAGAAAGAGATTTCCAGGTTATAGAAAGATCCCTGACATTTTAGTGAAAATATCATTTAAATTTAGGATAAGGGAAATGCTGATGTACACTTTTTTTAAAAAAAGAGGTGTTAGAATAACAAAGCCTCCCCCGTGGAATGCAGGAATTTAATCTAATTTCAATGTGACCGACTAATGATCTCAGCGGCTACATTTCCCGTATTCATAATAATATGCATCATGTTGCCTTGAAATTCTGTGGGGATTAAAAGGAAATATATGTCTTTGAGAGAGTCAGCAATCTCGAGCAGGAACAATATTGTCTAGTTAATAGGTTTAAAAAATTCAGAAGACTTGCAAAAAAAAAAAAAGAAAAAAGACCTATTTAATGTGCCCATGCTTAACCGTCTCCTTATTCTTACATTCATGGAAAGGTTACTTGGGAAGAACAATGCTTCTTAAATCCCTAACTGCAAATGATACACCAGTAATACTACAGCTGCTGATTAAAGGGACCTGCTAGGTTTCAGCCCGCACTCAAAAACAGGTGAATATAAAGCCATGCCCTTGAAAGAGACACTGAACGTGATTCACCTAGTTTGTTCAACTATACATCAGCTATAGATCTGATCTTATCATACACGAGCAAGGAGCGCAAACAGTCCTGTTCAACTCTTAGTCTCCTCCAAGGGCTGGTTTTTTATTTATGGAATTGGTATGGATTCGCTATAAGTCCTCATCCAATGCTGCTCCAGAACAAACATTCTTGGTGAAATCCCAAGAAGAGTTAGTACATCCTTCTAAACCTACACTGTCCCTTACTTCTATGGTTATAGCTTTTCCCACAGTCCATGCCATGTTGGAAAGTTGAAATAGTTATGAGCATATCAATTTAGGGTTGCCAGCTGCCATAAGAACAAAAGAAAAACCATGCTGGATCAGGCCAATGGCCCATCCAGTCCAACACTCTGTCACACAGTGGCCAAAAAAGGTGCCATCAGGATGTCCACTAGTGGGGTCAGGCACTAGAAGCCCTCCCACTGTTGCCCCCTCCAAGCACCAAAAATACAGAGCACCTCTTGTCCCAGATAGAGAGTTCCATCTATACCTTGTGGCTAATAGCCGCTGTTGGACCTCTGCTCCATATGTTTATCCAATCCATTCTTGCAGCCGCTGCCACCTCCTCATCACACCCACTGAGTCATTGCCAATAGATGATAGAGAAAAAATAGCATACCTGATGCCATGATATAATTTCTGGGTGAAATCCTGGAAGCCATGTCACAGGTTACTGCTATGCTCTAGGAATTCCATCAGTTTCTATGATCTTGACCACAGATATTTGGGGGAGTTCTAGAGCTTTGGAGGTGGTGTATGGTCCATCAACTTTCAACTCTACGTGGAGGTACCCTTGATCCTGCTCCGGAAACTCCAGTGAGTGCAGAATGCTGCAGCCTGGTTATTAGCATCGAGGCTAGGGTTGCCAAGTCCAATTCAAGAAATATCTGGGGACTTTGGGGGCGGAGCCAAGAAACGTTGGGGGTGGAGCCAGGAGACATTGGGGCGGAGCCAGGAACAAGGGTGTGACAAGCATAATTGAACTCCAAGGGAGTTCTGGCCATCACATTTAAAGGGACAGCACACCTTTTTAAATGCCTTTCTTCTATAGGAAATAATGAAGGATAGGGGCACCATCTTTTGGGGCTCATAGAATTGGACCCCCTGGTCCAATCGTTTTGAAACTTGGGGGGTATTTTGGGGAGAGGCACTAGATGCTATACTAAAAATTTGGTGCCTCTACCTCAAAACATAGCCCCCCCAGAGCCCCCAATACCCATGGATCAATTCCCCATTATTCCCTATGGGAATCGTTCTCCATAGGGAATAATAGAGTGCCCAGTAGACATTTCCCTCCCCCCATGCTTTCTAAAGTGAAGATAGGGCCTCCAAACCAGGGAATCCCCTGCCCCCTCCCTCTCTCACACACACAAATACTTACTGGGTCTTGTTCCTGCAGAACTTTACTTGCTCTGAAAACAAAAGCAAAACAAAGGGAGGGGCCGTTCTCCAAAGCCCTTCCTGTTTCCTGCTTCCTGCTCAGCCTTAAAGGCACATATTTTAAAAACGGACCTACATGAGCTCTAAAACTACATGGTGACTGTGGGGGGTGGGGCTTCCCCCGCCGGCCAGCTGGCTGGGGGCAAGGAGAAGCCTGTAAAAACAGGGGATCCCCCGCTGGGACCTGGGGATTGGGAAGCCTAATTGAAGCCTATCCAGGCACAGATGCATCCGGTGTTGCACTGCACTGGCTACCCCTGAAGTACTGGATCTTTTCAAGGTGCTGGTCCTTAGCTTTAAGGCCCTTTTCAGCTTGGGGCCTGCATATCTCCAGGACCGCCTCTCCCCAAACAAACTCTGCCAGGCCCTGGGTCAGCTGCACAACACCTTCTTGTGATCCCTGGTTCTAAGGATGCCTAACTGGCTTCAACAAGTTCCAGGGCCTTTTCGGTCTGGGCCCCTACCTGGTGGAATGAGCTCCCACTGAAGATCTAGGCCCTGAGGGACTTATTCAACTTTTGCAGGGCCTGTAAGATGGAGCTCTTCCACCAGGCTTTTAATGAAATTAAAGATCTCACCTCAAAATGATGACATGGCATTTGTGATGCCATTGTTCAAGACTCTACCTCTGGAAAGCTCCCAGTATTTGCTGGCCCTATGTTAACTGCATACAAGATGTGGTAAGCAACGACCCAGGTGATGCACATCCAGGGATTAAGGGATGCAACCTGTATCATTGCTGCGTTAATTAAGGCAATCCACATGTGTGGATTTAGACATTTGTTTACCAATGAAAGAAAAAGAAGCTATAACTGAGTTTCTAGGGGAACATCTAAAGGGATCCTTAGTAACCACTAGGAAGGTGATAGGAAAATAATAACATTCATTTATTCAATAGAAAAGAAAATCTAGAAGCCCCCACACTCTCCTCAACACCTGTCTGACAGCTGAATTATTTTCGAATTGCTAGCTTCCTGATGTGGCTTGGTGGTTAGGCCATTTCCTATTGCAGCTTACCACTCCCCCTCCCTGCTCGTTTTCCTATACATTAGCCTCTTAAGCCTGCAAAAGAAAAATGCTTTTTTTCTTTTTATATACTAAGCAAGCCAAACTGTTATAAATCTATGATATTTAGCATGAAGAGTAGGGTAAGATATGGTACAAATAATTAGCCACTAGGGCAAAATTATTTTTAGAACTGTATACTCAGTTGGATCATGCGCATTGCATAGATAAGAGGTGTCAGAACTGGAAACATCAAAGGGCACCTGCAAATGTTTATCCGTCACCCTTCAGTGGTTAGTGTTTGTTTGAAATGCAGAATCACAGGGTTAATTAAGTTCACAAATATGGAGTCAGTTGTGCTAACTGAATACCATTTTAGCTAAGCATATAGATAAAGTTACAAGTTCTGACAAAAGGAAGTGTTGCTGGGCGGAGATATTTGTAACTTTTACCTTATACGGCTAAAGCCCTCAGCCTAATCGGCCATTGAAGCTAGACTGTGAGCTCTGACCAATGGCAGACAGCCTCAGAGTGAGATAGGGATGTGTGACGTCGGGGATGTCTTATAAGGCAAGGGGCTTGGCCAAATTGGCAGAGAGGCAGCCTTGATTTCTATGTCTCTCTCCTTCTGCAGAAGTGAATATAAAATGGTTTTCTCTGAACAACAAAGCCTCCAGCCTGGTGATTGTTTCTTGGGTGGGGCACTGCCCCAAATCCGGTTAACAAAGGGATAGGATCATATGGGAAAGATGAGAGCAGCTTTCCAGGGTGTGGCCTTGGTCTGGCTTCAGAATTTGAACATTTTTTTTAATTTTAATAAATTTGTATTTTATTAAATCTAATCCAATACAAATGGAGCAAAGAGAAACTATATAATAAAATATAAATCTAACAGACAAGAATCCAATTTAGACCATTGGATGTATATAACAAAAATTTTTACAAAAAAACCAGTACATAATACACTAGGTATTAAGAACTGAGAAATAGCCTATAATTCATTCCATTAGGCAGAAAAGAATTTTTTTAAGTAAGATATGTTACTGGATTTTTAACAAGTACAACTATACTCATAATGGAATATGCTTGCATAAGAAAATAATAGTAATATCTTGCAGTCCAGATTACTATAAATAGAACAGGCGAGCAATTACAGTCCATATTCAAGCTTAGATATGTCCATATACATGCAAATGAAATGCAGTTACATATACCGTAATTTATAATATCACGAAATTGTTGTGGTATATAAGAAATTGCAATAGGATTCTGGTTAAAAGAAGCTTCAAGGAATGGAAACTATTTGCTCATCAATCACCTAACAGGTAATGTTTATTATCTAAACTGTCAGCAATTTTATCCACAGTGAAGAATTCCCAAACCCATTTTTACCAAGAGCTTATTTGCAAAGGGTTAAATTTTCTCCAGTTTGTTGTGATCACCATTTTTCACAGCGGCGAGTAAAGTGGATGTCAAAGATTTGCAGAGCTGAGTGATCTGTACAGAACATATTGCTCATTTGGGGGAGTAGGAGTGTATGCCTGTTTCTTCACATATATACTCTTCTCTTTTTTTAAGAGGGAGAGAACACTATGATATGCACGTAACTTCTTCTTTGAAATACCAATGGTTCTCATTCAACAGCCCATATTTTGGTATGGTGTTTAGATGGACCAGGGCTCTTTTTGTAGAAGGAACTCCTTAGGCCACACCCCCTTGATGTAGCCAATCCTCCAAGAGCTTACAGGGCTCTTAGTACAGGGCCTACTATAAGTTCCAAGCGGATTGGCGACATCAGGGGTGTGTGACCTAATATGCAAAGGAGTTCCTGCTACAAAAGGGGGGGAAAGTCCTGAGATGGACACTCACAAGCCCTAAGAGTGACTCAGACCCTGATGCACCTGGATCTTCTTTAGATGTTCCAGATCCAAATGGAATTTGTTGTCTGACCTGTTGGCCAACACCTGGGTGTCTTTTCTATCCTTGATGCCTTTGTTTGACCTTGTAGGCACTGGTGATCTCCATCACTGCATCTTCTAGCCTTTGGAGCAAGTAGATGCTCGCCTTCCTCAGCATCAGCCCATACCTTTTATGTTGCTGAATCTCCTATCAGCATCAGTTGACTAGGCTGCTGCTTTTTGCTGCTATTATCATCATCAGAATGCATGCCCCTGGTATGTCTTTCGTTAGGAAACCCAACAGAAGGATCCATTACTTCACCCACTCTCTTTTGTGCAAACGGGGTCTGCCTGAAGCCTCGAGGATTCAACAAATAGCCAATTTTGTTTGGAAGAAAGAGCGTTTGGGATAAATAACATCTGATAGATCTTAAAATAAACAGCATTTGAGATTCTCCAAAGCATCTAACCAAATTAAAAGCAATTTCTCTCCCTCCAGGTGTCCCTTTATTGCCAAGTACTGTCTTTATTATCTTTGCTTACAGCAATAAGTGGGAAAGTAAATAAACTCTTAACTAAAATAACATCATGTTGAGGTAACAGAGAGATATTGACTGATCCAAAGAGTCGATCTTTTCGAGGCTTCTCTGAATATGATAGGGCATTTGGGGGAAAAATTAGTGATTTTGTAAAATATGCCAGTTAGCTTGTCCCTATAAGGAGGACAAAGAGCCCCGTGGGGCAGAGTGGTAAAGCTGAGTACTGCAGTCAGAGCCCTCTGCTCATAACCTGAGTTTGATCCCAGCGGAAGCTGGTTCAGGTAGCCAGCTCCAGGTCGACTCAGCCTTCCCTCTTTCCGAGGCCGGTAAAATGAGTCCCCAGCTTGCTGGGGGGAAAGCGTAGATGACTGGGGAAGGCAATGGCAAACCACCCCGTAAAAAGTCTGCCGTGAAAACGTGAAAGCAATGTCACCCCAGAGTCAGAAATGACTGGTGCTTGCATAGGAGACTGCCTTTACCTTTATAAGGAGGACAATATGAGATCCCAGATTTGTCAGTTAAACATTAATCTAACACAGCCTTGGGGATGCAAAACAGGATACTGGGTTTAGTAACCAGCCCTGACTTCTGTATCCCAGGATAGCCTGATCTCAGGAACTGAGCAGGGCTGCTCCTGCTCAGAACTTGAATGGGAGTATCATCGTGCCCCTGTACAAATCGATTGTGTGGCCTCATTCGGAGTACTGTGTCCAATTCTGGTCACCGCACCTCAAAAAGGATATTATAACATTGGGAAAAGTGCAGAAAAGGGTGACTGGAATGATTAAAGGTTTAGAACATTTTCCCTATGAAGAAACGTTAAAATGCTTGGGGCTCTTTAGCTTGGAGAAACGTCGCCTGCGGGGTGACATGATAGAGCTCTACAAGATAAAGCATGGGAGAGAGATTAGAGAAAGAAGTACTTTTCTCCCTTTCTTTCTCACAATACAAAAACTCATGGGCACTCAATAAAAATGCTGAGCAGTCCGGTTAGAATGGATTAAAGGAAGTACTTCTTCACCCAAAGGGTGATTAACACGTGGAATTCATTGCCACAGGAGGTGGTGGCGGCTACAAGCATAGACAGTTTAAGAGGGGATTGTATAAGCATATGGAGCTGAGGTCCATCAGTGGCTATTAGCTGCAGCATGTTGTTGGAACTTTGTCTGGGGCAGTGATGTTCTGTATTCTTAGTGCTTGGGGGGGGGCACAGTGGGAGGGCTTCTAGTGTCCTGCCCCCACTGGTGGCACTTGGGTTTTTTGGCCACTGTGTGACACCGAGTGTTGGACTGGATGGACCATTGGCCTGATCCAACGTGGCTTCTGTTATGTTCTTATGGAAGCCCACCAAGGAAGTCTAGGATTGCTACACAGAGGCAGGCAATAGCTAAACCACATCTGTTTGTCTCTTTCTTTTCAAAGCTTACAGGTCTCCATAAGTTGGCTGTGATTCAATAGTTCTTCCTCCAGCAACTAGACCAGCAATATTTGGTGTAGTGGTTAGAAGTGTGGACTCTAATCTGAGAGAACCAGGTTTGATTCCTCAATCCTCCATCTGCACCTGTTAATATGACCTTGGGTCAGTCACAACCCTCTCAGAACTGTTCCTCACAAGAGCAGTTGTTGGAGAGCTCTCTCTCAACCCCATCAACCTCACAGGATATCGGTTGTGGGAAGGGGGAGGGAAAGGAGATTGTAAACTATTATGAGACGCCAAGTGAAGGGTGGGGTATAAATGCAAAATAAGAATTTGTGCATTTAACCACTTGGCAAGATACCTCACTGGGAAAGAGCATACTTGGGGAACAGAGGGCAGCCCTGGAAACACTTTTTTTTTTAAGCAAGGAATGCAGTTCCAGCTGGTTTGGCACCACGGGTGTGGCCTAATATGCAAATAAGCTCCTGGTGGGATTTTCTGCAAAAAAGCCTTGTGCAAAACAATGATGGTATCAGGGTGTGTAGCCTAATATGCAATGAGCTCCTGCTGGGCTTTTCTGACACAAGCCATGTGGAACAGGAGCTATAATGAGAAAGGGCTATTTTCTACACTTGGCAGAAGATACTCTCTTTCTCTGTGCACATTTTAAAGTAATCATCTACATTGCATACCGCCGTCACTTCTGTCTTGCTTTGCATTTTCTTAAATCTTCTACATTCATTTTTGTTGTATGGCACCAAAAATGCTTTCGCCCTGGAGTTGCTTCATCCAAATCAGGAGCTTTCTCCAGTGCAATTTTATTTATTTCTTTATTTAAATGGTCTACATGCATTGCCAGGGTGGCAAAGAACGCAGGAAGAAATCAGTGTCTCCCTGGCTTTCACCCACCATCCCAGCTGATAATGCTCTAAGCGTGATTAATTTGTAGGCTGGGACCCAGGAGAGAAGAGTGACTGGATCATTCTATGTCCAGAGCATTGTAACCTGCTGTGTGGTCAGACAGAAGAGTGCTTCACTGAGCCCTATGCCAAATCATTCCTAGCCATGCTGTAACGTTTATCAAATTGGAAGATAGTCTGTGTTTTTATTGCAATTTTTTTTAAAAAAAAATGCCTTTACATATTTTTAGGGCTTTATTTGTAGAAAAAGATCAGCAGGAACTCATTTGCATATTAGGTCTCACCCTCTGGCATCACCATTGTTTCACACAGGGCTTTTTTTGTAGAAAAAGCCCAGCAGGAACTAATTTGCATATTGGGCCACACACCCTGACATCACCATTGTTTTGCACAGGGCTTTTTTGTAGAAAAAGCCCAGCAGGGACTCATTTGCATATTAAGCCACACCCCTGATGGAAAGACAGCCGGAAATCCGTTCCTGTGCATTCCTGCTCAAAAAAAGCCCTGCATATTTTTAATTCTTTTAGAAAACGTTTTCAGAACGGATAACAATCAGGCTTAGAAGCTTTTCTAAATCCAGAAGTTTGCTTTCCTTGCCTCTCTGTGAAATTAGTAGAGCTAAATTTCAAATGAATTCCTGTGGTTGGAATACTGGTAGTAACAGACATTATATTTGTGGTAACAAAAGAAGATGCAGTTCTGTTCTCTTCATTTTTATAAAAAAAGAGAGAGAGGCACACTTAGATTATTATTGAGATACGATAAAGTCACGTGCCATCTAGATTGGAAATAAAAATTTGAGAACTTGCTAAAACGAAAAGAAAACGTTGGTATATGAGCGCCATTTGTATGCGAGTTGTGTTAAAAGAATAAGTGTTCACCTTTTGAAGCGCCTTCTATCACAATCAGACATGTTCCCTGCAGGAATTTTGAGTCAAGAAAATATCCTCTATTTTTCAAGTGAAACATTTCTGCTGCCAAAGAAACTGCATTTGGTACAATGCTTTGTAGGACAACAGTGGCATCCAGTGGAGACTCCATTTATCATAGAAACAGACTTACTTTGGCTGCAGTTCTTTCCTTTTCCTCTGTTTGTTTGCGTGTTTTCTTTGCCCTGATAAGGGTAGCTCCCTAGACTGCACTGGTCATTTAACATAAGCCTTTCCCTGTGACCGTTTCATAGTACAGTAAACAAAATAGGGTTCCTAGAGATCGTAACATTGCAAATTTAGGACTTGATGCTATATGAGCCCACGAGATGCTTTATGAAGCAGTCAAAGGGTACACGCAGGAATTTGCTGAGTAGATCCTCTTAACCCTGATCTACTTTATACCTTCCAGCATTTCACAAGCAGAAACAGTCAGCGTTCTACGACACTCCTGTCCTGCCACTCAGTGTCATACCACAGCCACAAGTGCCCAGTGATGGCTTTTATGTAGTCTTTATTTAACTCTACATTAGCTTGTTTTTTTTTAAAAAAAAAATGAGGTTCTAAAGCAACATGTGCTATTGTGTAATCCTATGCAGAGTTATGCCAACCTTAGCCTATTGATTTCAATAGGCTTAAGACTGGAGTAACTCCACATAGGATTGTGCTATCAGTGATCCCGTCATCAGTGTTTTGGCCAGGAATCTTGCATAGGCATAAAGAGCTCTTGGGAGCCACTGTGTTTTCAGAGGGGGAAAAAAACTATTTTTGTCCTTTTAGGGACATTAAATCAGTGTTTTAGCAGGAGTGTCAAACTCATTGTTACAAGGGCTGGATCTGACATAAATAGGACTATGTGGGGCCAGGCCATGTGAGTCATAAAATGTAATACCAGGTAGTAGGCTTCCCAATCCCCAGGTCCGATGGAGGTTCCCCCCAGTTCTACAGGCTTCCCCCCACCCCCAGCCAGCTGGCCGACGGGCGGAGCCCTGCCCCCACAGCCACCATGCAGCTCTAGATCTTGGGCAGGTTTAGAAACCTGCAAACCTGTTTCAAAATACGTGTGTCTCTGTGCCTTTAAAGGTTGAGCAGGAAGTACTTCATGGGAACACAGTCCCTCGGCTTGTTTTGCTTTCGTTTCAGAGCAACTGTGTGTGTGTGTGTGTGTGTGAGAGAGAGAGAGAGAGAGAAGGAGGGAGCAGCCTAGCTCCTGTTCTTTTCGGATGTCGTTGTTGAGGAACCAGACCCAGTAAGTGTGTGTGTGTGTGTGTGAGAGAGAGAGAGAGGGTTGCCAATCCCCAGGTTTGGAGGCCCCCCCCTTTAGGGTCATCAGAAAGCAGGGGGGGGGGGAATGTCTACTGAGCAATTATTCCCTATGGAGAACGAATCCCATAGGGAACAATGGGGAATTGATCCGCGGGTATCGGGGGCTCTGGGGGGGGCTGTTATTTGAGGTAGAGGCACTAAATTTTCAGTATAGCATCTAGTGCCTCTCCCCAAAATACCCCCCAAGTTTCAAAAAGATTGGAGCAGGGGGTCCAATTCTATGAGCCCCAAAAGAAGGTGTCTCTATCCATTATTTCCTATGGAAGGAAGGCATTTTAAAAGGTGTGCTGTCCCTTTAAATGTGATGGCCAGAACTCCCTTGGAGTTCAATTATGCTTGTCACACCCTTGCTTCTGGCTTCGCCCCCAATGTCTCCTGGCTCCACCCCCAAAGTCCCCAGATATTGGACTTGGCAACCCTACCAGGTAGCCAGGCTATAAACTTTATAAAGGACACAGACAAACACAATTAATGATATTATTTTAACTTAAAATGCAAACATGCTTAAAACTCTTGCAATATTTTGTTTAAAATGGAAAAGTGGGGAATACTGGGATTTAGCAATGCAATTTTAAAAACAAAACATCAAGAAAACGCAGAAGGATCACAGCAGAAATTAAAAATATAAAGTGCTCTGAGCCTGGGAAAACATGGTTGGGCATTACAAGCGTCTCTCCCCTCCAAGTCTACTTAGATTGGCTATGGCCTTCCAGTATAATATTCCCTTTTGGCCGTGGGTTCCCAGGTTACAGTGCTCACTAGGCACCAGTTTTGCAGATCCATTCAGCAGAGACAAGCTGGCTCAAAGCATCAACCCTTTATCTGCAAGGATACAACTCCAGGAAGCATGAGCTTCAGCTGGCCATAGGAATGCTGAAAAGCGAAACTGAGTTCCACTCCATTGAAACACATTGCAACACAAAGTTGCAAGGAAAACATGGAATGGATTTTCCATTAAGGTCTCTGGGCACAGATATACTATCTATCTCAGCATAGAGACCTTAATGGAAAATCCACTCTGCATGATCTTTGCAGCTTTGCTTCCTGCTGCAGGCAGCAAAGGCAAGGCAGAAAGAGCAGGGAACTTTGGCAGCCTCAAAGCTTCAAAAGGTGAAGGGAGGATGGGGGGGAGAAAGAAGCCCCACAGGCCTGATTAAAGCTCTGGGCAGGCTGGTTCTGGCTCATGGGCCAGACATTTGACACACATGTTTTAGGGGTTGAGCTCTACTTCTTATGGTGGACTAAAAACGGGAGCACATTCAGCAACAAATTTCGAGTCCTGTGGCGCCTTTTAAGGCCAACATACATTTATTCAAGGTATGAGCTTCCATGTGCACACACACTTCCACACAAAAGCTCATACCTGGAAATCAGACTTTGTTGGTCTGAATGGTGCCGCAGGACTCAAAATTTGCTCTACGGCTTCAGACCAACCCAGCTACCCACCCGGATCTATGTGCTTCAACTACTCCTACTGAGAAAGACAATGAGGAGTAGGGAAGAAAGCAGGAGTGTTGATTCCCGATTGGGAATTTCCTGGAAATTTGGTAGTAAAGCCTGGGGAAGCTGGGGCTTGGGAGGGGAAGGACTTCAACATATGTGCATTTATATATATATATATATATATATATATATATGTTAGGGTTTGTAGGATCTTTCGGGATCAAGTGCCGTGTTCTACTGGAGAAAGTTTTCCTTCCAGATGTTTTGTTCTCAGCTGCGGAGAACATCCTCAGTGGCGTTGCAGCCGGAGCAGGCGCTCAGACCTTCTTGGCTGCTGTGCATTGAGTGGGGCCAGGGCTGCTGGAGAGCTGCTATTTCTAGGCTGGAGGGGGTGTGATGAAAGGGCAATTGGTTTGTTTCCTTATCTTCAAACCCCTTCCAACCCTCCCAGCAATTAACACAGAACAATCATCACATTCAACAGCCAGTTTCCTTATCACTACCCTTCCAGGAAGCCCCACCAAACAATGGGCACATCCACAAACCAATTGCCCTTTCATCACACCCCCTCCAGCCTAGAAATAGCAGCTCTCCAGCATCCCTGGCCCCACTCAATGCACAGCAGCCAAGAAGGTCTGAGCACCTGCTCCGGCTGCAACGCCACTGAGGATGTTCTCCGCAGCTGAGAACGAAACGTCTGGAAGGAAAACTTTCTCCAGTAGAACACGGCACTTGATCCCGAAAGATTCTACAAACCCTAATGATGTTACCAGCCGTGAAAACCTGAAATCTTTGATATATATATATATATATATATATATATATATATATATATATATATATATATATATATATATATATATATATATATATATATATATAATAATAATAATAATAATAATAATAATATTTTATTTTTATATCCCGCCCTCCCCGCCAGGCGGGCTCAGGGCGGCTAACAGGCACGGGAATATGTGTTAAAACATTTCTATCCCACCTTTCCTTTGGTTCAATGCAGCTTACAATAATAATTAAAACATCCCCAGATTAAAAAAAAAAAGATAAAATAACAAGTCCCAAATTCCTCTCTCTCCCTTAAAGGATACCTGCTGTTCAAACACTTTCAAACGCCTTGGCAAACAGGAATGCCTTGCAACACCTCCAGAAGTTCTCCAACGTGGAGAACTCTCCTCTCACCTCTTCAGCGAGCCCATTCCACAGAGCCAGAATGGGGGGAAAAGCGAGGCTCTGGTCAATGCCAGATGGAACACCCTGGCTGGATACAGACAGGCAGTTTAGCATGCACCGGGGGCTCCAGAAACTGTGCCACCCCAAAACGGAGCACCAGAATCCCATCCAGATGCTTCCACCCGAGTTGCCCGTATCCCAAGCAAGGGGGCGCTTTGGCACAGTTGGACAGTTGTTGCATGCCATTCCCGTAGCTTGGTTTGGGTGTCTGGTTTTCTCTAACATTTTTTGGTGGCAAAGTACTCATATGCACATGCACTCATGCACTCGGGCAGGTTTTTTTTTTTCCTTTAAGAAATAAGCCAGAAGTGTCCTGGGGTGGCCTGGCAGGTTCACATTGTCAATCCACCTTGTTTGCACACATTCAGACACTCGGGTGGGTGGGAGGCATGCGGCAGAAAATTTACTACCACTTTTGAAGTGGTTGCTTTTTGAGCCACCTCCGTGATGCCAGAGGATGGGGAGCGGGATGGAAGGCAGATGTGAGTGTCTGACCTTGATTTTTTAAACTGTTGGGGGACTGTGCCTATATCGGCTTAAAAAGGCCATCTGTATCCAGCCCATGAGGGGTAGGATAGTCAACAGATCGCAGTCTGATGACCATAGTCAACACACGGACGTATGGAAGGAGATGGCCCCTTAAATATGAGGGTCTTAGGCAGGGGTGAAATTCTAACAGCAGTTCCTTTGCATGTTAGGCCACACACCCCTGATGTAGCCAGTCCTCTAAGAGTTTACAAGGCTCTTTTTTGTAAGCTCTCGGAGGATTGGCTACATCAGAGGTATGTGGCCTAATATGCAAAGGAGCTCCTGCTAGAATTCCACCCCTAGTCCTAGGCCATGAAGGGCTTTAAAGGTTATAACTAGCACCTTAAATTGAACCAGAAACAAGCTGACAGCCAATGAAGATGTTTCAAAATGGACAACACATGTTCTCGGCAGCTAGCCCCTGACACTGGTCAGGCTGTTGCCTTCTGGACCAGTTGTAGTTCCCAGGTTGCCCTCAAAGGCAGCCCCACATAAAGCCCATGGCAGTAGTCCAACTGGGAGATTACAGAAGCACGGAATAGCACAGCCGGATCAGCTGAGTCTGGCTAATGAGAAAATTGGAGAATCGGATGCAGCTGATAGGTGCTTCTGGCCACTTTTCAAATAGCAAGGCAGGATCCATGAGCATCACCAAGCTCTTAACCTGCTCTGATAAGGCCACTGTTACTCTATACAGGACAGGTGGATTCAGTCCCTTTAGAATATCAGCCTTCTCAGTAGCTGTGATCATTTGCATGACAAATGCCTAAGCGGTTCCCCTATCCACCATCCATCTCCAAAGGTTGTTGAACAGCTTTAAGTCTCTTGTAGGTAGCAGAGGTCCAGTTCCTTTCGTTTCCCTGCATCGTGGGGGATTTTGCATCTGCATAGTAGGTGATACCGGGTTGCTTTTTTTGTAGCAGGAGCTCCTTTGCATATTAGGCTACACACACACCCGATGTAGCCAATCTTACGAGAGCTTACATTAACCCTGTAAGAAGAGCCCTGTAAGCTCTTGGAGGATTGGCTACATCAGGGGCAGGCCCGTAGCTACGAGGGGGCCTGTGGGGGCACAACCCCCCCACTTCTGGACAAGGCCCCCTAACTTTGGGCCCCAACCAGCTTTCAAGGCCTCTGGACTCCTTCCCGCCGCCCTCCCTTCCCTGGCACCCAAATCCTATGTGGAGGTGGGTGGCAGAAGCATCCCCCAGCCAGTCAAAACACCTGCCGATCAGCTGATCCATGGGCCCTTTAACTGGCATGGAAGGCCTGGACTGCTTCTGGTGCCCATCAACCCGCACGTGCTATTTGAGTGGCAGGGAAGGGAGGGCAGTCCTTTCCTTCCCTGCCACTAGGCCCAGCCTGTGGAGTTCTGCCGCCAGCGCTGGAAAGAGGAATCACCATTTTTCCTTGGCTTTAAGGGGGGGGGCTCCCCCCATCCCTTAAAGCCAAGGAAAAACACTTGTCAGTTTCCTTCTGCAGTTCAGCCAGTGCAGGAGAGGGGAATTGCTGGTTTTCTTTGGCTTTAAGGGGTGGGGGGCTCCTCCCACCCCTTAAAGCCAAGGAAAAACACTTGACGGTTTCCCTCTGCAGCACCTGCCAAGTTCAGTCAGTGCGCTAGAAGCTGCTGCCCCCCCCCCTTCCCCATCACCCAAATCATGCAGGGCAGTTTTATTTGAAAGGAGTGGGAGGGAAGGCTATGGGGTGGGGCCGCTGCGTGCCCCCTGATAAATTGATAGGCTCCCCCCAACCTTCCAAATCCTGGCTATAGCCCTGATCAGGGGGATGTAGCCTGTTATGCAAAAGAGCCCCTGCTACCAAAAAAAAGCCCTGGATGAGATGATTCTATCCAGGGTCAAGGATGGATCAGGTTAGTTGGCATGGTAGGAAAATACGTGGACTATATAAAGATAACCTACCAGTAACCATGCTGTCAGCAAGTGATTCGTTTTCATGTGAGGTTTAGGCTGGGATAGGTTTGCCAAGCCACAGCTGGCAACCCCCAAGAGTATTTAGGAGGCAGGGACTGCTATGCATTCACTTCTGATAAAAACTGGAAATGACATCATAGGAATCTGCCTATGATTTGCAAAAAGCCCACAGTTTTGCCATCTCACTGCTGCAGTGGTGGCGTGTCCCCCCCCCCCCCATTCCCTTCCCATTTCGTAGGAACATAAGAGAAGGATGTTGGATCAGGTCAATGGTCCATCCAGTCCAACACTCTCACCGTTTTCGCACACAGCTTACCTCGCAGTCACAATCCTGTTCCCTCCGCAGCGTCTGGTTGGATTTTCTACCATCTGCGCCGAAGTTACAGGAAGTGCCGCAGCTTTTGCATAGCAAACGTAAACCGCTAAAACCCAGTTTCACACAGTGGCCAAAAAACCCAGGTGCCATCAGGAGGTCCATCAGTGGGGCCAGGACACTAGAAGTCCTCACACTGTTGCCCCTCCCAAGCACCAAGAATACAGAGCATCGCTTGCCCCAGACAGAGAGTTCCAACAATACACTCTGGCTAATAGCCGCTGATGGACCTCTGCTCCATATGTTTATCCAATCCCCTCTTGAAGCTGGCTATGCTTGTAGCCACCACCACCTCCTGTGGCAGTGAATTTCACATGTTAATCATCCTTTGGGTGAAGAAGTACTTCCTTTTATCCGTTCTAACCCGACTGCTCAGCAATTTCGAGTGTCCATGAGTTCTTGTATTGTGAGAAAGGGAGAAAAGTAGTTCTTTCTCCACCTTCTCTATCCCATGCATAATCTTGTAAACCTGGCAACCCTACCTCCCCAACCCTACCCTAGTTGCTAGAAAGGACCTTCCACCTGCACTTCAGGTGCCAACAGGTAACCAACATGGTTGCTGGTAGGTCTGGCAAAGCTGGGGTGAGTACTATAACATAGGGGAGAAGAAATCTTTGGAGCGCTGTAGTGTCTAGTGCAATGTTGCCAGGTCCTTCCTAGCAACTGGGGTAGGGTTGGGGAGGTAGGGTTGCCAGGTCTAAGTTTTGGGGGATGGAGCCTGGGAAGGACAAAAATCTCAGTGGGGTAAAATGCCATGGAGTCCACACTCCAAAGCACCCGTTTTCTCCAGAGGAACTGATCTCTAGTCTGGAGATATGCAGTAATTCTAGGGGATCCCCATGTCCCACCTGGAGGGTGGAATCCCTACTGTCTAGCCCAGTCCATACTTTATGTTGCATGCTCAACGCCTCCAAAATTAGCAGCTCAATTGCTATCTAACAGTATTTTCTCTTTCCTAAGTGATATTCAACCACTTTAGCTCTTTAAAAAAAAAAAGATTATATTTACATATGACTTTCTGCCAGTGTATCCAAGGTGATTTACAAACTGAAATACTGGAACAAAAAAAAAAAAAGGTACAGAAGCCACAGGCCCTCAACGTCAAGAACTGGTGAAATTCTCTGAGGCAACTGATAGGCCCTTCAGGAAATAACGGTAGGATCTCTGTGACCTGGGATTCTCTTTTGTTTTCACTTCAGGCCACGGACGCAGGAAGGTGGGAAAAAGGCTGGCTCAGGCGGCCTCAGGAATTGAGGCAACCTTTTTTCTCTTGAGCTCCCTTATCAGCCAAGTTGCAACTTCTGGGAAAAGCAGATTGAACTTTCAGAGAACACTGACGAGTTCTACTACTTAGTGTCAGCATGAGAAAAGGATAAGTTGTCAATCTGACAGAAATTCAAATCGTGAGGTGAGAGTCTCATCAGCCAAGTTCTATTTATGCTCCACAAAAAGTTTTGGAATTACGATTGATGTTTTTGAGGTTAAAAAAAAAAGAAGAGTCAAGGTAGCATAATAGATTTGGGAGGGAGGGAGTGTGTTTAGGAAAGAAAAGACTGCCTTGAGGCGGATCGGCCTCTAGTCTACTCAGTTGGGAGCAGACTCTAATGAGCGCCAGAGAAGCAGACTTCTCTGTATGCTACAGTCAAGCCCAGAGGGCCCTTCACTTCTCTCTGACAGGCCACAAAGTCCTGTTGACGGTGTCACGCTTTGCCCACCCATTCCTTTGTCTGCACTAGCTTTTCATGGTACTTGACCTGCCTCGAATCAAAGCAGCATTTGATAAAAAAAAATGTCTTTAATTCCCACAGAAAGGAATTTTTTTTTTAATAAACACAAGAAAAAGAGGAAATGGAATTGAAAGACTTCACATATGGTGAGTCTCTGAATGAATCTTCTGCTTATGTTACAGTTCCAGGATGGGAAACTTCTGGAGATTTGGGGGTGGAAGCTTTGGAAGGTGGGGTTTAGGGAGGAGAGGGGTCTCAGAAGTTTATAATAGCATAGAGTTTGTCCCTCCAAAGCTGCCATTTTCTTCTAGGGGAACTTATCTCTGTCATATGGAGATCAATGGTACTTTTGGGAAATATCAGCTGTGTCCAGACCGCCAGCTCAGGGCAGCAGCATGCCGACCTGGAAGTGAGGTGGCGGAAATGGAAGTGCCCTGGAGTGTCGAGACAGTGTGCGGCCTGCAACCAGAACAGGGATGGGCTGCAGGCATCCTAGAGGAGCTTCCAGAGTGCTCATGCACCTGTCTGCCACTCCCCAGGTGCTTCCCGAGTACTTCCTGGCCATCCAGATGACCAGGGAGGTGCCTTGGAGGCAGGACCAGATTAACAAATAGGCCGAGTAGGCATCGGCCTATGGGCCCCCTCACCTTAAGGGGCCCAAGGCTGGCTCCCCCCCCCCCCCCCGTTTCCCCTGGTTGTTAAGGTTTGTTTTGTGTAATAAAATTGGTTTATTAAAATTGTTGGTTGGTAAAATTTAAAATGTGTTAGACACTTTGCGTGGGGGCCCCCAAGATTTCGACTGCCTAGAGTAGGGGTGTCGAACTCATTTCTTATGAGGGCCAGATCTGACATAAATGAGACCTTGTCGGGACAGGCCATGTGTGTCATAAAATGTAAGGCCAGGTTTAGGGTTGCCAAGTCCCATTTTTAAAATATCTGGGGACTTTGGGGGTGGAGCCAGGAGACTTTGGGGGTGGAGCCAGGAGACACTGGGGTGGAGCTAGGGGGAGGGGGGGAAACGGCGCCGGGGAGCGTCGCTGTGCTGCCGTGGCTGCTCCTCCGAGATGGGCTCAGGCTGGGCCCATCTCGGAGGAGCAGCTGCCGGGGGGGGGGGCGTTGCGGCGGCGTCCCGCGCTCCGCCTCTGCATTGGAATGGGGGTGTGTGGAGGCGGGCCAGGAGCGTGGCGAGCCGCGAGTCCGAGTCCTAGAGGGGCCCGGATTCGCGGCTCGCCATGCTCCTGGCCTGCCTCCACCCTCCCCTTCTCTGGTTTGGCTGCTCCTCCGAGATGGGCTCAGGCTGGGCCCATCTCAGAGGAGCAGCTGCCGGGGGGGGGGCGGCAGCGTTGTGCGCTCCGCTCAGCCTCTGGGTTGGAATGGGGGGGTGGAGGCAGGCCAGGAGCGTGGCGAGCCGCGAGTCTGGGTCCTAGAGGGGCCCGGATTCGCAGCTCGCCATGCTCCTGGCCCGCCTCCACCCTCCCCTTCTCTGCTTTGGCTGCTCCTCCGAGATGGGCTCAGCCTGGGCCCATCTCGGAGGAGCAGCGGCGGGGAGGGAGGGGGCGGCAGCAGCGTGGCAGCGTCGCCCGCTCTGGGATGGGGTGCCCGCCGTTTCTCCCCCTCCCCCCACTTCTGTTTTTGGGGGGAGCGGGGGAAGAGGGTGGAAAACCTGGCATCCCCCGCCAGAGCGGGAGGGTTGGGAAGGCTAGCCAGGTTGCAGAGATATAAACTTTATAAAGGACACAAACACAATTAAAGACTTAAAAATTAAATAAAACATTCTTAAAACATTAGCAGTCATTGGTCTTAAAAGTGCTTTCTTTGTATCTCTCACATGTAGTTCAGGGAACTGGGCAAAGGAAGCTCTGGCTCTTTCCCTCCCTCCCCAGGGGACCAGAAGGGGGAGGATCCTCAGCCAATAGAAGGAAGAAAGGTTTGGATCAGTAGCTCTGCTGTGCATTTGAGAGAGCCTGGCAAAGCAAGCTCTCCTTCCCTGCCTTTCCTCAGCCAATGGAGAAAATCAAGGCTCTGCTCTGTAGCTCCTGTGTGATTGAGCAAGCCTTGCAAAGCAAGCTGAGATGCAGAAGGAAGCAAGAGAGAGGGAGAAGGAAGCAGATGACAGCCAGTTGCTTGGGGCCTGATAGGAGCCCTCTGGGAGCCTCATTCGGCCCCCAAGCAGCATGTTTGACTCTCCTGGCCTAGAGGCCTCCAGAGTTTAATCTGGCACTGCTTGGAGGTGCCTCAGAGTTTTGGTACCACTTCAATAGTGGTGCCTTTTTGAGCTGACTGGACTGCAGGTAAGGACGGAGTGAGGGAGGGGGTGAGACAGGAAATAAATGGATGGATCCTTTGAGCAATGCACATAGCAGAAAAATGGAGCTCTGAGTCTCTTTGAAAGTTCTGGGCATGGTAGGGGGACATGGGTGCCCTAGCATATATTCAGATACTATATATGAAACTTTTTAAAAAAATAAGAACATAAGAGAAGCCATGTTGGATCGGGCCAATGGCCCATCCAGTCCAACACTCTGTGTCACACAGTGGCCCAAAAAAACCCCAAGTGCCATCAGGAGGTTTACAAGTGGGACTAGAAGCCCTTCCACTTTGCCCCCCCCCCCCCCCGCAAGCACCAAGAATAGAGCATCACTGCCCCAGACAGTTCCAATAAAATACTGTGTCTAATAGCCGCTGATGGATCTCTGCTCCATATATTTATCCAATCCCCTCTTGAAGCTGGCTATACTTATAGCCGCCACCACCTCCTGTGGCCATTCACTGTTTCCTTAGCAGAGAAAAAATTGCTACCATGTACTGTGATGCTCCCTTGGGGAATATAGCATAGGGAAGAAGCCCGTTCCCTCATCACCCTCCTCCTTCCTGTCTTTTGCTGATGGCTTTAGCCAGCATTTCTGTCAAGTGCTCCTAATCAATAGTATGCTCTATCTCTTTGCAGCATCCCAGTTTTGCATTAAATGCTAAACAGTGCATTCTGAGCAGCATGAGGAGCAGACAACACAATTCATCTGTCTGAGATATGCAAAAGATGACCTTATGGAGGGTGTCAGGCATTACCCTGAACCCTCAATAAACCATTTCTCAATTTGTACATGCCTTGTCCGCGTCACAGCTCATCTGACATGCTTAATTACCTCCTCTGCACAGCAGCGAAAATCTCACGGCTAATATTAAATATCACTTAATGTTTTTTTCAGAACTCGATCCGCTTAACCGTATCGTTCTGACAGAATGTGGTTAATACGAAGGAAGAACACTGATTTAGAACCAAGGGCAGTTAAACAACAAATGTAACTCGAAACACATTCATTGGTAACGATGGGGCTGCCACACATCTTATGGAAAAGGGAAGTCTGTTGGAACATTACATAAATCAGTTTTTAAAAAAAATCACACCCAGGCCCTGTACAAACTTTCCAGTTAAGATGACTCTTGTGGCTGAGAAACAGCAGTCCCTACTGTATTTCTAAGTCATGTCAATATAAAAAAAAACAAGGGTCTAAATCACGGGTGTCAAATATGTGACCTGGGGGCCCCCGAGCAACTGTCTCTTGTCTGCTTGCTTGCTTCTCCCTCTCTCTTGCTTTCTTCTGCATCTCAGCTTGCTTTGCAAGGCTTGCTCTGTTGCACAGGAACTACAGAGCGAAACCTCAATTTTCTCCGTTGGTTGAGGCTCTTCCCCCCTCCTGGTCCCCTGGGGAGGGAGGGAAAGAGCCAGAGCAAGGATAAATCCAAGAATAAAACTTTGCCCAGTTCCCTGGATCCCATGGGAGAAATACAAAGAAAGCACCTTTAAGACCAACAAATGCTAATGTTTTAAGCATGTTTTATTTTAAGGTTATATATATATATATATATATATATATATATATATATATATATATATATATATATATATATATATATATATATATATAGTTGTGTTTGTGTCCTTTAAAAAGTTTATATCTCTGCTACCTACTCTTAAATAGGTACACACATGGCCCAGCCCAACACGGCCTAACATAACCCGACAAGGTCTCATTTCTGTCAGATCAGGCCCTCATAACAAATGACTTTGACACCCCTGGTCTAAATACATGTTATGTTTTCCTCAGATTCTATCTGGCTTTAGCTCAGGTCCTGACTAACAGGCATGTACTCTGAGCGCTGTGCTTGACACTCAGTTTCTAGGAATATGGAGGCCTGGTTCATATTAGAATAGGTTTGCCAACTCCAGTTGGCAACTGGAGATAGCACAATTGGTTTCCAGACTACCAAGTCCAGTTCCCCTAGAGAAAATGGATGCTTTGAAGGGTGGACTCTAAGGCATTATTCCCTGCTGAAGTTGCTCCCCTCCCCAAATCCTGTCTACCCCAGGCTCCGCCCCCAAAATGTCCAGGTATTTCCCAACCTAGATCTGACAGCCCTATATCAGGGCCACAGCAAGCTGGTGAAGGGAGCTTAAGCCATCCCTCTTCTACTGATCTCCCAACCTCAAACAGCCTCAATCAGCTACTCTGCCCTTGGGAAAACTTATTTACTGAACATGTTGATGTCTTCATTGAAGCCATAATAGGACAGCGACTAGGGGTGGAATTCTAACAGGAGCTCCTTTGCATATTGGTCCATACACCCCTGATGTAGCCAATCCTCCAAGAGCTTACAAAAAAGAGCCTTGTAAGCTCTTGGAGGATTGGCTACATCAGGACTCTCAGAGAAATATGCCTTATGCTAGAGGAAGGTTAGTAGAACAGATCTGTAGCACCAAACTCCAGGAATCCCCACTCCTAATCCAACACTCTAACAACTACCCTGTACTGCAGTCTGCTCCACCACTCTGGTGCTTCATACAAGAATACATTTCCCTCCCTTCCTGCAGATTCCGACATCTTTACCTGCTGAAGATCTCTGGTGGCCGTAAGCCCTTGCAGCTTCTCACAGAGGGCTACAGAATCTGAATGTGACGTTGAGCTGTTCATAATATGGTTGATAAAGACAATATTTGTTGTTGAGATCAAAAGAAAATGTAGTGGGGGGGGAGAATATACTGCAGGAGAAGGTGAGAGAGAAATGTACAATGTGCGAATGAATGATAAGATCTGTTTAGCACATCACAGGACGTTGCTATCTTATCGTTCATAGAAATTATGCAGAAGCACCGCAGAGAGTGTGGAACAGTTGGTAGATTTCATCCAGTCTACCATAGCACAGTCCCTCATCGAGATGTGCAAATGAAAACATTAAGGTAGATTGAGACATGAAAATCACAGGCAATTCCACGCTGAACAATTGACCTGACATAATGTTAGCGAGCGGAGGACCGCAAATGCTCTGCCAGTAAACAACGAAATCCCATGTGGTGACAATCTGGCAACTGCCCCTGCAGAGAAAACATGAGAGTTGACAAGTAGCTGAAGGTTTGACATCCGGACAGGATCTCTTGTAGCACCGCCTGGTATTTCAGGAAATCTCTCTCACACACATCTCTGTTCATTCCTGCCCTTCCCCCCAAGGAGTTGAGGTAAGCATATGTCAGCATTTCGCCACTGTTTTATCCTTGCAACAACTCTGTGAGGTCGGCAAGGCAGAATTTATGACTCTACCGGCAAGCTCCATGGTGGAGCAAATTGGATTTCCCGGATTCTAGTCTAACACCCTAACCCCTACATGACACTAACTCCTCAGCATCAGTAAATACACTCACTCCTAAGGAATGCATTTCACACATGAATAGGCTCAGACACCCTGGGGACAGTTCCCACCCACCCCCCACCCCCACCATTGAAGTTCAGGTGGTGGTGGTTTTCCAGACCACATGGTTTTTCAAGACCCATTCCAAACTGAGCCAAGGAGGTTTAATTCATCACTAATTAATATGTAGGGGTGACCTAATGAATATGCAATAGATGGATAGATGGATGGATGGATAGATAGATAGATAGATAGATAGATAGATAGATAGATAGATAGATAGATAGATAGATAGATAGATAGATAGATAGATAGATAGATAGATAGATAGATAGATAGATAGATAGATAGATAGATAGATAGATAGATAGATAGACAGATAGATAGATAAGAGAGAGAGAGGGATGGATGGATGGATGGATGGATGGATGGATGGATGGATGGATGGATGGATGGATGGATGGATGGATGGATGGATGCAATTGGGGAGGGGCGGTGGCTCAGTGGAAGAGCATCTGCTCAGTAAGCAGAAGGTCTCAGTTTCAATCCCTGGCGTCTCCAACTAAAAAGGGTCCAGACAAATAGGCATGAAAAATCTCAGCTTGAGACCCTGGAGAGCCGCTGCCAGTCTGAGTAGACAATACTGACTTTGATGGACCAAGGGTCTGATTCAGTAAAAGGCAGCTTAATATGTATCATCTACACAGACAGAGAGAACCACCGTGGTGTTGTGGTTAAGAGCAATGGACTCTAACTTGGAGAACTGGGTTCGATCTTGATAATTACTTAATTTAATCAGACACATACACACAATGCTGTGTTATGCTGAATCAGACCACTAGTCCATCAAGAGTTGGATTGTATTTATTTTTAGTGTTGTGGTGCGGTTTTTGGAAAGTTTTGGATCATATCATCCACACTGTACTGAAACAGCATATTCTGATCTAGTGTTGACATGACTATACTATAAACATTTCCTCCTCGGACCATTCAAAAATGATGTTACCTCTTTTGGTCTTCTGCACACATATCATACACAAGGGTAAACAAAGATAGTGTTGAGCCAGCAATGGGAACTCAAATGTCTCTTGTCAGTAATGGCAAAACCCGCCATTGCCAGTGGACAGGCTCCATTCGCTCATGTCATATGTAGGTAGGGCCTGGACTGGAGATAATTGATATATGCATCACTCTCTGGGGGTCTGGAAATCCAGACTTGCAAAAGACCACAGGATTAGTATGGATGCTGCTTCTGCTGCTGAGCCACACTCCTTTAAAGGGCTACCGCTGTCCTAAGAGAGAATCAGTGGTGTCCCAAGACAGTTCAGAAAGGTTGTCATAGCTAGCCACAGAGCTGGCTGGCCAGCACTTCTACTTGCCTCTTGCAAAGGGAGAGATCCTCATGAGAGGCCAAAGGGAATCGGGGACATACACGGCTTACGAGTGAACTGTAAGGGCCAGGAAGAAAGGTGAGGAGGATGCTGCCAGGTGTTTTCCTCTGGCTACATGGGCCAGAGACAGGGAGAAAGCAAGGATATGGTGGCTGAGAACCATTTTTGCTCTTTGTGCTTAGGCATTTCAGGGCTTTTTTTGCAGCAGGAATTCCTTTGCATATTAGGCAATACCCCCCCCCCCCCGATGTAGCCAATCCTCCAAGAGATTACAGGAGGCCCTGTAAGAAGAGCCCTGTAAGCTCTTGGAGGATTGGCTGCATCAGGGGGAGTGTAGCCAAATATGCAAAGGAGCTCCTGCTACAAAAAAAGCCCTGGGCATACTTACTTTTCCATTGGCCAGCATATAGGAACAAAGACACATACTTCAAGGAACATAAATGGACCATGTCAAAACTCTGTGACTCAGAATTTATGAGGTCACTGATGACCCGGTTGATGGAGCTTAAGCCTTAACTTGCCCATGCTCATGCAGTTTTAATAGTGTCCTGTTTTATTTTCTAATATACTTTGTATTAAATATTTACTTGGGGTGAGGAAAGGTAACATGTGGCATAAGATATTGTTTTAAGCTAAAGTAACATCCACCCTAGCGGAAGAAAACTAGTTTAATAAGAGCCATTCGCCAATAGAAAAATTCATATTTAAAATTTAATTCAAAGTGTTTGAAACCTTTACTGATGTTCCTGGGCAAGTGAAAGGAGAACATACCTATTTACTGCTCATCAAAACAGACCCTTATCCAGAGACAGTGTGTACGTTTATGTCCCTTTCAGATTAATGGAAAAGCTAAATCAGGGGTATCAAACATGCCCCCAGGTGTTGAATCAGGCTCCCAGAGGGCTCCTATCAGGCCCCCAAGCAACTGGCTGTTATCTGCTTCCTTCTCCCTCTCTCTTGCTTCCTTCTGTATCACAGCTTGCTTTGCCAGGCTTGCTCAATTGCACAGAAGCTACAGAGCAAAACTTCTATTTTCTCCATTGGCTGAGGCTCCTCCCCCTCCTGGGGAGGGAGGGAAAGAGCCAGAGCTTCCTTTGCCCAGTTCCCTGGATCCCATGGGAGAAATACAATGACAGCACCTTTGAGACCAACTAATGCTAATGTTTTTAAAGAGCCCCAAGGCGCAGAGTGGTAAAGCTGCAGTACTCCAGTCGGAGCCCTCTGCTCACGACCTGAGTTCGATCCCAGCAGAAGCTGGTTCAGGTAGACGGCTCCAGATTGACTCAGCCTTCCATCCTTCCAAGGTCGGTAAAATGAGTACCCAGCTTGCTGGGGGGGGGGGGAGTGTAGATGACTGGGGAAGACAATGGCAAACCACCCCGTAAAAAAAGCCTGCCGTGAAAACGTTGTGAAAGCAATGTCACCCCAGAGTCGAAAATAACTGGTGCTTGCGCAGGGGACTACCTTTACCTTTTTAATGCTAATGTTTTAAGTATGTTTTAAGTTTTTTTTAAAAAAAATCTTTAATTGTGTTTGTCTGTGTCCTTCATAAAGTTTATATATCTGCTACCTAATCTTAAATCGGTACATTCATAGCCTGGCCTGACATGGCCCAGCCCAAGCTCTGCCCGACAAGATCTCATTTATGTCATATCCAGCCCTCATAACAAATTAGTTTGACATCCCTGAGCTAAATGATTAAGCTGCTAGATTTCAATGGGATTTTGGTGTGACTAACACCTGGATTGGGACAGACTTAATATTCCCTTATGCTAAGGTTTATCCAATAGCTTGTGCCCAATACAACATCAAGAAGAAGAGCCAGTCTGGTTCAGTGGTTAGAGTTTCAAACTGGGAGAAGGAGGCTCAGATCCCATTCTGCCATGAAGCTTGCTGGGTGACCTTAGAGCAGGGGTCCCCGATCATTTTGAGCCTGCAGGCACCTTTGGAATTTTACGAGGGGGGCAGTGAGCACCACTCCAAAATGGAATTCAATCTGAAAAGATATCCAAAATGGCAGCCACAGAAGGTGGGGCCAAATCTCAAAAGGCTGTTGCAGGAGGTGGAGCCACATGGAACGTCTTGCTTGCTTTGCCCCCCACCCAAAAAAAAACAGAAGGAAAATAAAAAGGAATGAAGGAGATTCCAAGTGAAGGTTGGGAGGGAGAAAGAGAAGCAGAATTTTAAAAGATGGTAAGTCTGAAGAGGGAATGGAACCACACACTGACTAAGGAACCCTGAGTGCTTACTGGCCCTCCTATCCCTCCGGTAGTTTCCTGCAGCTGCTATTGCAGCCATGCAAAATTCTTTCCTTTGAATGACAGCAGCCAGTAACAAGCCCCGCCTTACAATGGCCCTTTCTACGGAGTTGAAACCCTTCAGATCAAGCCTGGAGAGATATCTGAATTACAACTAATGTCCAGATAGCAGTTCCCTTGGAGAAAATGGCTGCTTTGGAGGGGGGACTCCATTGTAGCCTACTGAGGTCCTTCCCTTCTGCAAACCCCATTTCCCCTGGATATACCTCAAATCAGAAAATTCTCAACTCAGAGTTGGCAACCCTACCCCCCCCCCAATGTTTTGAAAAATACTGGTGGGCAGCATGGTGCCCATGGAGAATCCTACCTTACATGGATCAGTCTCTCAGCCTAACCTACCTAAAAGGGTGTTATCAGGATTGTTGTGTATGCGAACTCATGTTCACATTCCTTTACCAGTGTTCCTGCCTGGCTCATTGGAGCCTTGAGGACTTAGCTTGGAGCAGTAGGATCCAAATCCCTGCTGCCCTGGTCCAATCACAGGCCCCCTGCTGGTTCAAATGACCCAATGGTATTCTGGCATGGGAACTTGGGCTGTATATAATTGGCCCCATTGACCCTGTTCAGTAGTCTTCTTTAGCTACAAGTTACCATGCTGAAACTCAATAAAGAGCTATGATCACTGCAACCGCGTCTCCTCTGTGCATTGAACCCACTATATTATAAGGATAATATAAGGGAGGGGAGTAAGTTGTCTTGAGATCCTTGGAGAAAAAGGGCAAATAAAAGGTACAGCAGATAAAAACACCACTGATTCCCCCGCTTTCCTCTCTATCCTTGCAGTCCTCGTGGACGACTGAAAAGGGGGCAATTTCATTCCCTTCAACCCACCCAGAAATTCATCCATATTGCCCCACAACCCCAGGAAATAATCTTCCTACTGGTTAAAAGGGAAATTAGGTGGGACTGACTTAAAGATCCGGTTGGATCCAATCCTCCGGGTTTTTTCCCCCCCAAGAATATAAATGGAACAAACAATTCTAACAACTTTCAAGTTCAAGTCAAAGTCGTACGTTTAGCTATCTTTAATACAAACCCATAGGCAAAAGAGGAGGGCGAAATGAAATGTTTTTTTCATGTACTGAAATGAAAAAAAAAGAACAGCGAAATCCAACAGTGACCTTCAGGTATATTCCAGCACATACTCGGAAGGGTAGTGAAAAGACTCCATCGCCCATAAAAGATGTCCCAAGGGGTACTGATATCAAATAGTTTGTCCTTTCATCTGTGAACTCAAAATTCCTGCACGTGTTTTGAGATTTTACGTTGCGAGAGTCCCTAATCTTTTAATAGAGTCATTGACAACCTTTTATCTGTCCCAACACACATTCCTGATGATCTGAACTGTTAAAGACTATCTTCTGTAGGAACACAGGCAAGAATCACTAATATTGAGATATCGCTTGAATCTGTCAGCTGATTCATACCTTAATTTACTACCCCCCCACACACACACACATACACAGGAGTGCATTTGATTGTCACACTGCAGACTGCGCCTCTTCACTGTTTTTAGTTGTTTACTAAAGCTAAGTTTTGGAGCCCCTTTGTATAAATAACATGATTGTCATCTTTTCTTTTCAATCTGAAAAACACACTCAAATGGATAATCGAAACATGTGAACTGGCAAATCCTTGATACACAGCCAAACAGTAAGACCACATGAGGGCTGGGGGGAAGAAGAACTGGTTGGATTGTGAAGGCTGCAGTATCCAGCACAGTTAGCTCACTAGCCTGGAGAGGAGGCGGCTGAAAAGTGATATGATCACCATCTTCAAGTACTTGAAGGGCTGTCATATAGAGGATGGTGTGGAGTTGTTTTCTGTGGCCCCAGAAGGTAGGACCAGAACCAATGGTTTGAAATGAAATCAAAAGAGTTTCCAGATCAACATTAGGAAGAACTTCCTGACAGTTAGAGCGATTCCTCAGTGGAACAGGCTTCCTCAGGAGGTGGTGGGCTTTCCTTCCTTGGAGGTTTTTAAACAGAGGCTAGATGGCCATCTGACAGCAATGAAAACCCTGTGGATTTAGGGGGATGTATTTGTGAGTTTCCTGCATTGTGCAGGGGGTTGGACCAGATGACCCTGGAGGTCCATTCCAACTCTATGATTCTATGCAATTCAAATAAGAAGAGCTCTTCTGGATCAGACCAAAAGGCCATCTAGTCGAGCATCCTGGCTCACACAGTTGCCAACCAGTTTCTCTGAAGGGCCAACAACATGGCATAGAAGTTGACACCTTCCCCTGATATTGCCTCCTGGCTCTGGGATTTAGAGGCTTAGTGCCTCTGAATGTGGAGGTTCCCTTCAGTCATCCTAGTGTACCTTCCACTCTCCTGCCTAACAATCTCCCTACCTGAGCTGACATTCCTTTATCTCTGGCTAGCAACTGATGGCTGACCTTTCCTGCCTTTCTGATCCAACTAAGCATCTTCTGTGTGTTTCTATGAGCTGTTGTGGTGCTGGAGAAGACTCTTGAGAGTCCCTTGGACTGCCAGAAGACCAAATCAGTCAGTCCTAAGGGAAATCAACCCTGACTGTTCCCTAGAAGGTCAGATGCTGAAGCTGAAGCTCAAATACTTTGGCCACCAAATGAGAAGGGAGCACTAACTGGAGAAGACCCTGTATGCTGGGAAAGACAGAAGGCAAAAGAAGAAGGGGACAGCAAAAGATGTGATGGCTGGACAGCATTACTGATATAACTAACATGAATTTGAGTGGACTTCGGAGGATGGTTCAAGAGAGGAGGGCCTGGCGTGACTTGGTCCATGGGATTGCAAAGAGTCGGACTTGACTGTCCGACTGAACAACAAATGAGCTGTTGCACAACCCCCTCTTCCCTTCCTGTATCCTCCTCAGTTAATTGAGATGAAATTAATAGTAAACCTTAACCCATCATGGCTCTTCCTGACACCCATGAAAAGCCATTCTCACCTTTTTTCTTGAACTGGGAATCCATTCAGGCATCCAGGAAAGACCCATCAATGATCATTAGGGTCAATCATAGCCCAGGAATGGGTCTCCTCTCCACCAATGTTCCCTCCAAGCTACAGAGTCTTGTGAGCAAAAATTCTGCTTTGTGAGCTACTGGCATTAAAGTTGGGAGCTACTGCATAAATTATTGTGCTCTGGGGTCATCCTTCCTGAGCTAAGACACAAATGTGTGAGCTGGAGGCTAAAACTCTTGTGAGCTAACTCATGCTAACTTAGAGGGAACACTGGTCTCCACCCCACCAAACACTATATAAACTGAGAGCAAACCACACCTTTCTGTTCAACCTGTGGGTGCCAGGATAGGTTGTACCCCCATTACTCTTAGTAATCGGCCTCTTGGACGTGGCACGATGGCTGTGCATGTCCCCATCTTCTCTTTTCCATGGACTTCTGCACACCTGGACAGGTAATATCACCTCTGTAACAATCCCTGAAATCCCTATATTTCCTTGGAGGATGGCTGGATCCACACCAATGGGCTAAGAGATGTCAGAAATGTTCCTTCTTTTCATGGACTGCAGCCCTCACAATTAATTAATGGGCCCAATCACAGATTTATGTTCAATATTCAATATTGAACAAGGTGTATTACCGAGAAGACGCTATCGGAAGGACCTTAGCGTCTCCTCCCAATGCCATTTTTTCAAAGCCAGTTTACATATTCAGCCAAGAGTGATCAAGTGTTGAATAACCGTAACTCCCGAGGTTTTTTCAGGAGGTGGTGGGCTCTCCTTCCTTGGAGGTTTCTAAACAGAGGCTAGATGGCCATCTGACAGCAATGAGGACCCTGTGAATTTAGGGGGAGGGATTTGTGAGTCTCCTGCATTGTGCAGGGGGTTGGACTAGATGACCCTGGAGATCCCTTCCGTGATTCTATGAACTGCTCATTGCATATGCATGGGTGAACTGACCGACACTGCACATTATTCCTAGCAAGGCGAAGCAACCTGAGCTCCCATCTACTTTCCAACAGTGACAGAAGGTTGGGAGAATTGTTCATGGCAAGATTGTTTAACCTGATGCGATGCATGCGATAAACATTCTTGGCTTAAACTGCAGGGAAGTACCTTAATTATGTCTGTACAACAACTGCAAATCACATACGGGGTGGGAGGGAGAAAGGGAGGGAGGGAGGGAGAGCATCTTTACATTCAAGGCCATGAACGAGCATTGATTCTAATGGGAAGATCTAATGTGAAAAAAAAGCCTACCTTTAGAGTACGGAATTGTAATTTAAAATGAAATCTAAATTTCCCAAGTGATTTTACTGGTATTCCACAGCGGCAAATAGGATTCTCTTCCAATTTTAATAACCAAGAGTCCTCACGTTTAAAAAAAGAAAAGAAAAGAAAAGAATGGACATTGCCTATTAAAAAATAAATAGAATTAAAATTGTCATGGTTTCTTCATACTGTTATTGGAAGGGGAAGCTGTATAATTCATAGGGATAATGCCAAGCTTAATGTCCTGCCATTTCAACATCTCCCTGCATTTATTATGAGTCTAACAGATTGGTTTTCCTTATCACAACTTGGTATGCATTAGAACTTCCACATGTAACTTTTGCTAAAGTATTTTAATTAAAATGGGACTGTTTACATTTGTTTATAGTCCATTAATATTCCAGCATGCATAAAATTTTTACTAAATAATATTAAATAATTAAGAAGGAATACATTATTGATTGGTTCGGAAGCATCTTCTCCAATAACGTAAAGCGTGGCACCCGTCCCGTTATTGCAAAGTCAAGTTGGCAAATGAATTGCCTTGTAGACGCAGCAAATATCAAATTTACTGAGCTGGCTGGGGACTTGGTTAGAACTTAGAGGGATGTCTTTGGATTCCTCCAGTGCAAGTCTGTAGAAAAGAAAGAGCTCAAAACAACACCTGCAAGACACACCTGGTGTCTTGTCAGCATTTAATTTCTAGAAGTTGTAAGGTTGATTAAGGTGTACCTCTAAGGTATACCTTTGAGAAGCAACAGTAAAACTCCTAACTTTCAGAAATAAGACGATGATGAGAAACCAGATTCCCCAACTCCACTGGCAGCATCACAGATTAATGCCCATTGTTGTAATGTATAAGATGCCCTCTTTTATTTATTTTTTTCATGCATATTCATGGTAAATTTTTGCATATGTTTTCCTTGTGGGTTCTCAGTTGCTGTTCATTTTTATGCCACTTTTTACACTGTTTAGATACGATATGCCATTTTAATGCTACACCAATATTATTTTACACCATTGCTATGCAAAACCAAGCATCACATTTAACTGTAATATTTAGTGTAATAGTGTAATATTTAGTGTATTTAACTGTAATATATTTAGTATATTATACATTTAACTGTAATATATTTAGTATATTTAGCAGGGATGGGAAGGACACCAACAGTTCTGTGTCCAATGTAGAAAACTCATTTCAGCAATTAGAACTTCAGGAATTAAAACAGTGTCTTCACAAAATGTAGTAATATCCCTGTTCTCTAGTCCAGGGGTATCATGTCAACCATGTCCCACAGGATGGATCCAGCCCCCACAGAAGAGGAAGACTGAAGATTTATACCCCACCCTTCTCTCTGAATCAGAGTCTCAGAGCAGCTTACAATCTCCTTTACCTTCCTCCCCCACAAAAGACACCCTGTGAGGTGGATGGGGCTGAGAGAGTTCTTACAGAAGCTACCCTTTCAAAGACAACTCTTGAGAGACCTATGCCATTCCAGCAGCTGTAAGTGGAGGAGTGGGGAATCAAACCCAGTTCTCCCAGATAACCACTACACCAAACAGGGTTCAGATCCGACTCAAGAGCAACTTCCTGCTCCTGCACCTTTTCCAGCACTGCTGCTGCAGTCACACCTTAGTTTGCTTCCCCCCGCCAGCTCCTTCAATGCTCTTTGCTTCCTGTTTCCTGCCTCTCGCTTCCCTCCCCATCTTATATTCAGAGTTCCATGGCTCCTTCCCACTTCATGTGGAAGAGACTCAAAGACAAAACTCTCTCTCTCTCTCTCTCTCTCTCTCTCTCACACACACACACACACACACAGAGATTTTGCTTCCCTCTCCAGGGCTGTTCCTCCTCTTTTGGGAAGGAAGGAAGGGGGAGGAGAGAGAGAACACAGTTGGAGTCCCATGGCAGCTTTAAGACCAACAACAATTGTATTCCAAGTATAAGCTTTTGTGTGCCAGCACACTTCTTCTTCAGAGGGAGGGAGGGTGGCTGAATTCTTCTGACCAGCACAATTTACATTGAGGAGATTGTTTTGGTTTATTCTGGGGGAAAAAAATAAGATTGGATTTCTCTGTTCCTATCTGGATTTCTTTTCTTTCAAAAAGACCCTGATTAAGAATTAGAATACTTGGATTGGTCCTTACCTTGAAGAGTGGGGTGATTTCAGATGCCAAATGATAATAGCACATTGTGGGAATGAGACAGGAAAACTAGCTCTCAGCTCCTGGAGGTTACATCATCTTGAACTTCATTCACAATTGCAATTCAGCAGTCTCTTTTCCCCTTTGAAATTTCTTTGCAAGAGCACAACTGCTCTTAGGTCAGCAATTGAATGTTGTGGTTTCTAATGCCAGTCACATATTCTCAATCTAATCTATTTCACAGAGTTTTTGTGGGGTTACAAATGGAAGTCAGGAGAATTATGTAAACTGCTATGGATCCCCGACTGGGGAGAAAGACATGACACAACTGAAGAAACAAATAAACTCAAGTAATCTGATTATACAATGCCTACTCCACAAAGACTCCACAATGATTCTTGCCATCATTTAAACATGTAAATGGATAAACAGCGCCCGGAACATCTCTGCAGCTGTTAAGTTATAGATTATATATGTTGGATTAGTTTTAAGATATGTATTAACTATGTATAATTTTAATGTTGTTTTATAATTTTAATGCTGTTTTAACCATTGTATTCTGTATAATGTTTTATTGAATGTTGTTAGCCGCCCTGAGCCTGCCTAGGCGGGGAGGGCGGGATACAAATAAAATTTAATAATAATAATAATAATAATAATAATAATAATAATAATAATAATAATAATAATAATAATAATAATAATAATAATAATAATAATAATAATAATAATAGATGACTTGTCTCAATGTGTTTGTTGACTTTCTCAAACAACACCAAAACGTTGATAAGGCAAGACTTCTTTGCAAAGAAGCCGTGCTGATCCTTCCTTAGCAAGGCTTGTTTTGTAATATTTTTAATATTTTTAATAATTCAATTTTAAAAAAAAATGCTTCCCAATTTAATCAGAGCAGAAATCAGATCAACTAACCTGCAATTGACCAGTTCTCCACTTAAAGAATCATATAAAGCCTGCAACTTTCCCTGTAATATGGAAATTGCTTTTTGTGACATTTCACATTTGTGTTAGGAGACTATAATGTCAGAATAAAGTGGATTGTTTGAATCCATTACAATCTGGTTTCAGGCCTGATCATCCAACTGAAATGGCTTTGGTCAACCTGATGGATGACCTGCATGGGGAGATGGACAGGGGAGAGTGACCCTGTTAATTCTCCTGGACATGTATGGTATTCTTCTGGACAGCTTTTCAAGGTTGGGACTGGGAGGTACTGTTCGATGGTAGTTTCAATTCTAACTTGAGGGTAGGTTTCAGAAGATGGTTCTGGATTGCTGATCTGCCCCTTGTCCTCTGGCCGACAGGGCCCTACAAAGCCCTGTTTTGTGCCCCACATGTTTCAACACCAATGTAAAAAGCCCTGGGAGAAATCATCTGGACTTATTTGTCACCAGGGGTTGTTTTGTAGAAAAATAGGCGGTGGAGCTCATCCAAGGATTGTTACGCAGCTGCACCTACTATTCAATGGACAAGGTGGGGAGGAGGAGGGGGAACCCTCAGAAAGCTTCAGGAGCTGCTCTCCTGTGAGCTCCTGCTGAATTCAAAATTGGTTTGTCACCAATATGCAGGTGGAAAACCACTTCCCAACAGCACTGAACCTGAGCTGAATAACCCATATGGAAAAGGTCATTGTTTCTATATGTCCTTGGCTCCAGGAGTCCCCCATATCCAGTTTCAGAAATGTGGCAATGTCTCAGAAGCATACACACATGTTATGAATCACCTGCAATAGGAACATAAGAGAACACTCGAAATGATCTCCCTTGGGACAATTCAATAAGAGCAGGCCTACGAACTTTGCCCAAAATCTTCCCTTGCCTCCCCTAGAACAGCCCCATCCTCTCTTGCTTCTGCCTTCTTGTCAGGAAGACTTTCAGATCAAAGAAAGAGTTTAAAAAAATGTCAATTGTCAATGTGTGTGCCATTTGCAGTTGTTAGAGATATCATTATGAAATGCTCTGAAGCAATAAGACGAGGAAAGGACAGCTTAATAGCAAAGGCAAAGCAGGCGATGTGTGTGCGTGGCAGCGTCTCTTCCGAAACAGCATTTCCCCACTGCAAATTGGGAAAGGCATCTCATTAGGATTCATTGATATATAAATGAACCTGTTTTGCATAAAGGAGGGGAAAGGAATGAGCAAAAAGAGCTCATTACTGATCTCACCAGAACTGCTGTGCAGCATTTCAATGTCACAGAAAAACATTTTTGTAGCCTATATTCTTCTGTCATTAGGTAGGAGTCAATCTTCTTTGGGGCTTCTGATTGTCCAGCAGTGGGCAGGCACCATGTTCCCTGTACGTGCAGGTGCACAAGCTTTAAAATGATCCGCTTTTTTGAAATAAGGCCTCTGTTATTTTCACCACAACTTAGCGTAGGTCAATTATGTCGCCAGGAATATAGGAGCCAAATCCTGGGGTGATTTTTTTTCCTGAGCTAAGACAAAAATGTGTGAGCCAGAGCCTTAAAAACTGTGAGTTAGCTCACACTAACTCAGCTTAGAGGGAACGCTGCTCACCATCTACCTCAAAATGCTTCTTGAATTAGAATTGTCTTAATAAAACCTTACCCCCATCATATTTTTAAAATTACTTTCTCCAAAGTGGCCACAGCGGCCTGATGAAGATTTCCGTCTGTCTGCTTTATGTGTTTTGCTTATTTTCCCTTTTTTGTGTGTGGGGGAAATTAGAAAGTTTGTCAAATCATAGAGTTCAGCGAAATTCTTACCGGGGGTTTGAACGATGGAGCTCCGAAGCAAGTATTTTTTTGGGGGGGGGGCTGGTAAAGAAAGAACACAATAAAATGTAGAGGTTCCGGAGCCCCGCTCCTGTGAGCTCCTGCCCAAAATGAGGCCTGCTTGCATCAGTGGAAGGTTTGCTCTTAAGGATAACGCTGCTGCGAGCAGAATGAATTTGCCAGATCCGACCAGTGGATTTCACTTTAAAAGGTATCCCCCTCCTCAAAAAAATGTTTTCAAAAGCCACAAAATGGGGATGCTGACTTATCGTATTGGGTACTTCCATGTGCCCTAGACCTCAGCCCTGCCTCTACCCTAGCAGACCTTCAAGGTGAGAGCAGCTGGGCGGGGCGCACTCTCCTTCAAACCTGACTTCCTTTGCAAGGGAAGGTGGGCTTGGAGGAGACCACACGCTGACATGCCACCCAGCCGCTCTCTGCTTCCTGGGTCTGTACAGACCTGAGAAGGCAAAAGCAGTGGGCGGGGGGAGACACTTGGCAGTGCCCTTGTAGGCCAGGTGGTTCCCTAGGCAACCGCCTACCTGACCTATTCCCACGCACTGGCCCTGGGCACAAGAATGGATCCACAGAACTTCATTTAAAAAGCACCCTCACAAAAAAAAAATCTTTCCAAAACGACTCCTATAAAACAGGGACACTGAGACCGATTTCGCGCTATGTTTTCTCCGGGTGGCGAGCCCTTTTGCTACCGGGGCTTCTCTCCATTTTTGCACAAGTTGCCCCAGAACTGTGAGTGGGTGTGCTGCTATTCCGCAGCAAGTGGAAACCGCTTGTAAGAGGATCTCGCTTGCTGTGGTATAGTGGCGCGCCAACTTGTGCGAAAACGGAAAGAAGCCCCAATAGCAAAAGGGCTCTCCACCCAGAACAAGCATAGTGCAAAATCGGTCTGACTTATCAGACTCAGGTACAAGAAAAGATACTGGTCAAGGCCAATGTGCAAGTATTTCTTGAGAAGCTTCAACTTCAGTTCTACGCCTGCCCCAGCAGTGACGATAAGCAAAGCTTGAATTTGGTGTGTGTTCTTGATGGAGTTTTTCAGGAACCAAAAATTAAGGGATTTGAGCACGTGTAACTTGCTTGAATATCACATTAAAAATGCATCTTTTTAAAAATGATTCTCATTTTCAACTAAAGTCAAATATAAGTGCTTTGGCACGCGGCTACGCTTTGCTAAGAATCTGAGCTCCTGCAAGTGTAATTAAAAGACTCAAACGTGATGGCAGCCGTGCATTTGCCTTTGATGAAACGTTCAGTTGGAATCAATATGCTCGTTATGACTCTTCATTACTCGAGGCCTCTAATTTGCCCTCAGCTTCACATTGTGTTGAAGGGGTCTCACACGTTCCTCGCAAGGTCAGCTTCTTTGTTATCAGCCATCTTTTTGCGAGGCTGCAACTGGAAAAGAACTGTTGTTGTGTGCTGCCAAGGATTATTATTTTTAAAAAATGACTAAAATTACTAGGTACTGTACTACTCAGACTTCAGAAGAGACTAGTCTGAGTAGAACTCAGTGAGGCAGTTCAAAAAGCAGTTAGGAAGAATACCTCAGTGACACAGAATAAGAATATGGTGGAATCTGAGGTAACAACCAGAAGGGTATCATCAAAGAGTACAAGGACCATGGCACAGAGGAGGAAAAAGCAGTTATCTGTATATTTAAATCTCATTCTTCCAGTGAATGGTCTGTTACACATTCTGATAATGTTCTTCAGTTATTCCTTTGTGTGTGCGTATCTGTTAGGGTTGCCAGTACTCAGGTCCCAACAAGGATTTCCCCAGTTTTTTGGGCTTCTCTCTGCTGGTGGCCAGCTGGCAGACAAGAGAAACCCCACCCCCAAACAGTGACATCACTGTGCAACATTCTGATGTGATGACATCACATAGACATTATCATGTTGGGGACATCGCACAATGATGCTCTGGTTTGAGAGCAGAACTCTATGGTTTGAAGCCAATTTTACCATAGAGTTTTGCCCAAAAACCAGAGTGTCACTGCATGATGTCCTCAATGTGATGACATCACTTCCAGGTGATATAATCACATTGAGAATGTCCCAGAACACCCCCCCAAATCACTCCATCAGAGTGAAAAGGGAACCTGGCAACCCATGTGTGTGTGTGATGGGTTGTCAAGTTGCTTCCAGCTTATGATGATCCTGTGAATTAACGTTCTCCAAAATGCACTGTTGTCAACAGCCTTGCAAACTGAGGGCCGTGGCTTCCTTGATTGAGTCAATCCACCTCAAGCTGGGTCTTCCTCTTTTCCAGGAGAGCCAGTTTGGTGTGGAGAGCCAGTTTGGTGTAGTGGTTAAGTGTGTGGACTCTTATCTGGGAGAACCGGGTTTGATTCCCCACTCCTCCACTTGCACCTGCTAGCATGGCCTTGGGTCAGCCATAGCTCTGGCAGAGGTTGTCCTTGAAAGGGCAGCTGCTGTGAGAGCCCTCTCCAGCCCCACCCACCTCACAGGGTGTCTGTTGTGGGGAAGGAAGGTAAAGGAGATTGTGAGCCGCTCTGAGACTCTTCGGAGTGGAGGGCGGGATATAAATCCAATATCTTCTTCTTCATCTTCTTCTTCTTCTTTCCTGCTGCCTTCAACTTTGCCTAGTATTGTTGTCTTTTCCTGAGACTCTGGTCTTCTCCTAATGTGACCGACATATAATAGTCTTAGTTCAGTCATTTAAGCTTCTAGGAAGAGGACAGGCTTGATTTGATCTAGAACCCACTTATTAGTTATATTATTGTTGTTGTTATTGTTATTAGTGACTCCTTTACTTACTTCCACATCATGAATTTATTAGCATAGAGGAAGAGGGCAGAAAACCAGCATATGGAAGGAGATGTGAGGAACAGATCAGTCAAACACTCCGCGCAAAGGAATCTTCATGTGATTGTATGTGGAATCGCACTGAAATTTGATCTTGTGCAATGTTTCCCTAATGTGCACAAACTACTTAGAAGTTTGGAAAGTATAATATAGTGGGTTCAACACATCGAAGAGACATAGCAACAGTGATAACAGCTCTTTATTAGAGGCAGCATGGTAACTGGCTGCTCCAACAAGACTGGTGAAAGGGCCTGCCAGCCTAATCTATATACAATTCTGGTTCCCGCGCTAACATGCCCTTGGGTCATTCAAACAGGCATGGGGCCCATGATTGGTTTAGGGCAGTAGGTGTTTGGATCCTACTGCCCATTGTTCCCAAGTCCCCAAGCTCTGCTCTCCTGACTCCAGTGAGCCAGGTAGGAACTACATACTCCCGTTCAATATAACAGGAAGAAAAGAAAGACCGAAATTATTGCTTCATTGGCTCCATTTTGAAAACAAGAGCAAAGAGAGTTAGATCCTACAAGTCTCTTTCAATAACGGTCATACAAGTCTCTTTCAATAACAAGTCTCCGCTCCCACAAGGAGCCTATCCTTGACATAATAGTCTTCTGCCTCACTGGAAAGTTTCTTGAGCCAAGAGAAGATATTGCTGATTCAATAGTAGGATGAATTTGTGGGATTCAATCCATAACTGGTCAGAAGCTCAAGGACAACAATCTGATGGACATTTCAGAATGCATGTGTGTGTGTGTCTGAAAAGTTCCTCAGATAGATAGATAGATAGATAGATAGATAGATAGATAGATAGATAGATAGATAGATAGATAGATAGATAGATAGATAGACAGACAGACAGACAGACAGACAGACAGACAGACAGACAGACAGACAGACAGACGATTTGCCAGTTCCTGAGTTCTTTGAAAAAATGTTTTTGAGTGTATGTTCTTTCTTTTGTTATTCTTTTGTGCCTCTGAAATATCCTTTGCTTTCCTCATCCTTCTCTGTCCCCATGGTGTACAATGGCATTTTTTCTTCTGTTGCACTGATGCATCTTTAATGCTATCCATCATACAGCCAGGTAGCCATTAAGTGGTACACAAGCGAATTCCACTGATCCGTGTTGCTCCATAAAGATGGGCTATAAAGCAGTCAAAGTATATAGTATGAAAAGAAATTGTCCTGGAAGTGTGCGGAACAATTTGCCACCGAATGGCATTATAGAACACTGTGGGTTGTTGTTTTTAAGGGCAAAAAAATATTGGAAAAGAATCAAAATTACATTCTTTCATTCTGAGAAAGATGGGTCTTCCTATGATTTGCAAGTGATCAAGCGACACTTTTGCACAACCTAACTAAGCAAATGGACTATCTGGCCATTAACAAGAATGTTCTTATATCAGATCAAGAGACCCAAAACGCGTAGAGAAGTTGTGTTGTACATCTTGCTAACTCTATCCTCTTGTGGATTTAGGTAATGATAGAAGAGACTGTTCTTTGGGTTTACCTGGAAGGTATGCAATCCATTTTTCAGAAAATACGGGATTTATTTCCTCCGCTTTCTGAAGGAATCACCTGTTCCTTATTCCTCAGTCTTTAAGCCAAATGCAAATCTGTCCATCGTCTAACTATGCTTTTTCATCCGGCATCAGAATGACAAAACTGCTGTCTCACCTGAGCCGATCCACAAAATGCCGTAACCAAGAGCAACAGCGCCAAGTAATTTCCTCTGTTACTTGTCAGACCAGAAACATATTGCTGTCTATTGTATCTATAGATAATTCAGAAGTGCAGCCTCTATGGCACTAGAAGGATCTACAAATGCTATAGACCAATGCTGGCAAAAGATGCATAGCACCCATAATGTCTCCATGCAGACTATAGATCACACATACAAATAGTTTACCATCTCATATGGGCCCAGTTCTTCTTCTTTTATTAAAATGCAAAAATCGACCTTCCACCTAGTATTACCTGGAAACTTGTCACAACCTAGTATTACCCGGAACCTGTAATCTTTTTGGAAACACCTATTTTGAAAGACAAGACTGATTATCTTGCCTGACGGCATACATTTATTTTAATTTTTCCTCCCAGTGATTTAGCATTTTGAGGGTTTTCGAAGGAATGAAAAGGAAAGCCATTCTAGAACAGAATGTTTTAATAAAAAAGAAAAAAAAAACATATATTTGTAACTAAAACAACCAATGAGAGAAGAGGAACTCCTCTTCTCAACTCAAGTAGAAAGTTGTATTGTCAAGTTCAGTCCTAAAAGATGATGATTACTGAGATTGCTTTTCAGATGGTAATAATGAGGCTTAGTCTAGATAAGCCCCATGGTGCAGAGTAGTAAAGCTGCAGTACTGCAGTCCAAGCTCTCTGCTCAGGACCTGAGTTCGATCCCAACAGAAGCTGGGTTCAGGTAGCTGGCTCAAGGTTGACTCAGCCTTCCATTCTTCCAAGGTCAGTAAAATGAGTCCCCAGCTTGGTCTGCCACTTACCAAATGTATGGGCCACTTCAGGGATTCACCTGAACAATCCCGTGATGACTTCCTTATGATCTTTTTAACCCGTGGCCAGGGCTTCGTTTGTAGGAGGAACTCCTTTGCCTATTAGGCCACACCCCCTGATGTAGCCAATCCTCCTGGAGCTTACAGTAGGCGCTGTAATAACAGCCCTGTAAGCTCCTGGAGGATTGGCTATATCAGGGAGGTGTGGCCTAATATGCAAAGGAGTTCCTGCTACAAAAAATAGCCCTGCCTGTGGCAATTATAACATTTGCATTCTACTCCTCAGGAAGGAGGGTTTTTTTAGTATCAGCTGCCCATGGAGTTCTGATTCCAAACCACTGAACAAGAGACGAACTAACCACTTGTGTCTACAGTTCTCCTTTCAAAGTACTGTCTTCTACAACCTCCTTCAGGGAGCATGCATTGACTTATGGGATATTTCCATCAACACTCAGTAGAAAGGTTTGTTTTTAAAAAAAAAAATCATTTACATCACACCCTTCAGATTAACAACAACCAAGACTTGAGGCAAATACTCTTGAGAGATATGACATTGACAGCCAAGAACATGGTGAGCGCATCATCTAAGTCAAACTGAAAAACAAAGCAAGAGTCAAACTGCACCTTTAAGACGAACAAAGTTTTATTCAGAATGGAAGCTTCTGTGTGCTCTAAGCACACTTCATCAGACAATAGTATGGAATGGCAAGCGGTCCTAAATATAGAGAAAGTGGGCAGTGAGTTAGTATGCAGAGTCCACTGCCCACTCACTGCCCACGTTCTCTATATTTAGGACCACTTGCCAGTCCATACTATTGTCTGATGAAGTGTGCTTAGAGTACACGAAAGCTTACGTTCTGAATAAAACTTCGTTGGTCTTAAAGGTGCGACTTGACTCTCGCTTTGTTCTACTGCTTCAGACCCACACGGCTGCCCATCTGGATCTATAAGACAAACTGACTTTGGCTTCTCACATGCATGATCAATGGTGGCGCTCAGTGTCATAGGTAACACAGAAAAGATGAAAAGAATACATGAAAGCAAAAGCAAACAGTTAGACATCAATGTTCATGACAGAAGCCATACCTAACTCAGATGTTAAAATGTGGGTGAACAGCATGCTGGCAATTCAAGGAAAAGGACTCTCAGCAGTAAAGCCATTAAGTAATCTCAGCCCTTTTTGTTATGACTCTGGGAAGCGGCCAGAACTTTTCATGCAAAGAGTTTGGAGCACTGGAGAAAAATCTTCTTTGAATGCATTGTGCATTTTGGCATCTTGCAAAAGCCTTGCATCCAATAATATCCGAATTCTTTGTGTGCATGAAGAACATTGACCCAACAGTTGCTTTCAATATCACTGTCTACCGTCAGGAAGTTCATGAGAAGGTGTCAGTGGAAAACTAGCAGATAAATAACGGCATATGAAGGACTATGGGAGGGTGGGGTCTAGCAACTCAAAACATGACTGTACATTTTCCACATCATGGCCCCAGATATTTCTGAGCCGTAGTTAACTGCTGTCAAATGATCACAGACAATAGTTTTGAAGACATGAGAGTTTTGAACACAATAACCAAAGCGGTATTCCAAGGATACTGTGAGGAACCCCGTCAGAGGCTATACTCGGGAGGTGATCACTTTAAATTTCTCCCCGGTCACCTTCCCTTAGTCCCTCAGTCAGACTCAGAAATCCTGTCAGAACTAGTAATAATTGGCACCAGACGGTTTTAACGTTAACAACCACAAAATATTTATTAGGTAACAAAAGGCAAGGAGAGGGATGAAATAATATTGATTATAACTGTTCAATATTAAAAGGCAAATCAGTTGGCAGCCGGTTGGCAGAATAAAATAATTACGGAGAGGAGAGACTTTTCTCAGGCTGAGGTAAAATATAACACAACTTTGACAGAATATCTATAAAATAAACAATAAACCAGGCAAGTTTCAGAATCCCACTGGATTCTACTTCACACAGGCTGTGCCTTCTGGGCACTCAGAATGCTGTTCCTACAGTTGTTCAACCCTAACTTAGGCAGTACCAAATCATATAAATAACAAACTTCAATCACTCTTCCACACATATATAGAGAACTGACTCGTGTCAGTATTCTCCCTCACAGACCCTGTCACACTAGCTATCCTCCAGGACTCACATCTCTCAATTCTGATGCATCTCAGCCCCACAGCTAGTCCTCTGGTCTGAGTCTTGAGTACTTCTGCTGACCTCCAGAATCCAGTTCTTCCCTCCGTGTGTGTAATTGTGTGGTCTAGTTTGTACTTGGAGATTGCCTGTTGTGCTGGCAAAATCTCCCTCAGAGAGTTTCAAACCGTCTGAAAACTCCCTTTTCCAGACAGAGTCCACTCAGCTCTGTCTCCCACAAGGAGTTCAGCCACTCTGGCCACTCTCAGCCCCTCGTCCAGTTGGTTTTACAACTGCCTGACCTAAGCCCACTGTCTTCACTTCAGACTGGTATTCTGAAGACTTCTCTCGAAGACCCCGTGGCTAAGACTAAAAATCCTGAGGTGATTTTCTGCTGAGCAAACCTCAAAAGGATACTTTTCCATTGCTCAGGCAATGTTCCAGCCAATCACTGCAAGCCTGTTTCTCAGCTACTCAGGCTAAGGGCCTGAGTCTGTCACAGACACATTTTAATTTTGGTTTAATTTAAGACATTTTTATGCTGGCTTTCTACCCTACTAGGGTACCCAAAGTGACACATATAAAAACATTTAAAAATAAGAACAATTAACAAGCCTTTAAAATTATAACGTAATTCAATAAAACCACAAATACCAGATTCAGGGAGAAGGGCCAACAACCATTATTACAGGTATGCTAAACAAAACAAAACAAAAGTCTTCACCCATTGGTGAACTGGATGAACCAACTGGATGTATCAATATCCCTCAATTTGTGTCTTCACCCATTAGTTGAAGACACAAATAGAGGGATATTGGTACATCCAGTTGTCATTTTGTAGAAAAAGAGGTACTGGAGCTCATTAGCACAACTAATTTGCATATGACACACACCCCTGACATCATCAGAAGGTACACTAATAATATCAGCTCAACATCTACCTTAATGTCATGGGTGCTGGGGGCCCTGCAGAAGAAGCCGAGCCTGCAGAAGAAACTGTGCCCCTGCCACCTGCACCAGTGCCCCTGCCTCCTGCTGGAGAAGATCCAAGCCCCCCTGTCTCGCCCTCTCGGATGGCTCGTGTGCGTGACCGCCTTCGTCAGGACCTCAGGGATCGGAGGAGGGCGGCACGCTCACGAGCAAGACGCTCCCTGAGCCCTGAGTTTTGAAAGGATTCTGGCCCTTCTAGGAGTGAGGGTGCTTGAGTCTCAGCAGGATCCTGGCTGCCCTCTGAGTCAGCAATTAGCCCAAATGGGCAACAGACAGCAGAGGGCTATATAGCTGTGGGCTTTGAGAGAAGGCTTTGTGGAAGCAACTAGTCACTTACCTGACATTCTAGCATCCACTTCGGCTTCTGACTTTGGCTTCTGGACCCCCTGACTCTGGCATTGACTTCTGGACCCCCTGACTTCGGCTTCTGAACCTCTGACCTACGATACCTGGACTGTGATTCGGTTTTGGCGCTTTGGACCCTCCTTGCTACCCAGCTACAGACCTTGGACTGCCCCTGGACTTCGCCTGGCCTGGCCCCAGCCCGTGACACTTAAAATGCTTCTTGAACTATTGTTGTCATAATGCAATCTTACTCCCATCATACTTTTAAAATTACTTTCTCCTATGAGGCCACAGTGGCATGATGAAGATTTCCATCTGTCTGATTTATAAGTTTTGGTTATTTTCCCTTTTTTTCTTGTAGGGAAAAACATTTTTTACAGGGGAAAATATTAGAAAGTTTGTCAAATCTTAGAGTTCAGCAAAATTCCCACAGGGGATTTGAACAATGGAGCCCAGAAGCAAGTATTTCTTTCTTTTTTGGGGGGGGGAGGGGGCGCTAAGAAAGAAAGAGCACAATAACATTTAGAGGTTCCAGAGCTCCACTCCTGTGAGCTCCTGCACAAAATGAGGCCTGGATACATCTCCCCGTGGAGGGAGGACTTTCTCTGGTCACCACCTGTCTAGTCTCAGATGGTGGAGGCAACCAAAGCATGACCTCCAAGGATAACTGGAATGAATGAATGAATGGATTCATTCAGGGGTGGAATTCTAGCAGGAGCTCCTTTGCATATTAGGCCACACACCCCTGATGTAGCCAATCCTCCAAGAGCTGACAAAAAAAGAGCCTGGTAAGCTCTTGGAGGATTGGCTACATCAGGGGTGTGTGGCCTAATATGCAAAGGAGCGCCTGCTAGAATTCCACCCCTGGAAAGTGAGTTGTGGGATGCTGGTCCCAAGCTATATAGGGCTTCAAAGGTATTGATCTGCACCTTGAATTGAGCCCAGAAGCAAATTGCAAGCCTTTGTAGATGAAACACTCCAGTCAATACTTTGGCCGAAGCATTTTGTGCCAACTGCAGCTTCTGGATAGTCTTCATAACAGCCCCACTTAGAATGCGTTACAGTACAGTAATCTAATCTATATGTTATCATGGCCACCAGTTCACATCTCTCAATGGATCTGCTACCCTGGGATCTGCTGATCATTCAATATTGCTGGCAACTCAACCCAGATCTCTGCATGACTTCTCCCAGCGGTTTTACATAGATGTTGAAAAGCATGAGATATGGAACTATAGCGGGGGGTCAAACTGGGTCGAAATAAATAGTTAAACGAAATCAAATTGATTAGGCCGGGGGGGGGGGGGGTAGGCTTGGATAAAGAGAGTTTAAAAGGCATACGTGAGGTGAAATCTTCCCCTTGTCTTGCTTAAGAAGTCCCAGGCGAGTTAAGGAAGTTAGCAGCGTGGTCAACTTGTAGGAGCAAAAGGCAGCGAAAGAGGAACTTGAAATTGCAACATGCTAAATGCTTACTAGAACAGAAATATATATACTCTGCACCCCGGAAGAAATTCCTGGAGAAGCCCCAAAGATGCGGAGAATAACGTTTATTTTACCGGAAAATTGTGGTTAGGCTTGCTTTGTGATTGCAAATAATAATGCCATTCACGGAAAGTACCTAAAAGCACCAATCCTGCTCCACCTTGTGCCTCCACCTAGTTCCTGTGTAATTGATTATGCTGATGTATCAGATATAATACTATATAAGCTTGTGTTCGTCTTTGAAACGGGGTTCAGACTCATTTCCGGCACTAGCCAAGTCTGAACCCATGCATGTGATTCCACTAAACGGCTGTTTTCCTGATTTAGCCTCTGGCCTAATCTGTCACTGGCCAAACCACTAATTGCATATTGCAGGGGTTTCCTGCTTCAGAACCTTGAGGAACCCTGTAGGCCAGAGGTCAAGGGGCAAAGTAGCAGTCTCCCAGCATTACACTCTGAAACCCACCCTTGAGATAGGGTCAAAGCCATTGTAGAACAGTGCCTCTGAGTCCCAAAAGGTGATCTAGAATGACACTATGATCAGTTGTATTGAAAATCACTGAGAGGTCCAAGACAATTAACAGCATCGCACTCCTGAGAGCCAGTTCAGAGTAGTGGTTAAGAGTGGCAGACTCTAATCTGGAGAACTGAGTATGATTCCCCACTCCTCCACATGCAGCCAGCTCCCAACTGACTTTGCGTCAGTCACCGTTTTCTCAGAGCTGTTCAGTCAACAGCAGTTCTCAAAAGAGCTTTCTCAGCCCCACCTACCTCACAGGGTGTCCATTGTGGGGAGAGGAAGGGAAAGCGACTGTAAACGGCTCTGAGAGAAGGACAGGGTATAAAGCCAATCTCCTCCTCTTCATCTCCAGTTCATGTCATCCGCCAGGGTTGAAACTAGATTGGAATGGATCCAAACAATCTGCTCCATTCAAGAATCCCTGAAGTCAGTCAGCCACTACTTGTTCAGTCTCCTTGGTCAAGAATGGTACATTTCAGACTGGACAGTCACTATTAAGCTCCCCTGAGTCTAGAAGAGGTTCCTGTAAGAGAGGATGCAACATGGCCTGTTTCAAGGCTTGAGTCAGCAGCCCCTCCTTCAGGGAGGCATTTTACTGTTCCCAGACTCAACCTGCCTGCCACCACCACCTCCCTCTGGTAGAGGAGGAGGAGGAGGAGGAGGAGGAGGAGGAGAAGAAGAAGAAGAAGAAGAAGAAGAAGAAGAAGAAGAAGAAGAAGAAGAAGAAGAAGAAGAAGAAGAAGAAGAAGTTGATGATGATGATGATGATGATGGTGGTGGTGGTGGTGGTGGTGGTGGTGATGATTGATGATGATGATGATGATGATGATGATGATATTGGATTTATATCCCACCCTATACTCTGAATCTCAGAGTCTCAGAGCAGTCATAATCTCCTTTACCTTCCCCCCTCCCCACAACAGACATCCTGTGAGGTTGGTGGGGCAGAAAAAGCTCTTACAGCAGCTGCCCTTTCAAGGACATCTCCTACAAAAGTTATGGCTGACCCAAGGCCATTCCAGCAGGTGCAAGTGGAGGTGTGGGGAATCAAACCCGGTCCTCCCAGATAAGAGCGTACACCATTTCCAAAGGATATGGAGGCAATTTGTAAGGCGTTCAATGGAGTAACAGGAATAGAGCCATGATGTCATGGGTGATGTCATTGCACTGCGCGTGCTTCACACATGTGAGAGAAGAGTCCCTTGCTGCAGTGATGGAGGGACTTGGCAACTGCACCCCAGGATGGCTTGGTTAGCCGTTACCTGAAGGGCCTACTCAGTGGTGACCCCTATCCTATGGAATGCATTCTCAGATGACACCTGTGCCTCCTGGATTTGTTTAGTTTCTGCAGGATGTGCAAGGATGAATTGTTTAAGTTGGCCTTTGGAGGGTAACCACGTGTTTGGGCTGTTTTAACAGTGGTATGGTGATAGCCACATATTTTAATATTTGGATGTTAATACCTTATATGTATTTTAATGTTGTTTTACTTTATTGGTTTTTTTATTTTGTAAGTCGCCACAAGACCCTTCGGGTGAGCAGCAACTCAACAAATCTAATAAACCAAATGAACATATAAAGCTGCCTTCTACTGAATCAGACCCTCAGTCCAGCAAAGTCAGTATTGTCTACTCAGACTGGCAGCGGCTATCTGGGGTCTCAAGCTGAGTGAGGTTTTCCATGCCTACTTGCCTGAACCCTTTTAAGTTGGAGATGCTGGGGATTGAACCTGGGACCTTCTGCTTACCAAACAGATGCTCTACCACTGAGCCATCATCCCTCCCCTAAATAAAAGTAAGGATTCCTGTGTCAATCTGGGACTTCAGCCAAGAGCACCTACCTATGAAACTGCTTTCTACAGAGGCTGACTGCTGTTAGCTCTCCTGGAGAAAATTTCCACTGCTCATCTGGATTTCTTTAACTGGAGATTCCAGGGGTTCAACCGGGGACCTTCTGCATGCGTAACCGAAGTGACTCACAGAGAGATTGTTCAAAAACCTAAAACAAAGGAGGCTGTTTGAGATCTCCAGTGTGGCTGAAAATCTCAGCCATCATAATGTCAACCTGTTTAAATGGTCCAAAGGAAAGCCTTTGCCAAAGCCAGCAAATGCAACAACACCACGAATTTACAAAACAGTTACAAAAATACGACTTCCGTGCCAGTGACAGGAGGTGATTCAGCGATCTGGCTGGCATTAAAGGTTGTTTACCAGGTTCTGGACTCCTAATTGGGTTGTCGAGCTTGCTAAGAAGCAGCTGGTCTTTAATTAGTTGAAAAATTATTACCACTAAAAGTTGCGGCAAAAAAAGAAAAAAAAAAGACATGAAGAACATAATTAAAATGTTACAATCCCATATGGTGAGACACTTATCTCGGCTTGTCAATACCTCCTTGCTTTCATTTTCCCTCTTCGCTCACCATTAACAACAGTCAAAAGCGGCTATTTGTGATTTCATTTTAAAAAAAAAACACCTCTTTAATTTCAGTGGGGGAAAAGATGTAATGTCTCCCCGCCCCCTCGCCCTGGAGCACTCCGAAATGTTAAATGGATCAAGAGACCAAATATACTAATTCTCCCTTTGGAATTCTCTCTCTTGCTTGCATCGAGTGGCATGATGGATGAGTCAGGTCTTGTCAGCGAGCCAAGTATATTCTATAATGCAGAACCATAATCCTTTCCTCCTTTCTGTTACCTACAAAGCAAAGTTGAATACACCTTGGCAATTTCACTAATGGCAGAAAAACAACATTGCAGATCTCATTCGAGAATGAAACGACATCACTTGAGCTTCGGGTACCTGAACCAAAATCTGGCTTGCGTGTGTTTCCCATCCAATGGTTTCAGAATCTCTCACACACCCCACACACAAGCCTATTGACATATATCAGATTATGAATAAGGCAATTAAAAAAGGTAAAAGTAGTCTCCTGTGCAAGCACCAGTCGTTTCAGACTCTGGGGTGACATCACATCACGACGTTTTCATGGCAGACTTTTTATGGGGTGGTTTGCCATTGCCTTCCCCAGTCATCTACGCTTTCCCCCCAGCAAGCTGGGTGCTCATTTTACCTACCTCGGAAGGATGAAAGGCTGAGTCAACCTTGAGCCAGCTGTATGAACCCAGCTTCCACCAGGATCAAACTCAGGTTTTGAGCAGAGCTTAGGACTGCAGCACTGCAGCTTTACCACTCTGTGCCACAGGGCTGCCTAAGGCAATAAAGAGATACAGAAATAACAAAATAAGCCAGTCATGTACAGCTATACATTGGACAATCGATCCTTGATTACCAGACTCAAGAATAAAGCAACCTTTTCAGTGGTTTCAGGATCAAACAGACTCCCAGAAGCATGTTAAAGACTACCGCCATTTATATCAGCATAAGCTTGCGTGTGTTACAGCTCATTTCATCAGATACATGGAGTATACATCCATAAACAGTGAGAGGATCAAGGAGGATCCTGAATTAGGGAAGTGGAACAAGTAGTCCTTCCCTGAGGGAAATGGCCCTTAATAAAGGGTGTGTGGGTATGTGATACCTACCAAATGTTCAAGAAGACTATGGTCTCCCTAATGGGTCAGACTTCTAAACATCAAACAATGAAACAAGAACAGCTATTAACACACTGCAGAGTGCCCTATAACAGCTGTCCTTAAAAAATGCCTCTGCCCATGACCCTCATTAGTGCAATTCTACAATTCAAAAGTCTCCAAATCCTCTTAAATGTCTTTGCACTTACTCCCTTTGCTCTGCCACAAATCCCCTCCCAAACAAGTGCAAGGATCTCATCTTCTGTATTTGTCCCCACATCCAAACTCACATTTCTAGAAAATTCATTGGTTGAAACCCCTCAGCCTCAATTGTAATTAAGTCTATGCCTCTCCCTCTTTTATTTTGTCCATCATCCATGTTTACATTCATTAAGAGCGGGTAATCTCCCCACCCCTTCATTATGATGCTCTGTGAAGCCATATACAGGTTAAGTATTACAAGGATATTCAACCAACATACATATTTAGGAAAATTGCCTTGACTTAACCTCCTTCATGTTGTAGAGAGGGGTCCTCAACTTTTTTGAGCCTGTGGGCACCTTTGGAATTCTGAAACAGGGTGGTGCATGCCATCACAAAATGGCTGCCACAGGAGACAGAGCCAACCACAAAATGTCAGGGAGCATGGTTATATATAATTCTAATAGCATCCATTCAACACTTTAGGCAGAAGCCATGTTTAACAGGATGCCTCCTAATCTGCACAGCCCATCAGAAGCCTGGCTGGGCAAAAGGCCCACCTAGCCCCGCCCACTTACTAAAAACACTGGGCAGGTGTCAGGAAAGGTGTCCATAGGCACCGTAGTCCCCACATTGGGAACCCCTGTTGTAGAGCTAGCTTTCCTTCCTTCCTTCCTTCCTTCCTTCCTTCCTTCCTTCCTTCCTTCCTTCCTTCCTTCCTTCCTTCCTTCCTTCCTGTGTGCACCTGGAAGTCATAGTTGACTTTTGGCAACCCCTAGTAGGGCTTGGATGTTCAGAGACATGGCTTCCTGCCTCTGTGTTCCAGTCCTGGTATTCCTTGGAGGTCTTCAATCCAAATGCTTTCCAGGATCAGCCCTACTTAGCTTCCAAGACTGGATGAAATTGGGCTTACCAGGACTATCCAGGTCAGGACCCGAGAGCCTTTCTTGAGGTGTGTTCCATCACAACCAGCCTGGTAGGACCTTCCGCCATCTTGCATTCCTGACCGAAAACCAAAGACCTGGAATGATCTCCTCCGAGTGGGTATTTCTTGCTCCAAGCACACAGTATAGCATCCAAAGTGTGTATTTTTTATTCTATATATTCAGTATAGGAACCAAAAGGCTCGATGTGCCTCATTTTCCCATGCACATTAATTATGTGAAATTAGAGCCACCGAGAGTGGGCCATTAAATGCTGATTAGACCATAATATCAAGAACTCTACCCGTGCTGGTAATGATGTCCCTAATTTTACTTCCAAAGGGAACAGAGTTCATTACAATTTTAATTTGTTTCCCTACAGTTCAATTACAACATGCTTAATGCACTACACACTCACCGTCAGCGGCCTGCGCACCATTCGAGACCCAACCCAACATTATCTTGCTGGGTTCCTATATATGATTGTCATTTGCTTTCAAACTTTGGCATGGTGACAGCGGCCGACGTCTCCTAGACTTGAAAAGACCTGGGCTGTTCCACTTACAGTTGCAGAGAGGAGTCTTGTGTAATGAAAGTCTCCCTCGCACACACACAAAAGATTCCTACACATAGCAGTCAGGCATGTCAGCAAGAAAGCAAGACTAAAGCCTTTCTCTGCAACATTCTTTGAGGAAGATTACTGTTTCTCTGTATGGAGCAGTACATATTCTTCCCATGTGGTGTAGTGGTTAAGAGCAGTGTTCCCTCTAAGCTGAGTTAGCGTGAGCTAGCTCACAGATTTTTAGCCTCCAGCTCACACATTTTTGTCTTAGCTCAGGAAAAATGGCCCCAGAGCACAGTAATTTATGGAGTAGCTCACAACTTTAATACCAGGAGCTCACAAAGTAGAATTTTTGCTTACAAGACTCTGCAGCTTAGAGGGAACATTGGTTAAGAGTGGTGGACTCTGAAGAACCGGGTTTGATTTCCCACTCCTCCACATGAAGCCAGCTGGGTGACCTTGCATCAGTCCCAGTTCTCTCAGCCTCACTTACCTCACAGGGTGTCTGTTGTGGGGAGAGGAAGTGAAGGTGATTGGAAGAAGAAGAAGAAGATGATGATGATATCAGACTTATACCCTGCCCTTCATTCTGAATCTGAGAGCCTCAGAGTGGCTTACAATCTCTCCTTTATCTTCCTCCCCCAGGTTCTTATCAGGGTGATAAGAACGGGAGGTCTTGTTTGCTGGGCTTCCATTTTATTTGTTAAATGCTACATTTCTCCTGTTTTTATCATTTACCAAGCTTCTGTATCTATTTCTGATTGTAAATAACCACTGCTTTTATGCCAATAAAGGTATGAAACTGAAATATTACATTTCTGCCCTCAACGCAGCTCTCCAGACGTGGGTTTCTTTCTTCAGCTTTTGCCTTTGCTTATATAATCCGTTATTTGATGGCTGGCGGCCTAAAATGCTATGCAGTTTGGTCTCTAACAAAATGTTCTTCCTTCATTTTCATACCAGCTGTTCCCATATACTGTTTTAAACATTGCCGATGTTAAAATTTCATGTCAATGTCACTTTAGCAGGAAGCAAGACGCACGCCAGTTTTACTTAGGAGGAACTTCTTTCCGAAAAGCCTAGTCTAGTACCTCTGAAGCAGAATTGACAGGAAACTGACACACGTCTAAGCATTCTGATGTAACATCAGCATCCGTCCAGCAGGAGACCTTAAGATCCATGTTGACAGGAGGAAAGGGAGCAGCAGACTTGATAGGTACAAGTGATTCTGCACACCAGCAACTGCTTTGGGTCTTTTCCTATGCAATCGCTTGAAGGTGTGAGAAAACTTCACTTCGAGCAGGGGCAGGGCTGTTTTTTTTTTTAGCAGGAGCACACAGGAACGCAGTTCCGACTGGCTTGGTGTCAGGGGAGTGGCCTAATATGCAATGAGTTCTGGATAGGCTTTTTCTGAGCAGAGGCATCGAACTCATCTGTTATGAGGGCTGGATTTGACATAAATGAGACCTTGTCGAGCCGGGCCATGTGTGTCATAAAATGTAATGCCAGGTAGCAGAGATATAAACTTTATAAATGAAATAAACACAATTATTTTTTTTTAAAAAAAACTTAAAATAAAACATGCTTAAAACGTTAGCATGCTTGCAATATTTTGCTTAAGTCTCTGATAACCACCACCTCTTGCTCTCAATTATTGCATCAAAACCTGGAGGCAATGACTGTGCTGTAGCAATCTTGAGTATGTCGAAGTGATCAAGAACTGAACCAGAAGACAGGCACGGAGCCTAGAGCTCTTGTACTGTATCCAATGTGGCGGGAAGGTCATGGCGGAGCGACATGATTTTATCTGCAAAACATTTCGCAAAAGCCTCACAGCCAATCTCTAATTCCCTAGCATTTGGTCTGCCTTGAGGCAGTGTTGTAAGATTCCTAATTATCCTAAACAATTGTGCCGGACGTGAATTTGCAGATGCAATCTTGGCCGCAAAGTAATTCTTCTTTGTGGCTTTGACTGCCATCTCATAGGACCCCATAAACTCTCTATAAGATGTTCTAGTCGCTTCGTCTCCAGTACGCTGCCATTGCCTCTCTAACCATCTGAGTCCTTGTTTCAGCTGTCGCAGCTCTGGGGTATACCATGGAGCCAGATTAACACGAGGGCGCAGAGGACATCGAGGTGCGATCTTGTTGATGGCCCTGGATAGTCGGTCATGCCAAGACTCAACCAGATCATCAAGGGAATTTCCAAGGATCCCGCAGGGCCATGTAGAACCGCTCAAGGTCTATCAGACTCCACGGGTGAGTTAGAATAGGCTCTCCGCCCAAATGGATTTGGGATGGAGTATCCACACAAGCCTTGAGGGCAAAGTGGTCTGACCATAGCACCACCTCGGCAGTAATACCGTCCACCAAATCATTCTAGTTGCCCTTTTCTGGACTTTTTCAAATGCTATAATATCCTTTTTGAGGTGCAGTGACCAGAATTGTACACAGTATTCCAAATGAGACCGCACCATCGATATATAGAGGGGCTTTATGATACCAGCTGATTTGTTTTCAATTCCCTTCCTAATAATTCCAGCATTGGCCTTTTTTATTGCAATCGCACACTGTCTTGACATTTTCAGTGAGCTATCTACCACAACCCCAAGATCTCTCTCTTGGTCAGTCTCTGCCAGTTCACACCCCATCAACTTGTATTTGTAGCTGGGATTTTGGGCCCCAATGTGCATTACTTTGCACTTGGCCACATTGAACCTCATCTGCCATGTTGATGCCCACTCACCCAGCCTCAACAGATCCTTTTGGAGTGCCTCACAATCCTCTGGTTCTCACCACCCTGAACAATTTAGAGTCATCTGCAAATTAGGCCACTTCACTGCTTACTCCCAACTCCAAATCATTTATGATCAAGTTAAAGAACATGGGACCCAGTACTGAGCCCTGCGGCACCCCACTGCTTACCGTCCTCCACTGCGAAGATTGCCCATTTATACTCACTCTCTGTTTCCTATTAATTAGCCATTTTTTGATCCACAAGAGGACCTGTCCTTTTACTCTATGACTCTTGAGCTTACTAAGGAGCCTTTGATGAGGAACTTTATCAAAACTTTCTGGAAGTCAAAATGAACAACATCTATTGGGTCCGCTTTGTCCACACGTTTGTTCACCCCCTCAATGAATGTAACAGGTTAGTGAGGCAAGATCTTCCCTTACAGAACCCATGCTGAGTCTTCCTCAAAAACTTGTGTTCATCAATGTGTCTACTCATTCTGCTCTTGATAATGATTTCTACCAACTTACCCGGTATTGAAGTCAAACTGACTGACCTGTAATTTCCCAGATCTCCTCCGAAACCCTTTCTAGAGATGGGGGTGACATTTGCTGCCTTCCAGTCCTCAGGAACGGGGGGAGATTTCAATGAAAGATTACATATTTTAATCAGGAGATCCAGAAGTTCACCTTTGAGTTCTTTCAGAACTCTTGGATGTATGCCATCCGGACCTGGTGACTTATTAGTTTTTAATTTGTCTATCAGTTGTAGGACCTCCTCTCTTGTCACCTCAATCTGACTCAGGTCTTTCAATACCCCTTCCAAAATTAGTGGTTCTGGAGCGGGCAAACACTTCTCATCTTCCACAGTGAAGACGGAGGCAAAAAATGCATTCAGCTTCTCAGCCATTTCCCTATCCTCCTTCAATAATCCTTTTACTCCTTGGTCATCCAAGGGCCCCACTGCCTCCCTGGCTGGTTTCCTGCTTCTGGATCATGAAGGCATAAATACAGTGAAAAGAGGGAGACAAATCCACTTGCACACAGGAGAACCCTAGCATAACGTGCCTACAAATCTCTCTCCCTCCCTCTGTACCAAGGCAAAAAGTTCATACATTGAATAAAACATTGTTAGTCTTAAAAGTGCTTTCTTTGTACCTCTCCCGGGCGATCAATGGAGGGAACTGGGCAAACAAAGTTCTGGCTCTTTCCCTCCCTCCACAGGGTATGAGGAGGGGGAGGAGCCTTAACCAACAAAAGGAAGAGAGGCTTGGCTCAGTAGCTCTGCAGTGTGATTGAGAGAGCCTGGCAACCCAGGCACTTTCAATCACACAGCAGAGCTACAGAGCCATGCTCCTCTATTGACTGAGGCTCCTCCTCCCCCCTCCTTTGAGGATCTGGCAAAACCTTCAGTGCTAAAGAATCTGTCACCAACAGACATATCGTGATGCAGTGCACTGGGTTACTGCTAAGGTTGCCAACCATCAGCTGGAGGCTGGAGGTTTCGAAGAACTGCAGCTGATCTCCAGCCCACAGACATTAGTTACCTTGGAGAAAATGGCTGCTTTGGAGGGTGGATTCTATGACATTAGACCATTAAACTCATTTGTTATGAGGGCCGGAACTGACATAAATGAGACCTTGTCAGGCCGGGCCATGTGTGTCATAAAATGTAATGCTAGGTAGCAGAGATATAAACTTTATAAAAGACACAAACACAGTTAAGGATTTAAAAAAAAAACACTTAAAATAAAATATGCTTACAACATTAGCACTTGTTGGTCTGAAAGGTGCTTTCTTTGTATCTCTTTCAGGGGATGCAGGGAACTGGGCAAAGGAAGTTCTGTCTCTTTCCTTCCTTCCCTAGGGGACCAGGAGGAGAGGAGCCTCAGCCAATAAAGGGAAAAGAGGCTTAGCTCAGTAGCTCTGCTGTGCAACCGAGAGAGCCTGGCGAAGCAAGCTCTCCCTCCCTCCATGAGGGAGAAACCTCAGCCAACGGAGAAAACAGAGGTTTTGCTCTGCAGCTCCTGTGTGATTGAGCAAGCCTGGCAAAGAAAGCTGTGATGCAGAAGAAAAAGAGAAGAAGAAGGAATCAGACAAGCTCAGGGGCCTGATAGGAGCCCTCTGGGGACCTGATTTGGCCCCTGGGCCACATGTTTGACACCCCTGCATTAGACCCTGCTGAGGTCCCTCCCCAAACCTCATCCTCCCCAGGCTCTGCCTCTAAATCTCCAGGAATTTCCCAACATGGAGTTGGCAGCACTATTCTATATACCAGAGGTGGCCAACGGTAGCTCTCCAGATTTTTTTTGCCTACAGCTCCCATCAGCCCCAGCCAGCATGGCCAATAGAGAATTTGGCCAATTTAGAGAATTGTGGTTGGATCCAGCTAGCCTTTTCAGTCAGTATCGCAGAAAAAGGGAGCCTTTGGTTAGGGCAGGGGATCCAACTGAGGCACCCTTTCCTGGCTGGCAGACAAATCTGCATCTTGTTGCCACCTTTCTCACCCCTCTCTTCACCCTTTAACCCTTGGAGCGGACCAGGTATTTGATGCTGTTAACGATGTTCCAACCACCTTGAAATAGCCCCTAGTTCACTTCTGTTACCTTACTGCAACACCCTGGACTCAACGAAGAAACCTACATTTCCTTGTGTGACTGTACATTTCTACCCACAGCAGCTATCCTGAGCAACTCCAGAAAAGGCACCCTGACTGCGATCACACACACTAAATAATTCACTTTTGATCCACTTTTAATGCCCTTTCCTACTGGGTTTCACTTTGTGAACTGGCAAAATCCAGTTGGAAAGTGCACTGAAAGTGGATTGAAAATGCATTATCTAGTGCAGGGGTGTCAAACTCATTTGTTATGAGGGCCAGATTTGACATAAATGATACCTTGTCGGGCCGAGCCAAGTGTATCATAAAATGTAATATGTAAAGCAGACATATAAACTTTGTAAAGGGCACAGATACACAGTTAAATATATTTTTTTGCTTAAAATATTAGCACACTTGCAATGTTTTGTTTTACAGTCTCTGATAAATGTCATCTCTTGCTATGAATTATTGCATCAAAAACTGCAGACAATGTTTGTGCTGCACCAGTCTTGAATATGTGCTGTTCAGGTGTGCACATCTGTAAGTTGCAAACCTACTTTTGATTCATTGACATTCATTACAGACATCTCATGGTCAATGCTTTGAGCCTAAGACCCAGAGGAACATGAAACAGCTGGGCATTGTGAGCTTTTGTACAGAAGTTGCTTCACATACTAGTCAAGAACATGTGAAGGCACCATGGCACAGACTGAGGGCTATGTGCTTGTCTACAAAACTATACTTTTCCCCAGAAAAATGACTACAACAAAAAAAAAAAATACAACTCCCCCCCCCCCAAAAAAACAACTACAAGAACAGAGAGACAGTGGTCAGTGTCAGCCTACTATCTGGGAAGTCTAAATTCAAGGCCCCCAATCAAAGGAAAATGTGAAAGAAAAAATAAGGAAAATTTGCTGAGTAAACCTGGGGTGGAACACAGTCTCAGCCTAATGCTGATATTTCTCTTCTAAATAGTTCGCATGCTTTCCTATTGAGAAAGACTGGAGGGCATGAGTACAGTGAAAAAGAGGAGGGGAACCCAGTAACACCCATAACAAGCCCAATAAAACTCTCTCTCTCTCTCTCTCTCTCAGGTTTGAGCAAGGCAAAAAGCTCAAACCTTCACTAAAATGTTGCTAGTTGTCAGATTCTGTTCATTGATACTATTGCTGAATGCTGATTACTAACCAGATCAATTAACCCACATATATGCTCACTAACATGTGCTAGTAGAATAGTAAAAGGGGGCCCAAGTAGGGAATATCCGAAGAGTAGCTTCCCAGGAATATCAAAGGTTGTTAGGCAGTCTTTGAAGTGGAGAATGCCTGGCATATTCTCACCTCCCCCCTAGAAACAGCAAGGACATTGCCGCTGGGAAATGTAACCACCAACTGTAGAAGATAAGGGGGAGCCCTGTGAAAAGTCTCACATGCAAAAGCAGCCTTTGTTTTGGGAATTGGGGGGTAGTTGCAATTGCTTTGATGTATAATGTTAAATACCAATGACTCTAACTGCTTGCCATCAGTTTCAATGCCTATCATGCTGAAGTAACTTTGGAGTATACAATAAATGCAACTTTGTTTCAAATAATCAAGCTTGCTTATTTGGGGAACTTCAATGAACCTTCGCTGACACTCTTTGTAGTTCTCCTGGTGGTAGGGACTGGGCAAAGGAAGCTCTGGCTTCCTTTCCTTCCCCAGGGCAGGCGGAGGGGGAGGAGCCTCAGCCATTCATTAGAAGGGAGAGAGGCTTATCTCGGTAGCTCTGCAGAGTGATTAATTGAGCCTGGCAAACTTAACCAACCAGCAGAGCTATAGAGCCAAGCTCCCTCATTGAGTGAGGCTGCTCCTCCCTCCTCCTCCCTTTGGGAAAAGGGAGAGAAAAAGGCTGCTTTGCTGCTCTGGCTTATCTGGGGAGAAACACAAAATGGCGACTGAAAAAAGCAGGCAAGGGAAAATGAAAAGACAACAGCCAGTCATTGGAGAGCCTGATTGGAGCCCTCTGTGGGCCTGACACCCCTGATCTAGTGTGTGTAACTGCAGCCTCTGTGTGCTTTGGAATGCGGGCTTTATACATTTATCTAGAGTCCTGCCTCCTTTCTCAAGATTGGTTGTAATTTTCTCTCTAGAATGGGCAAGAGTCAGTCCCGAGTCCTGAATTTCCCTGGCAAATTCTAGGTAGGAAAAGAAGGACTAGTCCTTCTTCCCCACAGAGACAAGGTCGCCATTAAGCAAATGGTCCTCTTTAACAAATCCAGCAGCAAAAGAAGTGGCCCTGAGGCCTTCAGAAGACCACAGGGGCCAGAAACCCTTGCACGATGGAAGATACAATAAACTCACAGCCTCTAAACAGTTCATTACACCTAATTTCCCATCTCATCCCAAATGGATTTTGTCCCATTAGAGTACCATGCTCATTTTTATTGGTTTTTTGTGAGTGAGAGATCAAAAGGCTCCCCTTCTCCCTTTTCTAGGAACAGAAAAGTTGGCTGGATCCAATTCTTAGTCTTATTCATGTTTGTTTGCAGTTCTTTCTTTTTTTTTAACTAATTGAAGAAATCTGGAGGTTAAATATTTGTGCCGCCGTTAAGCATGGTCCACCATGGCTTTCTAAGGACTACCTTTATAGCAATCAAGGTTTTCTTTTGTAGCAGGAGCTCCTTTGCATATTAGGCCACACCCCCTGATGTAGCCAATCCTCCTGAAGCTTACAGTAGGCCCTGTAAGAAGAGCCTTGTAAGCTCTTGGAGGATTGGCTACATAAGAGGGGTGCGGCACCCCATCTTCATTAGCACTCAGTTGTTATACAAGCTGTTATTCAGAATGTGTGCCTTCCATATTCTCCACTGTTTCTCCAATTGGTAGTGTTGCCAAGTCCTCCCATGGTCACTGGCAGGGGATGGGGGGGCCAGGATTGCCAGATCCAGGTTGGGAAACTCCTGGAGATTTGGGGATGGAGCTTGGAGAGGACAAGGACCTCAGAAGGGCAGCATCGGCTCGTGGGCAAATAGCACCCTAGGCAGGCGCCCCCTCCCCGCCGCTGTGACCGCTCACCCCTCCCCGCTGCTGTGACCACCGCCAGCCTCCTCCGGCCTGCTGCCATGCTCCACTCACCCCCCTGCCGCCACTGCTGTGTCTGCTGTCCACCTCCTCCAGCCCACCACTGCTGCCGTGCTCCGCTCACCACCACTAGCTCACCCCGTCCCCTGCTCGCCATGACTAAAACAGCCCTACAGGCTTCTCGCAGCCTGCACCTGCGTGTTTAACCAAATGCACAGGAGTGGGCTGCTAGAAGCCAGTAGGGCTGTAGTCATGGCAAGCAAGGGGGGACGAGCGAGCGGAGTGTGGCAGCGGCAGGGGGGTGAGCAAGTGGAATGCAGCGGTGGCTCAGAGGAGGCTGGCGGCTGCCACAGCAGCGGCAGTGGTGGGGGGAGTGGGAGACAAACTAGCCAGTTGCCTTGGACACCAGAGGGGGAGGAGGCCAAGTCAGCACACCCTGCCTCTTGGCGCCCTAGGTAACCACCTAGTTGGCCTAGTGGGCGAGCCACCCCTGCAGAGGGGTACAATGTCATAGAGTCCACCCACCTAATCATCCATTTTTTTCCTCTGTAGTCTGGAGATAAGCTGTAATTCTGGGGGACTCCAGGTCCCTCCTGGAGACTAGCACTCCTACCAGTTTGTGAAGCCATCAAATGAAGAGGAACAGTGCTTAATGGAAATAGAGGAAAACCGGCTCTTCCATTTCTCACAAGAGCCTGGTGTGCCAAATGCCTTGGGTGTACTATAGGGATCCTTCCACACAAGGCTTTTTTTTGTAGAAGAACTCCTTTGCATATTAGGCCACACACCCCTGATGCAGCCAATCCTCTAAGAGCTTATAGGGCTCTTCTTACAGGACCTACTGTAAGCTCCAGGAGAATTGGCTACATCAGGGGTGTGTGGCCTAATATGCAAAGGAGTTCCTGCTACAAAAAAAAAAAAGCACCGTTTCCATGCACCTGCAGCAGGAATGGATCAAGCCTCCAGAGTTCTGCAGGATTGATGTGTTTAAGACTGCAGCTGAAGTTATGGACTTTTCAGTAAGTGGGGCTTGAATTAACAAGTAATGAAATATGCTTTCTAAGTGAAATATGTAAATGCATAAAGGCAAAACTATTCAAAAAGCTAATGTGATTAGCTCTTAATTGGAAATAAAGACAGGGAAAGGAAACAAGTCATTAAGCCTATTCACGTAACAGAACGCACCGACCCAATTTACTCATAATGGCTGGATGCAAAATTGTTTGAAATTTAAAAAGAGGGCGAACAAGGTATCATAGTCTGCGAAGCTGAGGCATAATTTGTAAGGAGGAAAGCATATGGTATTATTAACATAAACACCACTTATTACCCACTCAGTAATGACTCAACATTCAAAAGAAAGTCATTTCAATGGAAAACTGAAATAGGAAGAATTCAGAGCTGGATTCCCGGTTTTAAAAACTTCCAGAATTAAGTGCTGTATTGTGCTGTTCATCCTTTAAAGGCTTGTTTTAGGTTCTCTGGGTTGTTGTTTTTTATGGCAGAAGATGTTCCTTTTATCATTTTAACAATTCCAAGGCTTTCAAGCTAGCCTTGGATGGGCTGTAAGAGGGAGTTTGACTGCTGCTTTCCTGTTGCCTGTTGTAATCATTGTGGGGTTTTGTATTATTTAAATTGGCTTTTCCCCCCCCCCTCTGTCTTTGATATTATTCTTTGCAAGCCACCCTGTAGGGCTTTAAATAGAAGGGTAGGATCTGAGTTTTATAAAGAGATGGAAAAGAACTGTCGGATCAAGCCTCTGCCCATCCAAGAGAACTTTGGGGCTTATATCTCCCAGGCAACATCTCCCAGTGTTAAAACCACATTTTTGAAAGAGATCTGTGATACTTACAGCAATGAGCTGATGGTTAAAAATTATCAGGAATTCCATGGGATCTTTCATTATTCAGAAAAATACGGAATCTTTCAGTATTTCCAAAATAAATTATTTGGATCCCACCCCATCTCTGCTAGAAACACCGAATCCTTACACACAGGCAGGGCTTTTTTTGAGCGGGAACATATAGGAAGGCAGTTCCGGCTGGCTTGGCAGCAGGGGTGTGGCCTAATATGCAAATGAGTTCCTGCTGGTCTTTTTCTACAAAAAAGCCCTGCACATACAGATGCCAGCATCCAGGTGAGACCTAGAAATCCCCCAGAATCACAGCTCATCTTCAGACTACAGAAATCAGTTCCCCTGGTGAAAATGGCTGCTTTGGAGGGTGGACTCTATGGCATTGTACCCTACTGGTGTCCCTGTCCTTTCCAGGCTCCACTCCCAAATCTCCTGGAGTTTCCCAACCTGGATCAGGCAACCATACTTACATATGCTATCAAGAATCCTTCTTAAGTGGGAAATTTCATTTCCCTGCCTTTCTCTTATGGTTCTTCTGTTTATTTAATTGAGATGCATTCTCCCCTTCTCCATTTTTCCTCAAAACAACAGTCCTGGGGGGTTGGTTAGGCTGAGAGTGTGTGACTGGCACAAGGTCACCCAGTGTGCTTCCATGACGGGGGAGGGAGGGCTTGGTCTCCCCAAGCCTAGTCCGACACTGGAACCACAGCACCATACTGGCTGTCTTTAGCATTGCTTTGGATGCAGAAGAACTGAGTTTCAGTCCCTAGCATCTCCAGTGAAAGGCTCTCCCGTAACAAGTATCAGGAAATGACATTTTATTATTTATCTGGAGGATTTGTATCCATCCTCTCCAGACTTACCCGGAGCAGCTCGCAACTAAAACAATAAACCAAATACACAAGGCAATAAAAAGCAAGCCAGTAAATCCAAATCTGTGTAAGACCGGGAAGAACTACTGCCTGTCGAAGGAAACGATGCTAAACTTGATCAACCAAAGGTCTTATTCCCCTAAAAGACAGAATAGATATCAATTCAGCAACATCCCCAAATTTCCATACTTTTAAAATCACTTTTTGCGAGAACACTAATGTTGTAACTGGTTCAAAGTGGTCAAAGAGCTCCTGTCACCTGTAAAAAAAGCAGTCTCTAGTTTGTCACCTGATGCATGAAAGCTTGATGACACCAAGTGAATTATGGCTAATATTGATTGATTCCATGGCGGATGCAGAGAGAACAAGCATTACTTTCAATCCTTTTATGGCTGTTTTCCTTGGGAAAACATGCAAGGTAAAAGAAAGGCTTTTTAGTTCCTAGTAATCTTCTTTACATGCCATAATATACAATATAAACTTTCAACGTTCAATTTATAGCCCTATGCTGAAGACGCAGGGTCAGTAACAAAAGCAAAAACAAAGAAAAATCGATAGACTAGAATAAGACTTCATCTAACTCAATGAAAACAGCATTTATTCTGACTCAGTCAGGCAAATAACATTTCCACCTTTTAGTTCCAAGATATTATTAATATTCATTAGTTATTGAGCAGCTACAATAACTAGGCACTGTACAAAGCACTGTATTGATTAAACATCAGTTTATTATATAGACGTTATGCTTCACACCAGTCTCTGAAAGAGACGCTACCTGTGCTAAACCTCTGTACTCCTGTTATGGGTAGCAGTTGCTTTTGACAGCTGCTACAGGAGCCGAGAAAGCAGAAAGTTGCCACTTATCCTTTCCAGCACTACCTCATCATTTCTTTCCTTGCTTCATTTTCAGTTAACACACAAAGACCAAAACAAACAAAGGAATGTTATGAACATTTGTCAAAGACGAATAAGAACGTTTTAGCTTTTCTTTTTTTCTTTCCAGGCTGCAGTAAATTTCTTAGATTACCTTCAGAAATTACATCTTTCTCTCTCAAATGATGCGTTAATTTTGTTAAAGGTTCTCTGGGCCAGCTTTTGTGAAACCATTTGTTTAAAGACAGACCCTCTGCTTCCCTCCAGTTTACTGCCAAATTCAGCTCTGGCAGTTGTGAATAAACTTAAAAACCAATCTGAAAACCAAACGCTTGATGAATTCCTTCAGATACCCCAGCAAAATCAGTTTAGACTTGGGAGATGTGGTCTTACCTAATTTTTCACCCACACATTGCAGCACAGATCCCCCAAAACAGAAGAATTCAGGGACACGACCCTCTCTCCAAAATATGAAGTCTATCCAGGGCTCTTTTTCTACCAGGAGCTCCTCTGCATATTAGGCCTTGCCCCCTCTCCTGTAGCCAGTCCTCCTGGAGCTTACAGTAGGCCCTGTCCTAACAGCCATCTAAGCTCTTGGAGGATAGGCTACATCAGGGGGCATGGCCTAATATGCAGAGGAGCTCCTGCTAGAAAAAGAGCCCTGATTATAACTGCATGGCCCCACTAATTTTATTGGAAACGGTTGATGCCATCAAATTTTCTGTCTGCCTTCTCTCTCATTTCTCTTCTTTCCTCTCCCAACCTTAGCAAATACCCTGGTCAGGTGAGTCTTTAACAAAAGATTGATGGTTGGCAACAATGGAGTTAGGAATTATCACCACCAGTTGCAACACACATGAAGCTGCCTTATACCGAGTCAGGACATTGGTCTTCCAAGGTCAGTATTGCATACTCTGACTGGTAGATGCTCTCTGGGTCTTGGGTAAAGATCTGTCCAATTTGTTTTTTTTAAATATCCCTGTCCTACCTTTCCTCATGGTAGATTAAAAATCACAATTAAAAACACAATTTAAAACATACAAATAGAGTTTTAATTAAATTGTTGAATTGTATTCTACTGTTAAATATTGCATAATGTAAATTATTGACTTGTGTTGTTAGCCGCCCTGAGCCTGCCTCGGCAGGGAGGGCGGGATACAAATAAAAATTGATTGATTGATTGATTGATTGACAAAATAAAATCAACAGAGGAAACCATCCCACCATCCAAAATAAGTCTGCACTCTATACTAGGGAAGTGCAACAACAATAACAAAAATGCAGTAAAATTCGAGTTCGGGGGTAAAAAAAAATTGGGGGCAGGAATATCCCCAAATATCAGATTCAGGGGCCAAATTTTATTTGGGAGATATTCAGCTATTCCCGAATATATGTCTCCATTATGCCCTACGGACCATTGAAGTCAATGGCAAAACATAGGGTAATGTATGGGTGCTGAGGGGGAGGGGGTTTGAGGAAGAGGCACCAAATCTGCAGGGAAGCTGCAGGTACTTCTTCCCCACAGAACCCCCAAGTTTCAAAAATATTAGGCCAGGGGGTCCAATTCTAGGGGCACCCAAAGAGATTTATTGTTCCCTATTGGGAAAAAAGCAATCTGTCATTTTTCCTACAACAATTGATGTGGGAAAATTGACACTGGGGAGAGGGGGCTTGAGAGAGAGGAATCAAATTTACAGTTCCTCTCCTTCAAACCCCCTCCTCCCCAGTGTCAATTTTCCCACCATGGGGAAACTGACACCTTCCCCCCCTGCCATAGGAAAGCATAGGGAACGGGGGCATTTTTTTGAGTGCCCCTAGAATTGGACCCCATGGTCCAATATTTTTAAAACTTGGGGGTTCTGTAGGGGAGGGGCTCCTGCAGCTACATGAGCATGAGAAGCAGGTGGGATACCACAACGATGATTGCAAAGGGACCGCTAAGTAATCTTAAATGAAATACAAACATATCAAATAAGGATTATTGATTTTAGATGCTGAGCTCCTGGGAAGTAGGGCGGGGGGGAACTGGCTGCAATCTAAAGCTTTGGAGAGCTTTAATGGGCACTCAAAGGTCATCGTGTGAACAGGATGCCCCATTGATTACTATGGTGAAGGATACTCGGCACATGGAGTTCTCTTCAGCACGGAAGAGAATGGAGCAGCCCCTGATCTCCAGAGCTTTCAGTATCCACTGTAGCTACTGCATCAGATAGTTTTGAAAAACCACCGAACAAACGATGGAGAGCATCCCATTCAGACCCACTTCTTGATTGAATGGCAAGAAACTATACAAGCACCCGCCATTTGGGCTGAAAAGCTGCTCTGAATGGGATGTTATGGGTCTTCTGTTATGCTGTTTTCCGAAAGTCTCTGATCCAGCAGCTACAGCGAATACCCAGAGTTTTGTATGATCCAAACAGGAAGTTGCCAAAACAGGATGCGCCAACTATTTCCGCATCCCATCTGTGCCACGTCTTTTGAGTGCCGCAACTGAGCCACGGGGCCACAGCTTATGCAGCTCCTTAACTGCAGCGTCCAAAGCTCTGGTTTGGTTTGTCTTTCAAGTGCCATCAAGTCTCAAGCTGATTTCGGGTAATCCCATAGAGTTTCCCATAGAGATCCCATCAGTTGAACCTAAGGAAAATGAACCCTGACTGTTCCCTGGAAGATCAAATGCTGAAGCTGGTGGTGGGCTCTCCTTCCTTGGAGGTTTTTAAACAGAGGCTAGATGGCCATCTGACAGCAATGAAAATCCTGTGAATTTAGGGGGAGGTATTTGTGAGTTTCCTGCATTGTGCAGGGGGTTGGATCAGATGGCCCTGGAGGTCCCTTCCTACTCTATGATTCTATGCAATTCAAATAAGAAGAGCTCTACTGGATCAGACCAAAAGGCCATCTAGTCCAGCATCCTGTCTCACACAGTTGCCAACCAGTTTCTCTGGAAGGCCGACAACATGGCATAGAAGCTGAGGCCTTCCCCTGATGTTGCCTCCTGGCTCTGTCTTTCAGAGGCTTAGTGCCTCTGAATGTGGAGGTTCCCTTTAGTTATCCTAATGTACCTTCCACTCTCCTGCCTAACAACCTCCCTACCTGAGTTGACATTCCTTAATCTCCAGCTAGCTACTGATGGCTGACCTTTCCTGCCTTCCTGAGCCAACTAAGCATCTTTTGTGTGTTCCTATGAGCTGTTGTGGTGCTGGAGAAGACTCTTGAGAGTCCCTTGGACGGCAAGAAGATCAAATCAGTCAGTCCTAAGGGAAATCAATTGTTTCCTGGAAGGTCAGATGCTGAAGCTCAAATACTTTGGCCACCAAATGAGAAGGGAGCACTCACTGGAGAAGACCCCGATGCTGGGAAAGACAGAAGGCAAAAGAAGAAGGGGACAGAAAAAGATAAGATGGCTAAATAGCGTTACTGATATAACTAACATGAATTTGAGCAGACTTTGGAGGAGGGTGGAAGACAGGAGGGCCTGGTGTGACTTTGTCCATGGGGTCGCAAAGAGTCGGACTCAACTGTGTGACTGAACAAGAATAGAGTTTTCAAGGCAAGAGATGTTCAGAGGTGGTTTGCCTTTGCCAGCATCTGCATAGCAATGCTGGACTTCCTTGGTGGTGTTCCATCCAAGTACTACCATGGCTGACCCTGCTTAAGCTTCTGAAATCTGACAAGATTGGGCTAGCTTGGGCCATCTAGGTCAAGGCTGAGAGTCATTAGATCTATTCTAAATTGTGATGTGATCATATCATAGGCAAGCTTTGTAGAACATTTATTTAGTATGTTGCTAGACCACCTCTTCACCATGTTTCCCAAGGTGGTTTACATTATTATTTAAAGCCAAAGAATAAAAGCAACAACGACTGGAACAATAAACAGCAGAAGTCATCCCCTTCCCCAATAGCACAAAGCTTAGCAAGTCTGAATGGGAGGTCCAGTAGTCAAGATAGTCCAGAAGACCCAAAGGAACATGATGTGATTACTTCCAGGGCAGAGTATTCCATAGGTAAGCCAGCATCAGAAGTTACCCCAGCCAAGCAATCATCATTTAAGGCTGGTTCTCTATGACTGGCCTCTTGTGCTGGTATCAAATTCCAGGTATTACTAGACATGTAAAGATGGATCTTCGGGACTGATGTCATTTAAGGTTTTCAAGGTTCCAAACCAGCACTTAGAACTGGGTCCAGAAACAGGTTGAAAGCCAATGTAGATGGTACACAATTGGCAATATCACAATGGTAGATCCAAGTAAGAACCGTAGGTGGCACATTTTGTACCAATGTTAGTTCCAGAACTATCTTCTATGGTAGCCCCACTACTTTAGTCAAGCCTGGGTGTTACTAAGGAAGATCGGCTTTCACCGGGAAGGGGTGTAGGTTGTAAAAGGTGTTCTGGGTAACTTCCAATGCTAGATTATCAAGACAATATAGAATCCAAAAGTGCCCTAAGCTCTGCAGCTGATGTTTCAGAACTGGTTGAAACCCACTTCATGGAGCAGTTCTTGCCCCCACCTACAGAAGAGATTTGAAGAAGACAAAAAATATATATACCAGGATGAAAAACCTCATCACACACACTTTTCAGTTTTCAAGTTCTGTAGCATGCTGTCTAATATGGAAACAAATCTGCATCCTACAATCACTCTTGGAGCTCACTAGAAGGGAAATCATTGTCTGCTACAAGCACAACTGTTTTGCAGTAGGCTTGGACTGCAAATTGCCAGGCATTTCTGTAAGACGCAGTTTAGCTCCAGTTGCTGGAGAAACTACGCCCTGTGAGATTTTCCCCACCAGACGGTGAGCTGTGTGTTGACACTAATAATCATTTCATTCACTGGTTGGAATGTTCATGAACATTCCATAACACCGCTGTAGCTTAGCCAATGCAGCTGGTAGGCAATATTTGTTTACCATCTTTTGGGTCTTATGTGCGAATGGCATTGAACTTCCTGACATAAAGAATGGTTTGGACTACTCCGAGCTACAAGTCTCAAATATGCTATATCATGCAAGGCCATGCTCCCAGTAAGTTAGACATGTTCATTTCATAGTACCATATATTAGGCATATACTATGGCTAAAATGCCACCGGCGAGTAAACCTTTGTCACAGAGAGGTCACCCAGTGGTGGGATGGACTCTGCCACGGCTCTGATCTTCTACTTGTTCCTTACCACTATATACCCCCAGGTGTTCTCCATGTGTTTCCTGTCTTGTTTCTTTTTTAAAAAATCTGCTGTCCATGGTACTAGCCTTGACACTGATGAGGCCACAACTCTATTCTGCTACAACTCTATTCTGCTATATTGGTGGATCTGTATGATATGGGATGTAGAAGGAAGATACAAATGATCTTAAGGGACCCTTCACATCCGGGCCACTTGCTATTTGAGATTTTACCGTCAGGTAGGCGATATAGAGTGTTGAAGGCAAAGACAAATAGATTCAAGGGCAGCTTCTATCCAAGTGCCGTGGTTAAGCTAAATGCAGGGTTATGAATGGTTATGTGTTTTTAGATGCATTTGAATGGTCTATGTATATGTCCTTTTGTGGGTGTTGATGTGTTGGTATGTTTGTGGAAGAGCACCTCATTTCGTTGCTCTCATTTTTTTTTTTGAGAACAATGACAATAAATTTATCTATCTATCTATATCATTGTCTGCTACAAGTGCAACTGTTTTGCAGTAGGCTTGGACTGCAAATTGCCAGGCATTTCTGTAAGACGCAGTTTAGCTCCAGTTGTTGGAGAAACTATGCCCTGTGAGATTTTCCCCACCAGACGGTGAGAGAGCCAGTTTGGTGTAGTGTAGTGGTTAAGTGTGCGGACTCTTATCTGGGAGAACCAGGTTTGATTCCCCACTCCTCCACTTGCACCTGCTGGAATGGCCTTGGGTCAGCCATAGCTCTGGCAGAGGTTGTCCTTGAAAGGGCAGCTGCTGTGAGAGCCCTCTCCAGCCCCACCCACCTCACAGGGTGTCTGTTGTGAGAGGAGAAGACATAGGCGATTGTAAGCCGCTCTGAGTCTCTGATTCAGGAAGAAGGGCGGGATATAAATCTGCAATTCTTCTTCTATTCCTTCCCCTCTTCCAGTCATGTGACAGTTATGAATTCATGTCATGTGTTTGTAGTCCAGCAAGTCCCAGTATGGAAAGGCTGAAGACCATCGACTTAAGTAGACACAACTATCAAGGAAAATAGTGGTTTTGTAAGACTATCCCCATCCTTCACTGGCAAATCCCATTACTTCCTTTCTCCGTTTTCTTCGTTTTTTTTTTTTTTTTGCACTCACGTGATGAACACAGTGGCAAATAGTTAATTTGTTTTATTTTTTTAATTTTCTGTTGTTAGCAGCAAATAAGGCATAAATAGAAATCCCTTAAAATACAGTTGACTCCATATATATAGCAAACTTGACTCCATATATATATGGAAAACTTTTGATCATATTGCTAAAATACTCTTATCAAAAGGCTGATGTTCACATGTAGCAGATTCAAACAGTGGAGGGGACTATACTATTTCAGTCTGCAGATGAGGGATCTCACTTTTGATTAGTCCCCCATATTTAAAAAAAAATATGAACCACACAAGTAGGACACTAGAAAAGGGAGAGCTGGGTTAGAATGCCCACAGTGCGCTTGTTCCATCTAATTTGTGGCATGGGTATTAGTCAAGGTGCTGTTCCAAAACAACATCTCCCCCTTCCTGGCAGTGAAGTTATTCTACAACTTCAATATTTTGCCATCTCATTCTGCTGCACACATAGACCACATCATTTTAATTTAATCCTGAGGTACAAACAGTGATTCAAGCTACGACAGTTGTGGTGGTGATATAAAGTACCTTTGTCAACAGTGCTCTAGTTTCAAGTCTATACTATGCTTGAATACAGTCCTACCCAGAGTTTGGTGTGATCCTGGATGACTTTGGCCAGAGTTGTGTATGAACAAAAGATATTACGCATACAGCTCAAGTTGATTGGATTGGCCGGCTTCCATCTTTCTAGAGCTGAAACATTTTCTAGTGGCTTGAGGCAGTTCCACAGTTCTCATGTCCAAGTTTGACTGTGATGGGTAACTATGTGACCTGTAAATACTAGCATATACCATGGTTGAGGAGAAAGTTGACTGCCCAAGCAGGTTAGGATGGAGAATCTTTCTCAGGTGCAAGAAATCGGCCACAGGATAAGCATAGACAAGACGTGAAATGGCTGCCACCCAGTGTTCCCTCTAAGCTGAGCTGATGTGAGCTAGCTCAGAGATTGTTAGCCTCCAGCTCACACATTTTTGTCTTAGCTCAGGAAAAACGGTCCCAGAACACAATAATTTATGCAGCAGCTCACAACTTTAATGTCAGTAGTTCACAACTTTAATACCAGTAGCCAGGCCTCAAATTCAGTGGGAGCTCAAAGGGGCACAGCTCCTGAACCTTTCTGAGAGTCCACTCCCTCCTTCTGAGAGTTCCACCTCCTTGTCCACTGAATAGTATGTGCAGCTGCATAACAATCCCTGGATGAGTTCCACCACCTATTTTTCTACAAAACGACCCCTGCTAGTAGCTCACAAAGTAGAATTTTTGCTCACGAGACTGCAGCTTAGAGGGAACATTGGTGACCGCCACATTGCCACCACAGTTATGTAAACACATGAAGGCCCAGCAGCTGGCAGCATCCATAAGAACATAAGAGAAGCCATGTTGGATCAGGCCAACGGGCCATCCAGTCCAACACTGTCACACAGTGGCAAAATTTTATATATATATACACACACACTGTGGCTAATAGCCACTGACGGACCTCTGCTCCATATTTTTATCTAAACCCCTCTTGAAGGTGGCTATACTTGTGGCCACCACCACCTCCTGTGGCCATGAATTCCACATGTTAATCACCCTTTGGGTGAAGAAGTACTTCCTTTTATCCGTTTTAACCTGTCTGCTCAGCAATTTCATTGAATGCCCACGAGTTCTTGTATTGTGAGAAAGGGAGAAAAGTACTTCTTTCTCTACTTTCTCCATCCCATGCATTATCTTGTAAACCTCTATCATGTCACCCTGCAGTCGACGTTTCTCCAAGCTAAAGAGTCCCAAGCGTTTCAACCTTTCTTCATAGGGAAGATCCATATTTCTTTTACATCCAAATTTACATATAAATACACTGGTCCGACTTTACACTGTACACTGGCAAATATATATATTTCATTTCATGAGACCATCGAGCCTGCAGGACTGCTGCTAAGTTTCTTTGTGGAAGGATTTGTGCTTCTGCAGGATGGTGCTGAGTTCCTGGATAACATTTGCTGGGAGCTGCTTGTCAGAAGATTCCAGAGGGAGCTGGTCGGCTTTGTTCTCACTTCTCTTCGGAGACTTTGATTCCTTGTCAGGGTTTTGGTGCAAGTCCACAGCGTTTTCACCTGCATTCTCTAAAAAGTTCAGGCTCCGGTGTTTCCTTTCGCGGCTCCGAGCTCTGTCACCGTTGAGCTCCAGGCACTGGGCAACCAGTGACACTTTTTGTTTCAAGCCCTTCTTGTCTTCTGCTGGCTCACCTTCAGGTTCCAGTTTTGAGTTCTGATTGAAGATGAGGGGGAAAAAATTAAATGCCAGACATAATACAGTGTTGAAGCTATCACTCATGGGTTTTAAAGTGAACATAAAATAACCATTCTATGGGTATGCTACGTCCAAGGTTTCCATACTTAATCTGCACCTCTCAAACAAGCAAAAAAATGTTTCCAGAGTTTGAATTATTTCAGTAACGGGGTCCTGAAAAAACTCCTGCCCTGGTCCCTTCCCTTAATCAGAGCTAGGGAAGTCTGATCTCTGTTTCCTCACCCATAATGTAAGGTTGTTCCAAAAGATAAGAGTCCCTCAGCTCTCCTTGCATGGATGAATATGCCAGACCAGTTTCACACTAGACCTCTAATCCTAGTGTGGCCCTGTCCTCAAACTGACATTTTACACTAGAACCAGAGAAACCAACTCTATGATTCTATGATTTTAGTGTAGAATGTCAGCTTGGGGACAGGGCTAAACCAGGACTAAAGGTCTAGTGCATAATAATTCTGAGTTTTCAACCAGTTTAAAACATAGTAGAGGAGGACCCCATGGGACATCAGAAAACGAAGAATTCCAATGGTATTTGAACAATAAGGGATAATTGAGATACTTCAAGGATGAAAGGTTCAACTTTGGCCTTGTGTAAGGAAAAAGCACAAGATGAATAGTGAAAGAACACATAGATAAATGAGAGCAAGAGAATGAAGACTTTGTAAAAGTCAATAGAAGTTTATATTGTTATCATAACAGCCGTTCATCATGAATGAAAAGTTTCTTCTGTATTCTCATATTGACACATCAAAATATGAATCACATCTACATAGACAAGCCCATCTGTCGTGTCCCCATATAAAGCTATAAATTTTCCCTCACTCCCATCTAGACACAATTGCACTCCTGCGGGACTCAAGATTCATCTTGGAAGACATGTATGTTGGAGAGACAAATCCCATCAGACCCAGAATGTCTGCCAGAAGATAAGTAGGGCTCCGTTGCTATGGTTCCAACCCGTTTTTTCCTTCAAGTTGAACAATATTATAACAGCAATATATGGTTCTTAAACTCAAGATGAGGTTTAATCTACCACTAGACCTATTTACTGCAATTTCAGGATATACATTTCAAAAACGGCGGTGGCCTTTGGGGAATAAGTAGAGATATGGCAGAGAGCAAATGTGAATTCTCTGATGGCTCTATTAAAGTTTCTGAAGTACAATGACTTTCGTGTAATTCTAATGGGTGCCCCCACCCCAATAAATAAGACTTTTACCTTAAAAGCAACAAAAAAAACCCCAAATAGATTTCTGAACATTCAAGCAACCAAACCAAAGGTTTCACAAAAATGTAAAATATTTTATCATTTCAAAAATGAGCATATGGCGTAGAGAATAAATTAACATTCTTCTCCCTGGGTTGTTTCAGAGGGTAGCCATGTTTAGTTAACAGTAGAGTGTTAAAGCTGCAGTACTGCAGTCCTAAGTTCTGCTCACAACCTGAGTTCGATCCTCGGTGGAAGCTGGGTTTTCAGATAGCCGACTCAAGGCTGACTCAACCTTCCATCCTTCCGAGGTCGGTAAAATGAGTACCTAGCTTACTGGGGGGGGGGGAGTGGAGATGACTGGGGAAGGCAATGGCAAACTACCCCGCAAAAAGTCTGCTGTAAAAACGTTGTGAAAGCAACATCACCCCAGAGTCAGAAACGACTGGTGCTTGCACAGGGAACCCTTCCTTCCAGAATAGTCAGATTTAAGCCCATTAGCACCTTACGGACCAGTAAAAGTTTCAGCTTATAAGCTTCTGACCGATTTCCCACTCACCTTGTTTCAGTCTCGTTGCTCCTTTTCCCTGAGGGGCTGCTGCTGGATTTCGCACAAGCTGCCCTGAGCCAGTGAGTTGCCCCGCCCCTTTTCAAGTTCCCTCTGCACCAGACAGAAACCGGTTTTCAGAGGATCCTGCCTGCTGCGGAGGGAACCTGAAGAGAGGCGGAGCAACTCAGTTCGTTGGGGCAGTTTGTGCGAAATCCAGCAGTGGAGAGGAGGAGAGTGAGAGCAGCGTAAGTTTAGTGGGAAATCGGTCTTTGAGAGTTTCAGCTGCCTTCATCAGACACAGAACCTGAAAATCTTTGGGGGGATATTTTTTGCAAATTTTTGTGCGTGTGTGCCTATACTTGGATGTCATGGAGACCTCTGGCGACTCTTACTGGGGCATGGGGGACATTCAGATTAATGATTTGATCAGGGGTGGGATTCTAGCAGGAGCTCCTTTGCATATTAGGCCACACACTCCTGCTGCAGCCAATCCTCCAAGAGCTTACAAAAAAGAGCCTTGGAAGCTATTCCAAGGAGGTCTCCCATCCAAGCACTTGCCAGGGTTGGCCCTGCTTAGCTTCCGAGATCTGATGAGACCCTGAAAATCTTTTGGGTTTCTAAGGTGCTATTGGGCTCAAATTTAACTGCCCTCCCTTGGTTGTAATGTTGGTTTCCCTCTCTATTGCTGATAGGAAGAAATGTTCAGTTTGGTGTAGTGGTTAAGTGCGTGAACTCTTATCTGGGAGTACCAGGATTGAGTCCCCACGCCTCCACTTTGCACCTGCTGAAATGGCCTTAGGTCAGCCATAGCTTTCGTAGGAGTTGTCCTTGAAAGGGCAGCTGCTGTAAGAGCTCTCTTAGCCCCACCTACTCCGTAGGGTGTCTGTTTTGCGTGTGTGGGATGGGGAAGGTAAAGGAGATTGTGACCACTCTGAGATTCAGAGTATAGGGCGAGATATAAATCCAATATCATCATCATCTTCATCATCTATCTACACAAGTCTACATTACAGTATCAACTGGTTTAAAATTTACATATCAGCTGATCCAAGCAAACAAACTTAAATAAGTAACGCAAGTAGTGACCACCAAACTGAGCCAGTAACTTACTTCCAAATTATTGACTTTAGTTTTTTGAGGACTTCTCTCATGCTGGATAGGTATTAAGGACAAGCCACCAGCTGTGGGATTCTTCCTTGTAGACCGCTTTCTTATTTTGCCATCCGGGGGCCAGATATTACTGTGCTGTAGAGGGAAGATTTTTCTTTTCATATGGTATGTCACAGAGATTGCCTGAGCGCAAAATGCATACACAAAATTAAGGTGATATATTTATGTGCCAAGCTGGACAATATTGAATGCAGACCATATTTCATGTCTGAAAAGAGAAGAAGAAGAAGAAGAAGAAGAAGAAGAAGAAGAAGAAGAAGAAGAAGAAGAAGAAGAAGAAGAAGAAGAAGAAGAAGAAGAAGAAGAAGAAGAAGAAGAAGAAGAAGAACAACAACAGCAACAACAACAACAACAACAACAACAACAACAACAACAACAACAACAACATCAACATATGAACATATGAAGCTGAAGAAGAAAATGGATTTATATCCCGCCCTATATTCTGAATCTCAGAGGTCGTTTTCGCACTCACCTTCCGCCGGCGCGACCCCCCTCTTCACCGCGCAGGATCTGCGCGGATTTCGCACTAAACGCTGCGGAGCAGCCAGAAAAGCCGGAAGCTCCCGGCGCAAAAGCCGCTCAAACTGAAACCGCCAAAAAGCAGTTTGGCGTTTGTGCGGCTTTTGCGACGGGAGCTTCCGGCTTTTCTGGCTGCTCCGCAGCGTTTAGTGCGAAATCCGCGCAGATCCTGCGTGGTGAAGAGGGGGGTCGCGCCGGCGGAAGGTGAGTGCGAAAACGACCAGAGTCTCAGAGCGGTCACAATCTCCTCTGAGAGAGCTTTTACAGCAACTGCCCTTTCAAGGACAACTCCTGTGAAAGCTATGGCTGACCCAAGGCCATTCCAACACGTGCAAGTAGAGGAGCAGGGAATCAAACCCAGTTCTCTCAGGTAAAAGTTCACACACAACTATTCCACCAGACTGGCTCTCAAAAAGAAAACTATGCTAAATACATACAAGTCTACAGTCTGGAGGCAATGGCTGTATATATGACCTATCATGCAAAGCAGAGGTGGAATTCTAGCAGGAGTTCCTTTGCATATTAGGCCACACACCCCTGATGTAGCCAATCCTCCGAGAGCTTACAAGGCCCTTTTTTGTAACCTCTTGGAGGATTGGCTACATCAGGGGTGTGTGGCGTAATATGCAAAGAAGCTCCTGCTAGAATCCCACCCCTGGATAGAAGGAAAGAACAAGAGTCCAGTGGCACCTTAAAGACTAACAAAGTTTATGGTGGGGCATGAGCTTTCGTGAGTCACTGTTTGCTTCTTCAGATATGGCTGTATCTGGAGAAGTGAGCAGTGACTCACAAAAGCTCCCACCCTGCCACAAATTTTATTTGTCTTTAAGGCGCTCCTGGACTCTTTTCTGCTGCTACAGACAGGCTAACACAGCTAGCCGTCTTGATGGATGGAAGGATTATGGCGAGTCCTTTTTAAAAAAAAAAAAAACCTAGAAAAGTTTAATTCTCATCAGTTTTTGGGTTCTCGGGATACTACCAAGTCTGCTACTATCCTTGAAAAGCTCTTGGATAAAGAAACCCAGCCAGGCTTCTCTACAGATGTGTGGGCACCTCACTGTTCCTTGTAAAGCTAGGATCTCCTTTTTAAAGGTAAAACTCTTCTCTCTCTCAGCATTAGGGAAAGGAAAGAAGGGGGGGGGGATCGAGACAGGGAGGCCACAAGGGGCGATGGGTCTGAGCAACAGCGCTACTAAAGCTGTTGCCCTCTCATAGAAAGGCAAGAGTGGAAACAAAAGGGGATCCCAACTCTAGAGAGGCATCAAGGCCTGTCTCTAAGAATAGATGGTAGGAAGTATCCTTTCTGGGATGCCTCCTTTCCACAGAGAGAAAGAATCACCATGAGGGAAATGGAAGAAGCTGCAAATCCACAAAGATAAAAGCAATTCCACAGCGGGAAAAAAATCCCTATAGGCAGCTTCGGCCCATGCACTAGGCAAATTAGGCATTTGCCTAGAGGGCCAGGAGGGGGGCATCCAATTGTGCTCTCCCCCCCACTCCTGGCACCCAAGACAAAGGCCTGATTGCTTTGCTGTGGTCGCCAATTCACGGCGGCAACAACGGCAATTAGGGAGGCGGGGGCAGGCTACCCCCTGGTGTGCTTAGAGGAGCACCGCCTGCCAGCCTCCTGCTTACCCATTGGGCAGGCATCACATTCTCTTAATAGATGGCAGGAAGAGGCTTCACTCATTCCTCCTTTCCTGTTCCAGAAGGGAGGGGGGAGCGAAGCCTCTTCCTGCCGTCTATTAAGAGAACGTGATGCCTGCTGAAGCAGGAAAGTAGGAGACTAATGTCACTCCTTTGAGCATACCAGGGGGGACTGGGGTGGTGGGCAGGCCACCTTCCCCCTCCCCCAGCGTGCAAAGAAAAGTGACGCTAGTCTCCTGTTTTCCCACTTCAGCAGGCATCACATTCTCTTAATAGATAGCAGGAAGAGTCTTCGCTCTCCCTTCCCTTCTGTTAAGAGAACACGATGCGCACCGAAAGTGGGAAAGCTTTCCCACCGAAGTGGGAAAGCAGGAAGCTGGCAAGTGGTGCTCCTCTAAGCATGGGCGGGGGGGGGGGGGCAGGCACTTAATCCGCCTGGGGCATCAAGCGCACTAGGGCTGGCCCTGCCTATTAGGGTCTACAAGATGGAAGAATGAAATACTCCAGTTGGCTTAGACTCAGAACTCCTGGACTCTTTCCAGCTATATTAAACAATAGTGGACATAGTACATCATCCTGAAGAGAGGCATGGAGAAAGAACTGGTAACTTTGGAGCCTGGTTTGAAGATAACCACCAGTACCAAAGGCGTCATAGAAGGCTTTATCATATGACACTGCAGCCACACTACTAAGTATTTTTGCCATCCTACCAAGGTAGTCGAGCAGCTAAACTGGAGAGCCAGTTTGGTGAAGTGGTTAAGTGTGCGGACTCTTATCTGGGAGAACCGGGTTTGATTCCCCACTCCTCCACTTGCACCTGCTGGAATGGCCTTGGGTCAGCCATAGCTCTGGCAGAGGTTGTCCTTGAAAGGGCAGCTGCTGTGAGAGCCCTCTCCAGCCCCACCCACCTCACAGGGTGTCTGTTGTGGGGGAGGAAGGTAAAGGAGATTGTGAGCCACTCTGAGACTCTTCGGAGTGGAGGGCGGGATATAATTCCAATATCTTCATCTTCTTCTTCTAAATATATTTCACATGCGATGAAAGGGAAACTCGTAAGTTCTCTTTCTTTCCCTTTTAGCTGCAATGCACTATCAATTAATGCACAGATGTTGGCAGTATTAAAGAAATGGCTGAATATTAATTCAGAGTGACTGCTAACATCTGGGCTCCAGTTATTCTGCTCAGCCAAACAATACTGGCTATTAAGCCAATCCTCCAGAGGTGGTAGCATCTGTACAGGAAGAGTGCGTTGTAATTCTGATAATGACCATTATGGGAATTAGACTCCGAATAGTCCGTTTTCATGGACTCATACACAGAAATTTCCCTCATTCCACAATGCGGGTGAAAAATACATTTCAGACCAACGTCGAATTCTTACGGGACACTAATTTAAGCTGAGGTTATACGGCACTCTATCAGAACACCAGCAGCGGCATTTTCACGGCAGTGCGTTATTACTTGTTCCCAAATTAGAGCAAAACCAGCTTTTCTTCCGGGGAACGAGTCAGATGTTTCTCATTACTTCAGCCATTAATTGCTAATTTGTGAAGATACCAGCTTGTAAAAATGGCATAGTGACCACAAAAACAAAAGCGCCCTCCCACTGCCTGAGAAAGCAGCACCATCAAAAGTGGGAGGACTGAAATGAAAAAAAAAAACGGTTTATGTAGAAGGATATTGAAGGAGGATGAGGAAAAATGCATTTTACCGCTAAATTAAACTCCCCCAAAGGTATGAATTGCTTCCATCAGGCTGTATTTCAGTAGTTGGTGTGTGATTGCTGAGCCATTAGTTCCCATTTTTGCCTCTAGAAGTTTTAACAGATTATTCCTTGAGGCCCTTGTGTCAACAGGAGTAGAACAGAGTTGCTAAGCTACGTATGAGTGTGACTTTTATGCATCTGTTATCGATAGTCCACGAACCTCTTTAGTATGACACTACTCACGCTCATCCCCCAGAGAGGTCTCCCCTGCCTGTAAACATCTGATCGTGGTTTCCATAGGAACTAGAACTGTGGCTTCTCTTTGAGAGTTCTGAGAAGACTCTTGACCCATTACACATCCAGGAGCCAATGCTTGCATGTTCACAAAATTTTTAAGGTGATTCAGGAAATTTACTCATCCCAACTAATGGAACTGCCCCGCGTTTATTTCACCTTCATGACCAAGTTCAAAGGTCAAGTTCAAAACCTTCTCACCAAAGCATCAATTCATATGCTGTAGGCGTGATCAACACACAAGCATCATCGGTGTCCAAGAAAAAGAGGGCCTCCATAAAGCCCAGTAGGCGTCTAAACTAAGGGGAAACAATCAACCTATAAAATGGGACATATTGCAAAACCAAATTACGGATATTTTGGAGAATTCAATTGATGGCTAAGTGTGTGACAGCTAAGATTTTATTTGGAAAGGTACAGGGGTGGAATTCTAGCAGGAGCTCCTTTGCATATTAGGCCACACATCCCCTGATGTAGCCAATCCTTCAAGAGCTTGCAAAAAAAAGCCTTGTAAGCTCTTGCAGGATTGGCTACATCAGGGGTGTGTGGCCTAATATGCAAAGGAGCTCCTGCTAGAATTCCACCCCTGGAAAGTATCAAAGCTTATATTTTGATTTTTGTTCTAATGAGAGAGAGAGAGAGAGAGAATGTGTAATCACACATAAATATATAACCACATACATGACAGCATACATCTATATTCAAGACCCCAGAGCTTCTTCATTACGAATAACAGAAAACAATAGTACCTGCGCAATAAAAAGGCTGCTCAACCATTCCAGCTGAGAATCCCGTCCATCACAACATAAATACCTATAAGATAAATAGCAAAATGAATTCAGGTCCAGTAGCCACACGCTGAATTCTACATATGCAGTGCCAATCCAGTTGCAGAAAGGAGGTGGAAGAGATGTAGATTTTATCTGGACATATTACTTGGCCTGCGGGTAGTCAGTTCCTAACACCATCTGCAGAGCTCCAACTCCAATCCCTGCCTAAGGACATATCAAGACCTGCCAACCGCGACGGGGAAGGGAGAGACTGCTACCATCTTGGTCCGTGAACTGAACAGGTTTTCCCAGGGCTTTTTTTGTAGCAGGAACTCCTTTGCATATTAGGCCACACACCCCTGATGTAGCCAATCCTCCTGGAGCTTGCAGTAGGCCCTGTACGCTCTTGGAGGATTGGCTACAAGGAAGTGTGGCCTAATATGCAAAGGAGTTCACTACAAAAAAAGCCCTGGGTTTTTCCATTTTGTTTTCAGTAGGTGCATTTTTGAGGGGGGGGGGGGAATACAATGTTTCCACCCATGATCCAATGCTGCTCTAGACATTGGTTTTGTGAGTGTTGAAATAAGCTTTTGAGGCTTGAGTGACATCAGGAAGGGATAGAGTGCAAGCTGGAGGTTTGCGGCAATAACAGTATCACTAATGGATGTCCTGATGTGTTTTGATTTTGACTCAGTATACTGTTGTTTTTTAGCCTGACAGCTGCTAGGAGTCCCATACGCACAGCAGCATATACATACTATCAGGTCTTGGATTCAGCAGGAGCTCAGAGAAGCACAGCTCCTGAACCATTCTGAGGGTTCCCCCTCCTCCTCCCCAGCTACCTTGTGCACTGGATAGTAGGTGCAGCTGCATAACAATCCCTGGAATAGGAGAATGAGCAGCCAGCCAGCCACCAGCTTTGCCACACCTCTAGCAGTCCTCATTAATCCCTGAAGAAGCCATCCTTTCTCCACTTCTTATGTGATTTTGGATGGCAGGTGGCTTGCTGGTCTTTTGATTTGGGGGTGGGGGTGACCCAGGAGAGCCCCAGGAAAGTGAAGTCTGCTTGGGCTGGCTGGTTCTCTAGCCAGCCCAAGCAAGCCTTGCGTCAGGTTGTTTTTGGCTGGGGGGGGGGGCAGCATATGCTAATAAGTTATGCTAATGAGCTCCACCACCTATTTTTCTACAAAACAACCCCTGCATACTATCATACTTAGCACACACATTAGACAAAAATCAGTATTGTTAGCAACGCTCCCTCTAAGCTGCAGAGTATTGTGAGCAAAAATTCAACTTTGTTAGCTCCTGGCATTAAAGTTGTGAGCTACTGCATAAATTAGTGTGCTCTGGGGGTCATCCTATCCGAAGTGAGACAAAAATGTATGATCTGGAGGTTAAAAATCTGTGAGCTAGCTCACACTAACTCAGCTTAGAGGGAACACTGATTGTTAGTGCAAGCAAGTGAGGTTTGGTGTTAAAACAATTTTATTTAGTAACATGTAGTAACAATATCTGTTTCTTACATCATTAATAACTTCTTTTTATCTATCCCATATATTACTTTCTAAACATCCCTTCCCCCGTTACTTGACCCCTGCCAGTGTTATTTACTTAAAATACTAATATTGAAAGGTACCCTTAACTAATAAAAACGATTAATATTCTTCTTCCTTCTAAGACTTAATCATTATCAAAAATTGTCCAATGTCCTTTTATTTTCCACTCTTTTTCTACATATCTTCTAAACTTTTTCCACTCTATCTTAAAAACTTCTAAGTCATAGTCTCTTAAAATTCATGTTAATTTGTCCATTTCACTCCATGTCATAACTTTTATAAACCAATCCCATTTTTCTGGTATTTTTTCTTGCTTCCACAACTGCACATACAATGTCCTAGCAGCTGAAAGCAAGTACCAAATTATAGTTCTATCTTCTTTTGGAAATTTTTCCATTTGTAATCCCAACAGAAAAGTCTCTGCAACTTTCTTAAATTCGTATCCCAAGATCCTAGACATTTCTTGTTGAATCATCTGCCAATACTTTTTTGCTCTTTCACAAGTCCACCACATATGGTAGAAAGAACTTTCATGTTTTTTACATTTCCAGCATCTATCTGGCATCTTATTGTTCATCTTTGCCAACTTTTTAGGAGTCATATACCATCTATACATCATTTTAAAACAGTTTTCTTTAATACTATGACACGTCGAAAGCTTTATAGAATTCTTCCACAAATATTCCCAAGTTTCCATCTGTATTTCTTTATTTACATTAATTGCCCACTTAAACATTTGAGATTTCACTACTTCATCTTCCGTAGACCATTTTAAGAGTAATTTATATAATTTTGAAATTAATTTTTCATTGTCTCCAAGCAGAAGTTTTCCCATTTCTGTTTGCTCTTTTCTTATTCCTTCAGTTTTAATATCATTTTCCACCAAGCTCTTTATTTGTTGCATTTGGAACCAATCATATTTATTATTCAGCTCTTCAGCAGTTTTCAATTCCATTTTGCCACTTTGTATTTTTAATAGTTGATTATATGGCAACCACTTTTCTTCACCTGTCTCAGCTGTTATTTTTATTACTTCTGCTGGCACTATCCATAATGGTTTTCTCTCATCCCCATATTTCTTATATTTTGTCCATGTATTTAGCAAATTGTTTCTTATATAATGGCGAGAGAAAAAACCATCCATCTTTTTTCCCATAGTACATATAAGCGTGCCAGCCAAATTTATTTCATTACCTTCCAATGCTAAGAGGTTTTTGTTTAACAGTGTCACCCATTCTTTTATCCACACTAAACAAACTGTTTCATCATATAGTTTTAAATCTGGTAACTGAAATCCTCTTCTCTCTTTTGCATCTGTTAAAATTTTCATTTTGATCCTTGGTTTCTTCCCAACCCACACGAAGTCTGAAATTTTCCTTTGCCATTTATTAAATTACTGTCTTTCACAATCGGAATAGTTTGAAACAAATACATTATTCTTGGCAGAATATTCATTTTAATTGCAGCTATTCTGCCAAGCAATGACAAATTAAGTTTATTCCATTTTATCATATCTTCATCCATTTTACGCCATAGCTTCTCATAATTGTTTTTAAACAAATCAATATTCTTCATTGTTATCTCCACACCCAAATATTTTACCTTAGAGGTAACTTCACAACCCGTTAGCTTCTGTAGTTCCTTTTGTTTGCTTACTTGCATATTTTTACATAGAAGTTTTGATTTTTCTTTATTAATATAAAGTCCTGCCAGTTCTCCATATTCTTGTATTTTGACTAACAACAAAGGTGTTACTTGTATGGAATTTTCATTTATAAACATTATATCATCTGCAAATGCCCTATATTTATAAGTAAATAATTTTACTTTTAATCCTTCTATTTCTTTGTCTTCTTGGATTTGCATCAGTAAGATTTCAAGAGTCATTATAAACAACAGTGGGGAAAGCGGACAGCCTTGTCTTCTACCTTTGCTAATTATCATATCTTCTGTGAGATCTGCATTTATACATAGCCTTGCACATTGTTTAGTATATATTAAGTTTTCCCCAACTCCATTTTCTCCATTACTGCAAACATAAAGTCCCAGTTTAAATTATCAAATGCTTTCTCTGCATCCGCAAAGAATAATACAACTTCCTTTTCTGGATGCCTTTCATAATATCCCACAATATTTACAACAGTTCTAATATTGTCTCTTATTTGCCTTTTGGGAAGAAACCCCGCTTGATCCTCTATAAAATTTATCAAAAGATGTTTAAGCCGTTCTGCCAATATTCTTGTATATATTTTATAATCATTATTTAATAGTGAAATTGGTCTACAATTTTTTGCATTCATGACATCTCTATCTTCTTTTGGAATCATGAAATAACAGCTTCCTTCCATGTATTTGGTATTTTCCCTTTTATTCTTATAATGTTCATCAATTTCTGAAGTTTCGGTATTAATTCCTCTTTGAAGGTTTTTAAAAATTTAGCTGTATATCCATCTGGCCCAGGTGCCTTTCCATTTTTCATTTCATTAATCACTGCTTCAATTTCTATTTTTTCAATTGGATCATTCAAAACTTTTTTTTCATATTTTCTATTAAGGGTGTTATTTTAATATTTTGTAAATACGCTTCCATCTTTTCTTTCTTTATTTTAACACCCTTAAATAATTTGGCATAGTACTTAAAAAAATCTCTTTTTATTCCTTCCGGATCTACCAACTCTCTTCCATTAACCACAATTTTATTAATAATTTTACATTCTGTCTTTTTTTTTCAGTTGCCAGGCCAAATACTTTCCAGGTTTATTTGCACCCTCAAAAGATTTCTGCTGTAATCTTTTCAGATTCCATTCCAGTTCTTTATTTAACAAATGTCTCATTTGTGTTTGTAATATTGTAATCTCCCTCATAATTTTCTTTTTTCCTGGTCTTTTTCTCAGTTCCCCTTCTTTTTTCCTTATTTCATTTCGAATGTCCAACATCTGTTTTTCTTTTTCCCTCTTGTCTTTATTATTCAATGTAATCAATATTCCTCTCATTACTGCTTTATAAGCATCCCACACTGTCTGAAATTCTATATCTTCTTTATCGTTTATTTGGAAGAAAACTTTAACTTCATTTTCTAAAGATGTCACTATTTCTTTATTCTGTAGTAAATCATTTAATCTCCATCTTCTCGACTTTTTAGACAATTTTGTAATCCACATTATTGGGTTATGATCAACCCCTATTTTAGGTAAAATCTCTATTTTCTTTGTTATAAGGCCTAAATCCTTAGTGCCTCACAACATGTAAATTCTGGAAAAATATTATGTCTTGCTGAAAAAAAGGTATAGTCCCGTACTTCAGGGTTAAATTTTCTCCATGTATCTTCCAGGTTTTCTTGTTTGACCAATTCAAAAAAAGACTTTGGCAATTTTCCTTCCTTATTATTTTTTTTTCCCCAGACCTATCCAGTGTATTCTGGATTGTTCCATTAAAGTCCCCCATTATCAAAACTTGATCATATGTCACTTCATCAAATTGTTGTATAATGTTTTTTTAAAAAGCATCCTTTGCTCCATTTGGTGCATACAGTCCCAATAACGGGGGGTTTTTTGCATTTAATATTATTTCTACTGCTACAAATCTTCCATTTTTATCTTTAAACACTAATTTTGGCTCCAATTCTTGTTTAATATAAAAAACTACTCCCCTTTTCTTCTGGTCAGCCAATGAATGAAATTCTAGTCCCTATTGCTTATTCTATAGAAATTTATAATCCTTTTGTTTGATATGTACTTCTTGTAAACAAACTATATTACAATTTTGCTTTTTAATCCAATGAAACGTTGCCTTTCTTTTTTGTGGTGAATTTAGTCCATTTACATTCCAAGATAATAATCTGTAATCCATCATGGTGCAAATTTTTTATGTTCTTCACAAAATCTACGCAGTTCCTGTGTGTTTGTAACTGTAATCCTTTTTCCTTGAAGTTCAAAGCTCAAACCTTCAGGTATTATCCATCTATACCTCATTTCATTGTCCCGTAATTTTTCTGTCAGTTTCTTATATGTTGTTCTGTCATTTATCACTTGTCTTGGCAACTCCTTCATAATTCTTACTCTGCTGCCTCCCACTATCAATGTCTTTTCAAAGTTTTTATTCATGATCTTTCCTACCATTTCTTTTGTCATATATCTTATAACCACATCACTTGGTAGATTATGTTTTTGGGCATAAAGTAAGTTCACTCTATACATATAGTCATACATATTTCTAGTCCCTTCAGGATCTTCCTCCAAATGCTTCCTGCTTTACTTGCCACCAAATCCTGTTTTCGCTGGTAGAGAGATCTCATGATACTTGATGCATTTCCTGTGTTGACTGTGAGAGCTGCAATTCTATGATGCTGGGGCTTTTTCTCAGAAACTGCAACTAGACCAAACAATAAATTCCTTTCCACTTTCTAGCACTGTCCTTTAAATTTACAAAGTCCAAATTTTGCCCCTTCTCCCCTTCTTCTTCCAAGCTTTCTAGATTTCAATTTCCCACCTTCTGATTTTATTTTGTTTAACTTTAATTAGTCCTGGAATGAAAGATAGCGATCTGTACCTTTTCTGTAGTTATCCAGATAAACACCGGGCTTGTGTAGCTTTAGATGTTTAGTAGTATCAAAGAAGATTAGGATCCTGTCAAGCTTATGTCAAATAAATAAACTTCTGCAAACTCTGGAAACTTCTGCAGATGATGAAAATGCAACTTGTCTCCAGAGACCCCTCAAAGGAGCCCCCCCCCCCCGGGACTCCCTTTTAGCCAAGGTAAATCTCCTCAAAGTTTCCTGTGCATATCTTGGACTGATCTCTGACTGAGAAAAGTAGGCAGTAGGCCTTCCACTACCCCGAACAGAAGTTCCAGCCTGCTCCCCTTCTGAGAAGCAGTTCAGCTCAGCGTTTTCCAACCCCGGAAGTCCCGCAAGCAAGTGAGGTTTTATTCCTTCAGTTCCTTAGGAAATATTGGACACCCAACTGCAGTGCAGTTGATCAGATCTCGAATGTCTACTGAGAAGTCTTGCTAAATGACTGCATTTCTGAAATTCAGCAAATTGTTTGTTGAAGTTCAGCAAACTGTTTGTAAGGACAGAATTCAAAGAATCATCTATAGGGCAGGCATAGGTTCCAACTGTACAAACCAATCAGTTGTTTTTAAAAAAACAATCCATGGGTTCGTGCATATGATAACATTCCTGAACCGGTGTCGTTCGCTAAGAAACATTAAGCCTCCCTTAACGGAAAGCGAGCCAGAGATTTCATGATATAAGAAAGGGGATAGGAAATCATGTTGGTGCTGATTACATACCAGTGGTGCTTTTCAGAACACAGCGTTACACCCCAACTGCAAAAAAAAAAGGGGGGGGGATAACAAACCATGCTTATTGTGTATAAACTAAAAAGCAAGAAGGAATGTGCTATGGAATTCACATGATAACTATAAAGTCATATTTGTTATTCATAATGTCTGGGGCTTTTTGTAGCAGGAACTCCTTTGCATATTAGGCCACACCCTCCTGATGTAGCCAATCCTCCTAGAGCTTACACTAGGCCGTATAATAACAGCCCTGTAAACTCTTGGAGGATTGGCTACATCAGGGCGGTGTGGCCTAATATACAAAGGAGTTCCTGCAACAAAAAAAAGCCCTGGTAACCCTTTCTTTCTGTCTTAGTGCTTAGTGAGCGTGGTGCCTGGTTTTACCCGGCGATCAGCTGACTGGCGGGGGGGCGACTTTTGATAGCTCGGGAGTGCGGCACTCAACTGCCATTCTGGGCATTGAAATAGATCTGGGTTGGGGAAGGAAGGGAAGAGGAGGCTGGGGAGCAGGCATACTAGGTGCCTGCCTAGCGGGAAGAGGGGAAGGCTGAATTTGACGCCCCTGCCCTGCCGGCACCCTAGGCAACTGCCTAGTTTGCCTAGTGGGCAAGCCGGTCCTGAAGGGACACCAACACTTCTGGCTGTAAAGAAAGAGAAGCAGTCTCCCACTTTTCTTACTTTGTCGGTGGCTTCATTTTCTTCTTCACTCCCAGATAAAGCTTCAGTGATTTCACCGGCAGCACTTTCTCGGGCTTCATGCTCTGTGAAAAGCAGGAATTACTGAGTTTAGATGGGGGAGGGGGAAACTGCACACAAACAAGAACTGTGTTAAGAAGCCCCATCTCAGTTTCTCTTTCAGACGTCCATTTTCCTAAAGGCGGCTTTCATTTAAAATCCCATTAGCAAGTAGCGGCAACTCTTTGTGCCAAAGACCCAGTTCAGATCGAAGGCTGAAACCTGGCTACTTTTATTCTTTGCTTATAGCCGGTTACTATTGAGAAAAAAAAGGGTACAAAGGCAATTATGTGCAGGCTTACTTTTGAATAATAGTGATTAAAGGTGAGTGGAAAAATAGGAGCTGGCAAGAACTGAGAAGTGCAGAGCTGTAAAACATAAGCACTTCAATCTTGGAAGTTCCTTTTAAAGGTCATACAAAATATAGGGTGCATACAAAAGGTACAGTAAAACACCCATGAATACGACTTTAAAAAGTGCATTCACTCCCTTCCTGTCAGGCATATTTATTCTCCTGCACAGGTCTGACTGGCTGGGAACCGTGTCATCACCACCTTCCTTTCCTCTCCAATCTAAAATTACAACCTTTAAGAACGGATGTGCATTTTTACAAATCAGGCACTGTGTAAATGCTAAATGGAATATAAGATGAATGAGTTTTAGATTTTTTTAAAAAAGAAAACAAACAAACAAACAAAAAAGGGGCTGGCTGCCCAAGCAAAAGAGGACAGATGGCAAAATCAGAATTGAAATTGCTGGAAAGTAAAAAAAAATATTTTTTTACAAGCGGGTGGAAGAGAAACCAGACAATCTGTAGGAGGAAGAAAGCTGAAGATTGTTGTTTGTATGCATCAGTAAAAAACCAGCACTTTCCTCTAAGCCGAACGCCTACGCTGTAAGAGAATCGTTTGTCCTCACTGATCTATATCTCCAAGGATATGGCAGGTTAACAACACAGTCCTAAGCAAAGTTACACCATTCTAAGCCCACAGACTTAATGGATTTAGAAAGGTGTTAACTCTGTTTAGGGTTGCGCTACAAATCAGTATCATCTTGGCACAACCTATCATCCTTTCTGAAGATGAGCCAGATCCACTGAGAATCTAAGGACCCCTGATGGCAGGCTCAACTTCCTACATAAGGGAAGCCATGTTGGATCAGGCCAATAGCCCATCCAGCAGGGCCGTAGCCAGGATTTCATGTTTGGTGGGGCCCACAGCAGGATTTTTTGTTTTGGGGGGCGAGGGGGGCACCCGGTGTGGCAGCCCAGGACTCTCGGCACTGTAAGCTGCTTTTTGTTCCACAAACTAATCTCCCTTTGCCTGGACAGTCACAACAGCTCTGCTTCCCCCACCCCTTTCTGATACGTCCATCTCTCAAAGAGACAGCTCTTGACTCTGCAAGGTGTGTTAGGGAAGGGGAGAGGGGGAAAAAAGCAAAAAGAACAGCAGCGATTCTACTACTTGTTCAGAGTGATGGTGAACAAAGGGGACAGATTGGGGCCCCCTCCAATGGAGGGGCCCTATATTTGGAAGGGGGTTTGAAAGGATGGGCCTGGCCCCTTTCAGGCCCCGCTGTAGCAACGGGCCTGCCATCCAGTCCAACACTCTGTGTCACACAGTGGCCAAAAAAAACCAGCTGCCATCCGGAGGTCCATCAGTGGGGCCAGGACACTAGAAGCCCTCCCACTGTTGCCCCCCACAAGCACCAAGAATACAGAGCATCACTGCCCCAGACAGAAGAGTTCCATCCATACGCTGTGGCTAATAGCCACTGATGGACCTCTGCTCCCAGGGCTAGCCCTGCCACTAGGTAAACTAGGTGATTGCCTAGGGTGCCAGCCTTCTGCGGGTTCCCCATGTGATTCGGGAACATTATCACTGCAGGAGGGATGCCAGAAGTTAGCCTTGCCTAGGGTGCCAGACAGTCTAGGGCCAGCCCTGTCTGCTCCATATGTTTATCCAATCCAATACCATTTCTTGAGTGTGCCCTGGAATGAAAGATGCTTGAGTCCAAAATTCCACATACGGTAACTGGTATCACATCCTTCTTGGCCCAATCAACTCGTTTCCAAGTTCCCCGTTTCCTTGGTATATTGTGGCTAATTTTCCTTACAATACTTAAAAAAAAAAGATTCCTAACTCAGTTCTGCTGCAGTAATAAAAGTGCCCATTCATGCAAAAGAAATATACTTATTAATCTTGGTATGCGCAAGTGAAAGAGCTTTAAAGCGATAGCTTAGGAACCTAATGATAGCATTTTGGGGCAATTAATGTAATATCATGCATAAGGAACTAAGTGTAATAGCCATACTGACATAACTGGCTTTGGATGACTTGTGTCCGTCATGTCTGAAACAAGCAATATATTACAAAAGGTGGGAAGGGATAACCCCAAATGAAAAAGAGAAGGGAAGCCAGAGAGGAGACTGGAAATGTGGCACTGTGAAAACTGTCAAGTCCACATAGAGTTCTTAAGGTGTGCCCACAAAGGATTTCCATGGATGGAAGCAAGAGATTTCAGCTGTTTCCCACTTGGTGCTTGAGGGGGGCAGCAGTGGGAGGGCTTCTAGTGTCCTGGCCCCACTGATGGACCTCCTGATGGCACCTGGTTTTTTGGCCACTGTGTGACAGAGTGTTGTACTGGATAGGCTGTTGGCTGATCCAACATGGCTTCTCTTATGTTCTTATGTTCAGTTCTGTGGCAGGCCTCCAACTCCTTCCTTGTTCTGCTCCGAGGGGTCCCTTGTCTACCTAAAAACAGCATTTTGGAGGACATACAGGGCACCGCCAGGGCTGGGGCGATGAGGAAGCCATTCTCCACAAATGGGAACCCCTTTCATCTATGGCAGAGGTGTCAAACTCATTTTTTTACCAAGGCCGGATCTGACATAAACGTCACTTTGTCAGGCCAGGCCATGCGTGCCATAAAATGTAACACTAGGTACTAGAGACATAAACTTTATAAAGATGTTAGTTGTTTTAGATTTTCCAGGCTGTATGACAATGGTCTTGGCATTGTAGAACCTGATGTTTCACCAGCAGCTGTGACTGGCATCCTCAGAGGTATAACACAGAAGGCTAGAATTCTCTCTGTATCAAAGTGAGAAGAAGATGGTAGACAAATAATTTATATCTATTCAGGAAGGTGGGTTATAATTCCTGATATAAATTACCTGCCTACCAACTTCTTCTCATTTTGACACAGAGAGAACTCTAGCCTTCTGTGTTACACTTCTGAGGATGCCAGTCATAGCTGCTGGCGAAATGTCAGGTTCTACAATGCCAAGACCATGGCCATACAGCCTGGAAAATCTACAACTAATGAACTCCAGCCATGAAAGCCTTCTGAAAGTTGATTTCAGAAGCTGAGAGGAAACAGTAGACTTGATTGGATAAAGTGTGATATGCAGAGGGGTATTCCCTAGCAACCCACTGGCTTCCATGTAAAGCAAACATTACATATTTTGTTCAGCTTACATACTGTCTTGCTCTCTCACCACTTCTCTGTTTCTGCCAGGGAAATAAAGCACCAAACAATGATGACTTCTGAACACAGCTAAGTTCAACTAGTGTAGATGACTGGTGAAGGCAATAGCAAGGAAAGGAAAGGTCCCCTGTGCAAGCACCAGTCATTTCTGACTCTGGGGTGACATTGCTTTCACAACGTTTTCACGGCAGAGTTTTTACAGGGTGGTTTGCCACTGCCTTCCCCAGTCATCTACGCTTTTCCCCCAGCAAGTTGGGAACTCATTTTACCAGCCTCAGAAGAATGGAAGACTGAGTCAGCCTCGAGCCGGCTACCTGAAAACCCAGCTTCCACTGGGGATCGAACTCAGGTCGTGAGCAGAGCTTAGGACTGCAGTACTGCAGCTTTAACACTCTGTGCCATGGGGCTCTATGACATTACGGGGAATGGCAAACTATTCTGTAAAAAGTCTGCCATGAAAACATTGTGATGCAACGTCACCCCAGAGTCGGAAATGACTGGTGCTCGCACAGGGGACTACCTTTACCTTTAAAAAAAATAATTTAGCTAAGCATTACAGTGTACAGGGACAGGACTTCGATGCTGGGATTTTCAACAGCAGCTGTAACTTCTTTGTAAAGCACAGATCCATCCTTAAAGCAGCTGATGTGAGAATTCCAAATGATTCATGTATTTTTAACAGGCTTCGGTTGTTTTAGGAGTTTTAATTCTTTAAACACTAAGAAAAACGCTTTTCTAGTCCTTCGTCTTGCACATATACACACAACACTATAAAAAGGTGAAACATCGGAGGAGGGGATGGGGGGGGAGATACGAATGGCAACAACTTAATGCAAAATTCAAAAGCAACCTAGGAAACTAATCCAGTGATAAACACTTGCCAAAGCGCTAATTAAGGCTTCATTCATGCACACAGTTTCGTGTGCACGAGTTTTAAAGGTGCCAATTTATACTTGGCAAATGTACCGAATTTAGATTCTACTATGAAACAAACAGATATCATTTTTGATGCCCAGAGGTCGTGCCAATTAAGGGACACAGTTTGAAGATTTTACTGAAAAATGTGATTAACAGTTATAATATTAACACGTGCCTTGCTAGATCGCTTAAAAGGACTGCCCTCCTTCCCCCAAGTTTCAAATTGACATAAAATATTTCAGGGTTTTGTTTTTTTTACAGAAGGCACACATTCAAGACATTTTGTCGAAAGGCTGCTAATCAAAACAGTTTTAACATTACAGAGTGTTCATTAACTACAATTATTTGTCTTACATAATTGCCATATGGAAACTGAGCCCATGCAAGCTCCTAGATCAGGGTCCAGAGTTCTCTTCAATAGGGAGAGGACTTAAGAAATTAGTTTTTTAATTCCGTATTGGGAAGTCAGGAGGGGCATTGAACATATGAACATATGAAGCTGCCTTATACTGAATCAGACCCTTGGTCCATCAAAGTCAGTATTGTCTTCTCAGACTGGCAGCAGCTCTCCAGGGTCTCAAGCTGAGGTTTTTGACATCTATTTGCCTGGACCCTTTTTTGGAGATGCCGGGGATTGAACCTGGGACCTTCTGCTTCCCAAGCAGATGCTCTACCACTGAGCCACCGTCCCTCCCTCCTCCTCATTAAATACTAGTACCTTCGGGCTGGGATACTGGAATTATTGTACCTATTCATAAGAAAGGAGACAGAAATGACCCAAATAACTATAGACCCATCAGTCTTTTAAGTATCCTAAGCAAGTTATACGCCAGCCATCTTAAAGAGAAACTGTGGGAGTGGATTGAGTGTAATAACATCCTGAGAGAAGAACAGGCTGGGTTTAGACCGGGTTGTTCCACTCTGGATCATTGTGTAGTATTGGACCATCTTATTTCCAAATATTCCTCTAACAGCACCTCTGCCCTATACGCTGCCTTTATAGACTTTACTAGTATTGTTGTTGTTCCAGAAATGCAGGAACGATAATCCCAATGTTTAATAAAAACAACAATCTGCTCTACTACATCCATGCAGAATTAACAGGAGGGGAAGGAGAGCTGTTTCTCAGCACATGGGTCCCTTAAATTGTAAAAGGCCACTCTTATCTATGAAAAGACCTGGCATTTAGAGTTGGGAGACGACAATGGCCCTTTACTATTTGAAGGAATGCAGACCCCAACAAACAGCTGATGGGCAAAATAACTGGCATGTAGAGGCCAGATCTACTGCTTGTAGGAGAAGGCTCCTCCAAAGAAGGACAGGGCCAGGGGTGGAATTCTAGCAGGGACTCCTTTGCATATTAGGCCACACACCCCTGATGTAGACAATCCTCCCAGAGCTTACAAAAAAAAAGAGCCTTGTAAGCTCTCAGAGGATTGGCTACATCAGGGGTGTGTGGCCTAATATGCAAAGGAGCTCCTGCTAGAATTCCACCCCTAGACAGGGCTATCTTTGCTGGCCCCACAGCTTCAAGGCCTCTCTGTGCCTTTAAGGCACTGCCAATATTCCTTCTAAGCTGTGGAGTCTTGTGAGCAAAAATTCTACTTTTGAGCTATGCAAAGGAGCTCCTGCTAGAATTCCACCCCGGCTAACAGATGAGCTGCGGACCTGCACTACTCAGCTGTTAGGTCTAAATGGCTCGAACAGCTGAACTGAACCAGACAAAAGTTTGGGAAATGTTCAGAGAAGGCGTCTTCCCTGTACCTCAGTCTGGGGGCTTCAAACCGGGTCAAGTTCATGCTGAATACTGGCTCGTGAACTGGTTCGTGCCCAGCTCTAGTCAGCAGAGCAGTGTTTCAGTCTCCAACCAAAGCCTAAGTGCTCATTTCAGCTTCTTTCACCTGATTTAAAAAACAAAACAAAAAAAACCCCTTGGATTTGAGATTGGAGTATTCCCACACTGGACCCTGGTTTAATATATTCCTTGGAGAGACTGAAAGCTCAATTTTCACGCTGGAAGAACAGCACAAACACCTTCTCAAGGAAAATCTTGTGCACGGAAAGCCCTCTTCGACCCATTTTTTTGTTTGAGTAGCAGCATGCGTAGCTGAAATTTGATGGGATGAAACTTCTGCAGAAGCTCTGGCCTTGATTCTGTTCACGGGTTGGGTCCCAATGGTTTCACCTTTGTATGACGCCAGACACCTTCATCTGTCAAAGGGAGAAACCTTGCACTGTGGAAAGCACCACAGTTAAGTGCCAAAGATTTGTAATATCCAACCCATGGCATCTGCTTGACCCTTTACTTGAAATCCATTCACTGGGGCGAACCATATCTAGAAGGTAAGGCTTTTGAAAATGTAGAACCCCCCCTTCCCTATTATTAGAAGAACATGTGATGGGGGGACACGGAGGTGGGACAAGTCTTTGTCCAGCAGTGATAATCAAGTTGGTTAAACTGTCTTGAAAAACGCATCTCTAGGCTAGCAGATCCACTCTCAGGTTAATTTGCTTCGGTTTCCCACTGACTTTTACAAATGGACCCTGCTGAATTCGGGTTATTCTTCCTTCCTTTCCACTGCGCTTGACACTCAATCACCAACGCTATTGTGCCATGGGGCTACTCACACAAAACCCTTCAATCCTTCTCGCAGCACTCCGAATCCTGTCTGAACGACTCCCGTGCTATAACTCTCTTAACCATTTGATCGACTGCATTGCCTTGCGGTGTTTTTCACGTTGGGACGCTTTCCCCCTTTTCTACGGCTGCCGCTTTGTATCTGGATGTCTCACTGTAAACCTCCCCGATGGGATCCCTCTCTGTCTTTTGCTTTAGTTTGGCGAGACTCACCGATGGTGTTGTATGCAGTGGGTAAGGAACTAAACAGTCATTCTGTGCCTAAACAAACAGGCTCCATTCAAATCCCACATGTTAAGTGAGAACCCTATTAAAAAAAAGTGTTGGCAATACAGTCTGCATTCTGCTCAAGTACATTTGAATGAAATGCTGCGTTAAAGGACACCATGGAACAAAGCTGCATAAATCCATTAAAAAAAACCAAAAAACCTTCGCTTTAACACAGGGATTGCCATAAACCCAATTGTTTCCCCCACTTGCAAACACACAAGCAAACAGTAAAAAAAAAAAAAATTCTCTGTCACTTGTCAAGCCCTTGTTGTTTTCCTCCTATGTTAAAGGGAAGAAGCTTAAAGCGTAATTGGCCATGATTTTAAAAGGCCTTGAAAGAGGCACTGGTACCTTCGCATCCTTGTAAAGGAAAAGACTTCCTTCCCGCAAAACAAAGTAGCGCTCTTGAAACTTATTTCCAGAAAGTAATTTGGACGGTTCTTCTTTGTATTTCAGATAACTGGCTGTAACGCAGCCTTCTGTATTCTTCTCTGTCAAGATGATAAAAAGAGCACTCAGTTCAGGGTTTGTTTGTATTTAAAAAAAAAAACCCAAATAATAATGCTATACAGTCTCCTGAATTTTATATATCCTTAGCATTAATCTGCACAAACAGACTCCAAAATAAGAATAACATGTCCGCTTCCATTTATTTTCAGCTCTGTGTTCCTGTGCAGACATGGCACTCTGCCAGGATTTGCTTTATTTAACCATGATTAAGAATTATACTCATAAACCAAAAGGGAGACTGCAACCAAAGGAACCATAAGGAGATTAGACGCTGGGAAAGGTAGCCATGAACGAGCTAGAAAAGATTTTTAAGTGTAGGGATACTTCGCTGGCCACCAAGATCAAGTTAATTCATGCCATACGATTCTCTATTACCAGGCCTCAGATTCAGCAGGAGCTCACAGGAGCACAGCTCCTGAACCTTTCTAAGGGTTCCCCCTCAGGGGAGGGGACAAAGTGGAAGGGCTTCTAGCACCACTTGTGAACCTCCTAATGGAACTTGGGGGGTTTTTGGCCACTGTGTGACACAGAGTGTTGGACTGGATGGGCCATTGGCCTGATCCAATATGGCTTCTCTTATGTTCTCCTGCTCCCCACCTACCTTGTCCATTGAATAGTAGGTGCAGCTGAATAACAATCCTTGGATTAGGAGACCAGTCGAACAGACAGCCACCAGGGCCTTTGCCACGCCCCCAGAAGCCCTCATTAACTCCTGGAGAAGCCCATGCCACCCTTTCTCCACTTATGTGGCTTGCTGGCCTTTTGACTGGGGGGGGAGGCAACTCAAGAGAGCCCCAGGTGAGCAAGGCCTGCTTGGGCTGGCTGGATCTCTAGCCAGCCCAAGCAGTCCTCACTTGCCCGGGGCTCTCCTTTCCTGCATTGGGTTGCTTTTGACGGGGTTGTGATGACATATGCTAATGAGTTATGCTAATGAGCACCACCATCTATTTTTCTACAAAACAACCCCTGCCCATTACTATGCATGGGTATGAAAGCTGGACAATGAAGAAAGAATGATCACTGGAACGTCTGAAATATGGACTGATTCCTCGCTAGCCTTGCTGCAGTCTCGCACTCCTTTCCCCCTCGGTGCTTCTGCCTGATTTTGCACACACTGCCTCAGAGCTGCAACTTGCCCCACCTCTTTCCCACGTTCTCTCCATGGCTTCAAAATTCGGTTGTCAGAGAATCCTATAGTCGTGGAGAGAATTTGGATAACAGGCGAGGCAAGTCACAGCTCTGAGGCAGTTTGTGCAAAATCGGGCAGAAGCACCACGGGGAAAACAGGAGCGCGAGACCACAGCAAGGCTAGTGGGGAATTGGCCATGGTATTGGAAGCATGTTTTATGGATACTGTGAACAGCCTCAAAGACAAATAATCGGGTTCTAGATCAAATCAAGCCTGAATTCTCCCTAGAAGTCAAAATGACTAATCTGAGAGGATCATATTTTGGTCACATTATGAGAAGACAAGAGTCACTGGAAAAGAAGGACCGTCTCCTTCCATATATGCCCAGGAGGTCGTTATGTTCGGCCTCCCAACATCTGTTGGCCATCCCCGGCCCAAGAGATGCCTGCCTTGCCTCAACTAGGGCCTGGGCTTTTTCGGTCCTGGCCCCGATCTGGTGGAATCAGCTCCCTACAGAGATCCGGGCCCTACCTGGCTTAGTAGCCTTCCGTAGGGTCTGTAAAATAGAGCTGTTCCGACAGACTTTTAGTTGAGGCTGCAGGCATCTATTCTTGATCTGGTTGGCCTCCCCTATCGGCACTGTCACCTGTGTTACAAAATGGATTATCATCTGCCATCTCTGTGAGATATCATGATGTGAGACAGCCAGGCTGGGCAATATGTGATGATACGGTAAACTTCTCAGAGTGCTGTTGAGTTGCCTGTTTTTAAAATATTTTTATTGTATTTTATTGGTTTTTCATATGCTGTACTCCACCATGAGCCCTATGGGAAATGGGTGGAATAGAAATATACTAAAATTAAAATAAAATAAGGACAGAGTTCCAACCAACTAATTGGAGCTGAATACTGAGTAGCGGAGATAGTGTCGGTTTAGCCATGACAGCTGAGAGTTGTCAGTATGAGCTGAGAGTTGAGAACAGGGAAAATGTATAAGGAGAAAGATTTTTCATTAAGTCCCCTTATATTGTTCAGCTAACCAAGTCTAAAAATGTTACGGAGTTACAGCAGGCTGTGATTATTTATAATGGTTTAACCGGTGTGAAACAAAGTGGTTATTTATGCCTGCCCAGAAGGAGTTTCTTGGCATGTAAAGTTTATAAGCTTTCAGCTCTCACTTCCAACGCTATGTCAGTTGAGTTTGGGTTGTACCAGATAAACCTTGATCCCCGTCCTCTCTTAAAAGAAAACTTCTTCTTCTCTCTCTCTCTCTCAAATTTACCTCATCACTTAGTTGTCAGCCACAAGACTATGTGAACTTCTTAGCTGAACCAAATTATGTCTCTGAACATTATTTCTGCTTGTATCCCCAATGCCATACAGCAGGGGATTTTTGTCAAAAAAGTCCAGCAGGAACTCATTTGCACATTCGGCCCTGATGTCACCATTGTTTCACACAGGACTTTTTGGTAGAAAAAGCTCGGCAGGAACTCATTTGCATCATAGGCCACACCCACTGATGCCAAGCCAGCCAGAACTGCGTTCCTGTGCATTCCTGCTTAGAAAAAGTCCTGCCATATGGGAAGTAGGAAAGTAATAAACCAGAGGTGATATCTGGTGAAGTGAAATGTGGGGATAAGCAAAAGTGCTGAATGGCCATCCCTAACCTGTTGCTATTATACCCCGCAGCTTTTTTACAACAAATTTCCTGATCAGACATCCCTCCATCCTTCAGTTCTAAGCAGTGTTGGTCTCGTCGTTGGTTGATCAGAGGGCTCAACCGGACCTCATTTTTTGAGATGGCATTCCGCACTCATGCAAGCACAGTACTGTGGAATATCGTGCTTGGCTTTTCTTTAAAAAAAAAAAAAGTGCCAGCAAAAGTGGGCAATCTGCCCCCCCCCAATTTAAACACCGGCCAGAGAGGGAAAGCCCAAAAGTTCTCTTTGCTGTCTCTCCGCCTGGTGGGGAGACAGCAATGGTGGGTGATCTTCCTCCCCCCCCATTTAAACACCCCACCGTGGTGCTTAAATGGGGGGGAGCACGGCAACTCCCTTTGTTGTCTCTTCCTCCCCCCCCCCCATTTAGGAAAGGTCCCCTGTGCAAGCACCAGTCGTTGTTGACTCTGGGGTGACGCTGCTTTCCCAAAGTTTTCACAGCAGACTTTTTACAGGATGGTTTGCCATTGCCTTCCCCGGTCATTACACTTTCCCCCCAGCAAGCTGGGTACTCATTTGACCGACCTCGGAAGGTTGGAAGGCTGAGTCAACAATTGCTGGCGCAATGATATCATTTGGAGTGGGCTCTCGCAGGGAAGCGGATGTGCGCTTGCGAAGAGTCGGCTATAATGGTGTGTTCAAACATAAAAAGTATGCGTGGGAGTCGTCAGAAGCATTCTCGGTCTGGATTTAATGTACTATCAAAAAAGTCCGCATCCCAGTCATGGCAGTGCGGGACACGAATGAGCCAACGACCATTGCCAGATGCTGATGTTTGGACAACCGCATAAAATCCGATATGCAACTGGCTTTCACCCATGCCCATCTCGTCAATTAATGTGCGTCTGACCTCAGCCATAGTCACAGAGTCTTCAGCAACACATGGCCAGTACTACTTTAACCAGAGGTGCCTAATAAGTATTCCTTCTCTCTCATTATTTATCCTCTGTACTGAAGTATTAGAAATCTTTATTAGACCTAATAACCAAGCATAAGAAAAAAATCTACTGATCATTAAGTCAATTAACTTTGTATGCCGATAACATTGCACATAATCTCAGGGAACTAACGTAATGGCATTTATTGGTTTTAGGATACAAATTAACAGAGCACAAATTTGAATTAGATATGTTAGAGCTGTCAAGTTGCAGCGGGCTAATGGTGACCCCAGCAAGAGGCTATCAAAGCCAGTGAGAAGTGGAGGTGGTTGGCCATTGCCTTCTTCTGCAGAGTCTTCCTTGATGGTCTCCCATCCAAGTACTGACCCTGCTTAGCTTCCAAGATCTAACAAAACCGGGCTACGCCATCCTGCCTTCCCTCCCAAATCTTAACGAGCGGGGTTAAATCTTAAATCAGCCACTCAAGAGCAATACTCCTCTAAGCTGTGGAGTCTTGGGAACAAAAACTCAACTTTGTGAGCTACTGGATTAAAGTTGTGAATGAGTGATTTGGCTACTGCATTTATTAGTTTGCTCGGGAGCCATCCTTCCTGAGCGAAGATAAAACTCTGTGAGTTGGAGGCTAAAAAACTCTGTGAGTTGGAGGCCAGCTCACACTAACTCAGCGTAGAGGGAACACTGCTTAAGAGACTACAGGACTCTTTCAAGAATTTCATAGATCAAAATAGTCAGGGCCTTTTTTTGTAGAAAAAGCCCAGCAGCAGCTCATTTTGGATATTAGGCCACATCCCCTGAGCAATACTCCCTCTAAGCTGTGGAGTCTCGTGAGCGAAAATTCTACTTTGTGAGCTGCTTGGCATTAAAGTTGTGAGCTGCTGCATGAATTAGCTTCCTCTGGAGCCATTTTTTCCTGAGCTAGGACAAAAATGTGTGAGCTGGAGACTACAAACCTGTGAACTAGCTCACACTAACTCAGCTTAGAGGGAACCCTGCCCCTGAAATCACCATTGTTTTTCACAGGGCCTTTTTTGGTAGAAAAAGCTTAGCAGGAACTCATTTGAATATTAGGCCACACCCCTGATGCCAAGCCAGCCAGACTTGCATTCCTGTGTGTCGATGCTAAACAAAAAAACAACAACATAAACAAACCCTGAAATAGTTAAGTAGAAGATGAGTTTGAAGAACTCTTAAATTTAAGTTATATTCTGGTAATTAAAAATACAGAGAAAGAAATGCAAAATTACAACAGTGAAGATAGTGGTATTACTACCAGATTTCCCCCCTTCTTTCTGTACTTCCCATACATTTTCCCATGAGTGTATGAAGACAATGGGATAATGTAATATTAGAAACATATTAATGGGAAGATCAAAAATTGCTTTGGAGGTATTATAGAAGAATTGGAAAACAGAGATGAGTATTCCCAAAGTGTCAATTTATTATTTGGCTTCACAAGTTGGGGCTATTGCCAATTGGTGTATTAAAAGGCCATTAAAATTCTGGCAGCTCCAGGAGCAGTAGAAGGTGGACGTTCCATTATGTGCACTTTTATAGTTCAAATAAGCAAGATATGAATGCTATTTTTTGGATTTACAAAATCTGGCAAACCGGGTGAGGATGAAATACATATTGACATCCAATAAATATTCATTGACTTCTTTCCTTTCCAATGAAAAATAAATCCTCAATTAATTGGGAGAGGAGAGGCCTTAGGATTGGAACGTTCCTTATAAAAGAACAATTGAAGCAATATGACGGTGTATCAACAAATGAATGGAGTTATAGCGAAAAAAGCAACTGGGTATGACCCTACCTAAACCATGCTAAACCATCAGGGCAAGGAGATGTTCAGAGGTGGTTTGCCATTCCCTGGACTTCCTTGGAGGTCTTCCATCTAAGTGCTAACTAGTGTCAAGCTTGCTTGGCTTCCAAAATCTGACAAGATCAGGCTAGCCTGCTTAACCCCTAACAGGGCAGTATATCCCAGTTGGAACAGGAATCTATTACTGGATTTCTTAAATAAATAAATAGTTGATTAGATTCCTTACTAGCAGTTGCTCTACCTCTGGGCCTCTGTTCTCCTCAGCTCAGGTGATCAATTCCCCACCAGTTACCAGGTGACTCACACAGTATAGACCAGCTTCATCATTGCTCTGAGTCTTGCCTATTCCAGTTCCAGGTTAGGAAGCGCATGGAGATTTGGGGGTAGAGTCTGGGGAAGACAGGGACCTCTGTAGGGTCGAATGCCATAAGAACCACTCTCCAAAGCATCCATTTTCTCCAAGGAAACTGATCTCTATAGCTTGGGAATTAAGAGGGATGAGTATAAATCACATTTTTGTGGTTTGGTTTGCCTTGTGTTTTGAGGCTGAACATAGAAAGGTGTGACATCATGTCCATGTTTTCCCAGAAATGACATCACACCATCACCAATGGCCATCTCCTGCCCTTAGTCTACCCAAGTAATATATATACTAGGGGATGGTTTGCATCAATTTTTTGGGATTACAAATAGGGTATTCAGCCCTGGATTATAAAACTACATTTGCCTAGAAGATATTTGAAAGCCAAGGTGGTGAGCAGCCTGGTTTTTGAATTAATGCGGAAGGAAATTTTTGAACAGTGAGCTGTGGTCTGTTGTTTTGTCTACTGAATATCAGTTGGGCTAAATGTTGTGTTTGCTAGCAGCTTTAGTGTTGTTTTGGCTATCACAAACTACTGAGAGAAGATAGCATCCTGAGGTTTGGGTTTTTTTAGAAATATTTGGCAGCAAGAGAGCTACTTGGAGAAGATTATTCTTTCCCAAAAGCAGAACACAGAAATTTATGTATACTAGGGCTTAATATATGCTAAAAAATAGTACTGTAGAGATGAGCAAAACCATCAGTTCCATCATGGCAGCCAGTTTGGTGTAGCGGTTAAGTGCACGGATTCATCTGGAAGAACTGGGTTTGATTCCCTACTCCTCCACATACACCTGCTGAGGTGACCTTGGGTCAGCCACAAATTCTCTCCAAGGTGTTCTGCTCAAGAGCAGTTCTGGGAGAGCTCTCTTAGCTCCACCTACCTCACAGGGCATCTGTTGTGGGGAGGGGAAGGGAAAAGAGATTATAAGCCATCCTGAGACTCCTTCAGGTAGTGAAGAGCGGGGTATAAATCCAGTCTCCTCCTCCTCTTCCTCTTCCGCTTCCTCTTCTTTTCACTGTCTATTGCAGGGGTGGCCAACGGTAGCTCTCCAGATGTTTTTTGCCTACAACTTCCATCAGCCCCAGCCAGCATGGCCAATGGCTGGGACCGATGGGAGTTGTAGGCAAAAAATCTGGAGAGCTACCATTGGCCACCCCGGTCTATAGATTCTTTTTTTTTAAAACCTTGCTTTATAGAACAAAGTACTGAACACACAAGACTCCCCCTCCCCCAAACTTAACTCTTATATTATATTGGTAAGATCTGATGAAGTTGCAGAAATGGTGAGTGGTTTGCAATTCCGAAACCTAATTAGGAAGAAAAATGTTTCTGGGGATAGCCAAGACCGTCTTCCGTCCCAGCTTCTTAATCTAGTCCTAAAAATATACGGGTTGGGGCAAACGAACCGATTTTGTTAGTTTCTCTAATAGCAGGCACTTCATCAACTGACAAAAGAAAAGCCTCAGTGGGTACACCTCTTCAAAAATCTGGGACAATTTACATGTAATTTCAGGAAGCAGCAGGCTTACCCAGCTGGAGAAAAATAATAATAAAATGACTTCCTGTAATCAAAAAAAGTCTCAAAGCTTCCTCTCGCTCTTCTCTCTTTCTTTTTGTGATTAAAATGAAATGCGTTACTTGAAGTCTTGTTTTAGTAATTACCTCTCGCTAATCCGGTGCATTTTTTGGCCTTCGGGTGACCCCATGACGGCCTCCATCTTTGAAACAAAATGGATTTCAGAATATGACCCTGTACAGTTTTGCCATCACAAATGGTCACTTTTGCTGAGACTGCAGTGATACAGCATCGGGTGACTGTTGCACATTCCATGAAGAATATGTAACTGCTAGTAGCTGTAAGCACTAGGAAAGCTGAACACTGTTAATACTGAAAGAAATTTTTGTGAGTATTTTTTGTGTGTGGCCATTTTCTCCAGGTTTGTGACAAGGACAGGCTGCAGAGGGAAACCACTCACCAGAGGTTCTGCCTTGTGAGGAGAGCCTGAGGCATGGCTAGAAGCAAAAGGGTTCACAAAGAGCTCTGAGACGCCTGCTCAGGCAAGGCAGGGCAAGTAGGGTTGCCAAGACGTGCACACATGGTGTGATGATGTCACCCGGAAGTGATGTCATCACACCAGGCACATCGCATGGGGGACATTCTAGGAATCCATAGAATTTTATTGTGATTCCTAGAGCATCCCTCATGTGATGTGCCTACTGTGATGACATCACTTCTGGATAACACCACACATGGGGGGACATTCCAGGAATCTGTAGAGTTTTACCGTGATTCCTAGAGCATCCCTTGTGTGATGTGACTTGGGTGATGATGTCACTTCTGGGTGAGATCATTGTGCCACACGCACCATAGTGACAGGGCTCTTTGAGGGTAGGAATCCCCCCTGGTGACCTCCTCCCTGCCAACGGGTTGGAGACCTCCAAAACCAGGGGATCCCCGCCCCAGTGGGAACTTGACAGCCTTAAGGGAAAGAAAGTCACAGGTGGAGGTGGTGAGGGCTACCAACTCTGGAGAAAGGCTAGCCTAGCAGCAATTAGCAGCAGCTGGGAGTTGGTGGGGCAGCTAGGGTTGCCAGATACAAGGGTAGAAAATGCCTGCAGTTTGGAGTGGGGAGTGGAGCCTGAGGGTGGCGGGATTTGGGGAGAGGAGAGACTTCAATGGGGTATAATGCCATAGAATCCACCATCCGAAGTAGCCATTTTCTCCAGGTGAACAGAATTCTCTTGCCTTATAATCAGTTGTAATCCCAGGAAATCTCCATACACACTTGGAGGTTGGAGACCCTGAGAACAGAAGCTCAGCCAAGCCATTAGAGCAAGGCTTAAAATGCAGCAGCCCAATAGTCATGGTGATGACTAATGCAGTAGTAAGGGGAGCAGTAAGTATGAGGAGGATAGGGTTCAGTAGGGTAGGGTAGGGTGGGGTTAACTGGATGGATGATGGTCTGAATAAATGGTTTACAGAACTGACTGGAGAGCCTGACATGTGATTGCAGTTTGATGTAATGGTGAAGTGCACAGACTCTTATCTGGGAGAACCGGGTTTGAATCCCCACTCCTCCACTTGCAACTGCTGGAATGGCCTTGGGTCAGCCATAGCTCTGGCAAGAGTTGTCCTTGAAAGGGCAGCTGCTGTGAGAGCCCTCTCAGCCCCACCCACCTCACAGGGTGTCTGTTGTGGGGGGAGAAGATAAAGGAGATTGTGAGCTGCTCTGAGTCGCTGATTCAGAGAGAAGGGTGAGGTATAAATCTGCAATCTTTCAAGGAAAAGGACCAATGGACTCGAGACTTGTACCCAGCGGGCTATGGGCTGCTGTGTTACAGATTGCCTGGGAAATGTCCAGTCCTGCCACCTTGTCCAAATGGGTTATTAAAACAGAATAGCCCTCCCACCATATGGTTATGAAAACATGCTTTATATTGAATCAGACCTTTGGTCCATCCAAGTCATTATAATTTATGCAGACTAGCCGTGGCTCTCCTGAATCTTCATATTTTCATATCCTCTAATAGCTGGTCCTTTTAACTGAAGGTGCTGGGAGCTGGTCATGGGACCATCTGCATGCCAAGCAGATGCTCTACCGCTGAGCCAAACTCCCTCCAAATTCTAGGCATCATCTCAGAACGAGCCAATGTTTGAAGCCAGTGTTCCACTTCCTCTGAGAGCTGCAGCATCATCCACATTATGTCAGGTTATCAGGGAAAGTCACCTGCTGCTTCTAGGGGTCTGCTGCCTCTTGAGCCTACGTACAACAGGGGCTAAGGTGCTGAACTAGGACCCGTTTCCCACTAGCCTTACGCCGCTCTCACGCTCCTCTTCTCTGTGGGGGTTCCGTCGGATTTCACACTATCTGCCCTGGGCTGCAACTAGCTTCACATTTTTTATGAGGCAAACAGAAACCTCTAAACACCAGGCGAAGCTAGTTGCAGCCCCGGTGCAGATAGTGCAAAATCCAATTGAACCCCCGCAGAGAAGAGGCGAGTGAGAGCGGTGTAAGGCTAGTGGGAAATCGCTCTCTGATTATGGAGACACCAGTTGAAATGATGCTGCCTGGGTGAACGTGGCCAATCTCCCAGTGTAACCTACCTACCTTGCAGACTCGTCGGGATTCTAAAATAGAAAAGCTGAAAAGTAAACTTGCTGCCTTGTGTCCTTTGGAAGAATGATGAGATTTTTTAAATAGGTGACAGACTCTGATGGAATAACACCAATGTGTGATGTCTACTGGAGCGTTATAAATCAGTAAGTACGCTAAATATTTTAATGCACAGTTACATTATTATGGATGTTCTAAAGCAAAAGTACATGGCAGTATGCTTGGTAGATCGCTGGCTTTTGTGTTTTGCACAGATGGACTGGGTAGTAGCAGGGCTTATTTGGTCGCAGGAACTCCTTTGAATATTAGGCCACATACCCCTGATGTAGCCAATCCTCCAAGAGCTTACAGGGTTCTTAGTACAGGGCCTACTGTAAGCTGCAAAAGGATTGCCCACATCGGGGGTGTGTGTTCTAGTATGCTAAGGAGTTCCTGCTACCAAAAAAAAAAAAAAAAAGCCCTGGGTAATAGAACTAGTTGTTATAAGACATAAGGGCTGAAAATTGCAACCTTCTGAGTTGTGCCCCATGTCTTCTCATCACATATGACACAACACAGTATGGAGATGTAATTATGCTGCTCCTTGCCTTGCCAGTCAGTCTTTGGCATGGATAAGTAGTGAGGAAATGCTTAAACATAAGAACCTAGGATGGAGAAAGTCTGAGACCAAGTGAGCTAAATGTAAACACTCAGGGCTTTTTTTTTTAGCAGAAACACACAGGAAAAAGTTCCAGCTGCCTTGGCGCCAGGAGGTTGCCAAGTCCTCTTCATCCCCCAGTGGGGGACATTCATGTGCGTGATGTGTGCGCATGCACGAAATTGTGTCACCCGGAAGTGATGTCATCAATATGGCAGTGCACTGTGAGGGGCTGCTCTAGGCATTTCTGGGAAAACACTATGGTTTTCCCGGATGCTCTAACCATTTGGAAGGTTAAAACTTTATGGTACCTATTGTACCATAGAGTTTTACCTCCCAAATGGCTAGAGCATCCAGGAAAACCATAGAGTTTTCCCAGAAATGCTTACAGCGGCCCCACATGGGCACCACCATTTTGATAATGTCAATTCCGGGTGACATCATCGCACCAGCAATGCAGGGGGACGTTCCCCACCCGGACCGGGGGCTTGGCAGCCCTAGGTGTGGCCTAACATTTAAATGAGGTCCTGTTAAGTTTCTTCTACAAAAAGCCCTGTGTGAAACAATGGTGATGTCAGGGGGGGTGGCCTAATATGCAAAGGAGCTCCTGCTAGAATTGCACTCCTGGTTTTATGAATTGTAATGGCTTAACAGAACAGCTCTGTATGCCTATGGCATCTTCTTTGGAGTAATTTGGGACTTGCTGCTGCACCATATTTAATCTCCATCATTCTTCTTTATGCGGATTGTGGATATTTATGCCTGCTTAAGTGTATCTTTTCTTTAAATGTATGAGCATTGCTGTGTTTATGAACACATGTCTTGTATAATTTCCACAGTGTCAGTTAACATTCCCTGTTTCTGTAGTCGTGACTCATAATATTTACTTCTGTGAAGATAACACAAGGGTTTATTATTGAAATAAGGCAAGACAACATAAGATAGGAAATTAAAAGCATAGCTTTTTTATTATACAGTATAAGAAAGTATGTATGTTTTGTTATTTTGTTGGGGAGGGACCGTGGCTCAGTGGTAGAGCGTCTGCTTGGCAAGCAGGAGGTCCCAGGTTCAATCCCTGGCATCTCCAAAAAAGGGTCCAGGCAAAGAGGTGTGAAAAACTTCAGCTTGAGACCCTGGAGAACCGCTGCCAGTCTGAGAAGACAATACTGTCTTTGATGGACCCAGGGTCTGATTCAGTATAAGGCAGCTTCATATGTTCATATGTACAGTTTCCAACTCAGCGTTTCTCCTGCTTTCTGTAATTGACACAGGATTTTTTTTTGAGCAGGAGCTCTTTTGCATATTAGGCCACACCCCTGGGGTAGTCAATCCTCCTGGAGCTTACAGTGGGACCTGTGCTAAGAGTCCTGTAAGTGTTTGGAGGATTTGCTAAATCAGGGGTGTGTGGCCTAATATGCAAAGGAGTTCCTGCTACAAAAAAGGCCCTGAATTGACATGGAAGAAGAAGACCATAGATTTATACCCCACCCTTCTCTCTGAAGCAGAGTCTCAGAGTGGCTTACAATCTCCTTTATCTCCTTCCCCCACAACAGACACCCTGTGAGGTAGGCAGGGCTGAGAGAGCTCTCCCAGAAGCTTCCTTTTCAAGGACAACTCTTGTGAGAGCTATGGCTGACCCAAGGCCATTCCAGCAGCTGCAAGTGGAGGAGTAGGGAATCAAACTTGGTTCTTCCAGATAAGAATCTGCACACTTAACCACTACACCAAACTGGCATCTGCTGAACATCGCAATTATCTGTTGCAGGTCTAATTTAAGATCAACAGTGCCAACCTGCCTTGATCCAACTGCTTGCAGAGACTGTCTATGAGGGTGAGCAGGGTGAGCAGAACTGTCTCCATCTTGTGGCCTGGGTGGAAGCAGGACAGGAATGGGTCCAAGGTTGATGTGTCCTCCAAGAATCTCTGGAGCTGTTCTGGCTGCCGCCGCCCTCTCAATAACATTGCCTTGAAATGAAAGATTCAAAACGGGGTAGTAATTGGAAAAATAAAATTAGCCTCTGCATGTTGACTGAATGCATGAAGATGGAGAATTGGCATGACTACACTGGACCTACTCCTAGCCTCTGCACAACCATAAGCTCATAAGGTGCCCACATGTGAAGACAGTGTTTGTGCGATTGCTCCCTCCCTGCTTTCCCATCATTGCTGATCACAGAGAGGGAGCATACATGTGGACACAGCCTCTGTGTGTAGGTAGGCACCATAATCAAGAGCTGGTGGATCTTTAGAGGCAGGGGCCCGCTCTTCTTCTCCATGTTTTCAGTCAACACATGGAAGGGTTGTGGGTACGGGGCAATTTTAAGTCATGAGACCAATTTTGCACAAGACTTTTAATCCTGGTTTAGCCCTGTCCCCAAGGTGACAGTCTACACTAAAATGATAGCATAGAGCCATAGAGTTGGTTTCTCTGAGGGTGGGATGGTGGCTCAGGGGTAGAGCATCTGCTTGGTAAGCGGAAGGTCCCAGATTCAATCCACGGCATCTCAAAAAAAAAAAAAAAAAAAAAGGGTCCAGGCAAATAGGCATGAAAAACCTCAGCTTGAGACCCTGGAGAGCCGCTGCCAGTCTGAGTAGACAATACTGACTTTGATGGACCGAGGGTCTGATTCAGTAGAAGGCAGCTTCTTATGTTCATATGTTGTTCTGATTCTAGTGTAGAATGTCAGTTTGGGGACAGAGTTAAAGCAGGATTAAAGGTCTAGTGTGAAACTGGTCTCAGTAGTCTATTGGTCTGCTGAGACCAGTTTCGCACTGGACTTCTAATCCTGCTAAAATGATAGAATCATAGAGCCATAGAGTTGGTTTCTCTGAGGGTGTGATGGTAGAGCATCTGCTTGGTAGACTATTGGTAGAATGCTCAGTAGACTATTGGTTTACTGAGGTTTTTTTTGTCTGAATGCAGCCACTCTTCAGGGCCTCAGGTGGAGGTCTTTTACATCACTTTTGCATCACCAGATACTTTCTTCTGGGGATGCAAGGGACTGAACCTGAGGTGTTCAAAGCGAAAGCTGTGCCTCTGAGCCATAGCCCCTTTCCACTGAAGCATCGGTTCTCCTGCCCATTCATAATTAAGCCTTCTCCACAGTGTTATGATGCCTCAGAAAAGAGAACCCGTTTGGTTTAGCAATAAGGTCATGGACTCTTATCTGGGAGAACCAGGTTGGATTCCCCACTCCTCCACATGCACCTGCCGATGTGACCTTGAGGCAGTTACGAGTTCTCGCAGAGCTGTTCCTCTCAAGAGCAATTTCTGTCAGAGCTCTCTCAACCCCAGTTACCTCACAGGATGTCTGTTGTGGGGAGGAGAAGGGAAGGAGATTGTAAGCTGCTCTGAGACTCCTTCCAGTGGTGAAGAGCAGGGTACAAATTCAGTCTCCTCCTCCTCTTCTTCTTCTGAGAACATTTTCCCTCTATGTTCAGAGTTAAAGCACAAACATTTCAGTTCAATAACTCCCTTTTCGATAAAACATGGGAAACATTAACTATTTCCATTTCCAAAGCCAGCCATAGTAAGCAACATTGACTGTGACTAATTATATGTGTCTAACTTTACGTTTCTCATTTAATGATTACAAATGCACAAAAAAAGCGTCAAATGCTTCATTCATGCCACAGCGGAACAAAAGATTAAACATTGACGTGCTACATTTTCTCCTCTCGCAATTCGAGGAGACAATGAGCTGAAAGACAGCACGCATCGTAGAAGAAGGTATGATCAGATCTGAGCTGCAAGGAAGAAAGCTCTTCAATGGACAAAGAACTGACGTGAAAACATTCTGAATGGATTTAATTCCAGTGGACATGACATCTGTCCGACAGAGAAAAGAACAAATGTAACCGAGCAACAGGTTAAACAACTGCTGCATAAATCAAATGTGAAATGGTTTGCTGTGCATCACATCTACAATGGTACTCATTTAGACTGTGAAAATCAAAAGCGAACATAAGAGAAGCCATGTTGGATCAGACCAGTGGCCCATCTAGTCCAACACTCTGTCACAAAGTGGCAAAAAACCCCAACCCAGGTGCCATCAGGAGGTCCACCAGTGGGGCCAGGACACTAGAAGCCCTCTCACTGCTGCTCCCCCAGCACCAAGAATACAGAGTTATTACACAGAATCATAGAGTTGGAAGGGGCCATACAGGCCATCTAATCCAACCCCCTGATCAATGCAGGATCATCTTAAGGCATCTCTGACAAGTGTTCATCCAGCCACAGCCTGAAGACTCCCAGTGAGAGGGACATCCCCAGATCCATAGTCAATTCCAATGTTGAACTATTTTCACTGTAACCTCACACACACCCAGTATCCAGCAGGTACCCTTTCTGCTTATTTAAACCCATTATTAGGAGTCCTGTCTTCTGCTGCCGACAGGATCAACTCTTCCTGCCCTCTTCTAGGTGACAGCCTTTCAAATCCTAAAAAAAAAAAGCAGTTATGACCCCCTCAACCTCCTCTCTTCCAGACTTTCCTCATAGCACTTGTCATCCAGGCCCGTGATCATCCTTTGTTGCTCTCTTCTGCACCTACTCCATTTGGTATCTGCCATGTGGCATGTTGACAATTTAAGAAGAAGAAGATATTGGATTTATATCCCGCCCTCCACTCCGAATCTCAGAGCGGCTCACAATCTCCTTTACCTTCCTCCCCCACAACAGACACCCTGTGAGGTGGGTGGGGCTGAGGGAGCTCTCACAGCAGCTGCCCTTTCAAGGACAACCTCTGCCAGAGCTATGGCTGACCCAAGGCCATTCCAGCAGGTGCAAGTGGAGGAGTGGGAATCAAACCCCACTGAATCAAGGAGTGAGGAATCAAACCCCAGTGAATAATGGCTCAGTGGTAGAACATCTGCTTGGTAAAGTCCCAGGTTTAATCCCTGGCATCTCCAACTATTAAAAAAGGGTCCAGGCAAGTAGATGTGAAAAACCTCAGCTTGAGACCCTGGAGAGCCGCTGCCGGTCTGAGTAGACAGTACTGACTTTGATGGACCGAGGGTCTGTTCATGTCTAGAGCCTTTTTGAAACGAGGTCTCCACAACGGCACACAGTACTCCAGGTTTGGAGTACTTCTGACCAAAGCAGCCCTACCTGCCTAGCTTCCAAACATGGTAATGTTCAAATAACATGATGCATACATTTCATTCAATTAAAGCCTATGTAGTTCATAATTAAGAGGGAGCAAAACTGAAATGAAGCAGTAGATTCCATTTTCTTTACGCATTAGTTCAGGGGTGGAATTCTAGCAGGAGCTCCTTTGCATATTAAGCCACACCCCCTGATTTAGCCAATCCTTCAAGAGCTTACAAAAAAGGAGCCTCGTAAGCTCTTGGAGGATTGGCTACATCAGGGGTGTGTGGCCTAATATGCAAAGGAGCTCTTGCTAGAATTCCACCCCCGCATTAGTTCATCAATTGATAGGTGACTCCATGGAACCCCTTTTCACAACCAAGTTCATCTAGAGCAAAATGAAAGCAAATTTGGAGATTTCCTTAGATGAAACATCTAAAGAAGTTGGAGGGAGGTCTAAAATGTTCTGATAAGCTGTGTAATTTCTTGGGAAGAAGTAGAAGAAGACTGCAGATTTATATCCCGCCCTTCTCTCTGAATCAGAGACTCAGAGGGACTTACAATCTTCTATATCTTCTCCCCCCACAACAGACACCCTGAGAGGTAGGTGGGGCTGAGAGGGCTCTTACAGCAGCTGCCCTTTCAAGGCCAACTCCTGTGATAGCTATGGCTGACCCAAGGCCATTCCAGCAGGTGCGAATTGAGGAGTGGAGAATCAAACCTGGTTCTCCCAGGTAAGAATCCACACACTTAACCGCTACAAACTGGCTCTGATGTAGAGAAAGTTTCATGTGTTATTATGGTTAAATTTCATTGCCCCCCCATTCGGAATAAAGAGACATACAACAAGTTGGGATGAAGGGCCACTTTATTTAATTAAATGGCAATGGGGAAAAAACATGGGGCCAGGATGGGCCAGGGGTCAACACCAAGACCACCTCCCCAACCTGAAACAGGGCGAGCCACAGGCCCCGAGATTGAGCCGACCCAACGGCTCAAAACCGGCCGGCCAGGCACAAGATCCAGTCCGCATGAGCTCCACCCTCCCCGTGCCGTACAGCCTGGGCTGTGGACAACTCCCTAATGACTGGATCACCAGGCTTCCCTGGAGCAACCTTGCGCCGTACAGCATAGGTTCCCCAGGTAGGCCCTGCACCCCCAAAGGTGCGTTGCCATGTGCGCTCACCGAAATGCCCCCAATAGAACATGTCCCCAAGGGTAAACCTGCCAGTGACCACCTGTGAACAGCACCGCCAAAACCAATTGCCAACACACCTCCAGCAGTGTAAGGTAGGCAAAAACACTCCCAAACAGGCCAATCGCTTGGGAGCGAAAAATTCCTACCTGGCCCCGCAATGGCGACCAGCCTGTGCCTACACTGCCTGAAGGGCGGGCGGGCGGGCCGACGAACACCTGAATCAAACTGCGCCACAAGGGGACGGGCCAGCCTGTATAAGGCTGCCCGCCCACAAGCAGCGGAGTAAACCACTGTCTCCCATCCTGCAGGGGAGGCAATGGACGGCCCCCAGCCTAAGGCGGCCGATGGGTCGCTCGGCTGGGAAGTGCCGAATTGCCCCCCCATTCGGAATAAAGAGACATACAACAAGTTGGGATGAAGGGCCACTTTATTTAATTAAATGGCAATGGGGAAAAAACATGGGGCCAGGATGGGCCAGGGGTCAACACCAAGACCACCTCCCCAACCTGAAACAGGGCGAGCCACAGGCCTCGAGATTGAGCCGACCCAACGGCTCAAAACCGGCCAGCCAGACACAAGATCCAGTCCGCATGAGCTCCACCCTCCCCGTGCCGTACAGCCTGGGCTGTGGACAACTCCCTAATGACTGGATCACCAGGCTTCCCTGGAGCAACCTTGCGCCATACAGCATAGGTTCCCCAGGTAGGCCCTGCACCCCCAAAGGTGCGTTGCCATGTGCGCTCACCGAAATGCCCCCAATAGAACATGTCCCCAAGGGTAAACCTGCCAAGGACAGCGCCAAGCCTCTGCTTAGGCGACTGACCCCCCACAAGACAGGACATGTTCTAACCCATGCCTAAGGTCGGCCAAAAAGACCTCATTGCCCTTCCTTGATAAGTGGACCCCATCAGGCCTGTACAGTTCTGCACGTTTGGCCCGGATAGATGGATGCGGAATGTACTTTCCCAAACCCGCCTCCGTGGCGATACGCAAGGCTCTGTTAGCCTTCATCCTCGCCCGCTCCAAGCCCTCAGGGTCCCAAGCTGCCCGCCACACCCGGCGCGGCAACATGGCCGACCACAGGACGAGGACGCCAGGCCACCTGCGCTTTATCAGGGTGATGTCATCCCGGGCCTGAATTGATAGGGCCTTACCCTTGACTAGGCCCAGATCATTCTCCCCCAGGTGAATCACCAAGATATGCGGGGGCAGGCCCCTCCTCTCCTTGAACAAAAGTGAGAGGAGTCCTGCCCACCTCATTCCACGCCGGCCTTGCCACTCAATCGTGGCCTGCTCACTCAGGCCCAACTGAGATCCTCCTGGCATCCGACGTGCCTGATGTGCCGCCCAGAAGACGATACTGTGGCCGCAAATGAGGATCCTCCTCCTTTCCCGGCCAGCCACAGCACCTAAGAATAAACAGTAAATTCAACAATATTAATCAACCAACATAACCAAGAACACATTGCGTACTTACGGCACCAGGGGGCGAATGTAAGATCTGAAGGCCCGGGACCTCCAACGGCCCACCCGGCGAATAGCATCGCCTTCGTATCCCATAGCCGTGGCGGTAGAAGCCGCGCCTATGCGGAAGGAGTGGGTACCAAACCTCACCCCACCAAGTCCCAACTTTTTTAAAGCCCGGGAAGTGACGGCCCAAAACTGAAACCGGGAAAGAGGGGAGTAGTCTTCATGGCAGAATAACAAGCCGTTAGACTGACCACGCATGTCCAAATACAACTCCAAAGCCCGCACCGGGCATAACTCCTCGTCCGCACAAGGGCCCAGGGTGATAACGCACCCCCTCTGTTTCTGGTCAGTTTTGGACCTGCGAACTCGGATGACAGCCTGCCCCCCAACCAAACTGACGTCACCCAGCATCAGGGCCCTACCGGAAACGTCGTTGCGCGAGCAGGCCACCAACTCTGAGACCCTCAATGCCCCAAAAAATGCAGTTAACGCCGCTGCATGAAAAAGTGCCTGCTCGAAACTGGACCCACAAACTGCTACCCATGCGGCATGAAGACCCCGCAATATCGATGGGGATATTGGGACCCTATTGTCAACCTGGCGGCCCGCCTCGCGGGCCCACCCCTCTAACATTTTGGCAATGCGGAAGTCCTTGGTATACTCTAGGTACCCTTTGGATCTGCTGGCGAAGGCCAAGCCCGCCAGTTGGCCCTTGATAGACTTAACTGACAGGCCGCGTTCCTTCTGAAACACGCAATATTGTAACAAATGCTCAACTGGGGCCGGCCAACACGCCTCTAGTCCGGCACCTGCTCTGAACATGGAAAACTGCTTTGACGCCCGGTCATATGCCCTCCTTGTACTGGGTGCAACCGCGAGTTGAATGGCCCGTGTCACTTCTTCCCTCCAATTCGCCACAGCTCCGCGGGCATTGGCACAGGACAACTGTCGGCCTCCGGGGCGAGTTGACGGAACCGCTCCATCTGTTGGCGAGACAGGGCGTCCGCCACTCCGTTATTAGACCCCGGAACGTGCCGGGCGGCAAAAAGCACATTCAGTTCAAGACAGCGCAAAGTAAAACGCCTAACCAAACCCATAACGGGGGGGGGACCTAGACGTAAGGTTATTGACAACATGCACCACCGCTATGTTGTCGCACCAAAAGTGCACCGTATGATTAGCCAAGTCCCTCCCCCAAATGAAAACGGCTACAACAATCGGAAAAAACTCCAAAAATGCTAAGTTGCGGATCAAATCGGAGGAGCGCCATTCAGCCGGCCACGGTTCGGCGCACCACTGGCCCCGAAAATAAACTCCAAACCCGGAAGAGCCTGCCGCATCTGAAACAATTTGCAGTTCGGCCTCTAGCAACATGACCTCCCGCCAAAAAGACGTCCCGTTGTAGTGGTGGAGGAAAGACTCCCACACCTCCAGGTCCTCACGCATCCTCCGAGTTACACGCGTAACATGGTGAGGCGAGCGCAACGCGGTCATGCCGTCGCAAAATTGCCTCAAAAAGGCTCTACCGGGAGCAACCACCTTGCATGCGAAGTTCTAGTGGCCGACTAGCTGTTGCAGCTCGACCAACGAAACTTTCCTCCTCCCCTTCATGGCAGTCACCATTTCCCGCATATTGCGCAGCTTATCCGGGGGCAGTCGCGAAGCCTGCTGGATGGTGTCCAATTCTATACCTAAGAAAGTTAAAACCGTCGCAGGGCCCTCCGTTTTCTCTGGGGCCAGAGGCACACCCAAGTCCGCCGCCAGCCGCTCAAACGACCGCAACAAGTGAGCACATTGGCCAGAACCCGCGGGGCCAACAAACAAAAAATCATCAAGATAATGTGCCGTGTCGCGCAGGCCCGTCCTAAACTGCAGTGCCCACTCCAGAAACGAACTAAAACGCTCAAAGGCGGAACAAGATACGGAACATCCCATAGGGAGGGCCCTATCCATATAGAAACTACCCTCGAAACAAAAACCCAACAATTCGAAGTCCTCCGGGTGCACGGGAAGCAAACGAAAGGCAGACTTGATGTCACATTTGGCGACCTCCGCGCCAAGCCCACAATGCCGCACTATACGTACTGCCCGATCAAAGGAGGTGTACCTAACCGAGCAAAGCTCGTCGGGGATGGCATCATTAACCGACTGGCCCCTTGGGTATGACAAATGATGTATCAGCCGGTACTCCCCCTTTGCCTTCTTAGGTACCACCCCTAACGGGGAGACCCTCAAATTAGGCACTGGCGGCTCGGCAAAGGGGCCCAAGACCCTGCCCTCTGCACATTCCTTCCGAATCTTGTTTCTCACCACGTGTTCTAACCCCTTAACCGACCTCAAATTAGAACACATAAAGGGGGTACGAGGACCTTGGTATGGAATCTGAAACCCAAATTCAAAACCTTCCAACAAATAACGCTTATCCTCCAAACGTGGATAATAACGTAAAAACTCAGTGAGAACCGCTATCCTGATGGGGCTGGGACCCTTTTCCAGGCGGCTGATTAGAGCCTCCGGGCCGCTTGAAACCCCCTCTCTGCTTGGACTTACTGCATGCCGTGAAAGCATGAGGACCTCCGCACACCGGGCATTCGTGCCGGTACCTGCAGAACTTCCGAGAGCACGCCCCCTGGGAGGTAAACTCCCAACAAAGCAGCCGAGGTTGAACCGACTGCCCCGCGGGCGCGCGGGTACCGGCAGGATGACTGGCTTTCTGGACGATGTGGCCGCTGTCTGATCTCTCGCCTGCGTTAGGCTTAGCAGGAGCCATAAGCTGTAGCCAGAGCTGCTGGCTGATCTGATCCCAAGGTAGATTGGGATTCACAGCGGCCCTCATCCGGAAGGCCTCGTCATACTGGAGCCATGCCCCACCCACAAAATCACTGTAGGCGCGATAAATAATATCGCAATATTGAAACAGCGGGGCCGCACGCCAGGGCTGAGCCCTGGCAATCACACCCGCATAAATTAAAAACCCTGGCAACCAATTAGACCAGGACCGATCAATTTTTCTCTTTCTAAGCTTCTCCTTATCCTTTTCGTCCATTTCCTCCTTCGGCTTTTTCTCTAACTCTCTAAACAGCAGACTAAAAACGTCCACATACTCGCCTTTCAATATCTTTTCTCTAGTAGCCGCCGTAAGGTGATCGCCTAGCGGTAAGGCCGAATCGCCAAAAGGAATGGCATGGAAAGGAACTGAAGCATAGGCGAAAGAGGGGTGGGCGGGAAACCCCAACCCTCCCCACTGTTGCGCGTGCCACGGAACTGCGGGTGACAAAGCTAACTGGGAGCCCCAGGGAAGGGCGCCACCGCCTAAAGGGTTCGAAACACCCCCAGCAACATTAGGCTGGCCCCCTGCTATGGCTGACGATGCCAACGCAGACACCGAACCTGCTTGTCCTGGCATTCCGGGCAGGAGAGGTGGCCACACCACCTGGGACTGCTGGCCCAACGGGGCACCCCCTACGGGGCATTGGAAACCCAGCCCTTGTGCTGGCACAGTTGAACCCGCCCCAGGTCCTACCACAGGGCCCCAAGGGCCCCAAGGCCACGCCCCACCACGAGGCTGCAATGGACACCTACCTTCCTCCTGATGTGGAACCACCGCCACCTCCTCAGGCTCATGCCCTTGTTCCTCTTCCGGCGTCACCTGGTCTGACGTCTCACTGCTCCCAGCACCCTGTAGGGCACATAAACGCGCCAGAACCTCCTTTTGAAATGCAATGGTCGCCGCCCTGCCGCCGCCCGTTAAACCTGACACGCGCCGCGAAGGGCCCGCAACACCCTTTTCGCCCTCCAATGCAGCCAAGCTTTCAAGAATAGCCAGGCGCGTGCTGGCGTCATCCCAATCATCACTAGGGGGCTCAGCAGGAACTGGCCGTTTTGCAGGCTTTTTAGCCGGCTGTTTCCCCTTTGAGGGGCCCTGGCCCTTCTTTGGCCCCATCTCTCACTAATTGATGCACGCCCACTGCAGCTGGACGTGGAGCTATGCAACCCCCTTTTACCCAGCCGTCTGCACCACCCCCACTGCTCAGCGCTGTAATATACAAAGCAAGAAATTCACTCCTATCTATTCAACTGGCAGCCGCTCTACCAGGGTCTTGAGCTGAGGTTTTTTTTTTGTTTGTTTTTTTTGCCTGGACCCCTTCAGAGTTGGTGATGCCGGGGATTAAACCTGTGACCTTCTGCTTACCAAGCAGGTGCTCACACCCTGAGCCACCGTCCTCCCCTACCAATTAAACAGAGGAGTCTGAGGCCCCCAGCTCCCTACAATACCATGCCCCAATAGCGCCTGCTACAAGGTGAAGGGGAGGGGGGCTGCTGGGGTGTCGATCGATAAGAGGCCTCCAAAAACAAGTGGGGGGGGCGTTAGGGCCGCTAAAGCCCCCTCTGCGACCTCCCAGCAATACTCCCTGCGGAAAAAACCGCGCCGCCGATCCAGCCGCCGCCCGAAGCTCCGACGATCTTCAGCTGGCCTCTCCCCGCCTCCCGGCTTCCCGCGCCGATCAGGGCCGCGCCCTTAAAACAGCCACGGGCTCCGGAGGCGAGCGCAACGCGCCGCTCCGAGGCCTTTCGCCGCAGCCACCGTCTTCCCCTCGACGTCCACGGACAGCTCTGGCTGTCAATCAACTCGACGACGCCGCGAGCCAGAGCCGTCGAAAGGGAAGCTCTCCACGCTCCGCAGCAAGCAGGGCCCGCAACCAACGAACCCACTCAGCCACGCACAATCGTGGCTGCACCGACGAACACCTGAATCAAACTGCGCCACAAGGGGATGGGCCAGCCTGTATAAGGCTGCCCGCCCACAAGCAGCGGAGTAAACCACTGTCTCCCATCCTGCAGGGGAGGCAATGGACGGCCCCCAGCCTAAGGCGGCCGATGGGTCGCTCGGCTGGGAAGTGCCGAATTAATTCTATTTTATGGCTTAACTTAGTTCTGAATACAGCGGGGAGGTTGGAGAGTCAGCCAACATTTTAGAAAGTCGGGATGTGAACCCACATCTCAAATGCATCATTTTATGGTGTCCTCACTCAGATAACATGGTTTTTTTTAAAACAAAAATATGCTGTTGCATTTATGCCAGGAAGAAGATCGAGATTATCTGCCGCAATTTTCTATTTCTTAATGAATTCAGGACTTCCCATTCAGAAGGCAGTGTGCCAGAGCTGAGCATTTATTCTTCCTCCATGTTTCGTGCAAGACAGTGTACTTTTCAGTTAAATCTTTATGTGCATAGCCCGCTGGCAATTTGGCTGCACCCCTCTAATTAAAGTTAATGGGGGGAGAAATATCCTGACTGACTCTCGAAAGTTAACAGGAGTTTTATTACTGTCTTCAGCAGAATCAGGTTCTCACCCAAGGCTTCGCAGATGAACTGATACAACATCGCGGTGTGAAGCCCAGCATGTATTCAATGTGTCTTTTACAACTGCCTGCAAAAATTATTTTCACACACTGTTTATTCTGCACATTGACAAACAGTGAGACTGAGAGGAATCCGTACAATGTGTGTAATAATACTCCCCCCCCCAAAAAAAAATCAGGGAAAATGCCAACTCAGAAAGGAATTTTGGCAAGCTTAGGAGTGTAGACTTATATATTAATATGAAAGGAAAGGAAAGATCCCCTGTGCAAGCACCAGTTGTTTCCGACTCTGGAGTGACGTTGCTTTCACAATGTTTTCACGGCAGACTTTTTATGGAGTGGTTTGCCATTGCCTTCCCCAGTCATCCACACTTCCCCCCCCCCCCCCCAGCAAGCTGGGTACTCATTTTACCAATCTTAGAAGGATGGAAGACTGAGTCAACCTCAAGCTACCTGAAAACGCAGCTTCCGCCGGGGATTGAACTCGGGTCGTGAGCAGAGCTTAGTACTGCAATACTGCAGCTTTAACACTCTGCGCCACGGGGCTCTTATATTAATATGGGGTGGAATTCTAGCAGGAGCTCCTTTGCATATTAGGCATATTAAGAAGCTGATGTAGCCAATCCTCCTATAATATAGTGGGTTTTAAGCATTGAAGAGGCGAGGTGGTAGTGAATAACAGCTCTTTATTAGGTACAGCATTGTAAGTGGCTGCGCTCTAAGATTGCAGAACTGGGCCCCCAGGGCCAACTATATACAATTCAGGGTTCCCGCGCAAGCACGTTATTGGGTCATTCTAACTGGCGGGGACTTGTGATTGGTGTAGGGCAGTAGTGATTTGGATCCTACTGCCCATTGTTCCCAAGTCCCCAAGCTCTATTTGTATGGCTCCGATGAGCAAGGCAGGAACACCTAATTCAGTCCTCTATAGAGTCTGCACACACAGCACCTCCCTTGTAAGCTCTTGGAGGATTGGCTACAATCAGGGGTGTGTGGCCTAATATGCAAAGGAGCTCCTGCTAGAATTCCTTGCAGGGCTCTTCTTACAGGGCCTGCTGTAAGCTCCAGGAGGATTGGCTACATCAGGGATGTGTGGCCTAATATGCAAAGGAGCTCCTGCTAGAATTCCATCCCTGAATATGAACTTTGCTCTGAGGAGGAACAGAAGACATGTCTATGACCCGAGAACCCAAAATCAAAATGAGAGGAGAGACAGAGAAAGAGAAAGAGAGTACAGGTAGAGGACTGGAGGAAAGCCAAGGGTAGCACGGCTTAAATAAACCCAGACCTGAATGGAAAACCCTGACCTGGATGACTCAGGCTAGCCTGCTCTCATTAGATCTCAGAAGCTAAGCAGGGTTAGTACATACAGGGCTTTTTTTGTAGTGGGATCTCCTTTGCCTATTAGGCCACACCCCCTGATGTAGTCAATCCTCCAAGAGCTTACAGTAGGCAACGTACTAAGCAGAAGAAGAAGTTATTGGACTTATATCCCGCCCTCCACTCCGAATCTCAGAGTCTCAGAGCAGCTCACAATCTCCTTTATCTTTCTCCCCCACAACAGACACCCTGTGAGGTGGTTGGGGCTGAGAGGACTCTCACAGCAGTTGCTCTTACAAGGACAACCTCTGCCAGAGCTATGGCTGACCCAAGGCCATTGCAGCAGCTGCAAGTGGAGGAGTGAGGAATCAAACTTGGTTCTCCCAAATAAGAGTCTGCAGACTTAACCACTACATCATACTGACTCTCTAAGAGCCCTGTAAGCTCTTGGAGGATTGGCTACATCAGGGGTGTGTGGCCTAATACGCAAAGGAGTTCCTGCTACAAAAAAAGCCCTGAGTACATCAATGAGGAAATTGCCCTTTATTGTTTTATCTATTCTGATATTTAATTGTTGATTGTACTGTTTTAGCAGGTTGGGATCTGCCCAGAGTCCTTATGGGAAAGGGCGGACTATAAATGTACAAAATAAATAAATAAAATAATGATGTAGTGAAGTATCCAGTTTTTAAAGGGGAAAGAAAGGCGGCCCTTCTGAAGTGGTAGCTTTTTGAGGCACAATTGGGATGCCTACGGATAAGGCTAGTGAAGGAGTGGGACGGCAGGCAGATGTATGCATTTGGACATGCTTTTTTTTTATATGCCCAGGTCCCATCCCTGTGCTACCTTAAACTGCTGGTCTGGATTCAGCCTGGAGGTTGTACATAAGCACTTCAGCAGGGTAAAGGGGATAGAGTCAAAGGAGTGAGGATCACAAACATGATTATATTAAAATACAGGGTGGGGTGAGGGAGGGCTAGAAAACTTTATGGAAAGGATATTGTACTGGCTGCAGAAAGGGTCAGGAAGCCATAGAAGGCATTTGAGGGAATGTTGCACGGTCTGAGTAGTGCGAATGGTTCTCGTATGGCGGTTCTCAATGAACCTGAAGGCCCTGAGGTGGGATAAGAGAAGAACATAGCAATAATCAAGTCAGGAGAAGAACAGAATATGAACAAGGGTTTGGGCCAATGGGATGGAAGCTGTATCTATCTGTTCACACCCTATTCACAAATGAAGACACCCTCAACCATGATCAAGGATGTTCACCTTTTAGGTCCTTCAAAAATAAAAGTGTTTTGGAGGGTATGGTAAAGGAAATCTGCGAATATTAAGAGGTGCTTAACCAAAGATGTTATAATCTCTGAATGTCAAAATTACCTTTAAAAACCCTTGAACAGAGCCTGCCTATCTATCTATCTATCTATCTATCTATCTATCTATCTATCTATCTATCTATCTATCTATCTATCTATCTATCTATCTATCTATCTTCTTCTTCTTCTTCTTCTTCTTCTTCTTCTTCTTCTTCTTCTTCATCATCATCATCACCATCTCCATCACCATCATCATCATCATCATCATCATCATCATCATCATCATCATCTCTCTCTCTCTATCGCCTTATGCTCACATCTCTTCTCGGTATGAAGGTCTGTGACAGTATGGTATGGGTTAACAGGAAACCAAAGAAAACTGAAGACGCACAGAGCCTGCGTCAGGTGACCTGAGGGTGGGGGCCAGAGTGCTCGGAACTCTCAGTGAGATTGTCAGCTAATGGCTGAGGAGAGAGTTAGCGTCGGACAGGGTCTGAGAGAGTTGGTCTTTGAGAGAGCTGAGACAGTGGCTGAGGAGAGAAGAAAAGCTGACTGCTAGCTCTATAAAAACAGCAAGGAGCTGTGTGTGACTAAAAGGAAGAGTCACCGTGAAGACCTGAATGGTCACAGACACATAATTACATCTCAAGAACTAGAGAGGTGGTTGAGGGAATATATGTGGGTCTGGAAGTCTGAAGGGCTGGGAGTAGAGGCTCCAGTCGACTTATGAGAGACTTGGCACAGTATACCCAAGAGGCCAGCCTATACTAGTGTTGGAGAGTGTATGATATAGGAACTGTGAACCTGAGAGACCTAAGAAAGAAAACATATTCTAAAGCCTGAAACAACTGAGCAACTTGTTAACTGTATGAGAAACTTTATAGCCCATGTAAATATCACCCATATCCCCAGTTTAAGACTTTGTGTTTAAAATAAATATCTGTGGTTTACATTAAAGTTCTCTGGTGCCTTTAATTTGGGAAAACTGTCAAAGCTGCTGTGGTCCCCTACGAATTAGAATTATATATCTATCTGAAAACAAAAACCCCGAAGAGACTAGAAGAGGGAAATCCATATCATACCCACCCCTTTGAGTTCTATAGTCCTGAGGTGAAAGTTTTTAAAGGAAGAAGAGAGGAGGAAGAGGGGCTGGGGTAGCCATAAACAGCACACAGAAGCGATCCAGGGAGACTGTGAGGCAGGTGCTGTTATAAGGTCATTGGCTGATCTTGCACTGAGCACTTGTGCTGTATGGTAGATGAGCTATGAGCCAGGAGCCATGGTGGAATGTGCCACCAAGTCACAGCCAATTTACGGCAACCCCACAAAGGCAAGAGACAAACAGAGGCAGTTTTCTGTTGTGTGCTTCCAGGAGTACCTGGTCCAAATCTCCCTTTAGCCATGAACTCACTAGGTGGTCTTACCCAAACCACCCTCTTGCAGCCTCAGACCCACCTACTACCAATTCTGTAGTCTGAGGGAGAAGGCCACATTTAAAGGTTTTAAAGGTTACCCACATATAATGCGCTTTGATGACATGTATTATTACCTGAATCTCGATAGGGTTCCAACAAGTGTCTTCCCATTGGAGTATTTTACTACCAGAAGACAATTCAATTAAACAGAGACAACATCAATTTATTGGCATGTCTGTTGGAAGAGACCAATTGGAACATCTGCTTGTCTCCCCCTTCAGTATGTAATTATTTCCAGAATTATATTTGCTAGTATTTTGTCCAATCCAGTTTTCCAAAACATTTAAAGCAATTATTATCATTCAGAAGACAATCTGAAGAACGGGTCTTTGCTGTCCTGGTTAAGAATAGCATTCTGGCAATGTCATACTCGCTACTCCATTTGTCACCGCAAGGAAGCTCGCGCAGGGGATTATGAGAGGAGCCTTCTGCAAGGTTAAAGATTTCAATTAACAATTTGAGAACATCACCAAAGTATGAATTATAGCGAAACGTTTGATGGAAATTAACACTTGCTCTTTCACGCGCCGTGATGCATGACAACGTAGACAATGAACGATAGCTCCTCATCCTTCATTACCGATGCCATGCGCACAATAGATCAGTTGACATTAAATTGTTTATCTTAATGACATGGAAACTCTGGGTAGATAGATACTGACTTTCAGAAGGAAGCCTTAGAAATACCGGGCAGTGACGGAGCATCTCTTCTTACTGTATCCTTATCTGTCAACAACAGCATAATGTTCACAGAGTTCTTGGCATTCTCTAGAACAGGGGTGTCAAACGTGTGTCCCTAGGGCTGAATCAGGGCCCTGGGGGCTTTTATCAGGTCTGTAAGCAACTCATTGTCATCTGCTTCCTTCATTCTCACTTGCTTCCTTCTGTACCACAGCTTGCTTTGCCAGGCTTGCTCAATTGCACAGGAGCTACAGAACTACAGAGCAAAGCCTCTATTTTCTGCACTGGCTTACCAGCACATGAAGCAACTTATGTACAAAAGCTCACAATACCCAGCCATTTCATGTTTTCCTCTGGGTCTTAGGCTCAAAGCATTGGCCATGACATTTCTGTAATGAATGCCAATAAATCATAAGTAGGTTTGCAACTTACAGACACACACCTGAACAAAACCTGAACAGCATAGTCAAGATTGCTACAGCACAGACATTGTCTCAGAAGGGTGGAAGGCTGAGTCTACCTTGAGCTGGCTACCTGAACCGGGCTTCTGCCAGGATCAAACTCACGTCCTGAGCAGAGAGCTCAGACTGCAATACTGCAGTTTTACCACTCTGTGCCACGGGGCTCTTTTTATTAGATTTATTAGATTCATGCTTGCTTACTAATGCACAGGTCTGAATGATCTCATTCTAGCCACAGAAAAGAATATCTGCACAAGATTATGGTCACATTGTTAAAAAGCCCGAGTTTGTATTGGAATATTGGCTAACATAGCAGAGTTTGCCCAGCTGCTGAAGTCTGATACTGAGTGCAGTCAATAAATCTCCCAAGAAGTATATTGCAAGAAAGGTAAAGTTACATTTATTCAAGCAGATCCCATTCCCATTCAGGTTGCAATCAAAAAAAGAGGAAGAAGCCTGATCGAAAGGGTACTTTCCCTATCACAAATGACCAGTTTGTCTGACATCGTGTGTGTGGGAGTGTGAGGGCTCTGTAGCTACAGGAGAGACCTGCAGAGATTTGTTTCTCTATGGAAGGCCATGTGAGAAAGTGAGAGGACAAAGGAGGAGAAGGAAGGCTCAGAGGGTGGCTCTCAGGTTAAGATAAAGATAGGCCTCTCATTCCAGGAGATAAAACCTATAGACTCTTAGAGTGTTGTAGCACCACTCCCCCCTTCACCACGATATCCAGCAATGCTGAGTTGCCTATTCCAACAGTTTGCAACATAGGAAGAAACAGAAAGGAGAGTTGGGATAGACACACAAAGAGGTGGTTCTTTAGGGGCTGGGTTAGTTGTCAGCGGTTCCAACTAAAGTGAACACACAAAAACGAAGACGACTGCAGATTTATACCCCGCCCTTCTCTCTGAATCAGAGTCTCAGAGCGGCTTACAATCTACTTTATCTTCCCCCACAACAGACACCCTGTGAGGTGGGTGGGGCTGAGAGAGCTCTTCCAGAAGTTGTCCTTTCAAGGCCAACTCTGTGAGAGCTATGGCTGACCCAAGGTCATCCCAGCAGCTGTAAGTAGAGGAGTGGGGAAGCAAACCCAGTTCTCCCAGATAAGAATCTGCACACTTAACCACTACACTAAACTGGACACAGTTAGGGACATAGCTGGAAGGGGGTAACACTTGTCCCTATCACAGTCAATATGTCCCAGTGATGGAGGGCAGAGTAAGTGTTATCCCTATTGTGACAACAGAGCACTGTTTTGCTTTCTCCCATAAAATGGCAGAAAGTCTGGAAATTGGAGGGTGGTACAGAGTGGTAAAACTGCAGTACTGCAATCTGAGCTCTCTGCTCACAACCTGAGTTCAAGGTTGACTCAGCCTTCCATCCTTCCGAAGTCGGTAAAATGAGTACTCAGCTTGCTGCGGGGAAAGCGTCAGTGACTGAGGAAGGCAATGGCAAACCACCCCATAAAAAGTCTGCTGTGAAAATGTCATGACGTGACGTTACCCCAGAGTCGGAGACCTGGTGCTTGCACAGGAGACTACCTTTACCTTTTTGAAATAAATAAATAACGGGTGGTCCTGTGACTGAGAATCCAGATCTGAATTATCCATGTGATTATTATTATTATATAATTATCCAATTATGCAATTTCTGGGTGATGGTGGTGGGGCTATTTATTATTATGTTATGCTTTGTATGGGTTAAATATTCATAGTGGGAGGGAAGGTGGCATGGTATAACCCAATCTTCTCAAATGTTGGTAGCACTTGAAAGGGAGACCACCAAGAAAGACAAAGGCAATGGCCAACCACCTCTGCTTCCGACTTGCCTTGAAAGTCTCACTTGCCTTCAGTGTTGGTTTCTGCTCGATGGCTCTTATGGATACATGCAAATAATCAAAGTTTTGCTGAAGTGTTTGTGTTCCAGTCCAGACAGACAAAAAGCCCTTGAGGGACAATGTGTCCTTTCAATGCTCTTCACCAACCAAATCCTTCAGATGCACTTAAGAATCCCTCAGATCTCCTGTCTCTGTAGGGATCTCAAATTCACCTCGCATTTGGTTTTGAGATGAATGCTTTCAGCGAAGTTTCTGAATTGTGTTCGCCACACATTCAATTCGGTGTTGATATTTCTCTTCAGCCTCCGTCATTCACCTCTCCTTTTTCCCAAGCATGGATTTTCTTTTTATTCTTCATTTGGCAGTTGCTGAGTAAATGCTGCAGGTGAAGGCCTAATGATGTCTGGGTTGCTTTTCTTTTATCTCGGCTTGATGCTTAGATACAGCGCTGACAATAAAAGCCTATTTCAGAAATGCAATACGGCGGTCTCGTCTGGAAAAAGGAAAAAAAGAAAAGAAAAGCACTTCAAAACACAGACGGTGCACTAATACCTCCCTTTGTCAGACACAGACACACAGTCATTCACTTAACCTCAATTCTCCCTGCCCTCCACTTACAGACATCACTCAAACACTCCTGTTTCCCGGCTTCTTCTATGGGTTCAGACACACATTACACACAGCTGGGAATGTCTTTTACCCAATGTGTTTTATTGCATTTGAAAAGCAACCTGGAGATTGCTGCTGGAAGTGGGAGACTGGTGAAGAAGAAGAAGACTGCAGATTTATTACCCCCCCCCCCCCATCTCTCTGAATCAGAGACTCAGAGCAATCTCCTATAACTTCTCCCCCCACAGAAGACACCCTGTGAGGTGGGAGTGGCTGAGTGGACTTTCACAGTAGCTGCCCTTTCAAGGACAACTCCTGCGATAGCTATGGCTGATCCAAGACCATTCCAGGAGCTCCAAGTGGAGGAGTGGGGAATCAAACCCGGTTCTCTCAGATAAGAGTCCACACACTTAAACATTGCATCAAAGTGGCTCTCTGAGGGGCGGACTGCTTCACCATTTCTCTCTAAGCCCTTTGTCTGCTCAGAATCATTCCCTCCCCAAATACCCTTTTGCCCACCTGGGGGGGGGGGAGGGGAAAGACACAAGATTGCAAAAATACTGCAGCTTTGCAAGACTTCTGCAGGTTTTCACAGCTTAAAGCTATAGAATTGGCCAGCTGCTCCAGGACATCTAGGGATGGAGGAATAAGCAGCAATGCATGGTTCACTGGATCCTGGAGCGGTGCCAAATTAAACCCTGTGGAGCTCCTTGGCAGTCAAAATCTCAGGGGGCTCCTTGCAAATTATCTCAGAGCGCCTGCCCCACCATCCCTGCTGCAGCCTGTGGGCAGCTTCTTAAAGGCCCCTTTGACAAAGCTGTGGGGGAGAGACAGAGAGAGGCAAATGTGGTGACGATGCTAGCAGCAGCCTCACCAGGCAAACTGGGAAAAGAGTGGCTCAGCCGCTGGCTGCACATGCAGGCTCTGAGGTAGGGTTGCCAAGTCCAATTCAAGAAATATCTGGGGACTTTGGGGGTGGAACCAGGAGACTTTGGGGGGTGGAGCCAGGAGACACTGGGGCGGAGCCAGGAACAAGGGTGTGGCAAGCATAATTGAACTCCAAGGGAGTTCTGGCCATCACATTTAAAGGGACAGCACACCTTTTTAAATGCCTTCCTTCCACAGGAAATAATGAAGGATAGGGGCACCTTCTTTGGGGCCTCATAGAATTGGACCCCCTGATCCAATCGTTTTGAAACTTGAGGGGTACTTTGGGGAGAGGCAATAGATACTATACTGAAAATTTGGTGCCTCTACCTAAAAAAACAGCTCCCCCAGAGCCCCCGAAACCTCCAGATCAATTCCCCCTTATACCCTATGAGAATTGATCTCCACATAGGGAATAATGAAGTGCTCAGCAGACGTTTCCCTCTCCCCCCCCCTTTTCTGGTGACTCTGAAGCGAGGGATTGGCCTCTCTACTCACGAGTTGCTGCCAACTTCTTCAAAGTAACACAGACACACCATCCCAAGAGGAAGCCTTTCCATCGGAGACTGAAGCCTCGGGAGGTGGAAAGGCACATGGTCCTCTGGGGGCTGGTCTTCCCCCCACCGGCCAGCTGACTGGGGGTGGGAAGGAGTCTGGGAAAGCGGAAGAACCCCTGCTGGAACCTGGGGATTGGCAAGTCTACTCTGAGAGCTGCAAGCACAGGGAAAACTGGGGTGGGGGAGCCAGCGTGGGTCCCCTAAAGCCACGAGAGTCCTTAGGCCAGGGTCTACTTGGCCTAATTGTTAATCCAACCCTGTCCCAGAGAATAGGGAAGGGCCTCCTTTGGGGTGGGACAAAATCAGTGGGAGGTGATCCTGACCGGCATGGTGGGGAAAGTGATGAGAGGTTGTACTGCTTGGCAAATGAAACAAGTAGGATTTGTCCCTTTCATTTCTTAAGCAATCACACCCAGTTTAGTGTAGTGGTTAAGTGCGCTGACTTTTACCTGGGAGAACTGGGTTTGATTCCTCACTCCTCCACTTGCACCTGCTGGAATGCCTTGGGTCAGCCATAGCTTTCACAGGAGTTGTCCTTGAAAGGGCAGCTGCTGTAAGAGCTCCCTCAGCCCCACCTACCTCACAGGTTGTCTGCTGTGGGGGGAGAAGATACAGGAGATTGTAAGCCGCTCTGAGTCTCTGATTCAGAGAGAAGGATGGGGCATAAATATGCAGTCTTCTATATTTTTCATCACTCTTGCACAGCTTATGTATATAAACCATTTTTATACAGGTCACATACCAAAACATTTTTTTAAGTATATATTTATGAGTAAGCATTTGCACAAGGAAAGAGAGAATAATGTAAAACCAAAGAGTCTTGAATTCATTTCTCACAAAGGAAGAACAAAATTGACGCAGAGATATGAGAATGAAGCCAGCAAGCCTGCAAAAATTATCTCGTCCTTAGCTTCAATTTCACGTCTCCCTTGTGCAAATGGAGCCTGTGATTCTTTATTTTCCCATCATTTCCTGTTTCCTGGCACTAAATCCTTTCCCCATAAAATGCATGCATTTTCCATGGGAATTTTTTTTGTATATATAAATCAGAAATATACGTTATACATGTACAATCTAAATGACACAGACTTTACATATAAATTGCATTTAAAAACTGTGGAAAGGTAGGTATGTAATAGAAATGGATCTACGATACCAACGAGAAGTAGAGAACTGGATATACTAACTTATAGAGATTAATCCCCTCCCCTCTAGCTTGCTTATGTGTGTGATATTTCAGCTTCAACAGGTTCCTCATTATAACATGACTTACATAGCAATGACCATGTTAGAGTATAATTTCCACAGCCCTCTAGGTTAGTCCTGCTTTTAATAATTCAGTAGCAACATTCTGTCACTAACATGAATGACAGCAGAATTGTGGGGCAATTTCACACCCATTTACTTATGAAGCTTTTTTCTCCATTCCATACCTATTGCTAGAGAATTGATCTTCACCATATGACTCCCATGTGTAGAGGGATAGCTGCCTGGACTGCAGAAGAAGGAGGAGAAGGGGGGCATTGGATTTACACCCCACCCTTCACTACCTGACTGTGTCTCAGATTGGCTGACAATCTCCTTTCACTTACCATCTCCACAACAGACACTCAATGAGGTAGGTGGGGCTGAGAGAGCACTCCTAGAACTGCTCTTGAGCAGAACAGCTCTGTGAGAACTTGTGGCTGACCCAAGGTCACATCAGCAGGTGCATGTGGAGGAGTGCGGAATCAAACCCAGTTCTCCCAGATAAGAGTCCGAGCACATGACAACTACAACACTAGAACAAAAGAGCACCAGAAAACAACCTCTAAATATTACAGGGTGTTCCAGAAAAGAGAGTCGCGAACAAACTGTGAAACAAACACAGCAGTTCAATGCAAAATTCCTCCCGTCTAAGTCTAGGGGTTCCAATAGGCTTAGACTAGAGAGATTCTGCAGAGGAATTCTTTATTTATAGTTTGACTTGTATATCACTCTTCCCTGAATTCACAGAGCTCTGGGCAGTTAACAACAAAGTATACCATTTAAAACCAAGTTAAAATAGTTAAAATGATACCAGAATGGTGCCAATTAGGCATACAATATGCATTACTATCCTGCAGTAAGTGGGGAAAAGCAGAGTGGGGGAGGGGAAGAGAGTGCCAGGTAGGATGGTAAAAAGGTGACGGTGGTCCCCTGTGCAAGCACCCGTCGTTTCCGACTCTGGGGTGACATCAAATCATGACTTTTTCATGGCAGACTTTTTACGGGGTGGTTTGCCATTGCCTTCCCCAGCCATCTACACTTCCCCCTCCAGCAAGCTGGGTACTCATTTTACTGACCTTGGAAGGATGGAAGGTAGAGTCAGCCTTGAGCCGGCTACCTGAACTCAGCGTCCGCCGGGATTCAACTCAGGTCATGAGCAGAGAGCTCAAACTGCAGTACTGCAGCTTTACCACTCTGCTTTGAGCAGGAGCACATAGGAACATAGTTCCGGCTGGCTTGCCATCAGGGGGAGTCGCCAAATATGCAAATCAATTCCTGCTGGGCTTTTTTCAAAAAAAAAACCCTGTGTGAAACGTTGGTGATGTCAGGGGGTGTGGTCTAATATGCAAATCAGTTACTGCTGCACTTTTTCTACCAAAAAAAAAAAAAAAAAGCCCTGATGGTACGCATTGCTGGCCTCAGCCCAAAGCCTGTCAGACTGCATTTGAAAAGACAATGTCTGGTGTACAAAGAAGAGAAGAACTCCCTGAAGGGAAGCAAGAAGATAATTAGATAGGACAGTAAGGACAGCACCTTCTCTTCTATTAAGTGATATTTTTGGCTCCAGAATACAACTCTCAGGGCAATTTCCTCCTTCAGGGAAGTGCCAAATTCCCCCGCTCTCAGTAGAGATGGAGTTGAGAACCTATCTCTGCCTCTCCTCTTTCCTATCAAGCAGGAGTGGAAATCTAGCAGGAACTCCTTTGCGTATTAGGCCACACCCCCTGATGTAGCCAATCCTTCTGGAGCTTACAAAAAGCTCTTGTAAGCTCTTGGAGGATTGGCTACATCAGGGGGTATGGCCTAATATGCAAAGGAGCTCCTGCTAGGATTCCACCTCTGCTATCAAGTGCGTTAATTCTTAAATCAATTTGTATCTACCCTTTAATCAGGTTGTGCACTGTTGCTGGGTTGATTACTCTGCCAGTGGATTGCACTTGCCCTGTAGCAAACAACACTTGCTGCAATTCTGTCATTTGACTTTTTCCCCCCAGCCGAACCAGAACTGAGGAGCACTAGAATGTATTGACATAGGAATAAAGGGGGAAGGAATTGAGAAAATTCACTTAGTGAATTTTCATAAACACTAAATAACAATCCACTCTTAATGTGTTCTGTGATTTGATTTTACTGTGTGAAATGGTAGAATCCACTTGCAAATGGTCACTGAAGTGGATCAAAACTGTTATTCAGCATGTGTTTTGGTGTGGTTTTTTTACATGATGAAATTTTGTATATTGTTAAATTGACCTTTGGAAGCAAATATAATGTTGACATTCATGGTTACAATTGTTTTTATACTCAAAGATTTAAGGTTTTTACTTTTTCCTTGTTTTCTTTCTCTCCGTGGTTGTGACTTTTTTTTTTTTTTTTAAAAAGGTAAAGCTGTATTTAACAAGACTGTGTCAAATTGACCTTATTCTGTGCTTGGAGAAACAGAGCTTTGTGTGATAGCTTCTCTCTGGATCTCTGAGACAAGTCCTTCGATTAGAACTTGGCAATGTAAATTATGGGACTATTTCATTATGTATAAAATCACATCCTATGTTAAACTTGCTGAATCAGTCCCTCAAGAAGCTAAATTGATTGCAATTTGGTATCACATTATTAATTACCTTACTGAAAATGAAGTTATTCCAAATAATCATATCTATAAAAATGTTATATCTCTGATTACTACTATTTTAATTTAATTTTGTGCTGTGTTTCAGATTATTTACTTTATGCAAGTAGTAAACTGTGCACTTTTATTGTGGTTTATGTTATATTTAAGGTTCTAATTTGTATCCTGTTTTATATTCAATAAAAAATGTGTTCTTTGGGGGGGGAAGTAGAGGGGAGTTAAAGAAGACACAAATCTCTCTAAAGGACTGGAAGATGGTGATGATGAGCGGCTCACAATCTCCTTTATCTTCCTCCCCCCCCCAACAGACACCCTGTGAGGTGGGTGGGGCTGAGAGGCCTCTCACAGCAGCTGCCCTTTCAAGGACAACCTCTGCCAGAGATATGGCTGACCCAAGGCCATTCCAGCAGGTACAAGTGCAGGAGTGGGGAATTAAACCCGGTTCTCCCAGATAAGAGTCCACTTACATTACCACTACACCAAACTGACTCTCAAGATGTGGTACTAAGGAAGGTTGCATAGAAGTGAGGAGGAAGCATTTTTTCAGTGCTGTGTCACTGGCAGAGGGGCCTCTTTACCAAATCAATAGGAGGTTAGAGAGAACCAGGAAGAAGGAGTCAGATGACACTAGGGCTTTGTGGCATCGAACGCTTACAATAATGGTTCCAGCTCCTTACAGCTATCCTTTGCAAAGCGAGACTTCACGGCCTTCATGGTGACTGGAGCTACAGAGTGCAAGAAGCAGTTATCTCTCTTTCAGTGACTGATTCCTCACTAGCCTTTGTCCCAGGCTCATGCTACTTTTCCCTGTGGCTCTTCTGCCCGATTTTGTGCATGCTGCCGCAGGGCTGTGACTTGCCCCACCTCTTTCCTAAGTTCCCCCCGCCGCTTCAGGATCCTGGTTTTCAGAGAATCCTGAAGCCACAGAGGTATCTTGGGGAAGAGGGCAAATCATGGCCTCGCAGCAGTGTGTGCAAAATCAGATGGAGGAGTCATGTGGGGGGAAGCATGGAATCGGGACAAAGGCTAGTGAGCAGGGCTCTTTTTCTAGCAGGAGCTCCTATGCTGAGCAGACAGGTTAAAACAGATAAAAGGAAGTACTTCTTCACCCAAAGGGTGATTAACATGTCGAATTCACTGCCACAGGAGGTGGCGGCGGCCACAAGTATAGCCACCTTCAAGAGGGGTTTAGATAAAAATATGGAGCACAGGTCCATCAGTGGCTATTAGCCACAGTGTGTGTGTATATATAAATTTTTTTGCCACTGTGTGACACAGAGTGTTTGACTGGATGGGCTGTTGGCCTGATCCAACATGGCTTCTCTTATGTTCTTATGAATATTAGGCCATGCCCCCCTGCAGTAGCCAGTCCTCCAAGAGCCTGGATGAGCTCCACCACCCTGACTCCATGACCCCTAAAAATCTCCAAACATCTCTATTGGCAGAACTGCTCCCCCATCCCTTCTTCTTTTTGCATGTTTGATTTTTACCATATAAAGAAAAATGACAAGATTGACCAGTAGCAGCAAACATGGGGGATAAGCTGCAAAGCATATCATTAATGTATAACTTCTTTTATCTTTGGAATCTCCCCCCCCCCCAGTTGACTATGATTGTTAGGGGTCATGGAGTCAGGGTGGTAGAGCTCATCCAGGGATTGTTATGCAGCTGCGCCTACTATTCAATGGACAAGGTGGGAAGGAGGAGAGGGGACCATCAGAAAGGTTCAAGAGATGTGCTCCTGTGAGCTCCTGTTGAATTCGAGACCTGCATGGAGTAGTCTGACAGGCACTTTCACACATGCTGAATAACAGCCACCCACTCTGATTCCAGCCTCAGGAGACATCCAATGCCAGGACTTTTTTTGTAGCAGGAACTCATTTGCATGTTAGGCCACACACTCCTGTTGTAGCCAATCCTCCAAGAGCTTACAGGGCCTACTGAAAGCTCCAGGACGACTAGCAACATCAGGGGGTGTGGCCTAATATGCAAATGAGTTCCTGCTAAAAAAAAAAGCCCTGTCCAATGCCCAGCTCTTTTGCAGGCTGCCTTCTGAAGACAGAGTTCCATATTAGAGTGAAGAGCTGCAGAACACATGACACAAAGACTGATTTCTCACTAGCGGGGCTCTTTTTCTAGCAGGAGCTCCTCTGCATATCAGACCATGCCCCCCTGATGTAGCCAATCCTCCTGAAGCTTTCAGTAGGCCCTGTACTAAGAGCTCTCGAAGCTCTTGGAGGACTGGCTACTTCAGGGGGGCGTGGCCTAATATTCATAGGAGCTCCTGCTAGAAAAAGAGCCCTGCTCACTAGCCTATGAATAGATTTTTTCAAGCTGACAGGGTAAGAGAAAAACAAGGGCTTAGAGAATTACCAGAATTAAAAGACATGTATTTGTAGATACTCTATACCCCACGGAGAATCAGGCAAATTTTATATATATATGAGACAGCTAGTCCATGCTCCTAGGGGTCTGGCTTACACAGAATCAAGCAAATGAACAAAACATGAGATTCAGTCACACCTGCGCTGAGCTGAGCCGCTGTACTGAAATCATCCTGTGTAAATATAATTACATAGCAAATTTAATAAATACTAGTGGGGTTCTCAAATCAACATTTGTAGATTTGCAAATTATACGATGTGAATGCTTCATACACACTGAGTGGCAGATTTCAACATTTACAGAGCTAAGGATGATTATTTGGTGGATAATGGTTATAAATTGCTTTCCCCCAAAAGCGGCACACCATCTTGTATCAATTAAGAGCCTTATTTCCCCCCCCCCCCACATAAGGCTTCTCTTTGCCGTTTCAGCTCCACAAAAGAAAGAGAGGAAAATATTATTTTCTTGAGTGACGAACTCTTAGGATGCTCTCATGAGTTACAAATTAGGTGTTTGATAGTGGGGAATTAGTAAATATTTTGTTCCGCTGCTGACGTGTGCTTAAAGTAAAGTATTTAATTAACACATAAAACAGTTATTGCTGCTCTAGCTGTAATAATTGCCAATAATTGCTTTGTGGAATTAAATAGTTTCCATAAGCAGAAAGAGCAATGGAAGCTGAAATAGAGAAAGTTTCTAATATTTTTTTAGCCATTATTCTTCCCATGAAATTGCTGATAGCTTATCACATTTCTGTCATGTTATTCCTCTAAGAAGCTCAGACCGCCATTCCGTTTCACCCTCACAAAGTTAATTAGGTTGAGACATACATAACAAGAAGAAGAAGAGGAGGAGAAGGAGGAAGAGAAAGAAGGTGACAATGTTGGATTTATATCCCACCCTCCATTCTGAATCTCAGAGTCTCAGAGCAGCTCACAATCTCCTTTATCTTTCTTCCCCCACAACAAACACCCTGTGAAGTAGGTGGAGCTGGGTGAGCTCTCCCAGAAACTGCCCTTTCAAGGACAAGCTCTGCGTGAACTATGGCTGACCCAAGGCCATTCCAGCAGCTGCAAGTGGAGGAGTGAGGAATCAAACCCGGTTCTCCCATATAAGAATCCACTCACTTAACCACTATACCAAACTAGTAGAAATCTCTTGATCAACTCATGGTTGAATGGACACGTGAACTCTGGTCCACTTTAATTATATTACTCTACTCTACGTTTTTGTAGATGTGAATTGTGTGATTCCATTTTGGCACTGAAACTTGGTCTTTCGCCACAGTACAATTTCTATGAAATCACTGACTAAGTACACAAAATAACTCTCTCTCTGTCTCTCTCCCTCTCTGTCTCTCTGAAACTTTTGCTTGGGAAGTGATTCTGGACTCACATTGCTCCGGGGCAGGCTTCTGTTTCCGTCTGGAACAAGCTGGTGATTTCACACCAGCTGCTCCATGCCGCCATTTTGTCCCGGGGCCACCCACAATTTGCCACGCAGCAGCATAAACCTGTTTTTTTTTTCCCCCCTGGCTGCCTCTGAAACGGGAGAGGGCCAGGCTGAGTGTTCACGTGAAATGCGTGCAGCCCAAAGACTCCATGGAGGGGGGGGGGGAGTTCAGCCTGAGGTGTGAAAACCTCTAGTGCTGGGCCTGTTCAGACCAACATGGCTACCCACCTGAATCTATCTTGAATCTCCCTGTGATTTCTAGAGCTAGCCTATGTCATTTCCTGTATTTTTAAAAACCAGAAATGACATATGTCACAACTGGCGCTGCTAGTTGTTGTTGTTGTTGTTATTATTATTATTATCCCATCAATGTTCAGAGCAATGGAGGGCAACAGGAGTGGGGGCAGGGTACAAAATGTTGCTTTGTAAGCCTCCTTGGGCAAGTGCCCTGGAGAGGTATCGTTAACATTTTCTAAATGATTAACACACGAATGTATGTCCGTAAACGTGTGAGAGAAGTGGATTTCCATGGCTGGTCACAGTTTGAGGCCTTTAAGTTTCTGCAATACATCATTAATTTTAATCTGAAGATTGGATCTCATGCCCAGAGCCATCACTCAGCAATCTTCTGCCTTGGAACATTGATATTCAAGGGTCACAAGACCTAGACAGATGAATAACCATTGAGGAGCGGGGGATGTGCAAAATTTATCTCCTGTTTCTTGCATTACTGGAGCAGATGCTGGAGAAAAGATGGGTGATTTTTACCACTTCCTCCTTCCTTAGAGCAATCTGCTGACCCCTGTGGATTTTTACCCCCATGGATTCCACAAGCCCTTACCCCCATGGGTTTCACAAGTCCTTACCCCCATGGGTTCCACAAGCCCTTACCCCCATGGGTTTCACAAGTCCTTACCCCCATGGGTTCCACAAGTCCTTACCTCCATGGGTTCCACAAGCCCTTACCCCCATGGGTTCCACAAGCCCTTACCCCCATGGGTTTCACAAGTCCTTACCCCCATGGGTTCCACAAGTCCTTACCTCCATGGGTTCCACAAGCCCTTACCCCCATGGGTTTCACAAGTCCTTACCCCCATGGGTTCCACAAGTCCTTACCTCCATGGGTTCCACAAGCCCTTACCCCCATGGGTTTCACAAGTCCTTACCCCCATGGGTTCCACAAGTCCTTACCCCCATGGGTTCCACAAGCCCAGGAATCAACTTCTCCAGGCTGGGTAGAAATTACTGGTAGAGTTGCAAACTCTGGGTTGGGAAATACCAGGAGATTTTTTTGGGGGTGGGGCCCGAGTAGGGCAGGGTTTGGTGAGGGTCTTCTTTGAGGGTATAATTCCATACACCTTTCAAATTCCATCTGCCTTCCAAAGTGGCCATTTTATCCAGTTGAACACATCTGTGTCATCTGGACATCAAGACCGCTGCCTCTTCTGAAGCAGGTGGTGGCATTTGCCAGTCCCCCCCCCCCATCTCCTTGAAGGAAGTGCAAGGCTGGGGGAAACCAATTGGGGCTCAGCGTGGGAGTGCTGGCCAATGAGATATTGGCTCGCCAGCCAGGTTTGGCATCAGCCACTCCTTCAGCATCAGTTTGGTGCAGCACAAGCTCCCCACCCACCCCTGACCCCTGTGGATCACGTGGGGCTGAGCAGGAATATTTTGGGCCTCACTCAGATTTGCAGGGAAGGAAGCCTTTTTTCGCCTGCTCCGCATAGTCAAAAGGGGTGAGGGGTGAATAGGCCTGGCAAAGCTGGATAGGCCCTAACTGGGAAGGCAGGAAAGCATGGGTTGAAGGGATTTTGAGTTGGAAAGCACCCTGAGATATCAGCTATAGGGGGGGTCCTCAAACTGGGTACCTATGGGCTTTGCACTCAGGGGGCCTCTTCGGGGTTGGGGAGCATATTATGAGCCGTAAGGCTTAGCAGTCATAGGCCGGAATGTGCACTCCTTCCCCTCTACACACTATTGTGCGGGCTGTGATGAGTAAGGTCTGGAGGGATCCCAGGCCTGGCTCTGAGCCGGGGTGGGTTTGCCCTGTTAGGACATATGAACATATATGAACATATGAAGCTGCCTTATACGGAATCAGACTTTTGGTCCATCAAAGTCAGTATTGTCTTCTCAGACTGGCAGTGGCTCTCCAGGGTCTCAAGCTAAGGTTTTTCACACCTATTTGCCTGGACCCTTTTTTGGAGATGCCAGGGGTTGAACCTGGGACCTTCTGCTTGCCAAGCAGATGCTCTATCACTGAGCCACCGTCCCTCCCCAAGGACACTTGCTCTGCAAGCACAATACAACCCGTGCTTTAATGTGCTGCAGATCAGCTTATGATCTGGTTCAGAAGCTACCTGAACCCAGCTTCTGCCAGGATCAAACTCAGGTCATGAGAAGAGTTTGGACTGCAGCACTGCAGCTTACCACTCTGTGCCACGGGGCTCCTATCACCATCATATAACTGAGACTAAAGTTCTCTTTCTCACCTAGGCTGTCTTTCTATACAGTATCTGAGACTAAAATTCTCTTCCCCGCCTAGGCCACCTTACTCTACAGTATCTTTTCTGGTGGATTATTCTACAGATTGTTGGTGCTGAGGGAGAGAAGGGGCATGTCAGGACCTGGATGTGAAGATCCATATTACTTCATGTACAAAAGTCCAGAGTCTCCTTCCCTACCACACTTGGTACTGAGCCCTGGTTCCTAGATTTATATTATTATGAATCACAGATAAATTTATTAAGAAAAAAACTGCTGCAAGCCACTCTGAGCTCATGGACAGAACGGGCTATCCATCATATAACACAACTCAGGTCTGTCCTTTCAATCAAATGCAGCAAGATGGCTGAATTTTACTACTTGCAACCCGAGCACTTTCTTCGCATTCCTAGAAACAGCTGGACAGTATTTTTTTTTAGAAAATAATAAATGATCTGAGAGCTATGATTTATCCGAAGAGTTCGGGGATCTGCATTGATGAAAAACGAGCTAGTGGAACACTCGGAGCCTACAGCGTCTTACACGTTGAGAGGTGTGTTGGGGGACAAACAGCCTGTTCCTCCCAACCCTGTATTGTTATTCACAACATAAGCAATATATCGCTATGCATTTTTCAGAGATACATCCTTGCTACAATAGATCATAAATACTTCCTTGTCAGGAGTCCTCCATTGTGTAGGGAGAAACTAACAAGACGCGGTGAGACTCTGACAAGTGTTTTGACGTGGGAGAATTATCAATCAGAGCTTCTCGTTCTCTTGCAAAACTCATCTGCCTCCCTAAACAAATCCTGTTTTAAATTAGTCGGTGAAGAACTGAAGGGGAATTCGCAAATATATGTAGCAGATTCTGGGCTGTGATTCGTTCACTGTAAGGGTCAGCGTAAAGATAAAACCAGTCCCCTTGCAAGTACCAGTCATTTCCGACTCTGGCATGACATTGGATCATGTTGTTTTCATGGAAGTTTGCCATTGCCTTCCCCAGTCATCTACATTTACCCCCAGCAAGCTGGGTACTCATTTTACTGACCTTGGAAGGATGGAAGGCTGAGTCAACCTGGAGCCAACTATCTGAGCCCAGATTCCACCAGGATTGAACTTAGGTCATGAGCAGAGCTTGGACTGCAGTACTGCAGCTTTACCACTCTGTGCCATGGGGCTCCTATAGGGTCAGCTTACATGTTACTAGTTACGTTTCTTATTTTGAAAAAAACACAAGGTAAACTCCTTTCTCCTGGGAGCCAGTTTGGTGTAGTGGTTAAGTGTGTGGACTCTTTTCTGGGAGAACCGAGTTTGATTCCCCACTTCTCCACTTGCACCTCCTGGAATGGTCTTGGGTCAGCCATAGCTCTGGCAGGGTTGTCCTTGATAGGGCAGCTGCTGTGAGTGTCCTCTCAGCCCCACCCACCTCATGGGGTGTCTGTTGCGGGGGAGGAAGATAAAGGAGATTGTGAACCACTCTGAGATTCAGAGTGGAGGGGGGATATAAATCCAATATCATCATCATCATTTTAGCCTTAGAACCCTGTGAGGTTAGGCTGAGAGACAGTGGCTGGCTTGAAGAGTCACCCAATGAGCTTCATGGGCAAGTAGGGATTTGAATCCAGATCTTCCTCGTTCAACTCTTGACTCACTACCTCAAGCTTGTTTCCTCAATCAACACAAATAGCCCCCTTCAGTTAGTATATCCAGGGGTGTCACCGCAACCTGGTTAGTCCTGAGGAATCCTGACACAAAAAGCCTAAAGTGCCCTGAGCTCGGTGGCCATCTTGAACAAAATAGATGTCAGTCAGTGAAAGACCCTGACTCTATATGCCATTTTCTGCCGGCGACCAATGAAGTCGTGGATCCATACCAACCCTAAAGCTTCCACAAGTACTGCTTGAATCTGTTGACTGGAATAGGTCAGAAAAGCCTTGGGTTACATTCGTTTGAAAAAACGCTAACCACAGGTTCTGTTTGGGAACAGTTAAGCACAGATAGCGAAAATGAGAACTCAATGCCACTCAAACAGCTTTTGAACGTCTTGATTTGGTGCATGTGGGGGAGGCCTTTTCAAAGTAATTCTCACTGTGATTTTTCTTTACAAGCAGGAGACATTTCATAGAAAAAGAGGTGTCAGATCTCATTAGCACAACTTATTTACATAACACACTTGCATATGCCACACACCGTGACATCACCAGAAGGTGGACTAAATTATATCAGCTCAGCATCTACCTTAAAATGCTTCTTGAATTATAATTGTCCTAATAAAACCTTACTCCCTTCATACTTTTTAAAATTACTTTCTCCTATGTGGCTACAGTAACATGATGAACATTTCCATCTGTCTGCTTTATATGTTTTGGTTATTTCCCCATTTTTAGAATCATAGAGTTGGAAGGGACCTTCAGGATCATCTAGTCCGACCACCTGCACAGTGCAGGAAATTCACAAATACCTCCCCCTAAATTCATAGGATCTGCACTGCTATCAGATGACCATCCAGCCTCTGTTTAAAAATCTCCAAAGAAGGAGAGCCCACCACCTCCCGAGGAAGCCTGTTCCACTGAGGAACTGCTCTAACGTTCAGCTGGAAACTCTTTTGATTTAATTTCAATCCATTGGTTCTGGTCCTACCGTTGTGTTTTTCAGGACTGGAAGCCATGTTCTATTCATTTTTAAATGAATAGGGCAGGGGTGGCCAATGGTAGCTCTCCAGATGTTTTTTGCCTACAACTCCCATCAGCCCCAGCCAGCATGGCCAATGACTGGGGCTGATGGGAGTTGTAGGCAAAAAACATCTGCAGAGTTACCGTTGCCACCCCTGGAATAGGGCATGGCTTCCAGTCCTGAAAAAACACAAGATGCCCTACAGTTTACAGCAGCACTACAGATGATGAAGAAGAAGAAGATATTGGATTTATATCCCGCCCTCCACTCCGAAGAGTCTCAGAGTGGCTCACAATCTCCTTTATCTCCCTCCCCCACAACAGACACCCTGTGAGGTGGGTGGGGCTGGAGAGGGCTCTCCCAGCAGCTGCCCTTTCAAGGACAACCTCTGCCAGAGCTATGGCTGACCCAAGGCCATTCCAGCAGGTGCAAGTGGAGGAGTGGGGAATCAAACCCAGTTCTCCCAGATAAGAGTCCGCACACTTAACCACTACACCAAAGATTAGGATTTCAATAGCCAATCCATATACAAAAGAACCCCCTCAGGTAAGCTCCTCCATTAGCATTGAAGCTCCCACAAGATAATGACTCAGCCCTACCCCACCTGCCTGAGTAGATATAAATTACCTGCCTACCAACTTCTTCTCAATTTGACCCAGAGAGAACTCCAGTTTTCTGGGTTACACATTTGAGGATGCCAGTCACAGTTGCTGGCATCTCATAATGCCAAGACCACGGCCACACAGCCCGGAAAATCTATAACAGCCAATGGACTCTGGCCGTGAAAACCTTCAACAACATAATTTTTTTTTCCTGGTAAAGAGTACATATTTTCAATGTTATTTGCATGCCAGTAGATCAACATTATACACCTTATGTATACAGTACCTATACATGTCTTATAGTATATTATAAATATTGCCTAAAACAAACTATAGAGCATATGCACAAAACATAAGTAATTCTAAAACAGAAACAGCAAAAAATGGAGAATTAAAAATGCTGACAAAAACATAAACAAATATGGAAAGAAACAAAACAGGGAACATTTGTGCAACCCTAATTATATTTGAGAGTAACAGCATGAAGTAATCTACTGTGCAATCTTAAACAGAGTTATAGCCTTATAAACTTGGAGTACTTATTCAGATGCTCCCAAACTGAAACTAGCTGCTTGGGGTCCTTTCAGGAACATCCAGAATAGCCAAGGTTTCCAAAATTCCAGAAGTAACGATCATTTATGTCTTTGAATTTTAGGAAACTTTTAGATGGAGGAGGAGGGACCAAAGGCAGGGAGGGAAGGAGAGAGAGGCACCACCCCTGGCCCCCAACTGGTCCATGACCCAATTTAAAGGGCCTTTATTTTCAATGGGAAGACTCAGCTGCCAAACTCCAAAGAGCAGGTCTACCAGCCATTGAAAATAATGGCTTTTAACTTTTAAAAGGCCACTCTCCTGAACATGACAGATAGTGTTGCCAGTCTCCACACAGGACTGCATTGTGACTTTCGTGGGCCTCCCCCGCTACTATAATGAGATCGATATTAAAATTATTTTGATGTAACTTCAACATTTTTTTTCTTTCTTTCAGACAAAATTTAATAGATTCTCATGGGCCCTAAACATGCGAGATGTGAAAGAAAAACAAATGATGTGAATCAAAACATTTTCTTTAGCCCTAAAAATCCATTCCTTTTCTTCTGATTTTAAAAGAAATTCAAACGTTTTTTGCAGACCCCTACAAGTATTGTGGGCCCTAGACACGGTGCCTACTGTGCCCAAAGGATAAGACAACCCTTCTTCCACATGGATTTCTCTTGATGCGACTACCCACATTTGCTAAGCTCCCTCCCCTCTCCAAATTCTGTCCTCCCCAAGCTCCAACCCCTCAAATTTCCAGGATCTTCCCAGCCCCAAGCTGGCTACCTTGGCAGCAGCCAGCCTTTGTGTAGACACCCTCTCCCCCACAGGTAGGGTTGCCAGGTCTTACCTGGCTGCCGGTGAGTGACCTTTTTGCTCACACATAGCATGCGCGGCATGATGATGTCACCTGGAAGTGACATCATCACTCCGGGCATGTCAAGCTTTAGCATTTAGGCAAAAACTCTATGGTACCATAGAGTTTTTGGCACCATACTCTATGACACCATAGAGGGGTTTTTTTACCCAAATGCTAGAGCATCTCAAAAACAATGTGCCTGCTGTGATGATGTCACTTCAGGGTGACATCATCATGCCGGGCATATTAGGCGATGATGGAGCTCTTCGGGGGCAGGCCCCTCCCCACTGACCATCTCTATGCCAGCAGGTAGGAGGCCCCAAAATTGGGGGAACCTCCAGCCGGGGGTGGGGGAATGGAAATCCCATCCACAGGCAGGAGTAGTGAGGGAGGAGTAGGATTGCCAGCTCCAGCTTGGGGAGTACCAACGAAGTTTTATTCTTGGCATAAGCTTTCATGTGAAGAAGTGTGCATACACGTTATCGCTTATACCCAGAAGAAAACGTTGTTAGTCTTAAACGTGCCGCTGGACTCAAACTTTGTTCTGCTGCTTCCAACCAACGTGTCCTCCTGAAATTTCGGCATGATACAAATCATGCCATTTAAAATAGCCTGATCAAAAATTAAAGGGAATGATTTGAAGTACACTGCACACCCTTATTCTAAACTCATCATATTCAAGGGTGCAGCTACGAGGCTTAGAAGGGTGTAACTGTGCTTAGGATAGAACAGCCACTGACATGTATTCCAGTATATGACAATCATGAGGCTAGATAAATTATGCCCGCATTTTCTGATTTCTTTGTTATTAGCAGACTATGACTTGAAAGCATTTTCCTTATTTTGTAGCTATACTCATGTGCTCTCTGGCAAATTAGCTCTGGGAGTTTTAATGCACAATATATAATGACTTCCCTTAAGATCTGTCCAGCAGTGAAAGACATCGTTTTAAAAAAAAATATTTCCCCAGTACAATTTTAAAACAGGTCTTTAGTGCTCTGCTGACTGGTTTATTAGCTTGCACTGTTAATTAGTTGAAAGTAAAAATCTCCCAGCAACCAAGGCACGGTCACTTACAACTTTGCTCATTAGCGAGTGTAAAGCTTTTCCTGTTTCAGTTCTGGAAGTTTTATATACCATTTCTTAAGTTAAGATTACTGCATGCCGAAAACTTTTAATGGGCATTAATTACTGTTGAAGTATGGAATTTTGCAGGTAAACATAATCAACATTTTAATTCAAGCTGCAACTTTTATTATAGTGTTTTGATGATATTGCAGGTGGCAGGTTGGCTTAGGCTGAGTGGGCTGAAGTTAAATCCAACGAAGACAGAGGTCCTTTGCTTGGGCCGCGGTGCCCGGGAAGGGAAATCCCCTTACCGGTTTTTGACGGTGTGCTGCTGAAAGCTGCCCATAGGGTCAAGAGCTTGGGGGTTCTTCTGGAGCCTTCATTATCAATGGAGGCACAGATAGCGGCCGCTGCCAAGTCTGCGTTTTTTCATCTCCGACGGGCGAAGCAGTTGGCCCCCTTCCTGGAGCGCCGGGACCTAGCAACGGTGTCCATGCTACGGTCACCTCGAGACTGGATTACTGCAACGCCCTCTACATGGGGCTGCCCTTGTGCCGGACTCGGCGACTGCAGCTGGTGCAGAACGCGGCGGCTAGGCTGTTGTTGGGGCTCCCAAGATGGGAGCACATACGGCCAGGGCTGCGTGGACTGCACTGGCTGCCAGTGGTATACCGAGTCCGTTACAAAGTGCTGGTTATTACCTTTAAAGCCCTATATGGCCGAGGACCTGCCTACCTGAGGGACCGTCTCTCCCCATATGAGCCCCAGAGAGCGCTGAGGTCAGCTGGAAAGAACCAGCTGAATATCCCTGGGCCAAGGGAGGCCAGATTGAAGGCCACCCGGGACCGGGCCTTCTCCATTGCAGCTCCACTGCTGTGGAATCAACTCCCAGAAGAGGTACGGGCCCTACGATGCTAAGATCAATTCCGCAGGGCCTGTAAGACCTACCTCTTCAAAATAGCCTTCAACTAATGCCGAGCCAAGAAAGTACCGCCAGATATGTTTTTTAGCTACTGAACCTTACTGAAGACCTAATGTTATAGCACCACTATGTTAATGTTAATTTTAATATAACTTGTAAATTGTTTTAATGATGATTTTATTATTATAATTGTTGATGTATATTATATTTTTATGCTGTGAGTCGCCCTGAGCCTGCCCTGGCGGGGAGGGCGGGATACAAATAAAAAGTATTATTATTATTATTATTATTATTATTATTATTATTATTATTATTATTATTATTATTATTATTATTATTGAATCTGTTAGGCAAAAAAAAGAGCAAGGGGAGACAGATTTGTTGGGGGTAAACAGGAAGGTGGTATGAAGACAGGTAGCAGTTTCATTGACAATAGACAGGGAGCAGGCAGAATTAAACCTGTCGGCACACCTAGGTAAACCAATAGCAAAAAGGAATCCAGCTGAGTGCTACTGAACTGGCTTTCTGGTATAGATTGGGGGTGTTGCAAGTTCTGCTTCAGTATACAGTTGGGTTGCCAGCTCTGAGTCAGCAAATATCTAGAGATTTGGGGGGTAGAGCTTGAGAAAGTCAGGGTTTGGGGAGGGGAGGGACTTCAATAGGGTATAATGCCATCGAGCCCCCCTTTCAAAGCGGCAAAATTCATCCAGGTGCACTGAGCTCTGTCCCCTGGAGAATGGCCCTGAGAACAGACCAAAGAAGATGAAGGAGAAAGTAGAGAGGGAAAACAGAAGGAAAACCATGTACAGAAAATGAAATAAAAAACATATTCTAAATCCTACCTTTTATAGTCTCTTCCTTGCTTCAAGCTACAAAAGTAGGTTTTGTAATATGCCTGTTTTGCATGGAGTCACTGAATTTGGATGACTCAAGGCACCAATGTTTTAGATTTGAATCCAGGATTAAGGCCGTAATCCCAAACACATTTACCTGGGAGTAAGCCCTACTGAACATAGTGGGACTTGCTTCTGCATAGTTATGCACATTAGTGTGCTGTAAAACCAATAGCCCATTTTGCCACTCCTGTGTTCTTGAAATGTTCTTTTTTTTAGCAGTATATTGATGGATGTTATGACTTTCTGGTAACCATCCTTGGGAAACTGCAGTCCCTTTTCCACCTGTTAGGAGTGCCTTACAACAATCTTGGTAGAAGAAAACTAAGAATTGACATTCTATAGGTTGAATGTCTTCTACATAAATATCTAGGGTTGCCAAGTCCAACTCAATAAATATCTGGGGACTTTGGGGTAGGAGCCAGGAGTCTTTGGGGGTGGTGCCAGGAGACATTTGGGGGTGGAGCCAGGAGCAAGGGTGTGACAAGCACAACTGAACTCCAAAATGAGTTCTGGCCACCACCACATTTAAAAGGACTATGCTCCTTTTAAATACCTTCCTTCCATAGGAAATAATGAAGGATAGGGGCACTATTTTGGGGGACTCATAGAATTGTACCCCCTGGTCCAATCTTTTTGAAACTTGGGAAGTGGTTTGAGGATAGGCACCAGATGCTATGCTGAAATTTTGGTTCCTCTACCTAAAACAACAGCCTCTCTGGAACCCCAGATATCCGCAGATCAATTCTTTATTATACCCTATGGGAATTGGTCTCCATAGAGTATAACAGAGTGCCCAGCAGACATCCCCCCACCCCACTTTCTGACGACCCTGAAGCAGAGGGAGGGCCTCCAAACTGGGAGATCCCCTTCCCCCACCCGGGGATTGGTAACCCTATAACTGTCCTAAAATGCTTGTGATGTGGAAAATAATAATAATATATTTTTAAAATCTCAAGTCAATTCTGGAGTCAGGAAAAGGAGATTCAGGCTTCCTTTAAAACATTGGCTTCTTACAAAAAAGAAAAATCCCTGACAGTCTTCAATTAGTAAGTTATCTGGGTGCCTTGTAAACATACTATATCAAAAGATTAGAAGGATGTTAGTGAAGTCCCTTCATAATGCATCACCATCCGGGGGAAACGAAGAGAACATCATCTCGGGGCAGATGTTATTGTTCCACAAACTGCTGTTGACAAATGTGCTGCTAATGGCCGCGGCAAATTATTTGTCATTTTCAAAGGTTCTTTGATACCGTCTGGAGACCTCTGCTATATTTCATATTGATTAAAGGCTGTCACGGACAACATTTATAAAGTTCACATGTATCAAAATTGTTCCTGTCCGGTTCTGATGTTCTTTGGCTTATCGCGTCCATTCCTCCCACAGGCAATTTTTTTTTTTTTGACATCTTTCAATGCGTTAGGCAAGCCATACCCAAGGCATGTAAACAAACTGAATAAATCTTATGGTCTGGATCTTTCCAATAAGTGCTGGCAGAATCAGTATAGGTCTGCTGTGCTCTTGTTCCCCACCTAGTTGTCAGCGTAGCTGCTGGGAATGCCCTCAAAGAGCATTTTCTGGATCTATGTGAACTCATGTAGCAAGGATGAAACGGTCATGGGAACTTGCAAGGGAAAGGCTCCCAGGTTAGAGTACTCACTAGGCACCAATTCTCCGGTCCATTCAGCAGAGACAAGCTGGTTTAAAAGCACCAACCCTTTATTTGCAAGGATACAACTCCAGGAAGCAACAGCTTCAGATTGCTGTAGGAATGCTGCAAAGTGAAATTGAACTCCACTCCATTGAAACACATTGCAGCCCAGACAATTGCAAGGAAAACACGGAATGGATTTTCCATTAAGGTCTCTGGGCCCAGGTATCCATTCCACATTTTCTTTGCAGCCACTTTCCATTCCTCTTTCTTTTGATTTTTTTTTTTTGAAATAATGTTTATTTAAGCTTATGCTTTATGTACACTGCCAAATAATTTCCTTTATTAGCTCATATGACCAAAGATCTTAAGCTCAACCAGAATGTATCAATTTCTTTGCAGTTTTGCAAGCCCGAAAGTGCTTAAACCCATGAGATTAAACCAGCTCACACAAATATAAATCGGGAACAGACCGTTCTATTGTAATGTATAAAATGAATGCATCACAGCCACAACCAAGATACCAAGAAAGACCATCCAGACCTGTTCACATTCCTTGCATGTTGTCTTCCCGCCACTATTTGTACAGCCTGAGATACTTTAATATCTCTTCCTTCCTTTCCTGACATGTGCATTCTCTCTAGCTGTTTAGTTCCCATGATATTTTCCTCTGTTCACTCATGCATCTACTTTTTTTTTGTCTTTCATTACTTTGGATTCCTTTTCCAAGTCTTTCGCCTGAGTGGAATTAATTTCGTAGTTGCGCGTGTGTGCTTAATTCCTTACTGATGCAAGCAGAGTATACAGTTGGTCTAGTGGTTAAGCGTGCGGACTCTTACCTGGAAGAACTGGGTTTGATTCCTCACTCCTCCACTTGCACCTGCTGGAATGGCCTTGGGTCAGCCATAGCTTTCACAGGAGTTGTCCTTGAAAGGGCAGCTGCTGTAAAAAAGCTCCCTCAGGTCAACCTACCTCACAGGGTGTCTGTTGTGGGGGGCGAAGGTAGAGGAGACTGTGACCACTCTGAGACTCTGAGATTCAGAGTATAGGGCGGGATAGAAATCCAAGATCTTCAATATCTTCTTTGTAGCCATCGTATAACGCTATCAGAAGCCCCTCCGCAAATGAAATGCTTCAGATCGGCGCCGAAAAACTGCAGGATGACATGAGAAATGGTAACTACATATGGAATGTTGTTTTGCTACCCCAATAACACTGGCCTATTAATGGATGTAAAACCTCAGGAGAGCCTCTTTCTGTTGCAATAACTAATAGGCTTTCTGGGTCATTAAATGCATTTTTCTAATCCATTTCCCTCACAAGCAAAAAAAAAGCACGCACACACACACACAGACACACACAAAACCTTACCGTTAGGATGCAGCTATTACCGTTAGAGTGCAGCTATTTGCACACATAGATACAGGCTACAGTTTTAAGGAAAGCAAGAGCAAAGAATTTCTTTAAGGTTGGTTTGGCAATATTTTAAAGACTAGAATAGTAGTGGCTTAGTTACTGTGTGAATGGACTGGTGTAGAGACAGAATTAGGAGCCCTATGGCACAGACTGATAAAGCTCCACGCTCTCTGCTCAGTCACGACCTGAGTTCAATCTCAGCAGAAGCTGGATTCCGGTATCCCACTCAAAGTTGACTCAGCCTTCCATCCTTTCGAGATTGGTAAAATGAGTCCCCAGCTTGCTGGGGGGAAAGTGCAGATGATGGGGAAGGCAGTGGCAAACCACCCCATAAAAAGTCTGCCGTGAAAACGACGTGATGCGACATCACCCCAGAGCCAGAAATAACTGGTGCTTGCACAGGGGACTACCTTTAGCTTTAGATACAGGGTTAACATTGGAAGGATTTCTGTCCACTGAAGTGGGATTTCCCAGCCTCGTATCCTTCTGCAGCCTAAAATGCCCCAAAATGTTACTGCTGGGGGGTGGGGAATCCTTAGGAAATCATTGAGGGGGAATCAGAGGTCTGCCATTGGAGGAGGGAATCAGTGAAACCCCTTTGCATGTACATAAAAGGTAAAGGTAGTCCCCTGCGCAAGCACCGAGTTGTTACCAACCCAAGGAGTGATGTCACATCACAATGTTTTCTTGGCAGACTTTTTGTTATGGGGTGGTTTGCTACTGCTTCCTTGGTCAGATACACTTTGCCCCCAGAAAGCTGGGTACTCATTTTACCGACCTTGGAAGGTTGGAAGGCTGAGTCAACCTTGAACCAACTACCTGAACCCAGTTTTCGCTGGGATCAAACTCAGGTTGTGAGTAGCGCTTGGACTGCAGTACTGCAGCTTACCACTCTGTGCCATGGGGCTCCCTGCATGTATATAACCAACTTTTAATATATGGACACAGCTTGTACATAGGCTAGTGTAGTGCGCTGTAGTGGACTAAATGTTATATGATAGTAGTAGTAATAATAATAATAATAATAATAATAATAATAATAATAATAATAATAATAATAATTTTTTATTTATACCCCGCCCTCCCCGCCAAGGCAGGCTCAGGGCGGCTTATAGAGCATGATACAGTATCATGGTATAACAACAACAGATAAAATCAATCAACAGTATAAATACAATATATAAATTAATATTAAAAATAAGCTAAAACAATACAATGGTGCTACAGTCTCTTGTGATAGGGGTGGCCAACGGTAGCTCTCCAGATGTTTTTGTCTACAACTCCCATCAGCCCCAGCCAGCATGGCCAATGGCTGGGACTGATGGGAGTTGTAGGCAAAAAACATCTGGAGAGCTACTGTTGGCCACCCCTGTTATATGAGGATTGAAGGGTGAAAATAAAGCTGAGGCTTTTACATGTTCTCATTTTCTCCATGTGTAAGTTCCTGGATCCTTGGAGAGGATCCGTTCTGCACATGTTTTGCTCTCTCTAGTGGTCGATTCAATATTACATAGATTTATGTCTGGCATAATAACTTGCAGTTATCTGCAGGGAGACATGCTGGGTATAAACCAGTGTATTTCTTTTACTTATTTCTTTTATTATATTTATATCCTGCCGTCCCCTAACAGGCTCAGGGCAGCTAACACCAATTAAAACAACATCAAATTACATTATTACAGTAAAATCGCAATAAATTATTAAAACATCTCAAACATATACAATTTTAATCCCTAGATGGTGTTGTTATTAGAGAAGAAGAAGAATCGCATATTTACGCCCCGCCCTTCTCTCTGAATCAGAGACTCAGAGCGACTTACAATCTCCCATGTCTTCTCCCCCCACAACAGACACCCTGTGAGATAGGTCGGGCTGAGAGAGCTCTTACAGCAGCTTCCCTTTCAAGGACAACCTCTGCCAGAGCTATGGCTGACCCAAGGCCATTCCAGCAGGTACAAGTGGAGAACTGGGGAATCAAACCTGGTTCTCCCAGATAAGGGTCCGCACACTTCACCACTATACCAAACTGGCTCTCTTCTTAATTAGCACCGTTTGTTGTTGTTGTTGTTCAGTCACACAGTCGAGTCCGACTCTTTGCGACCCCATGGACAAAGTCACCATTTACTGTGATGTTATTAGGTGTTATTGAGCGCATTGCATTTCTATTTGGGTCGGATTAAGATATTAATGCTGTGGGGTGATGAAATACTGGATGCCTCCATTAGGTGTTAAAAGCCTGTTTAAACTTCTGTCTTACAGGCCCTGCAGAATTGTGGCAAGTCTCACAGGGCCCTGTTGTTTTCAGGGAGAGCATTCTGAAGGGTAGGGGTTGCCACCAAGAACGCTCTTGCCCTGGTGGTGGACAGCAGAATATCCTTTGGTCTGGGGATCACTAAAAGGTTTTGTGAGCTTCATCATAGTGCTCTCTGGGGCTCATGTGGGGAATGGCGGTCACATTGACCACTAGAGGGAGAAAATGCAAGCAGAACAGAACACCCCTAAAGAAACAAGAATTTACAAGGGAGGAAAATGAAAATATGGGAAAGCCTCTTGGATTCACAGCTCTGCTCAACCAGGAAATATGTTGCACTAAGGACTACAAAATATATAATGGGTATGGGAAGATGCACATGTGAAGCATACAGCCAGCTTCTCAGGAACAATCCTGCAAAGATTTATCTCCAGTCTCTGCAGGCAGCTGGCATTGAGCAGTGAGGCGTGCACTGTGCTGCCTAGCCTGTAAATCCATTCCTGTGGCATTCCAAGGGTGCAGGTGATCCCAGAAAACAACGGGCAGGTGGCTGACCTTCACCTGCTGAATTAGAGCTTGAAGGTGGAAGTGATTTTGAACTAGGGCTGCCAAGCCCCAGGTGGGGATTCTCCCACCCTGGAGGTTCCCAATCTGCCAGCCCACATTGGCTGGCGGGAGGAACCTCCCCTGAGTCACCTGCACGATGACTTCACCCGGAAGTGACATCATCATGCTGGCGATGCCGTGCACTGGCCATTCTAGGCATCTTCAGGAAAACTCTATGTTTTTCCCAGATGCTCTAGCAATTTGGGAGAGAAAACTCTATGGTGCAATAGGTACCATAGAGTTTTTCCCTCCCGAATCACTAGAGCATCCAGGAAAACCATAGAGTTTTCCCAGAAATGCCTAGAGCAGCTGGATGTGGCATTGCTGGTGCAATGATGTCACTTCCGGGTGACATCATTGCGCTGTGCATGCATTGCAGGTGCGAAAAAATTCCCCTCCCAGAGGTCACGGGGGACTTGGCAACCCTATTCTGAACCAACTCTCAGCTAAAAGTCAGGGCATGCCTGCATCTCATTTCCCTGCTGGTCAGCTTCTGTGAATTCTGGGCTGGCTACACATAGCCCCATCCTTCTCTAAGGAATCTTCACTGACTGGTCCATGACAAGGAGCCTTCCTCAGTACAAGAGGACTGAAACAGGGAAAGCTCCTTCTGTCAAAGGAAAGCTCCAAGATGGATCCATGGGACTCAATCCATAATGAGCAAAGTGACCCACAACGATATTTAACCATTCAATGGAATGACACAAAGCATCTACAAACCTACAGATTTTTTCCGCAATTTAAAACTGTGACATTATGATTTGTGACACTGACAATCTAAAAAAGTTTCCCTTGAGGACTTATCAATGCCTTTCGCTTTCCCTTACATTTCCTGTCATTATGAGGTGGTGGCTGAAGATCTCCTCGCATTACAACAAATTGCAATGGATCTCCCAGCGACAGAGTTCACCTGGAGAAAATGGACCCTTTGGAAGGTGGGACTCTCTGGCATTATACCACATTAAAGTCTCTCCCTTCCCCAGATCTACCTGCCAGCTGAAGACACGCTTCATGCCCATTTTACTAAGCTTATTCCGCAATCAATACATTGGCCTTGACGGTGGCACAAGACTTCTGTTTGTTTTTACTCCCTTCCAAGTATATTTTCCAATAAATATTTCAGAACCCTTTTAACTTCCCTGTTGCAATCTGGTCAGCCTAGGGCTGCCAGTTGTGGATTGGGAAATGCCTGGCAATTTTGGGAGTTGTTGTGTATGTGAACAGAGTTGTGTATATTTTATGGTGTTCCTGCCTAGCTCATTGGAGCCTATAGGACTGAACTTGGGGACTTGGGAACAATGGGCAATAGGATCCAAATCCCTGCTACCCTGCTCCAATCACGGGCCCCCTGCTGGTTTGAATGACCCAATGGCATGCTGTCACGGGAACCCTGAGTTGTGTATAGTTGGCTCTGTTGGCCCAGTTCACCCGTCTTAGAGTGCAGCCCTATACTAGAGCTATGATCACCACCACCTCGCTTCTTCCTTGCGTTGAACCCACTATATTATAGGAGTGGAGTCTGGGGAGGGAAGGGTTGGAAAATACCCCTCAATTAGGTATAATGTCATAGAGGCCACACACCAAAGCAGTCATTTTCACCAGGGGAACTGGGGATCTCTGCCGCCTAGAGATCAGTTCTAATTCCTGGAGATTTCTGGACACACTTGGAGGCTGGCAATCCTCGTTTGCATTAGCACATTCTGTTGGAACTCAGTCCTAAAATGGCTGACTGACTCCATCTTAGTAATAGTAAATGTTGTTTCTGTAATGTCATGCTGAGTCATGCTGCATCATGGCCCAGCTGTTACCTGTTATTGAGGTAAGGTGGAAAGACCTCACCTGTAATTAGGCTTTGTGCTGACTCACAGAGCTGATGCAACCTCTGGTGAGCTTGCATGATTGATGTGTGTGTTTAGGGAAGCTCAGTGAGCTTGCTCTGCCTGCCTGTAAGGATTGTGGGTACTGTGAGACTCACTGTCTGGGTGGCAGCAAACACTGCTGGTGTTGGATCCTATGCTACTGTGCTTGGATCGTGCTGTGTATACTTACTGGTGTATACTGTTATCTCCTGAAGTGTGTACTGATTACTGTGTATGACCTTGGCCTGGCAACAACTCTGAATATTGGATGCTATCCTGGTAAATATATTCTAACATTGCATACAGTTGTCTCTCTTGTCTATTAATTCCTGTGTTTGCCTGTCCCTCTACTTCAGCTCTTCTGCCGCGTGCAAAATTCTCTAACACATTTGATCTGGAGTCACGCTAGAATTTCAAAATCGGGTCCCAAAAATCCCAAACGCTCTCGACGTTCTTTCTTCCGGTAACTGAACTTTCCTATTGGCTGAGTTGTAATAAAGGCTAGAGGTCTTTTTCCCCTGGGTCACAAAGCGAATATAATTACCCAGGAAAATCATTGTCATGCAAGTTGTTCAAGGTGCTGGGGGGGTCTAATTTATAAATAATCATCAGTGTTCCAATTTTTGCCAGAACTATTAGCTGTTTCTATTTGCCTTAATTCTCTTCATTTAATTACAGGTAAAGGGCTGCTGGTGTTTAAGAAGCCAGCAATAGCTATTCTTATCACAACACGCAGACATGCAGCTTTTAATCAGCAAGAAAGGAGGAAAATAAACAGCCCGTTTAATTTATAGTGTGCTTGATAATTTCTTCAGCTGAAACCAAGCAGGCTGCTGGGTTGGGGGATCTGAAAGTAGGCGTGGGAGAACTGTTGTGCCACGTCTGATAAAGGGGGCGAGTCTTACTGAAATGGTTTTGGTTTCTAACCCCAGCCAGTCCAATCCCTCAGGCTGATAAATGCCTCCAAATTTATTTCAAATGTTACTTTAGGTGCTACAGGTCTGTTCTCTACCCATTGGAAGCAGAGGAGGAGGAGGAAGAAGAAGAAGTTGGATTGATACCCTGCCCTTCACAACCCAAAGGTTTACAATCTCCTTTCCCTTCCCCTCCCCACAACAGACACTGTGAGGTAAGGGGGCTGAGAGAGCTCTCCCAGAACTGCTCTTGAGCAGAACAGCCTTGAGAGGACTTGTGGCTGACCCAAGGTCACCTCAGCAGGTGCATGTAGAGAAGTAGGGAATCAAACCAGGTTCTCCCAGATTAGAGTCTGCTCACTTAACCACTACACCAATCTGGATCTCAAAAGTGGCTTACAATCTCCATTCCCTTCCTCTCCTCACAACAGTCACCTCGTGAAATAGGTGGGTCTGAGAGAGTTCTGAGAGAACTGTGGCTGGGCCAAGGTCACCCAGCAGCCTTCATGAGGAGGAGTGGGGAATCAAACCCTGTTGTCCAGGGTAGCATCAGCCATTCATAACCACTACATAGTGCTGGTTTTTAGACCTTCTTCTTAAGGTTCAACAGGGCATGACAAAGAAGAAGAAGAAGAAGAAGATATTGGATTTATATCCCGCCCTCCGCTCCGAAGAGTCTCAGAGCGGCTCACAATCTCTTTTACCTTCCTCCCCCACAACAGTCACCCTGTGAGGTGGGTGGGGCTGGAGAGGGCTCTCACAGCAGCTGCCCTTTCAAGGACAACTTCTGCCAGGGCTATGGCTGACCCAAGGCCATTCCAGCAGGTGCAAGTGGAGGAGTGGGGAATCAAACCCGGTTCTCCCAGATAAGAGTCCGCACACTTAACCACTACACCAAACTGGCATGGAATAGTGCAGGTTTCTAATACATAGATAGGAATCTTTGTCAAGCACACTGAGATCTCTAAGGATGATCATTGTTTGACTGGGAGGGGGGTAAGGATTAATACCTCTTAGCACAGGTTCTTATTTCAGGCTTGGATCCGCGGGCTGCAATCACACACATTAAATGATGCACTTGCAATCCATTGTCCATGCACTTTCCAACTGGATTTTACTGTGTGAACTGGCAAAATCCAGTTGAAAAGAGCATTGGGAGTGGATTGAAAGTGCATTATTTCGTGTGTGTGATTGCAGCCATAGGGTGCTTAAAGACCTTCAGCTTCAGAAGAAGAAGAAGAAGAAGATATTGGATTTATATCCCGCCCTCCACTCCGAAGAGTCTCAGAGCGGCTCACAATCTCCTTTCCCTTCCTCCCCCACAACAGACACCCTGCGAGGTGGGTGGGGCTGAAAGGGCTCTCACAGCAGCTGCCCTTTCAAGGACAACCTCTGCCAGACCTATGGCTGACCCAAGGCCATGCCAGCAGGTGCAAGTGGAGGAGTTGGGAATCAAACCCGGTTCTCCCAGATAAGAGTCCGCACACTTAACCACTACACCAAACTGGATCTCCTTTAATTGGTTCTGAATTGTTGATTGCTCTCAAATACAGTACAGACACTGGCCAACAATAAGGGTGCAAAACACCAAAAAGAATATGTTGTTATCAAGCTTACCTGAAAGAAAGGTGACTTATGGGTGTAAGACAACCATCCCCCTGTCATAAAATATTATAGACAAAAAGTCTGTTACGTAATATGGAAATGTAAGATGAGACCTCTTTCTTCTTGGCTGCACACCTGGGGGCGGGGGTGGATCTCTAATCTTCCTTTTGAACCACAGAAGGGGCAAAGTATATTTCTGGGTAGGCAGGCTCAACAGAGATGTAAAGAAATTTGAAGAAAAACGAAGTACTGGGTTCAGTACTTTGGCTGCGTTCAGACAGGCGGTTTAAGGCACCCCAGGGATGGCAGGTGAGTGCTCCCCCCAAAAAGTGTGCCCAAACTATGCCTGCACCAGCCCTGCCATGTGACACTGCTGCTGGTGCCACATGACCCAGTGTCATGTAGCCTGGGGTGGCTGGGCTGGTTCAGGTGCAGTGAGGCCACCGTTGCCCAGCTCATAGCAGCCTCTTTAGAGTCTTGTTGTATATGAGGATCTAAGTGAAGACAGGCGTTCCTGCCTCGCTCATCGGATCCATTAGGACTGAGCTTGGGGACTTGGGAACAATGGGCAGTAGGATCCAAATCCCTGCTGCCCTGGTCCAACCAGAAGCCCCCTGCTGGTTTGAATGATCCAATAACGAGCTTGCACGGAAACCCTGAGTTATATCTAGTTGGCCCCATTGGCCCAGTTCTCCAGTCTTTTAGTGCAGCCCTATACTATGCTGTACTTAATAAAGAGCTAGGATCACTACCACCTCACTTCCTTCTTGTGTCAAATCCACTATATCATGTCTGCTGGAGTCAGGGCCAGCCCTCGATTGCCTGGCACCCTAGACAAGGCTAACCCTACACTGATAACATCACCAATCACATGGGTGCACCTAATTCCGTGGCCTCAGAAGGCTAGAGCCCTAGGCAATCACCTTATTTGCCCAATGGCAGGGCCAGCCCTGGCTGGAGTGAGTGAGCCCTGCTGGAATGTATTATTATTATTTTTTAATAATAATTTTGTGACATCAGAAGCCACATCCCACCGGATCCCTCTCTGACTTCTCCACTGAAAATTTCCTGTCTGTGGGCTTGTTAACAATCTATCTTGAACAGAATGACGCATCTATTTTAGACTGGACCTGGGACTGCGCTTTGAAATTAAGTGCAAAAGTTCGAGAACACTTCCCTCGTTACTCCTTGCCTCATTTTCCCAGTGTCCACACTGAGCATTTTGTGGAGCAGCGAACCAAATAATTTCTGCAAGAGTGGCTTCATAGTGCCCATTTTCTTTTTATGTTGTTTATGAGCATCATTTAATTGTACTGAAACAGAACCCCCCCCCCCCTCCACTTTTGAATTTCTGTGCGTGTTTGCAATTCTCCCATGTCAACATGCAGTCTTCGTGGACTGCACTTATTTATTTATTTGTTCGATTTATATCCCACCCTACCCCACCAAAGCGGGCTCAGGGCGGCTTACAACACAGAATGCTAACAGTAAATCAGTTTAAAATACATTAATGATTATACAATAAAATACATAAAAATACATAAAACACACATCAATATACTCTTCCTTAAGTCAGTTCTTCAAGTATTCCAGTGTTCAAATATTCTGATGTTCATAAGTTTAAATATTCAGGCATCCCAGTATCGGTCAGTTGTATGCCAACCGGAAGAGGGCTGTTTTACAGGCCCTGTGGAACTGTTCAAGGTTCCGCAGGGCCCTCACCTCCTCTGGGGGCTGGTTCCACCAACAGGGGGCTGCAATCGAAAAGGCCCTGTCTCTGGTCGCTTTCAGACAGGCCTCCTTTGGCCCAGGGATTATGAAGCTATGAAGCTTCAGAATCATTCTCAGCAGCCTTTCCCCAGTTTTTGTACCCTCTCTTAGTAAATACATTTTCACCAGTACAGGCATTGTTTTTAGTGAAATGGCGACAAGCAAAGCAAAATGTGGCATTTTCTATCATACTATATTCTAACCAGGAGTAGAATTTGTAACATGCTGGACTGAAATGTTTCTAGGATCAGCCATATTTGTTGCTGGGAAATGTTTTTTTAGCACTGGCTAAATCGGAATTTCTTCTTTAGACTCTGCAATGTCTTTAGGGCCATGTAGTTGATTCACAAAATCAATCAACGAACCGAGATCAGGGAACACTTTCTTCTTACGAATTACCGGTATGTCATTTGCAAAATTCGGATTCAGTACTACTGTATCAATTCTTCCCAGTCGATTTCAGATTCATTGACTCTTTTGTGTTTCCATGACATCAGGCCGTCTCCTTTCTTTTGCTGGTTTTGCGAAGACAAAATTACATAGCACATTCCTAAGCAAACCCAAAAAAGAACCACATATCAATGCAACAGTCTAGCAGAAATTAACAGAAACTACTCCAATTTGGAATGAAAGTTACCTTTAGATGCAAACAAGGCCAGCCCTAAACTGCCTGGAATGCTAGTCAACGCTAACTTCTGCTGCACTGATAGTCTCACAAGAGTTTACAAGGCTCTTAGTACAAGGCGTACCATAAGCTCCAGCAGGATTGGCTACATCAGGGGTTGTGGCCTAATATGCAAAGGAGTTCCTGTTACAAAAAAAAAAAAGCCCTGCCAAGGAGGGTTCAGAAAAAATCAACACAGGCTCTAATCTGCCCCCATCTTTAGCAATCCCCCTTGCCACTTTCCAGGATTGACCCTGACCTGTTGGCATTTTGTAGTGTATGACCACAGTACCAGCTTAAGAGCTGCAGGTGAACCATCAAAATCCTACATCAATAATATGTGGCTGCTCTTGTACATGAGGAATTTGCCCTTCCTTCAAACGACAGGTGTCCAGCAATGGGAGGGCAACTAGGGTGGCAAGGTCCATATTTCGGGTGGCACTGCTTCCCCGGGCACCACTCCTGCTTGGGATGAATAAAGCAAATTGTCAAGGATTCTCCTTGCCACGAGCACTTCCATATTGATCCAGAGTGTTGCAACGCTGTCCTTAAGTTGCTAGAATAGCCCACTAGCTAATCAGATATGTCTGTGAAACTTACAAGAAGCCTTTTCTCACCCTGAGGTATGTGCAGGGCTGGCTCTAGACTGTCCGGCACCCTAAGCAAGGCTAACTTCCGGTGTCCCCCCTGCACTGATAACCTCACTGAGTCACATGGGGGCGCCCAACTTGGTGCCCTCAGAGAACTGGCGCCCTAGGCAATTACCTAGTTTGCCTAGTGACAGGGCCAGCCCTGGGTATGTGGTAAGTGCTGGTATCAAGGTCAACTACTCTCAGAGACTATCGCTTTTGGCTGCAGCTGGCTTCAACTGGAACTTGAGCTGGTGGGAGGGGGAGGGTAATGTTTCATTCGTAGAAAAAAAAGACACGTTTTGCTCACATGAGTAACGGTCTGGATAAGCTCATATATCTGACTGTCTGTACCTGTTTTCACTATATTTTATTGTATTCTTTTTTCTTCTTTTTTTTTCTAATGGCAAACTAGAATGACGTTTACATGTTAAAGAGTAAATTAGGTGGACAAGAACATCACTGTCCAATGTATTTCTCTTTTAGCTGTATTGACATATGCAAATAGGGATACTGGCTGTTTTTCTCATTACATATACTAAACCCACCTTCCACCATATTTTAATGTATTTTTCTTTTAACGGCAAACTATATGTATGTTACATGTTAAAAGGTAAATTAGTTGGATGGGGAAAACTTCTGAGAAAGAAATGCCCTCCTTTTGGCCCAGGCTTACACAATAGAGGGATTAACAGACATTCTTACATTTTGACACATGACTGTTTTATTGCTTTCTCATACTCATGCTACCCAGATCAAAGATTTGCTCAATGTGTTAATTTTACTAATCTGTCATTGGATCTTAAATTTGTACCATTTTGCACTCCAAACCACTGCCTACCAGCTATATGTAGCTCTGCTCATTGTACCTGATTTCTCATCTGATGAAGTGCGCTTGGAGCACATGAAAGCTTACGTTCTGAATAAAACTTGGTTGGTTCTTAAAGGTACACTTGACTCCTACTTTGTTCTACTGCTTCAGACCAACACAGCTGCCCACTTGGATCTGCCTGTACCTGTATCTTTACTTCTACCAAGATGTAATCTTGTCTGTAACATCTTCATGAAGTCCAGTACTACACCACCCCACAGCATTAATGTCTTAACCCGACCCAAACAGGAATGCAAGGTGCTCAATAACATCCAATAACATCGCAGTAAACAGCACTAATCAAGCAGTAATAACAGCGCCGTCTAGGGAATCAAAATGGTATATGTTTGAGATGTTTTAATAACTTCTTGTGATTTTATTGTAATAATATAATTTTATGTTGTTTTATTTGATGTTAGCCACCCTGAGCCCGTCAGGGGAGGGTGGGATACAAATATAATAAAATCAATCAATCAATCAATCAATCAATTCAGCGAATAAAGCTAGCTATGATTCAGCAAACATAGAGGTTGTCATTAGGGTTCCCAAGTCCAACCCCAGAAATATCTGGGGACTTTGGGGGTGGAGCCAGGAAACTTTGGGGGTGGAACCAGGAGACACTGGGGTGGAGCTAGGGGGGAGGGGGGAAATGGCGAGCCACCCCATCTCGGAGCGGGTGAGGCCACTGCCGCCTCTTCTCCACTCGCCGTGGCTGCTCCTCCGAGATGGGCTCAGGCTGAGCCCATCTTGGAGGAGCAGCCACGGCAAGCGGAAAAGAGGTGGCAGCGGCGTGGCGGCCTCTGGAGTGGAATCGGAGGGGGGGTGGAGGCGGGCCAGGGGCATGGCGAGCCACGAGTCCAGGTCCTAGAAGGGCCCGGATTCGCGGCTTGCCATGCTCCTGGCCTGCCTCGCCCTCCCCTGCGCTGCTGCTGCCTCTTGGCTGCTCCTCCGAGATGGGCTCAGCCTGGGCTCATCTCGGAGGAGCAGCTGCGGTGAGTGGGGAGGGGGCGGCAGTGGCGCGGCGGCCTCGCCCCCTCCGGGATGCGGCGGCTCGCCATGCTCTCCGGCGCCGTTTCCCCCTCCTCCTGCTTCTGTTTTTTGGGGGGGAGCGGGGGAAGAGGGTGGAAATCCTGGGGTCCCCCGCCAGGGCGGGAGGGTTGGGAAGCCTAGTTGTCATTGATGAAGACTGTGCAGCACTTGACACAAGTACCTCAGCATGCTCCAAGTATTTGTGTCACTGAAACATTCTCCCAGTTGTACAGAGGCTGCTTGTGAGTAAACAGAGACCACACCAATGGGGGGAGATTTGAAAGGCTCCTAATGGGTTAATATTTGTGCAGGCTAAGAGGGAAAAAAAAGAATAAGCATTGTAGATTTATTTGCAGGGGTGTCCCTTTCTGCAACCACCCTCACTGTAAGCTTAACTTAATTTCAGTATCAAACAGAAAAAAAAAAACGTTCTAAATGTTTATAACCTCAGACTAAAACTAAGCTGGTTTAAAAAAAAATAGTTTTTCCCCTTTTCTCTACTCCCCCCCCCAAAAAAAATATACCGATGGGCTTATGTCAGAGAAATGTTCATGGTATGCCACATTCCGTCCCCCCCCTCCCCGCCCACCATTGAAACATGTCAGCTTCTGCTTTGTAGATTAACACACAAAAGCCCAGCAGATTTTCCAAGGCAGAACTCCTGTGCCTTGCGGAAGGAAAAGACAGAATTATGTTGCCATCACCGGTGAAATACGCACCTGGCTCGGCTGTTTTTTCATGTTGTCGATTATGGACTTGCCGTCCCTTTCAGGCTGTATTTTTAACACGCAGGCCCCTTTTCATTCTAGAATCTCATTTTGTGCCTGGAAGAATGTTCACTGATTGCTATTTTTTTTTTCCCCCACAGAAAGAATCTCAAGATATTCTTTGCCACTGCCTGCCTTCTATAACTTATGAACTGCCTTCCATTCTCTTTTGACTGCCACCTGTGTTTCTTCTTGCTCCAGATTGCTTCGCCTGAGTTCCAAAGGAGGCATTTGGGGGATGTTCGATCACCCGCAGGTTTAGTTTGCAGCCAGACTACAAGTTGCCCTCGACGCTGCACTTTTGGCAAAGTGTTTGCCTGTATTCCCTTGCACAGAACAATCCACACAGGCAGGTCTCGGATACAAGGGGAGCTCACAGGAGTACAGCTCCTGAACCTTTCTGAGAGTTTCACTTCCTCCTTCTGAGTGTTCCACCTCCTTGTCCATTGAATAGTATGTACAGCAGCATAACAATCCCTGAATGAGCTCCACCACCTATTTTTTCTACAAAATGACCCCTGCACACGGGCATGTCATACTGCTCCCACCTCCACTGCTGCCTGTCTATCTACTGCTGACCACCTTCTTTAAGTGCACCTGACATTAACATCTGCCCCCACGTTGCTTGTGTTCCAGTTTTTGTGGTGGAGTGTGCAACCTCTTATCTGGGAGAACCGGGTTTGATTCCCCACTCCTCTACTTGCAGCTGCTGGAATGGCCTTGGGTCAGCCATAGCTCTCGTAGGAGTTGCCCTTGAAAGGGCAGCTGCTGTGAGAGCCCTCTCAGTCCCACCCACCTCACAGGGTGTCTGTTGTGGGGGGAGAAGATAAAGGAGATTGTAAGCCGCTCTCTGATTTAAAGAGAAGGGTGGGGTATAAATCTGCAACTCTTCTTCTCCTCCTCCTTCTTTCTTCTTCTTCTTCCACAACTTGTGACTTGCTGGTGGTACCTGGCTTTCATCCAGCTCAGCTCTCTACTATTAGGGCCAGGTTTTTTTCTGTAATTGCTCTGTATTTGTGGAATGGGTGCCTTATCAGAGTACACTCATGTCCTGCAGGACTCAGTTAAGTTCTGCAAGGTGTTTAAAACCGAATTGTTTCACCAGGCTCTCATTTGATTGGGTTTCTATCACCCCACCTCTGCTCAGCTCTGGTTATTTCTCCCCTCTAGTCTCCAGGGGGGGGTGGGGCTTCCAATTTTTGATACTGACATTGTTAGATTTTTTATACTGATTTTATTGTTATTTGCATTTGTTTTGAATTATGATAGCAGATATGGTATGAAGAAGAAGAGGAGGAGGAAGAGATTGGACTCCTCCACTAGCCGAAGTGAGTCTCAGAGCTACATACAATCTTCTTTCCCTTCCCCTCCCCACAACAGACACTTTGTGAGGTAGGCAGCGGTGGAATTCTAGCTGGAGCTCCTTTGCATATTAAGCCACACCCCCGTGATGTAGCCAATCCTCCAATCCTTGGGTTAGCCATAGCTCTCGTAGGAGTTGTCCTTGAAAGGCTCTTGTCAGCTCTTGGAGGATTGGCTACACCAGGGGTGTACAGCCTAATATGCAAAGGAGCTCCTGCTAGAATTCCACCCCTGGAGGTAGGTAGCGCTAAGAGAGTTTTCCGAGAACTGCTCTTGAGCAGAACAGCCTTGAGAAAACTTGTGGCTGACTCAAGGCCACTCCAGCAGGTGCAAGTGGAGGAGTGGGGAATCAAACCCGGTTCTCCCAGATAAGAATCCATGCACTTAACCACTACCCAAACTGTTTAAATCATGTTATTCTATATTGTTATTAGCTGTCTCAAGTCACTTTTGCTGTAGGAGAGAAGGAGTATAAATTGGACAAGCAAACAAATAAAGCTGCCCAGTTCAACATTAATGACAAAGGTAGGTGAATTGTCCAGAGCTATGAAATTTTACGCATCCATGCTTTCAAACTGGTTCATGGGAATTGTGGGGAAACATCCTCCAGTGTTTTTTCAGCCCTTCTTCGTCTTAACACTAACAAACACACATCCCTATTTGTGATTCTTTTAATCTGCGAAAAACATTCCCAAGGTTCTACACTGCCCACTTATATTAAGAATCGCTGCTTCCATTCCCATTTTGTCTGGTGAAGTCTGCTTAAGAGCACACGAAAGCTTACATTCCGAATAAAACTTAGTTGGTCTTAAAGGTGCACTTGTCTACTGCTTTGACCTACCAGATCTTGTGCTTGTTCACAGAAAAAGCAATCAAAGACTGACAGCAGATGGGTCGGTACGGGGCAGCTTCAAGCCTCCCTGAAAAGAGAAGACTGGAAATAGAGTGCCCCTGAGCTTTCAGAAGGCACTTGGGAAAGGAGAGGGCCATGGGCATCCAGGGAGCATCTGGAATGCTCATGCATCCCATCCACAGCTCCCCGGGCACTCTCTGGGCACTTCCAAGCCTTCCAGATTGCTGGGAACGTGCCTTGGAGGTGCCCAGTGAAAAGGCACCTCTTTTCAAGCCGGCTCCCAGCAAGTTGAGGGCAGAACGGGGGCAGATGTGCGCATGTGGACACACTTTATTGGCCTGCCTGCCTCCCGTCTCTGGGGTGGCTTTAAATGCCCGTCTGTTCTCACCCAAAGTTTTCAGATCAGGAATAATCTAGACATGCATTTTTTTCCCACTGCCTCATAGGTTCTGTAGTTAATTTCAAGGGACAATCTATCATTCTCTAGGCAACTGCATGGCTCTCTTACTTCATCCTGATGAAAAGTTCTTTCAACTGGCTGCAATACGTAAGTCACAGACATGGATAATTTATCAAGGTATGGCTTGTCCCTGACCCTAGTAGCATACAGAGGGTGGAGGGGAATGTAGGAAAACCTATAAAATATGAGAGGCACAGGTTTTTTTTTGTAGCAGGAACTCCTTTGCATATTAAGCTACACCCTTCTGATGTAGCCAATCCTCCAAGAGCTTAGAGTAGGCCCTGTAAGAAGAGCCCTGCAAACTCTTGGAGGATTGGCTACATCAGGGGGGAGTAGCCTAATATGCAAAGGAGTTCCTGCTACAAAAAAAGAAGACCTGGAAAGGCAGTTTTCAGGTTAAATGCCATTAACTGCCCAGGTTTAAAGCTGACCAGCAGAGTTTTCAACTCAAGCTTCAAATAAACAGTAAGGAGGATGTTCAAGCTCATGTGTAAACGAAATTGCAACTTCAGTCATATAAGTTGCAATGCTAAGGGCACTTTCCTGGGAATAAATCCCATTGAATAACATGGAACTTTCTTCTGAGTAGACCTCATTGTTTCCTAAGTCGGAGACCGATTTTGCACTCACCTTACGCCGCTCTCACGTTCGTCTTCTCAGCGCGACTTCTTTCCGATTTCACACTATCTGCGCAGCGGCTGCAGCAAGCATTGGCGGTTTTGCGCAGCAAACAAACTGGTTTTTAGCGGTTTCTGTTTGCTGTGCGAAAACACTGACGCTTGCTGCAACCCCAGGGCAGGTAGTGTGAAATTGGAAGGAAGCCCCGCTGAGAAGACAAACATGAGAGTGGCTTACGGTGAGTGCAACACTGGTCTCAGACTTAGGGAACAATGAGGTCTACTCAGAAGAAAGTTCCATGTTATTTGATGGGATTTATTCCCAGGAAAGTGCGAGATCAGTCTGAATGTTGATCTATTTCATGTAAAATCCACAGCAACCTAGGGATTTCTGGGTCAAACCAGACCTGTGTACCCACAATTCTGTTTAGCTCCACCCCACCTCACCCCATTCACTCCTTCAGTACATGTTGATGATGTTGGCAAATGCAATTGTTGAGTGATACAGTCCTTTGCTCTCCCTATTCTTCACCTCCACTGTAATAGCTGTTAGCTTTTGGGGACAATCTAATGCCTCAAAATGCGGAACAACTGCTTCTGACACAGACTGATAAATGGTTTTTAAAAATCAATAACCATGTTATGTAGACCCTGTATTTATACTCATGGAATTTCTTACAGTTGTCATTGTATAAGTATCTACTTCAGCATTTTTCTCTTCTCGGGGAATATTGCTTGTTTTTCTGCCAGCCAATTCGTCATACATGGTTGACGTTCAGACCATCTCACTTTCAGGAATAATGTGGTTGTCAAAGCCGAACAAGGAAACATTCTGGGCACATTTCAAGTCACTTGGTAATGATGCTGAAATTATATGTGGGGAAACTCAAATGTAGTCTTCTTGAAATTCAGTTGTCTCCTCCTATGGGCCTATTTAAACTGCTCCAGCTACCAACCATGTCCCGATTGGCAGAAAGACAAAGGGTCTATCGCCACCTTCTCCAGCTAAAAGGATTTGGTAATAGGTGATGTTAAAGACCTTGACCTGAGAACCTGGAATCTAAGTAGACAGTACTGACCTTGATTCACTATAAGGCATAAGAACACAAGAACATAAGCGAAGCCATGCTGGATCAGGCCAATGACCCATCCAGTCCAACACTCTGTGTTACACAGTGGCCAATATACACACACACATACACACTGTGGCTAATAGCTACTGATGGACCTCTGCTCCATATTTTTATCTAACCCCCTCTTGAAGCTGCCTAAGCTTGCAGCTGCTACCACCCACTGTGGCAGTGAATTCCACATGTTAATCACCCTTTGGGTAAAGAAGTACCTCCTTTTATCCGTTCTAAACTGACTGCTCAGCAATTTCATTGAATGCCCACGAGTTCTTGTATTGTGAGAAAGGGTCTACCTTCTCCATCCCATGCATAATCTTGTAAACCTCTATCATGTCACCCCGCAGTTGATGCTTCTCCAAGCTAAAGAGCCCCAAGCGTTTTAACCTTTCTTCATAGGGAAAGTGTTCCAACACATTCATCATTCTAGTTGCCCTTTTCTGCACTTTTTCCAATGCTATAATATCCTTTTTGAGGTGCGGTGACCAGAATTGCACATAATATTCCAAATGAGACCGCACCATCGATTTATACAGGGGCATTATGATACTGGCTGATTTGTTTTCAATTCCCTTCCTAATAATTTCCAGCATGGCGCTGGCCTTTTTTATTGCAATCGCACACTGTCTTGACATTTTTAGTGAGTTATCTACCATGACCCCAAGATCTCTCTCTTGGTCAGTCTCTGCCAGTTCACACCCCATCAACTTGTATTTGTAGCTGGGATTCTTGGCCCCAATGTGCATTACTTTGCACTTGGCCACATTGAACCTCATCTGCCACGTTGACACCCACTCACCCGGCCTCAACAGATCCCTTTGGAGTTCCTCACAATCCTCTCTGGTTCTCACCACCCTGAACAATTTAGTGTCATCTGCAAACCTGGCCAATTCACTGCTTACTCTCAACTCCAAATCATTTATGAACAAGTTAAAGAGCAGGGGACCCAGTACTGAGCCCTGCGGCACTCCACTGCTTACCGTCCTCCTCTGCGAAGACTGCCCATTTATACTCACTCTCTGCTTCCTATTAATTAGCCACTTTTTGATCCACAAGAGGACCTGTCCTTTTACTCCATGACTCTTGAGCTTACTAAGGAGCCTTTGATGAGGAACTTTATCAAAAGCTTCCTGGAAGTCAAGGTAAACAATATCTATCGGGTCTCCTTTCTGTCCTGTGGGCAGATAGTCATACATGTGACACTCAGTGCAGAACACTGGAAAGCCCCCACCCCCCTGCTGGCATTCTACCTTCATGATAGCTTTTTAAAAATATACAGTCCCTTTTTAAATCCTGTTCGTTTATGTGGCTCCCCATCTGGAGAGTCTACTTACCTTATTGGGAACACAAGGAATCTGGGTTCCTGGTCCTTACACAGCCCCCAGGCTAAGAGCCACAGGCCAAGAGCCCTTTAGTTCTAGCCCTTTGGCTCACGCCAAAGGCCTCTGGCAAGGCGCAGCTTAACAATGCAAAGAGGGTGGGGAACGCAGCCACTCCTAATCAATCAGCAACAATCACCTTACGATAACCATCTTCAAGTACATGAAGGGCTTGTCACATAGTTGTTTTCTGATGCCCCAGAAGGTCAATTGAGAACCAACATATTGAAATTAAAAGAGTTTTATGTTAAACAGTAGGAAGAACTTTCTGATGGTTTGGCTGGGTCCAGACCAGCAGCTTGGGGTGGCAGCCTCCCATCCTGAAGTAAGCCGGCAGAGGCAAAAGTGCCCTGGGGTGGTCAGACTGCATGCAGCCCACTGCTGGGAACAGGCAGGCTCTGTGGGCTCTGGAGGAGTGGTCAGACTGCTTAAGTGCTTGAGCAGCACTTCACAGGCACTCCCCAGTTGTTCAGGTGGCTGGGAAAGTTGGCAGGGAAGTGCTGTGGAGATTTGCTAACACTTTGGAAGTGGTAGGTTTACCAGACTCTTCAAGAATGCTGAAGGACGGGTTGAGCATGGGAGTGGGACAGTCTCCAGATGTTCATGTCTGAATGTTCCATTTTAATGCATCTGGGGGCCATTCCTGTGTCACCTCAAACTGCCTGTCTAGACCCAGCCTTAGAGGGGTTCCTCAGTGGAACAGGCTTCCTCAGGAGGTGGTGGGGTCTCCTTCTTTGGAGATTTTTAAACAGAGGCTAGATGACCATCTGACAGCAATGCTGATTCTGTGAACTTGAGCATCAGTGGAGTTGCATCAGAGCTTAGTTCTCATGACCCCTTCTTACACGCCCAAGGAAATGCTATTTGTCACTTTGGGGAAAGGCAGCAATTTTTCTCCAGGCCAGTTTGGCAGGGAATCCTGGAGAGGTGGTCTTCTTCTTCTTCTTCCTCTTCTTTTCTTCTTCTTCTTCTCTTTCTCCTCCTCTTCTGGCCTCGGAGCAGGGGTGACTGAGGAGTATGGGAGGAGGTACTTGTGAATGTCCTGCATTGTGCAGGGGGGTTGGACTAAATGGCCCTGGAGGTCCCTTTCAATTCTATGATTCTATGATTTGTTGTTTACAGAAGAGGCACAAGTTTGCACTAATGTCCTTAAAATATCAGTACTTTGGTCTACTTAAATCATTCCCTGGGTTAGATCCAACCTGCACTTCTGCAGGTGAAAAAAGGAGGTGAGGGTCCTCTCTGATCCATTAAAAAAAAGGGTTTACTGGAGGTCATGTGAATAGACTAAGACCAGGTAGGATGGGAGCTATAGTGAAAAGGGGAAATATGGCTGTGCAAAAAAGCCATGCTTGCAGCAAGCGCCAGGATCGCTCCCTCCGCCCTCCAGTCCCAGCGCTTGCTTTAAGCATCAGAGCTGGAGCCAGGCAGACAGGCACAGAGAAAGCGCGCCGCCCCCTCCACAGCCGGCGCTCGCGAAGCGCTGGGTTTGTGGAGGGGGCAGCGTGGAGCGATCCCAGCACTTGCTGGAAGAAGCTTGAGCCAGGCAGGCAGGCGTGGGGGAAGCCCCAGGATCAGAGGCGGAGGCAGCGGATCGCCCCCCAGGAGGAAGGTGCGTCCTATGGTCCGGAGCGCCTTATGGTCCGAAAAATACAATAATTTTCTGGGAACAGCAAAAAAAAAAAAATAAATAAAAAGAAAAAAAAACAAAGCCTAACTATACATCTGAAGATGTTAAACCCAAGCAAGCCTACAAACAGATGTCTCTGAATCATTCATTAAAATTGGCCACTTATTACAGCATAGCATTTTTATAGCAAGTGTGAATTTGCATTTAGAATGCCAAATGATAGTACCAATTTAAAACATCACATTGATGGATAGTGGAAAAAAAGTTTTGTTTTTTTAAAAAAGACAATTTAAGCATAAACCATTGATAAATCCATGCCAAATGATTAGACCCAATCTGAGCTCATTTTTTATTTTCAACCCCATTTTTTTCCTGTCAGTGAACATAAGAACATAAGAGAAGCCATGTTGGATCAGGCCAACGGCCTATCAAGTCCAACACTCTGTGTCACACAGTGGCAAAAAATGTTATATACACACATACACTGTGGCTAATAGCCACTGATGGACCTCTGCTCCATATTTTTATCTAAACCCCTCTTGAAGGTGGCTATACTTGTGGCCGCCACCACCTCCTGTGGCAGTGAATTCCACATGTTAATCACCCTTTGGGTGAAGAAGTACTTCCTTTTATCCGTTTTAACCTGTCTGCTCAGCAATTTCATCGAATGCCCACGAGTTCTTGTATTGTGAGAAAGGGAGAAAAGTACTTCTTTCTCTACTTTCTCCATTCCATGCATTATCTTGTAAACCTCTATCATGTCACCCCGCATTCGACGTTTCTCCAAGCTAAAGAGTCCCAAGCGTTTCAACCTTTCTTCATAGGGAAAGTGCTCCAGCCCTTTAATCATTCTAGTTGCCCTTCTCTGCACCTTCTCTAAAGCTATAATATCCTTTTTGAGGTGCGGCGACCAGAACTGCACACAGTACTCCAAATGAGACCGCACCATCGATTTATACAGGGGCATTATGATACTGGCTGATTTGTTTTCAATTCCCTTCCTAATAATTCCCAGCATGGCATTGGCCTTTTTTAGTGAAACTATTTTTTTTTTAAATGTCACTGTAGAACTATTATGTGTTTCTGTTGCTCTATTTGAATGTTAACCAATGAAAGCAAAGACCCAAAAAGACACTGGTATATCTAAAAGACTAACATATGTATTGAAAAGACTTTACGGAACATCAGATGTATGAGGTGAAACCACAGTCAGAATATCTAGCAGAGGGGAAGGGGAAAAAAATGTGAAAAGTGAGCTGAAAAATCATAAAATGCAACATATATAACCAGGGGTGGAATTCTAGCAGGAACTCCTTTGCATATTAGTCCACACACCCCTGATGTAGCCAATCCTCCAAGAGCTTACAAGGCTCTTTTTTTGTAAGCTCCAGGAGGATTGGCTACATCAAGGGGGTATGGCCTAATATGCAAAGGAACTCCACCCCTGGATACAACCCAAGTTTTGCTTTGCAAAACTCCAAAGTATATAGAATAAGCACAATGATAATTCACAATAGCTTGTAGCCAGTCAATCCATTCTACAAAGTTCAAAGCCTTCTTCCAGCCTAAGCAGCTTTCCTTCAGAGCCAGTTTGGTGTAGTGGTTAAATGTGCGGACTCTTATCCGGCAGAACCAGGTTTGATTCCCCACTCCTCCACTTGCACCTGCTGGAATGGCCTTGGGTCAGCCATAGCTCTGGCAGAGGTTATCCTTGAAATGGCAGCTGTCGTGAGAGCTCTCTCAGCCCCAACCACCTCACAGGGTGTCTGTTGTGGGGGGGAAAGACATGGGAGACCAATCTGAGTCTTTGATTGCAGAGAGAAGGGCGTGGTTTAAATCTGCAGTTCTTCTTCTTCTTCATCTTAAGTGATTTTTTTTCCACTGCTGCAAGTACTTTTCCCAGCGAGTCACAGCTGACTTAAGGCGACTGCATAGAGTTTTCCAAGCAAGAGTTGTTCAGAGGTGGTTTGTCATTGTCATTCACAACCCTGCAATTCCTTGGTGGGCTCCCATTCAAATACTAGCTAGGATGAACTCTGCTTAACTTTCAAGATCTGGCAAGATTGTTCTGTCCTAGGCTATCCACATCAGGGGTCATAAGGGTTTGAGAATGCTGAAATTTGGCTGGATTATTCCTATTCATTGGACCGGGCCCGTTGGAAGGGCTGGAAAGAATGGAGTCTGCTTTTCCTTGTTTTCAGAGCTTTAATAGATTTGCACATTCAAATAAGTTTATTGCATTTATTTAAGTTTATTACATTTATCATAAGTTTATGACATTTTATTATAAGTTTATTGCATTTATTATTACATCAGAACAACGTCCTTGCGAATTCAGTCAGTACTTCCGAAGGAGCAAAAAGGATATTTTAAACCAAGCATGTACATCTTGAGGCAAGCTTCAACTCAGAAGTGTAAGTCATGTGAGAGACGAGTGTCACTTCCTCTTCCTCCTCCTCCTCTGACATTGTGTGTAGTATAGCCAGGAGATCCTAAAAATGTATGGAGCCAGAAGTTCTAGCTCTTTTAGCATTATGCACCACTAGGTGGCAAGCGAGACCTGCTTTTAAGACAAGAGATGTTTCAGAGGTGGCTTGCCGTTGCCTGCCTCTACACCACAACCCTGGTATTCCCTGGACGTTGCCGTTCCAAATACTAGCCTGCTTAGCTTCCAAGAGCTGATGAGATCAGGCTATCCTGGGCTATCGAGGTCAGGGCTACTTTCTGCTTTTAAAGGGGGCCAACATCAGAGCTTTTTTTGTAACAGGGGCTCCTTTGCATATTAGGCCCCACACCCCTGATGTAGCCAGTCCTCCTGGAGCTTACAGGGCTCTTAGTACAGGGCCTAATGTACATCAGATGGCTACATCAGATGGTGTGGCCTAATATGCAAAGAAGACTCCAGATTTATATCCTGCCCTTCTCTCTAAATCAGAGACTCAGAGCAGCTTACAATTTCCTTTATCTTCTTTCCCACAACAGACACCCTGTGAGGTGGGTGAGGCTGAGAGAGCTCTTAAAGCAGCTGCCCTTTCAAGGATAACTCTTGAGATTGCTACGGCTAACCCAAGGCCATTCCAGCAGCTGCAAGTGGAGGAGTGGGGAATCAAACCCAGTTCTCCCAGATAAGAGTCTGCACACTTGACCACTACACCAAACTGGCTCTCCTGCTAAAAAAGAAAAGAAAAGAAAAGAAAAGAAAGAAGGAAGGAAGGAAGGAAGGAAGGAAGGAAGGAAGGAAGGAAGGAAGGAAGGAAGGAAGAAAGAAAGAAAGAAAGAAAGAAAGAAAGAAAGAAAGAAAGAAAGAAAGAAAGAAAGAAAGAAAGAAAGAAAGAAAGAAAGGAAGGAAGGAAGGAAGGAAGGAAGGAAGGGGAGGGACGGTGGCTCAGTGGTAGAGCATCTGCTTGGGAAGCAGAAGGTCCCAGGTTCAATCCCCGGCATCTCCAAAAAAGGGTCCAGGCAAATAGGTGTGAAAAACCTCAGCTTGAGACCCTGGAGAGCCGCTGCCAGTCTGAGAAGACAATACTGACTTTGATGGACCAAGGGTCTGATTCAGTATAAGGCAGCTTCATATGTTCATATGAAGAAAGAAAGAAAGAAAGAAAGAAAGAAAGAAAGAAAGAAAGAAAGAAAGAAAGAAAGAAAGAAAGAAAGAAAGAAAGAAAGAAAGAAAGAAAGAAAGAAAGAAAGAAAGAAAGAAAGAAAGAAAGATCGATGATCCCCGGCAAACATTATTTTAATACATATACTTTTTTAAAATTCAGTTCTTTTAAAAGCATGTACATTTGAAAAAATTAATCTGGGAGCACCTTTCCAACTGCTTGTCAGGTTTGTAATGATTAACTTAATCCATTAATGTGTTAATGTTCCAGCCCTCCTTGTTTTACATTGGGAGAACAAAATGAGAAAGGATGGCAATATTGCTGGCTGATGTTAGGAAAGGATGTAACACACTCATTATGAAGTTGAGTGTTAACCTCCTGGAAATGGACAACCTCAAGGTCTGAAAAGGGGGCTCACATTAACTGAGTAAGCACTGAAGAAAATGCATTCCCTGACACTACCCGCCAGCAGGAATGATCAATGGCAGCCACTGCTAGCAGTGAAAGATGTTTCTTATTATCAAGATGGGAGGAAAGAGTGCAGGTCAGCCCTTTGCTCCATAGCTCACCAACAGCACCCAAATGGGATGACTCTTGATTAAGACAGAAAGCTGGATTAGAATTGCCAGCTCTGAGTTAGGAAATACCGGAAAAATTTAGGGGTGGGGCCTGAGGAGGGTTGGGTTTTGGGGAGGGAAGAGACTTCATTACCATAGAGTCCACCTTCCAAAGTGGCCATTTTGTTCAGGTGAACTGATCTCTGTTGCCTGGAATTCGGTTATTGTATCAGGAGATCTTCAGCCACTCCCTGGAGGTTGGGGCAAAGAAGGAACACGGAAAGTAGAAGACTGGGAGAAAACCGTGTTACAAGTGAAAAAATTACCAACATTAAATCAGTTACTCACAAGAAGTACTGATTACACATTGCTTATTATTAATAATGTCAGTGTATGCTTTCTTCAATGTAAAGTGATTTTTCTAGACATTATTAATAATAGGCAATGTGTAATCAGTACTTCCTGTGAGTAATGTGTAATCAGTACTTCTCATGAGTAACAGTGATTTAATGTTGGTAATTTTTCACTTGTAACATGGTTTTCTCCCAGACTACTACCTGGAGGTTGGCAACCCTAGGCTGTTGAAAATTGGCAATTTTCCACAATTCCCCCTTTCCATTGCAAGCCCCCATCACGGTTTTCAATAAATCCCCCATTTCCTGGAAACAGCACTTCCATGGAGAAAAAGTGACTGTTGTCGGAGGGGAGATGTTCCTTCCAAATGATGGGAAATTTAGTGCTGCTCCAATCACTAAGGAGGGGGATATGATGGACAGAAGGGAATCTGCTGGTCCATGTCTGAGTTTCCTCAGAGTGATGGGCCTTCAAGTGCCAGGGGCAGGCCTAATTTTGGGCAGGAGCTCACAGGAGCAGAGCTCTGGAACATCTAAATTTCATTGTGGTCATTCTTTCTTCTCCCCCCTCCCCCCAAACCCCCCCCCCTTGTTTTTGGGTTCTATTGTTCAAACCCCTGTGAGAATTTTGCTAAGATTTGACAAACTTTCTAATATTGTTCCTCACCAAGAAAGAAAGAAAGAAAGAAAGAAAGAAAGAAAGAAAGAAAGAAAGAAAGAAAGAAAGAAAGAAAGAAAGAAAGAAAGAAAGAACCAAAACATATAAAGCAGGCAGATGAAAATCTTTATCATGCCACTATGACCACACAGGAAAAACTAATTGAAAAAGTATGATAGGAGTAAGGTTTTATTATGACAAATCTAGTTTAAGGTTGATTTTAAGATAGATGCTGAGCTGATGTAATTTCGCCTACCTTCAGGTGATGCCAGGGGTGTGTGACATATGCAAATGAGTTGTGCTAATGAGCTCTGCCACCTCTTTTTCTACAAAACGACCCCTGGCTGTGGATGTTTGTGAGGGGATGACCACGGTTTATTGCCACATGTGACGCAAAGCTGGAACGAAACTACCCCCTGTACCCAGTTTTCCATTTGGCTTCCGACAATTTCTTCAGTAGCCATCAGCATTTGATGGTGTGTGACAGATGGCATGTAGTGACAGCCAGCATTAAAGCTGCATCCAATAGCTGAAACGTCCTGGGATGTTCAACGTTATCTGAACTTTATTAATTCACTCAGAAAACATTCGGCTAGACTAGATTTTTTTTTTTAAAAAAAGGAAATTGTTTCCGTTCCATTTTCCCCTCAGAAATTTCCCTCAGCTGTAAATTGCCGACTGGCAACAATTGGAGACCCACTGCTAAATCTGGCTTCCTAAAGGCTAAACTATGTTACATTTTGTGGCTAATTGTGTTGAGGTTCTCCAGACCCGACATGCTTTCCCTGAAGTCACACAGCAGCTGTGGGTAAAGGCATTTTGAAAGTCCACGGGATCCCAGTTCTGCTTGGCACCGCTTCTAGTTTCCCTTCCATGGCATTTTCCAGAGTCTGAACATCCCCAGCAGGGAGTGATTTGCATAACTTTGGAGCTGCTTGTTGAGTATTCTGAGTGTGCGCAGCTCCAAAGCTATGCAAATAACTTCCTTCTGGGGCCATTTTGGCTTGGGGAAATGCTGTGGAGGGCAAGGCGGGAGTCTCTTCTCTTCTCACACGGCGCTTCTAAGCAGAATTGTGCTTCAGTTTATTTTATTTTATTTAAAAAAAAAAAACCTTTCCCCACAGCTGCTGTGTGGGACTGCAGGAAAAGCATGTTGCAGCCAGGGAAGCCCAATCAACTTGTCCTTCCCCACAATGTAAAATGCATTTTTTGCCCTAAATCCATGCCCACACGTGTGAGCTTCATACAAGTGTGACTCAGTATATAATGTTATTCCCATGTAGGTCAAATGATGTATCGAAATGGTTTCCAGTAGTGGCATAATACTTTCGGATGGGTTCCAGCTTCCATGAATGACAGCAGAAGGACCTATGCTGAAGAGATCAGATAGCCTCTGGCTGCTTAGTGGATATTGAGGGTATGAGCTAGTATTCCAGGGGGTTCAATTCAGACTCCAAGGGACTGACATGTTGCCTCCTGTAGTGTACTGGGAGCTTCAAATGAAGACCATTGGTTGGAGAGGCTCCTTGCAGCTACATTCAGAGCGACTGACCTTGCTGAGCCAGCCAATTAGGTAATATCCATTCAAATGAAACCCATTCAAATGAAACCCATGCAAATGAGGGTCTGAGTGCCTGTTGGGTTGCTTATTGCTGGAGGTGTGTTTGGGGTGGTTTCTGCGTATAGAGTTTCAGCTAGCTGCATGTGTTTTCAGTTGGGTTTTCTGCTAATAAAAGAGCTATGCTGGAATCATTACTTTTCATAAACTGTTCTCAGTCTGTTAAATTTTCCTCAGTCAGGGCTAAACTGTTCCAGTTCTCTGATAGAGCTAAACTGTGTTCTCTTCAGCAGTTAGTTCCCAAGAATTTCTGCTCAACTGATGCTAACCAATCAAATCCCTTTGAGCAGCCTGCCATTCAAGGCTCTCTGGGTCTGTGAGGCATTAAACCTTCAGAGTCCTTCATATGTTTATTCAGCACACTCCATCACAGGAGGCAACACATGCAGAAACATCCACACATGCATATCAACAGCCTGTAGTAGAGGGCCAGTTTGGTGTAGTGGTTAAGTGTGCGGACTCTTATCTGGGAGAACCGGGTTTGATTCCCCACTCCTCCACTTGCAGCTGCTGCAATGGCCTTGGGTCAGCCATAGTTCTTGCAAGAGTTGTCCTTGAAAAGGCAGCTTCTGAGAGAGCTCTCTCAGCTGCACCCACCTCACAGGGTGGGGGAAGAAGATAAAGGAGATTATAAACCGCTCTGAGACTCTGATTCAGAGACAAGGGTGGGGTATAAATCTACGATCTTCTTCTTCATGGAAGGTTTATACACAGAAACAACCCAAAACACACCTCCAGCAATAAACAACCCAATAGAAAAATAGGCACTCGGAACCCTCATTTGCATGGGCTTCATTCAGATGGATATCACTTAATTGGCTGGGTCAGCAAGGGTGGCCACTCTGAATGCAGCTGCAAGGAGCCTCTCCAAAAAAGGGTCTTCATTTGAAGCTCCCAGTACACTACAGTTTAACATGTCTTATTGAGGTCTGGGAAGGTTGGCAAGGAGGACTGGGCAAACAGTTGAAAGAAAATTGCACCGGAGAAGGTCAAAGCCCCTTCTCCCTGTGCATCAATGTCCTGATCCAAATTGGGGCATCTAGTGTTGCCAAACTCCAAGGTGGCCAGAGATCCCCTGGGATTACAACTGATCTCCTGGTGGCAGAGATCAGTTCACCTGGAGAAAATGTTCACTTTGGAAGGTGGAGTCTATGGTATTAAACCCATTTAAGTCCCTCCCCTCCTGAACTCTGCCCTCCTTTGTCTCCATCCTCAGAATCTCCAGGCATTTTCCTGAATTAAAACTGGCAACCCCGTAATAACCTGAAAATTTAAATCTTATCCAGAAACTCTGAGCACATTTGCTTGACAGTCCTGCGGTAGACCAGGGCATGAATCCTGTCGTTGGGCTCCCTGAGAACTGGCCAGACTATCCCAATATCATTTCATGAAAAACAATAACAACAATAACAAAACTTTAGAAAAGAGCAAGAGTCCATTAACACCTTAAAGGCTAACAAAATTTGTGTCTGGAGTGAGCAGTGAAAGCTCATGAAAGCTTCTACCCAGTGTTTCCTCTAAACTGAGTTAGCGCGAGCTAGCTCAAAGATCTTTAGCCTCCGGCTCACACATTTTTGTCTTAGCTCCAGAAAAATGGTCCCAGAACAAACTAATTGATGCAGTAGCTTACAACTTTCATGCCAGTAGCTCACAAAGTAGAATTTTTGCTCACAAGACTCTGCAGCTTAGAGGGAATGTTGCTCCCACCCTGCCACAAATTTCATTTGTCATTAAAGTGCTACTGGACTCTTACTCTTTACTTCTGCTACATGCAGATTAACATGGCTACCCAGGGCTTTTTTTGTAGCAAGAACACCTTTGCATATTAGGCCCCACCTCCCTGATGTAGCCAATCCTCCAAGAGCTTACAGGGCTCTTCGTACAGGGCCTACTGTAAGCTCCAGGAGGATGGGCTACATCAGGGGTGTGCGGCCTAATATGCAAAGGAGTTCCTGCTACAAAAAAAGCCCTGTAGGTACTAACCCTGCTTCGCTTCTGAGATCTAGTGAGATCAGGCTAGCCTGAGTAGTCCATGTCAAGGTTCTCCATTCAGGTCTGGGTTTATTTAAGCTGTACTAGCCTCGACTTTCCTTTGTTCCTCTACCTGTACTTTCTCTCTGTCTCTCCTCTGATTTTGATTTTAGGCTCTCAGGTCAAAGACTCATCTTCTGCTCCTCCTTGGAGTAACCTTAATCTTAATAAATAAGTCTACTCTCCTAAACTAGCCAAAATTCCTTTTTGAATTGGCATTTCCCCTGATTTGGGGGATATTATTATACACATTGTATGGATTCTTCTCTGTCTCGCTGTGGCTACCCATCTTGATCTTTAAAAAAAAAAGAGTTTTGTTGTTGTTATATTTCTGGATCTAGGTTTTTTAGCTTGGATCCAATAAGACAATTTTGCAGAGTAGGCTTCAAAAAAGGGGATTCTCCTGCTTCTCTGTCCTGCTGCAGCCCCCCGGAGCTCTGCTCCTGGTGATCAGTGGATGCTCAGGAGCTGGAGAGGGGGCAAAATAGGGGTCAGCTAGGTTTGCCAGCCTCCAGGTGGGTCCCGGAGACCTGCTTTTACAACTGATCTCCAGCTGGCAGAGATCAGCTCCCCTGGAGAAAACGGCTGCTTTGAAGGGTGGACTCGATGGCATTGGACCATGCTGAGGCCCCTCCCCTCCCCAAACCCCACCCTCTCGCAGCTCCATCCCCAAAGTCTCCAGGTATTTTCCAACACTGATCTGGTAGCAGTGGAAGGGGCAATCCCTGCTGCCCTCCTCTCCAAAGACAAAAGTGATCTTAAATCATTGGGACCGTGTGGCTGGATACAAACCTGCATTGATAAGGGACAGCTTAGATTTATTTATTTATTTATTAAAAAATGAAGACTGCAGATTTATACTCCGCCCTTCTCTCTGAGTCAGAGACTCAGAGCGGTTTACAATCCCCTATATCTTCTCCCCCCACAACAGACACCCTGTGAGGTGGGTGGGGCTGGAGAGGGCTCTCACAGCAGCTGCCCTTTCAAGGACAACCTCTGCCAGAGCTCTGGCTGACCCAAGGCCATTCCAGCAGGTGCAAGTGGAGGAGTGGGGAATCAAACCCTGTTCTCCCAGATAAGAGTCCCTGCACCTAACCACTACACCAAACTGAGAATCACAAGTGTCAGAACATACCGCAGTATATAAGTGTGCATAAATTTACACTTGGACTGTGAAAGAGCACCAGAGCAAAATTTGCCACTTCCCCAAATTGTCTGTAGCAATCCTTTAAAAAAGTCAAGAAAACATCGCCATTGGCTGCCCAAAATAGCTTTAGGCTTTGGCAAAGCTAATATTGCTATATATCAAATACTAATAAACTTGCTGTGGTTTGCTAGTAGATTAAATTACAACACTACATTACTGCAATATTGTAATGCAGTGGCAAAATAGCATTACGAAGTACAATATTAAGTTGCAAACTTTGTTATGACAGCCGGGCCGGCAGAATAAAAAGAAAACCGATGCTTTGATTCCAAAATAAAATGCAAACTTTACAAAAGGCTATGCGTGGATTTTAAAAAGAAAAGAAATATAACATTTTTTTCCCCCGGAACAGTTTTTCACTTCTCTGATCCAAAGCAGACTCTCCACTATTGCTGCTGTGAAAAATGGAAAGAAGCAGGGGTTGTTTTCTAAAAGAAAAAAAAAAGGTGCAGGAGCTCAGTAGCATATCTCATTTGCATTTGGCCCAGGATTTATGTACAGTGGGGAGAGACCTCGCCACTGCATGCAGATCCTGGCTGGAGGTTCAGGAGCTGTGCTCTTGTGAGCTCCTGCTGAATTCAAAGTCTGGAAAGGAGGAAAGGAGCCATGATTCAGTGGCAGGCCATCTGAACTGCATGCAGAAGGTTCTGGGCTCAAGCTTCAATGTCACTATTTAAAAACGTTAGGTAGTAGTAGACTATTTGAAAAACCTTTGCCTGAGATCCTGGAGTGTGTGCAGGTTATGTGCCACTGAGTCTCTTCTGAGGACTCTGTGAATTAATTACCCCCCCCCCCCAAATGTCCTATTATTAACAGCCTTGCTCGGATCTTGAGGTCTGTGGTTTCCTTGATTGAGTTGATTAATCTCTTGTTGGGTCTTTCTCTTTTCCTTCTGCCTTCCCCTTTTCCTAGCATTGTTGTCTTTGCCTGTGAGTCTCGTCTACTTATGATGTGACCAAACTATGATAAGCCTCATTGTCAAGGTCCCTTGCCATGTTAACGCTGTAGTCTATCTCTGTGCTGTTCTGAAACACCGGCTATGCTGCTGGGAAATGAAAGTATGTGGGCCTTCTAAACAGTCTCTGTCTCTCAAGGTCGTCACTATCTGTTAGAATATTGTGCTAGCCGTTTCAAAGTGCAAGAGTGTCTGCTTGGCAACAATTTACAGTTTTGAACTTATCTCACGCCAGAAAGTTGGCTGCGCGTGTAACGGCTGTTTTCCTATATTTATGCATTCCCAGGCCTCCTGCCTTAATTTCTTGTAAGACAGCTATCCTATCAGCTATCTTACAGCTTATTGTAAGACAGCTATCCTGTCTTACAATAAACGCTAATCCTAAAGAAATGGAGAGTCGCTATTATTGAAGATAGCTGTAGACCTGACACTTAGTTTAGTCGTTTTGGCTTCTAGGGAGAATTCAGGCTTGATTTGGTCTAGAACCCACTGATTTGTCATTTTGGTGGTCCACAGTATCTGTAACTCTCTCTTCCAACGTCACATTTCAAGTGAATCCACTTTCTTCCTGTCAGCTTTCTTCATTGTCCAGCTCCCACACCCTGGCGAGCTGCTGCTTAATCCGATTAGATAACAAGGTGTAAGGCAGCTTCTCTGGTTCATGTTGGGTTACCAATGCTTATCAACAATGAATGGATTCACAAAGATTTGGGAATAATACTAACTCCTGAGGTCACCATCAGCCTCTTCCCTCCCCAGGAGAAATTTAGGCAAAGTATTGGGATATTTATCAAGAGCCCCATGGCACAGAGTGGTAAAGCTGCAGCATTGTAGTCCAAGTTCTCTGCTCATGACCTGAGTTTGATCCCAGCAGAAGTTGGTTCAGGTAGCCGGCTCAAGAATGACTCAGCCTTCCATCCTTCCAAGGTCAGTAAAATAAGTACCCAGCTTGCTGGGGGGGGGGGAGTGTAGATGACTGGGGAAGGCAATGGCAAACCACCCTGTAAAAAAAGAGTCTGCCGTGAAAACATTGCGATGTGAAGTCACCCTAGAGTCGGAAACGACTGCTGCTTGCACAGGGGACTATCTTTACCTTTTTATTGGGATATTTGGTTAATATACCAGAGTTTTGCTCGGTCATAGAAGTGTGATACTGAATGCAGTAAATTAATCTCCCAAGAAGTATATTGCAAAAAAAGTGAACTTACATTTCTTCAAGTAGATCCAGTTCACATACAGGTCACAGTCAAGAGAAGATAAGGAAACTTAATCATAAATGGCCCGCTTGTCTGACATCATGTGTGTGGGAGTATGAGGATATTGTCTCTACAGAGCCATGTGTCTCCATGGAAAGCCATGTGCAGCAAGTGAGGCGACAAAGGAAAGAGGTGGGATCAGAGGGCAGCTTCCAGGTTAGGACAAAGAGAAACTTCCCATTCAAGGAGATAACACCTGTGCAAACACCAATTCCCCACTCTCACTCTCCTCTTCTCTTTGGGGCTTCCATTGGATTTCACACTATCTGCCCCTGGGCTGCAACTTACTTTGCCTTTTTTGCGCAGCAAATAGAAACTGGATTTTAGAGGATCCCGTTTGCTGTACGAAAGAGGCAGAGTGAATTGCAGCCCCGGGGCAGATAGTGTGAAATCCAACAGAAGCCCCGCAGAGAAGAGGAGAGTTAGAGCAGCAAAAGGCTAGTGGGAAATCAATGTTAGAGTGACGTGCCATCTACCAATATCCCGGCATGGTGGGTTGCTTACACCAGCACAAAGGTACAGTCCTGGCAAGGAATCCCTAATGTGATCAATTTGGGGCTATATGGGTGACAGCTCAGACAGAGAAGGGAACAGCCACCCCCTTTCCCTGCTTCTCCTTCCTTCCTTTTCCCTTTCCTGGCTCCTCATATGCTGATCTGGCAATACCTGTGTGATTCCAAATTATATCCGATGAATGTATTTCTCAGGATTCCTGACATATGCCCAGTCTTCACCTGCTGACTAGGTTGCCACAAGAGCAGCTACAACCACAACAGCCCCCTTCAAGGTTCATGCAGTTGGGGAAAGGAAAGAAAGATGCAAGGGATGGAGTTCATTCCTGACTCAGACATGTAATCTAGGCCAGAGAAAAACCCACAACCATAACACATGCCTTCATATTGGTATAAGCATAGTAAGTAACTTAAAGGTAAAGGTAATCCCCTGTGCAAGCACCGGGTCATTACCGACCCATGGGGTGATGTCACATCACAATGTTCTTGGCAGACTTTTTGTTATGGGGTGCTTTGCTATTGCCTTCCCCAGTCATCTACACTTTCCCCCCGGCAAGCTGGGTACTCATGTTACCAACCTTGGAAGGGTGGAAGCTTGAGTCAACCTTGAGCAGGCTACCTGAACATAGCTTCCGCCAGGATCGAATTCAGGTCGTGAGCAGAGCTTGGACTGTAGTGGTGCAGCTTACCACTCTGTGCCATGGGGTTCCAAGTAACTTAGACATACATTTTTAATCCAGGGAACAGGAGTTTCAGTGGCATCTCTAATTTATAAACACAATGATTATGAGTTTCTGAGCTATCATTAATCCACATTTTTAGGACTGACAAGCAGATGCTTCAAATAAGTTCTACACACTGATGCTGATTTCCTTGTTCTTGGATGATCACTGAAGGAGAATACAAAGGGACCTGAATAACCTTAGACCATTTGGGCAACAGTTTAAAGGCTCCGACTAAGCATGAAGAAAATAGACCATACCTTCTTAAGTCAGTTTCAGGTGTCCTTGTTTATCATGTTTAACTGTTCATGAAAGCAGATTCCGGTGGGTGGCTCTTTTGCTTAAAAGAGGGAAGGTGGGGTCAGGCAGGTCTTCCACTATAGCAGGGGACCTCTTGGCCTGGGGCTCCTTTTCCTGCTACCACTGGGCAGGCTGGCAGAAAAAAAATGGAGGGGGTTATAGAACCAGAAATGATGTCTGTGAGTGATGTCACTGTGTCCACCCATCACTCTAGGATTCACCACAAACTCTATGGTTTAACCATAGAGTTCAGAGAGTATCTTACAGCTTTGCCCTAATTAATGATGTCACCTCTGGTTCTGTACTAGAAGTGACATCATATGCTGGCACAATGCCAATGAGCTTGACCCCACCCCTAAAATACTTCCAATGGGGTAAGTTTGCCTGACTGAGCCTGGCAGCCAGCGGAAAGGTTGAGGGCAGAGACATGAGGGTGCAACACTATGTCCCTATATCACTTAGTAACATAGTGATGCAGCTGATGTTGCCTGTTTTTATTTGTATTATGCTGCTTAGAGCAGCAGTGGATGATAGGATCTGATGGCGGAAGATGCCCCACTTTGATTGGGGAGTGTCAAACCTATGCTGGGAAGTCAGATCCGTAGACACCAGCCTTCCTGCATGACTCTAAGTGGCTGAGTATCTGTATGAATGGTTTTTGATTGTCCCTGAATTATATGTGCCTGAAGAAGCCTTTGGGAAACAGCTTGGTATATACTAGCAATCCGTTGCGTTCTGATATGTGGGGATGATTGGGGGCGTTTTCGCACTGACCTTAATCGGCAGCGACGTCCCTCTTCACCGCGCAGGATCTGCGCGGATTTCGCACCAATTGCTGCGGAGCACCCGGAAGAGCCGCAAAGTCCCGCGGCTTTTGCGGCACAAATGTAAACCGCCAAAAACCAGTTCACATTTGCGCCACAAAAGCCGCGGGACTTTGCGGCTCTTCCGGGTGCTCCGCAGCAATTGGTGCAAAAACCGCGCAGATCCTGTGCGGTGAAGAGGGACGTTGCTGCCGATTAAGGTCAGTGCAAAAACGCCCAGAGACTTTTTTCATTGACTTCCACATGAGCAAGCAGAAATAATCAAGCTTTTCCATGAACTTGACTTTTTGGGTTATAAACTGATGTAAGGTATCCCTTGGTCTTTCCATACGTAAACGCTATTCTTGAGCCTGTGAGTTTGTTTGTTTTTTGCAGAGGCCTACTATATAGCTTTTGCTGATAAATGTTGTATATTCACACTTTTGTAAGAAACACACACATTTTGTATATATTCTTTATTATTACAGAACAATATTTACAGCATTTTTGGCCATGAGCTTTTGCTTTTTTTTCTTTCTGGGAAGTCAGCTATGACAGTTAACCATCAGGAAGGGTTTTTATTGTTGTTGTTCTGGGAAATCACTCAATGGACAATGAGTTAAATCTCAGTGCTGTGGTCCCCAGTTCATATGTCTGTCTCCACAGCTGTTTTAGGACCAAAGTCCATGTTACAACTTCTAATAAGAGATCCTTAGTGTAACCTGCAGTTTGTCCCACAGCTCAAGACAGGAATCAGGAGAATGAAGAGGCTAGCACAGTATATTTGGTAAAATGGGCCCTTTTATTGAACATAACTTTAATGTAACTGAAATGGCAAGGGTTACCAGAAGCTGGACAAGCCTCGGGGTCATCCCCTGACCCTTCCTTGTCCAGTTGTGAGTGAGCCACCCTGCCCCTGTCATGAGCCACCGATTTGGCTCCTGGCAGGCCGTCCAGGCAAGATCATCCTACCCCACAGTGGCATAATCACCCAGGAAGAGCCAGTCTTGTGGGAAGGGATCACACAATTGGCATTATGCAACATTGAGCAGTGGAGCCCATCTGCCGCTCATGCCGATCGCTTGCACTCAACTGGTGCAGTGCCCTGTGTGCTCACCTGGGCTTCCGTAACCCCTTGCTCATTCTGCCACCGCCAATGCCAAGCCTCTGCTTAGGCATTAGCACCCCACCAGGCAGCCCAGAGCTGCCCGAAGTCCTTGCCGTAGATCATGTAAAAAGGCCCCATTACCATCCTCTGAAAGATGCACACAATCAGGTCTATACAACCCGACACAGTCAGCACGAATGGACGGGTGAGGCAGAAAATTCCCCAAACCCCCATCCAATGCCTTTTGCAGGGCCCAATTGGCCTTCCTCCTAGCACTTTCAATACCCGCCGGGTCCCAAGCCCCCCTCCAGACATGATGAGGCAGAATGGCAGACCACACCAGATGGACCCCAGGCCACCTGCGCGCGTTGGCCTGCAGATCCGCCACTGCCTGAAGAGAAAGGGCCTTCCCCTTCATCCACCAAAGGTCATTCCCCCCAAGATGTATGACCAATATGTTGGGAGGAGGCCCACTCCTCCCCCGAAATAAGAGAGGCAGTAGCTCAGGCCACCAAAGCCCCCGGCAACCCTGCTACTCTACCAAAGCCCATTCACTGACCCCCAGTCCCCCAAAATTGGCTCCCAAAAACTAGACCAACACAGCAGAGCAGGCCACGCACCCAGGTCCCGTGCTGCCCAAAAGGGGCCCCCACACAGCTACCAACAACTCCCCCCCCAACAAACAACAAACAAAGCAACCGGCCAACCAAGATGCGGCCGCGCTGAATCCTGCTCCCCCCGCCGCTTCAACAACACCGCCTTGCCCTCACCACGCATTGCCCGTCCCGGCTCTTGGCCCAGAGAATGAAGCCGCCGCATGCACTCTCTTCGCCGAGAGCCACAGAGAACTGCATGGCTTCAGGGCAGGGTCGGGACTCTTATAGTCCTGACACCTGCCCTCCAGTGAGTCCTGGATGCCCGGGAAAATGGATCAGCCTCCTCCTCCAACAAGGAGGCAAACACAGCCCCCCAGCCTACAGCCGCTGTTGCGGCAAGGCCAGAGAGGGGCTGAAATAGTTGAAATTTGTTCCACCAACCTGGCAAGAAATGATTGCCTTCTGTCTGTGGTGCATAGTTCTAACTGAAATTAATATCTATCACCACCAGTTTTGAAGGCCTTATTTATTGACTATCTCTGAAGTAAACAAGAGGAAGAAAATCTGATGCATGACTTGTGGAGTAAGCCTAGTTTTTTTTCCTGGTGTCCAATAAAGGTGAGGAGTGCCTGGACATGTCCGGAGAGGGATTTCTGTTTCATAAATGTGCCATCTCATGCTGAATGTAATTTACTTTTTGTGGAGGATGCCATGCGCTCATGCTTGGTCTGCAAATGCATTAAGGGAGAAGTGTGTATTGAAAGCACCAACCTCTCTGACTCCGGAGGTGCCCTGCTCAGCTCGCTGAAGTCTCCAGTTGGCCTTTACACATCAGTAAGCTGAAAAGAAGAGTCATGGATGCACTGTGTCAGAATGACAATGACTATGGATTTCAAAATTAATCTGTCAACACTTGGCAGGTATTAACATGTACGTACAGATCTAGGCAGCATACAAGTAGTCATGAAACAGCCCTGAATAACCAGAAAAAGTTGATGCAAACAATGTCTTGTTATGAACGATGGTCCAGCCAAAGGCCTTGTGGTGGTGCATCTGCTTTACATGCAGAAGGTCCTGGGTTCGATCTCCAGTTAGAAGGGCCAGCAATGAGGTGTGTAAGACCTCAGCCCAAGAATCCGGAGATCTGGTGCCTGTCAGAGGACAGTACTGATCCTGATAGACCAGGAACCTGACTCAAGACAAGGCTGGTTCATGATGAGGTATACATCCAGAGGCTGCAGACACAGCCCTTTTAAATATCTGAAATAAATCTTTGCAACAACTAATACAAAAGCAAAAACAAAAAAAGGGGGGGGGGGGGAATAAGATTTTATTGGAGTCTGTCTATGCATGATCAAATGTTTCTCGCTTCCTCTGAAAAATCATTTAATCGTTTTCTCAATTGTGCCCTCTCAGCCATGGACCATATTTTTAGTAATAACCCTTTTTACATATTTGAGAAATTATTTGCCAATACTATTAGTTAAGAGAGTCTAAACCACTTTCAAAACTTTACTTCCATTTCTAACACACCAGCACAATAACCACAGAATCGATTGGGATCACATATCCTGTTACATCTCTAGTCATTTTTCTGCCTTTCCTCCACATATTCCAGATCTTATGACAAGGCCTTACCAGCATCGATGATCATCTACATTTTTCAAACTTCATTTCCACTGTTCAGAGATCATATTACTAATCTATCCCAACCTTGCTGGTGTTTCATACCATCCACCAACCCTTATATATTTACAGCAAAACTCTCAAAATGATATTTCTGAACACTACTAGTGATGGGCACGAACTGGCTCCTAAAGAAAAGTTCAGCATGAATTTTTGCTGGCTTATGGTTTGCAAAGGAATGTTTGTAGAAGGGTATTCGGCCCGAATATTTCATGAGTTTTGGTGCTGGTCATGGCTGTTTGTGAATGGATACATTTCCAGACAGACTGTCTCTACTCAATTAAAATGATACAGGAGAACCAGTTTGGTGTAGTGGTTAAGTGTGCGGACTCTTATCTGGGAGAACCGGGTTTGAGTCCCCACTCCTCCACTTGCACCTGCTAGCATGGCCTTGGGTCAGCCATAGCTCTGGCAGAGGTTGTCCTTGAAAGGGCAGCTGCTGTGAGAGCCCTCTCCAGCCCCACCCACCTCACAGGGTGTCTGTTGTGGGGGAGGAAGGTAAAGGAGATTGTGAGCCGCTCTGAGACTCTTTGGAGTGGAGGGTGGGATATAAATCCAATATCTTCTTCTTCTTCTACTTTGTATCACATGGCAGTGATGTTTTGTGCCATGTGGTCTGAATCCATTCCCTCCACTTTGTAGCCCAGTGGCAGGGCTGTCCCCTCCTGGGTCCTGGGCTGTCTACTGACTGCCCTGCTGGCTGCTTCAGAGATCTACTGTGAAGTGCACGGTTCTGCCTTGCACTCTGGAGACCTGAACCTTGACCATCACCACTGCAACTGGTGAAAGGCTACATCCTCCATAAGGAAAAAGGGTTGGACATCCACAGCAATCAGCTCAATGATGAGGCAAGTGACTGCTTCCTGAGTCCTCCACATAGTTCGTTTGACTTCTTGGAGGTGGCCTGCCTTAATGTTCCACACATGGCAGCCTGAGTTCAGGGAGCCTTTCTTGGAAGGTCTCCTGGTCTCCTCCACTTCTCCCTACTGAGAGAGAATGGCTGCCACTTTTTCCTCCAGTAGCAACATGGCTGGGTGCTTCCGGAGAACCAGTTTGGTGTAGTGGTTAAGTGTGCGGACTCTTATCTGGGAGAACCGGGTTTGATTCCCCACTCCTCCACTTGCACCTGCTAGCATGGCCTTGGGTCAGCCATAGCTCTGGCAGAGGTTGTCCTTGAAAGGGCAGCTGCTGTGAGAGCCCTCTCAGCCCCACCCACCTCACAGGGCTCTGTTGTGGGGGAGGAAGGTAAAGGAGATTGTGAGCCGCTCTGAGACTCTTCGGAGTGGAGGGCGGGATATAAATCCAATATCTTCTTCTTCTTTGCAGGAACCTACAGAAGAGGACAAATGTTGTGGCAGGTATGCACCCCTCCAGACATGGGTGTGGCATATCTGGCACTCAGAAAAACAGGGGTCATGGGGGAGGGGAAGGAAATGTTTTCAAACTGTGGCCCTAGGATTGGAGACAGTAGGCAGAACTGACTGGTTTTTTTCCTTCTCATCACGCTGTGCATGGACTTGAGTACCGCCAAGAAATAGTCCATAAATATTTCCCAGACTTTCTGGTTTAAGAACCAAGACCACACTTCCTATGAGAGATGCAATTCCTACAATGCAGAATTGATCCAAGGTCTCCAGACAGACCTGCACAGCAAGAATGGGGAGAAAAAATATTTGTGGGGAAGAAGAAGATATTGGATTTATATCCTGCCCTCCACTCCGAAGAGTCTCAGAGCAGCTCACAATCTCCTTTCCCTTCCTCCCCCACAACAGACACCCTGTAAGGTGGGTGGGACTGGAGAGGGCTCTCACAGCAGCTGCCCTTTCAAGGACAACCTCTGCCAGAGCTATGGCTGACCCAAGGCCATGCTAACAGGTGCAAGTGGAAGAGTGGAGAATCAAACCTGGTTCTCCCAGATAAGAATCCGCACACTTAACCAGTACACCAAACTGGCTCTTTCAACTCACCCAACTCACTTTCAAGGGATCCTGCTAAGTTAGTTATTATATTGATATGGCAGTTGGATTAGTTTAAATGTTTGTTGGATTGCAAACCTGTGAGACCCACAGAGGTCTTAAAATATGATATTGAAAGCTACCCTCCTCCCAAACATTTTTGCAGTTTTGTATTGCAGGAGCTGAAGAAAAAAAACAAAAAAACACCCCACTCCCTCTCTCTCTCTCTCTCTTTTGTTTGGTAGCTGTGTGTCAACAGTTCTTTTAATAGTTATTTGCTAACAAACAAGCAAAAAAACAAACAAACCAACCCTCAAATCTTTTGCTAACATAAATCCCACTAGCCCTGCAAAAATTAGGCTAAATCCTTTCACCATTGGTATACATCTAATTGCATCATATTTGATGCATGCTGAAACAAATGTCATTAAACTGTTACATTATACCAAACAGAAAACAAGTAATTCCCAGCAGCCCAGACAAATGGAGGTTGATTATATTCTACGAGCAAATGTATGAAATGTGTACCGTTTGATGCACGCTCCGCCAAATCAAACCCGCCCTCCCCCCCGGATCAAATTGTCGATTCAGAAGGACAAAATGCAGCCATTTATAAATTCAAGGAGCTCAAGAAAAATTACTCCTGTCATTCATCAGAGTACAAGTAATCAAACGTGTAGATTATTCATAGTGCATATTTCCCAATCAAATGCCACTGAACCAATCTTTTGGTTCAGAATACATTCTGAATATTCCTGAAAGCAGACCCTAAATCTGGAATTAAGATGTATTCTAATATTAACAGTAATTGAAAGAACCAATTAAATTGCTAATTTAATACTAAGAACATTTATTTTGGTAGATTATGTGGTAGCATGAGGGAAATGCCATTTTCTTGGAGAGGCAGTCGAGGATCTGCCTAAAGCAATGGGTGACATTTGCACCACCGTAAGAAGAAGATCGTAGATTTATATTTATTTATTAATTTATTATTAATTTATTAATTATACCCCGCCCTTCTCTCTGAATCAGAGTCTCAGAACGGCTTACAATCTCCTTTATCTTCTTCCCTCACAACAGACACCTTATGAGGCAGGTGGGGTTGTCCTCTTTCAAGGACAACTCCTATGAGAGCTATGGCTGACCCAAGGCCATTCCAGTAGCTGCAAGAGGAGGAGTGGGGAATCAAAGCCTGTTCTCCCACATAAGAATCCACACACTGAACCACTACATCAAACTGGCTCTCCAGAATCCAACACTGAAATTTTCATCAACTGCAGAATTTCTTTGTGGAATCTGTTCACTCATTCAGCTTCCAGTTAGATATCTAGATAACATACCCATGGACAGCTAGATCCAAGTTTGGTAGCACCTTCGAGACCAACAAGAGATTCAGGGTATAAACCTTCAAGAGTCAAAGTTCCCTTCATCGGACATTAGTAGAAATGGAGATCTGAGTCCTTTTATTCTAGTCATGCATGGTACTTTTGCACCCTACAAGCATCCTTTACAACATCTATACCATCAGGGCTTTCTTTGTAGCAGGAACTCCTTTGCATATTAGGCCACACCCCTAATGTAACCAATCCTCCTGGAGCTTACAGTAGGCCCTGTACTAAGAGCCCTGTAAGCCCTTGGAGGATTGGCTACATCAGGGGTGTGTGGCCTAATACGCAAAGGAGTTCCTGATGCAAAAAAGCCCTGCCAACCATGTCCTGACTAGAATAAAAGTCGCTACTTGATGAGTCTCTGACCATATTAAACAGATTGATTGATTGAGTGAGTGAGTGAATAAGAGTCATTTGCTCCAAGAGAACTGATCTTTGTTGTCTAGAGTTCAGTGGTAATTCCAGGTTATCTGGTGAATATAATAAAACAAAGTTTGGAGGAAGAAGAAGAAGATGAAGAAGAAGATATTGGATTTATATCCCGCCCTCCACTCCGAAGAGTCTCAGAGCGGCTCACAATCTCCTTTACCTTCCTCCCCCACAACAGTCACCCTGTGACTGAAGGGTGAGAGCCAACCAACTGAAACTTAATCCAGATTAGCATGGAAACATTGTGAATTAGCTGTAAAGGTATACAGCCATACTCTGGGTGGGTTTACTATCCCTGAAGAAAATTTCACAGTCTGAGCATGATCTTAATTTCTTTGCCCTTGGTTAAGCAGGTGACAGAAGTATTGAGATATCTCCTTTGTGTGTGTTTTTGATCTGAACACACGCGGACTTCTAGCATGGACCTTTGCAAAGGTCTTCTTGGAAGCTACCTTTAAACCATGAAACTGCCTTCCTCCACAGCATGATTGAGTGTCTTTTTATAAGGTTTCCAGCATCTTCTAAAATCTATTTTGGAAGACCATGAGCAGAAGAGAATTGATATAGAGTATATCATTGTGAATATGCAAGAATTTTGCAAGAGTTAAATGTCTTAGTCACACCTTAAAATGCAGTAGGATGCATCTCCAGTGATACCTGCTTCATTAGTGCCCATCCCATTTACGGATCAGGGTGGAAAGTGGGGGGGGGGGGGATAAATAAACAGCTCCAATCTATGACTCCATCACATTCAAAATAGCACTACCACATTGCAGAAATTTCCTACTCGTGGAAAATCAATCCGCCCACCCCAACCTTTTCTCTGCTAAAAAGCATTCGCCAGATTGCATTAAGGTTCAGTGACTTCCGCCTTCGTTAATTTCCACTTGATATTAGAAGCAAACAAACCGGCAAAGGTTCGATTCGCTTCAGAGGTTTGGTTAAAAATGTTCCGACTTTGCCATCCATCCCTTCCGTTCATTTATAGAAGTCTTTTTTCAGTCTATTAAAGATCTAATCACAGAAGTCCCCTACTAAAGAGAACTCTCGTATCCATGTACAGCTGTGCAGCTACCGCTCTAAACTTACCCTGGCTGCTTTTTTTGAAATAAAATAAAATAAATAAAAAGCCGATTGGGCCATGGGGAGCATGCAGCCATATGGCACATGAGAAAATTGTTCTCTGCATTTGTATTTGATATACTTCCATGCCAAATGAAAGGAATGGTGAACTATACACATAGCGCTTCTCTCTTATACAGCCTCATATTATTCTTTCAGACAGAGTTGGAAGCGACCAACTGGCATTTGTTCACTGACGTTTTCATCTCTCTGAAACTAACCTGCTGATTTGGCAAGGGGGCTCGCAAATAATAATAATGATAACAATAATAATATGGGGCCAGTTTGGTGTAGTGGTTAAGAGCAGCAGACTCAAATCTGGAGAACTGGGCTTGATTCCTCACTCCTTCGCATGCAGCTGCTGGGTGATCTTGGGACAGTCACAATTCTCTCAGAGCAGTTCTCTTGGAGCTCTCTCAGCCCCACCTACCTCACAGGGTGTCTGCTGTGGGAAAAGAAAGGCGAGGGAATTGTAAACCACTCTGAGACGCCAAATGGAGGGCGGAGTATAAACCTAATCTCCTCCTCCTCTTCTTCTAGCACACCTTTAAACACCATTAAAACCAAACAAAAACACATCATTGAAACAATTAAAAGTAAGCTAAAAACTTACTGTGCAATAAAATACACATACATAAGAACAACAGTTAAAATATAGGAGAGGAGGGAGGGATCAGTGTGGGGATGCTGGATGAAATAAGAAAGTATCTACTCTTGAAAAGGCAAATAAGTCGGCTGTTATTTGCTTATTTAATTGTGCACTCCATTTACCAACTAATGGTAAGTGTAGCAACTTATATTGTTTCCCTCTTCTCTGGTTAACCCTCATAATAACATTTTGAAGTGGAGCCCAGCAAATTCCCAGGGCAGAGTGGCAATTTGAACATGGGTCACCCAGATCCTAGTCTGGTTCTCTCCACGACACTCACCTCCCTAGGGAAGCCCACCTGTCTGTCTCCCCCGCAACCAGTATGGCATTTACGAAAACTTATGAAGGAGAGTAAGGCTGGTTCTAATGCAGTGTGTTCTGTGCTTGCTGATTGTTATTCTGATTAACTGCTTTAATATTTGCTTTTAAGGTTGCTTATGGTGAATGCCATTGTGATATTGGTTAGGGACTGTAAACTGTTTTGAAGGCCTAAGGGTGCTGTTGAACGGGGTGTAAATTTAAAATACATACAACACAATCCTAACTATGCTTATTTGGATATAAGTCCCAAAGATTTTAATGGGACTTGCAGGCCATTTGTGCATATGTTTACTTAGAAATTAGTCCTACAAAGTTTTACCAGTTTGTTTTGTAATTTCCAAGGAAGTAAATCTCTGGAATTTTCTTAGATGGCTGATCCCATTGTGGTATTGTTGTTCTTTATTAACATTGCATTTTATCGCCCTGTATTTGGAATAGGGTTCCCAAGTCACCTTCGGTGGGGGACTTTTTTTGCATGCACATTGCATGCGGGGTGCAGTGATGTCACTGAGAAGTGATGTCATAGCACTGGCAACGTTGCTCGTTGGCCGCTCTAGGCATTTCCGGGAAAACTCTATGGTTTTCCCAGATGCTCTAACAATTTGGGAGGAAAAACTCTATGGTACCATTTGTAGCAGCTCCCGCCAACCACAATCCATACCGGCCAATGGCCTGACCCATTTTCCTGGAACATGGGGAAAGTGCCACAATTGGGAGAAAGGTGCTCAGAAAAGCCACAGGTAGTATGTCACAGAGCCACTGAGGAAGTAAACGTTCAGTCTGAGCAAGCAGTGAAGCCTACAAAAATAAAGAACTACAGGCCTAATATGCAAAGGAATGCTGAAAGGAGGCTGATAAGAGTTTCAAAAAGTGTAGCAAGATTTCTTGACAGTGTGGGGTCAGCCCCCATCTATTATTAACGTGATAAATCGGAGTAATCTACCTGCTGAATTCAACTGTTTTTTAACTAACTGATTGTGTTTGTCTGAATCACCACTGGGCACCCTCCTCCACATCTTATCAGCATCTGTCCTTTCAATAATTTATGGAATGACCTTTAAATAAAACAATTTAATGAGACCAAACCGTGATTAATGCTACTTTAATTCCAAACCAAGTTCGTTTTGGGTTCTTTGAATGAGCCATTAGACATTTGTAGTGATCAAAATGGCGAGTTTTTAATCTTCAATTCCTTATTTTCTTCTCGTTCAATTTTTTACAAATCCCATCGGGATGTTTGATCACTGACTTGCATTAATATTGCAAATGAGATGCCCAAAGCTTCCTCTTCGATCCCAAACTTTTTGTTAAATTCAGTTTGGAAAAGGTCTACAACCCAAGACCCTACAGTGCTCAATCTCAACTATAAATGCACCAAAAGTCATTGAGGAGTGCCTGAGATTTGTTCAACTAATAATGGAATCTCACATCCAAGTCATGTTTATGATAATACGTGGGGCTCTATAAGGCTGGGTCCGGGTAGCCGGCTCAAGGTTGACTCAGTCTTCCATCTTTCCGTGGTCAGTACTCAGAGCAGTTTACAATCTCATTTAACTTCTTCCCCCACAACAAACACCCTGTGAGGTAGGTGGGGCGGAGAGAGCTCTCACAGCAACTGCCCTTTCAAGGACAACTCCTGCGGGAGCTATGGCTGACCCAAGGCCATCCCAGCAGCTCCCAGATAAGAATCTGCACACTTAACCACTACACCAAACTGGCACTTAACCACTACACCAAGCTGGGATGTTGGTAGGGTGGCTGGTCTGCACCTATCCTGTCCAAGGTTTGGGAAACTGGCATCATGGTGGCAGGGGGCAGACATGACAGGGGAAGCAGCAGTGATTCTGAGGCTCCATCCTGATTGTTGCCCAGGGTCCTACAATCACTAAGACCACCCCTGGTTTCTGAATCATCTTCATGGGCACAGGGCATAGAACTCATTGCAACAGTCCAACTCGAATGGATAACCATGTTTCTCAATCTAGCGCAGCAACTGGGGAATCTACAAAGCTGGTTATGTCTTAAGAGAAGACTGGCACTTCCGAAGTGTGCATCTGCTCCTTAAAGAGGAGTACAACCTTTTCCAGAACTAGGGTTGCCAAGTCCAATTCAAGAAATATCTGGGGACTTTGGGGGTGGAGCCAGGAGACTTTGTGGGTGGAGCCAAGATCAAGGCTGTGACAAGCATAATTGAACTCCAAAGGGAGTTCTGGCCATCACATTTAAAGGGACGGCACACCTTTTCAATGCCTTCCTTCCATAGGAAATAATGAAGGATAGGGGCACCTTCTTTTGGGGCTCATAGAATTGGACCCCCTGGTCTAATCTTTTTGAAACTTGGGGGGCATTTTGGGGAGAGGCACTAGATGCTATACTGAAAATTCGGTGCCTCTCCCCCCAAAAACAAGCCCCCCCCAGAGCCCCAGATACCCATGGATCAATTCTCCATGATTTTCTATGGGAATAAATCTCCATAGGGAATAATAGAGTTCCCAGCAGACATTTCCCTCCCCTCCCCTCGCTTTCTGACGACCCTGAAGCGGGGGGAGGGCCTCCAAACCAGGGGATCCCCTGCCCCCACCTGGGGATTAGCAAACCTATCCAGAACAGGTAGACTCTAATAAACCATGCTTGCCTTGATCAAGCAGCAGCATTTCATTCTTATCTGAGTTGAGCTTTGGTTTATCAATTGCAGATTGCAGATTTATACCCTGCCCTTCTCTCTGAATCAGAGCAGCTTGCAATCTCCTTTCCCCCACAACAGACACCCTGTGGGGTGGGTGGGGCTGAGAGGGCTCTCACAGAAGCTGCCCTTTTAAGGACATCACCCAAGGCCATTCCGGAAGCTGCAAGTGGAGGAGCGGGGAACTTTGTCAAGTCCACTGCTACTGGTAGACAAAGAGGAAGGAGGAGGAGGAGAAGGAGAAGGAGGAGGAGAAGAGGAGGAGGAGATTAGATTTATACCCTGCCCTTCACTACCCAGAGGAGGCTCAGAGCAGCTTACAATCTCCTTTCCCTTCCCCTCCCCACAACAGAGGTAGGTGGGGCTGAGAGATCGTTCCCAGAACTGCTCTTGAGCAGAACAGCTTTGAGAGAACTTGTGGCTGACCCAAGGTCTTTGATGGAGTAAGCCACTCAGCATGTCTGGACGTAGGAAAGGGTGCTAGTACATAACTATAAGTGGTTATTGGGGGGGGGGATGGTAGTTCATCACTCAAAGTGATTACAGGTGCTATCTTCTTGAATGGGATACCTCTCTTTGTCTTAACCTGGGGCCTGCCAGCTGGCCCTTCCTCTCTTCCTCTCTTTTTCTCTCTCACCCTCCATAGGGCCTTCCATGAGGAAAGGCTGAAGGAGCCGGGCATGTTCAGCCTGGAGAGGCGGCGACTGAGAGGTGATACGATCACCATCTTCAAGGACTTGAAGGGCTGTCCTATAGAGGATGGGGTAGAATTGTTTTCTGTGGCCCCAGAAGGTAGGACCAGAACCAATGGGTTGAAATTAAATCAAAAGAGTTTCCGACTCAACATTAGGAAGAACTTCCTGACTGTTAGAGCGATTCCTCAGTGGAACAGGCTTCCTCGGGAGGTGGTGGGCTCTCCTTCCTTGGAGGTTTTTAAACAGAGGCTAAATGGCCATCTGACAGTGATGAAGATCCTGTGAATTCGGGGTAGGGATTTGTGGCTTTCCTGCATTGTGCAGGGGGTTGGACTAGATGACCCTGGAGTTCCTTCCAACTCTATGATTCTACGATTCTATGATGACATACGTCTGTGCAGGCCTCTTCTGTAGAGGCAATGTAATGTACTGAGAACCGAGACGGTTTGAAGGCAACATAGTTTATTCAGTAGCACATTACAAGAGAGAGAACACGTGGGCCGGGCCCCGCTTATATACATTACCTGGAACAGCCCCCTCATCCGACCAGGCCAATCCTGGTCGGTCAAATCTTCCCGCCACAGATCTTGGTGGGCGGGGCGTCTGGCGAGCTTCATCCGGGGACCCAGGGGTCGCCTTCAGTAGCGGTCGCCATGCGGCCTGACCACTTATGTTCAATACATAACAGGCAATGTCCTCATACTCCTACACACACGATGCTGGATTAGCTGGCCATTTGCAATAGGGAAAGAACTCTTTAGGTTAGGCTTCTTCCTCTTCTTTTGACTGCAACCTGAATGTGAACTGGGTCTACATGAATAAATGCAAGCTTACCTGTTTTTGCAATATACTTCTCTGGAGATGTATTTATTGCACTCAGTATCACGGTCCTATGACAGGGCAAAACCCTCTGCCGTATTAACCAAATATCCCAATAGACCTATGGTGACCCTGCAGGGTTTTAAGGACTAGAGACATCTGAAGATGGTTCACCGTTGTCTGCCCCTGCGTAACAGCCCTGGACTTCCTTGATGGCCTCTCATCTGTGTCCTAACCAGAGCTGCCCTTGCTCAGCAGTCTGATAAGATCAGTATAACCTGGACCATTTAGGTCAGGGCACTTAAGCAAAATAGTTACCCCTAACTGCTATACCCCTAAAGGTGGATTTGAGAGATAATACAGGATTCGGAGCCCAGTGGAGCAGAGCGGTGAGCTGCAGTACTGCAGTCCAAGCTCTGCTCATGACTGGAGTTTGATCCCGGTGGAAGCTGGGTTCAGGTAGCTGGCTCAAGGTTGACTCAGCCTGCCATCCTTCTGAGGTCAGTAAAGTGAGTCCCCTGCTTGCTTGGGGTAAAATGTTGACAATTGGAGAAGGCAATGGCAAACCACCCCGTAAAAAGTCTGCCAAGAAAATGTCATGATGTGACATCGCTTCATGGATCGGTAATGACTCAGTGCTTGCACAGTGCTTGCATCTTTATCTTTTACCTTTATTCGGGGGTGGAATTCTATCAGGAGCTCCTTTGCATATTAGGCCACACATCCCTGATGTAGCCAATCCTCCAAGAGCTTACAAGGCTCTTTTTTTATAAGGTCTTGGAGGATTGGCTACATCAGGGGTGTGGCCTAATAGGCAAAGAAGCTCCTGATGGAATTCCACCCCTGATGATGAAGAGGAGGAGAAGGAGGAGGAGGAGAGGTAGAATTCTAGCAGAGCTCCTTTGCCTATTAGGCCACACACCCCTGATGTAGCCAATCCTCTAAGAGCTTACAAGGTTCTTTTTTGTCAGCTCTTGGAGGATTGGCTACATCAGGGGTGTGTGGCCTAATATGCAAAGGAGCTTTTGCTAGAATTCCACCCTTGCCTTTACAGGATATTAAACTTTTGCACTGTGAAGTTCTGTGGAAAAGAGGCCTCTTAACAGAGCAATTCTAAGCACTCTCCCCCTTCCAAGAGCACTGAAGCCCAAGGACTTAGAAGGCTTTAACTCTGCTCAGGATGGCACCATAAATGCTGCAAAGCAAAAGATGATTTCATTATTCTTGGTAAGCTTGAGTTGCTCAGCCAGGCAGCAAGAGAGGTGATTATGCAGGGTCGTTGAATTCTTCAAACATGCATTACCTCTGCTGGAAAATGTGACTCAAAAATCCAGATTCTCCAACATGAAATGAGACACACAGGCTCGGCTGAGACTGGCATTTTGAGCTGGCACCCAGATAGGCTGCAAGCAGCGCAAAAAAGCAAGACCAAACATGGACATCCGCCTCCCGTCCTGCTCCCGCCCCCAACCCATCTGTGGGCAGTTCAAGTAGCACTGCAAAAAGCAGCCACCTTGGAAGTGGTAGCTTTTTGTGGTGAGACTGGGACAGCCTGAGAGTGGGATGGGCAGCAGATGGGCACGTTTGGTCATTTTTTTTGCTTTGCCCATGTCCTGTCCGTGTGCTGGCTCAAAATGCTGGTCTGGACCCAGCCACATTTTTGTATGGAGTGAAAATAGGATGAAGGTTTCTGCCCACATCCGGTCATGTGTCCTTTTGCTGTGGCTTCCTCTGTGCCTGGGGTGGGTTTGATTTTGTAAATCAAGAAGAAGAAGAAGAAGACATTAGATTTATATTCCGCCCTCCACTCAAGAGTCTCAGAGTGGCTCACAATCTCCTTTACCTTCCTCCCCCACAACAAACACCCTGTGAGGTGGTTGGGGCTCAGAGAGCTCTTCCAGAAGCTGCTTTTTCAAGGACAGCCTCTGCCAGAGCTATGGCTGACCCAAGGCCATTCCAGCAGCTGCAAGTGGAGGAGTGGGGAATCAAACCCAATTCTCCCAGATAAGGGTCCGCTCACTTAACCACTACACCAAACTGGTTCTCACCAAACTTGCTCTAAATCAAGAAGCTTCATCAGACTGGCTGGAGGGCACTCATTTTTTTCCACACCTGATCCTAGCACTAATTTCACTGCTGATCTTTTGGAAGTGTCTTCTTTGGAAACTGGCACAGAATGGACAAGATCGAACAGAAACAGAAGGGGTTGGGTGGTCTGTTGGACAGAACGTCTGACCTTCTTTGCATCCACTTGTGTGGGTTTTAGCTCCCGTCCTCACCGCCTATCACCGTCTTCCTCTAACTGTTATTCCATTTCCTGTCTCTAGCCTCACCAATGAGAAAACGGCAGCTGAAAGCAAGGAGACACTTAGATTATAAAAGGAGAGAAGAAAAGGTTAAGTTATGAAATGCAAACACACACACAAAAAAGTGAAGACGAGTTTTTTTAAAAAAAGTTTCTGCTCTACTCAGAGGGCCTTCGTGATAATATAATAATAAGCTCCATAGCAACCAATTGTGCCATCACTGAAAGAGGATTAGGAGAACTTCAAGTGAGGGAAATTCACAGCAGGAGAGAACCTACTCACAGCAAGCAAGGCTCTCACACTCATGCAAATATGTTAGACTCTGTAATAAAATTAGAAGGGGGGTGCCAAATTGTATGAAAAGGGATCTGCCTGTTTCTCCTCTCACCACATCCTTTATTGTAAAAAGAAAAGGAAAGGTCCCCTGTGCAAGCACCAGTCGTTTCCAACTCTGGATGATGTTGCTTTCACAATGTTTTCAGGGCAGACTTTTTATGAGGTGGCTTGCCATTGCCTTCCGCAGTCATCTACACTCTCCTCCCAGCAAGCTTGGTACTCATTTGACTGACCTCAGAAGGATGGAAGGTTGAGTCAACCTCGAGCCAGCTACCTGAAAACCCAGCTTCCACTGAGGATCAAACTCAGGTCGTGAGCAGAGCTTAGGACTGCAGTACTGCAGCTTTAACACTCTGCACCACGGGGCTTTATTGACCAGAGTTTAATTCTTCCCTTAGCCATGCTACACCAATTTTTATGAAAGTAAAATACATTTTTGCTAAAATCATTCCTCGAGGTGGATGGGGAATGCTATATATACATTACCCCAGTTAGAGGTTCAACTTCAATGGCATTTATTTGTTTTGAAGATCAGGTTTTGATGCCGAAATCCGATCTCTGGATTTGACAACCCTGTTCCAATAGAAAGCTGACACAAACATTCAGAACATGCCAGTTTTAATTGGCCTAATGAATTAAGTTACATTGAATGGATTAAACATCTTCTTTTTGCGATGTCAACTGCAACACGCTGACGCTCTGACACAATCAGAATTTGACATCTACTTCACGTCAGATGGTTCACTGTCTGTTGTATGTTAAGACAATGATTGACGGCATTATGATACTTAGAGGAAGATAGTTTTGAACCACAGTCATAGTTATTCAAATGTCTGTAAATCTTACTTTGTGGAAAATATATAAGTGAAAATTGCAAATAATTCTGAAAGTCCTTGGGGGAATTTATAAAGTGGGTGCGTATGTGTGTGCATGTTTTACACACACCAAAATTTTCTGACTTGCCTTTGGCCGTCAGAAGCATTACACATTTTCTAATGTCTCAGCGAATATTTCGCACAGCCATTCTTAATTTGCTCCGGTGCTTTGAATGTCCTTCCTAAACTCCTTTGGGAGCTGGGCTCTGGAAACCGGCATACCTCAAGTACTTGAAGGGCTGGTATGGAGTTGTTTTCTGCTGCCCCAGGAGGCTGGACCAGAACCAACAGGTTGCAAGTCAATCAAAAGAGCTTTCAGCTAAAAATTAGGAAGAATTTCCTGACGGAGTGGTTCCTCAGTGGAACGGGCTTCCTCAGGAGGTGGTGGGCTCTCCTGCTTTGGAGGTTTTGAAACAGAAGCTAGATGGACATCTAACAGCAATGCTGATTCTGTGAACTTAGGCAGCTCATGAGAGGGAAGGCAGGAAATGTAGCATCAGTGCTTAGTTCTTGTGGCCATTTCTTACATATCAGGGTGTGTGGCCTAATATGCAAATGAGTTCCTGCTGGGCTTTTTCTACCCAAAAAGTCCTGTTTCTTCCTATTCATGCCAGCAGCCCTAATGCTTTATGTTTTTAGGTTGTGTTCTGCTTCACGGAGTTTTATTCACTAATTTTCTTTTTCTATTTGTTTCTTTATCATTTTTTTTTAAAAAACCCTGTTAATTATAAGTCTGTTTTAGATGCTCATTTCGTTTCCCCCCCTTACAAAGAAATGCTCCCCCCCGGGAGGTTTGAGATGAGCCAAACGTCCAAGTTTCATTTTAAAAGGTTTTTTCCCCCCTCAAGGAGGGACCAGCTGGGTGGGGGGAGTCTGTACAATGGCTTTCCAGGCTCACCTCAGCTACTTCTTAAAAAATGCTAATAGGGATAGCTAGAGATAATGGGTGGGTCAGACTCTTCCCAATCTCCAAGCTGGGAACAGAGACTTGGAAGGATTAAATCTAGAAAGTCTTCAAGAAGGAGAATTGTAGAGATGTCCAGGAAAAGACTCTTTGACTTGAAGAAGAAGAAGAAATTGGATTTATATCCGGCCCTCCACTCCGAATCTCAGTCTCAGAGCAGCTCACAATCTATATCTTCTCCCCCCACACCAGACACCCTGTGAGGTGGGTGGGGCTGAGGGCTCTCACAGCAGCTGCCCTTTCAAGGACAACCTCTGTCAGAGCTATGGCTGGCCCAAGGCCATTCCAGCAGGTGCAAGTGGAGAAGTGGGGAATCAAACCCAGTTCTCCCAGATAAGAGTCCGCAAATTTAACCACTACACCAAACTGGCTCAGTGGGGGGAGAAACAGATATGATAAAAGCTCCTTGCAACAGGAAGGAGATCACTTTTTCTAGGATGCTCCATCCATGAGATGACACAGACCTCTCCTCTGGGAAGGAAGACATTTTTTACCATGTCCTGGCCTAAAGAACTGAAGGGAACATCAAGGTAATGGTTACTGCGTAGACATCTAGATCTTTTAAGATAAGGAATCCATCCTATATTCTAACATCTGCTAGGGCATGTATGGAGAGAGGATCTGTGTTTTACCTATTTCTTTTGCAGGTGGTGGCTGTGAGCTATCCAAGAGTGAAAGAAAAGTCTCTCCGGGTTTTGGGATAAAAGTTAGGCAGACAGGGTAGAATGGGGCTGGCAAAGAAGACATCGATGGGTACCACCCTCTCTATGTCAGGTCCCAAAGGATTGCAATTAGATTTCAGGTGGTGATTGAAATCTTTCCCTATCAGGGCAGGTGCGTAAATTGGTGGTGGAAAGAAATAGTTTGTGTTATCACTCTGATTTGTTGGGCATCCTCATCCCCTACATATAACTAAAATACATAGAAAAAAATCAGGACCCTATTTATGTATAATGGCATATCCTGACCTATTTTTTTTTTTCACTTAAAATCCCCTCTATGATGTTTTCCAATACAGGCCTTTTAGGAATTTTGGAATTTACTTGACAAGAGCTTGTAGCAATCTAATGAGAAAGCCCTTGCAGTAGAAGGCAGAAAAAGATGGTAAAGTCCCTGTTAATTGATCTAGAAATCCTTTTAGACCAGAAGGCAGGTTATATTCAAAACTTAAACCACTCTCTCCTGCAGCAAATGAATGAAATAACCACTTTGAGAGACAGCGAGACCAATGAAGACATTGAAGAAGACATTGGATTTATATTCCGCCCTCCACTCAAGAGTCTCAGAGCAGCTTACAATCTCCTTTACCTTCCTCCCCCACAACAGACAAGCTGTGAGGTGGGTGGGGCTGAGAGGACTCTTACAGCAGCTGCCCTTTCAAGGACAACCTCTGCCAGAGCTATGGCTGACCCAAGGCCATTCCAAACAAGTGCAAGTGGAGGAGTAGGGAATCAAACCTGTTGCTCCCAGATAAGAGACCGCACACTTAACCGTTACACCAAACTGGCTCTCTGATAAAGAGAAGGAAGTGGGCAAAATAGATTTTCAGGAGGAAAGCTTGCTAAATACCTTCAGTCATCTTCAAGTGAAGGAACACCAATATATTTAGCAAAAATTAGGAAAATTGCAGCAGACATTTTCAGGGATTATGGAGCCCCAGTGAGATTTATTTTCTGTATTAGGTAGACTGTATGAGCCCCATGACGCAGAGTGGTAAACTGCGGTACTGCAGTCCAAGCTCTACTCATGACCTGAGTTTGATCTCAGCGGAAGCTGGGTTCAGGTAGCCGAGTCAAGGTTGACTCAGCCTTCTATCCTTCTGAGGTCGGTAAAATGAGTACCCAGCCTGGTGGAGGTAAAGTGCAGATGACTGGAGAAGGCAATGGCAAACCACCCCGTAAAAAGTCTGCCGTGAAAATGTCCTGATGTGATGTCATCCCATGGGGCAGTAACAACCTGATGCTTGCACAGGGGACCACCTTTACCTTACCTTTTGCAGAGATTAGGCAAAGTGATATTAATATTAATGAAAATTCCAGCCCTCCCCCCCCCCAATGATCTGTTGGAAGACCAAAGCACAACCCAAGTAATTAGAACATAGGAAAATAATGGCTCTGATGTTGAGAAAGCACAGGAATCCTGCAGGGAAAGTCCAGAAGAGTCTCAGATGTTAGAATTCTCCTTGATCATCATATTGTTTTCTTAGATGCGGCCAATAATGTTGGACTTAAAAATCAACCTAATTCCATATTAAAGGTGTGCTCATGGAATGTTGCAGGGATGGGCTAATAAGTACAATTCCTTTGAGGTTAGAGAATATCTAACTCAATTCAATATTATATTATTCTAATACCAAATTAGATTCTTAATATTGAAGAAACATGGACTACTGATATTTTTCTCTCTAGTTATGTCTCCTTTTGCTTATTGGCAAAAATGTATGGCCGAAAAGGGAGAGCTAGTCTTGTTTCCTCCTCCCTAACAGTAAATGAAAAAGAGCACCGTGGCACAGAGTGGTAAAGCTGCAGTACTGCAGTTCGAGCTCTCTGCTCACAACTTGAGTTTGATCCCGGCAGAAGCTGGGTTCAAGTAGCCAGCTCAAGGTTGACTCAGCCTTCCATCCTTCCGAGGTCGGTAAAATGAGTACCCGGCTTGCTATGGGGAAAGTGTAGATGACTGGAGAAGGCAATGGCAAACCACCCCGTAAAAAATATGCCGTGAAAACCTCGTGAAAGCAATGTCACCGAGAGTCAGAAACGACTGGTGCTTGCACAGGGGACTATATTTACCTTTTTAACAGTAAGTGTGTCAAAGTTGAAACTCTGTTAATCTTTGGCTATGACAAGGGAAATACAAATGGAAAATAATACATTTATAATAATCATAGAAAGTCTGCCAAGAAAATGTTGTGATGTAACATCACCCCATGGGTCAGTAACGACTCGGTGCTTGCACAGGGGGACTACCTTTAGCTTTTTAAGTATAACTCAATGAAATCAAAATTAGATGGCAGTGGAAAACTATACCAAAATGCATGCAATGCATTCTCTAAGGCCAATTGAATCAGCACTGGTGATTTTAATGCAAGATTGGGTAGTATTACTCAAGCGATCGGATATAGGTAGAAGGGGGTAATGGGATTGATTGGACAAACAATATGGTTACTGAAAGATTTACAAATGAAGAAGTTGCTAAAATCAGGGTTGAGGAACAGGTTAACAAGGGCCGCTGCTGCTGTTAGGCGGCCGTAGGCGGCCGCCGGGAGCACAGAGCCAGGAAAAGGGCACCAGTTTGGGCCCTCCCACCCTCCCTCACTTCTGAGCGGATGGAAATAGTTCACTCGGAAGCAAGGCTCCCGGTCTCCATATGTGCGCCGCCACTGCATTACAGACGCAAAAGGCAAAGCAGCGGCGGGCAGCCTCCTGAGAGACCAGGAGCCTTGCTGCCACTGCACTCACCCTTGCTGGTGCTGGCAGCGGGGCAGCAACTGCAGCTTCACCATGGGGGGGGCGCAGCTGTGCGGGCAGCCTGGGGTGGCAAAACCCCCAGCGCTGTCTCTGAGCCTGGCATAGATAATTTTGCAGAGTTTGCATGCACTAAGCCAAAGGCAGGGAGCAGGGCAGCGTTATTGATTATATAAGCTTAACATCTGCATGAAATACTGGAGGGCAAAGAGTTGAAGCTTGAAAAACAACAACAATAGAAATAGTGTATGAAACCTAAAAAAAAAGAACTGCAAATCAATCTATAGCAAAGGACAAAAAAATGGCTTTTCTCAAAGTATAAACATCCTCCTGGGGTATCATATACAGTTTTTCATACATATAAAGTGCCAAATGTCTGGGCCCATTTCACTCCAAGTGCAGGCAATCTCTTTTGTACGGGGTCAAATTGTCCCCAAATGTTCCCCAGTGCCTAACAAATCTTAATCGGTCCACCCACAGTCACCAGTAATCTTTTCCTTTGTAGCTGGCTTTGCATGGGAAACAGGAAACATTTCAGAGGAAGTTATCTTGGAAGGTCTGGGCTCATAAAAGGAAGGGTAATGGGGAATATAACAACTTACAGAGAGAAGGAAAAAAAATGAACACAGAAGGAGATGACCAGTGGGGGAAAAGGACCATGAAATACACAGATTCAGAAGATAACCAGGGGGAGAAAGGGGTGCTATGATGCACTGATGTTCTCAACTCCTATAGCTTCATAGTCAATCTTCACAGTCTATCTATTGGTTCATTTATTTATTTATAATAGCTCCGTGGTGCAGAGTGGTAAAGCTGCAGTACTGCAGTCCTAAGTTCTGCTCACAACCTGAGTTCGGTCCCTGGCGGAAGCTGGGTTTTCAGGTAGCCAGCTCGAGGTTGATTCTGCCTTCCATCCTTCCGAGGTCCGTCAAATGAGTACTCAGCTTGCTGGGGGGGGGGAAGTGTAGATGATTGGGGAAAGCAATGGCAAACCACTCCGTAAAAAGTTTGCTGTGAAAACGTTGTGAAAGCAACATCACCACAAAGTCGGAAATGACTGGTGCTTGCACAGGGGACCTTTCTTTCTTTCTTTCTTTCTTTCTTTCTTTCTTTCTTTCTTTCTTTCTTTCTTTCTTTCTTTCTTTCTTTCTTTCTTTCTTTCTTATCCCATATTTTCCTCCAACAGGCTTACCCAAGGCTTACCTTCTCCTCCCTTTTACCCTCACAACAATGCTGTGAGGTAGGTTAGGCCAAAAGTGTGCAACTGGCCCAAGGTCACGCAGGAAGCTTCCAAGGCAAAATAGGGATCTGAGCCTTGGGCTAGTTTCTCACTGTGAAACTGACATGATTTTATCCTGTTGCAAAAAAATCCGCTTCAGTTTGAACTGTTTCTGGGCTATCAGACAGCCCCTGCTGAAGTGGCAGGATCCCTGCAGCGGTTCGTGGCTGTCCATTCACACGGCTAGCCCAGTTCAACCACGGACCCAATGCAGAAAGAGTTGTCTTTTTTAAAAAGGCCCCCGTGTGTGCACGCAATCGGAGAAGTGGATAAGCTCACCTTGGAGGGGGGGTGGTAAACCCAACCTTACCGGAAACAGCTCAGCGTGATCACACAGCTTTTCCACTTATGAGTCGCTTCAGGGTATTCAGACAGTAACCGATTATGCGACCTACATCTGATTCAGGGGGATGATACCGGGAAAACCCAGGTAGCTTTTTGATGCGGATAGGAAACGTCTGGAGACGGGGTGAGAGCGGGTGCATCTCAGAGGGCAGATGTGCCTATGTGCACTTTTAATCCGAATGGGAGGTGGGGCTAGGTCGGGGCAAATCTCCTGTGTGAAACCACCCTTGGTCTCTCAGATCTCACTGTAACCATTGCACCACATCAGCTCTAATGTTCCTAAGAGCTTATTTAAAGTAAAGGTAAAGGTAGTCCCCTGTGTAAGCACCAGTCGTTTTCAACTCTGGGGTGACGTTGCTTTCACAACGTTTTCACGGCAGACTTTTTATGGGGTGGTTTGCCATTGCCTTCCCCAGTCATCTACGCTTCCCCCCCAGCAAGCTGGGTACTCATTTTACCGACCTCGGAAGGATGGAAGGCTGAGTCAACCTTGAGCCGGCTACCTGAACCAGCTTTCGCTGGGATCGAACAGAGGGCTCCGACTGCAGTATTGCAGCTTTACCACTCTGTGCCACGGGGCTCTTAAGAGCTTATTTACAATCTCCTATATGCAGGATCCTGGGTCCTTGTCCAGTGAATGGTAGGAAGGACTAAGCTTCCATGGCAGACTAGGAATTTTTGCATTTCGCAGATCCTAATCCAACACTCTAATTGCTATGCCATGCTAGCACTCTACATAATAGGTTAGGCCAAATTGGCCAGTTATGCAGCCAGGCAGATAACCAATGGATTCAAAGGAAGAGCCAGTATGTCATGTGGTCAGGGAAATAAGACCTCTTCTCCATTCCTCTCATGGTCCCAGGTGGTGTTCACAGATATTCAAACTCCTTCTGGACTGCACCATTTCTTTTTCTTTTCAGAGATTTTAATTTGATTCTAAAGGACAGGGAAACAAAGAAAAAAGAGTAAACAATGAATGAAATAAATTATAAATATACATAGAGATCCCCTCTTTTGCAATTGCATTTTCCGTGCAGCTTATACAGACACTTACAATGCATTTGATTATTGTCATACTGCAAGAAAGAAGGAGGTGGCCTCTTCCAGGCTGCCTTTTAAGAAGAAGAAGATATTGGATTTATATCCCGCCCTCCACTCCGAAGAGTCTCAGAGCGGCTCACAATCTCCTTTATCTTCCTCCCCCACAACAGACACCCTGTGAGGTGGGTGGGGCTGGAGAGGGCTCTCACAGCAGCTGCCCTTTCAAGGACAACCTCTGCCAGGGCTATGGCCGACCCAAGGCCATGCTAGCAGGTGCAAGTGGAGGAGTGGGGAATCACACCCGGTTCTCCCAGATAAGAGTCCGCACACTTAACCGCTACACCAAACTGGCTCTCTTTTAAGTGAGAGGTGGTGGCCCGAGTGTTCATTCTTTGCATGTGAGAGTAGAGTCCTTGGGGGGGCGGGTGTAGGTTCTGCCTGGGGTGCCAGAACCCCTAGTGCTGGGCTTGTTTCTGACACAGGAGGGAGTTCCACTAGATTGTTCCTGTAGATTGTTCCTGTTGGGGCGAAGAATTCTAGTATCTTTATCTTCCACACTTGCCAGATTTCTAAGCGCTGGGGATTTTTGGTATGGGAAAATATTCCACTACATGAGTTCTCCGCGGTCTGAAATGGTACAGCCCAGGCAGTTTTACCGATGAGAATACGGCTTAAGTATGTCCTTAGAGATGATTTACTTGATTTTTCCAGAGGCAGTCGTGAAGAGAAATAAATTTCCTACCTGATGTTATAAAGAATTTAGCTTCATTTGAGGCATTAAAGTCTCGAAATGTTCTGAACTGTCAGCCCTGATTATGATAACCGGTTTGGGAAGGCAACGTAACATGACAGTTAGCGTAACTAGGTGTGACATGTCATCCCCATAATACATCAAGTTTAATGAAAAGAGCTCTTTTTTTTTTTATCTCAGCCCGCTCCAACATTTTTTTTTTTATTATTTCATAAATTTTCATCCTACCTAATGTATCTATAAGCAATAATAAAGTGTGAGGGTTATACAATGTAATGACATGCTTCAAGACAAGCATCGAAAGCAGAAGACCGAAATCCAAGGAAGTTCAAAGTACCAAACAAAGTAGGCTTCTAATATGCTGTCAGGTCTACTATATGCAACTGCTTTGACACTGGTTTTTTTTTTTTTTTTGCATGCTTGCACACCTGAATAGGAGTCTATCATTTTTTTTTCCCCCCCAGACACAGATGACCTTAGACAGTTAGGTGCCTGAGGCACAAAACTACAAATGCTCGATATTAAAAATAGAACAATCAATGCAATAATTGACAATTAGCTGCCCTTTCATGTACCCCCTGTCAAGTACTCTTGCCATTTTCGGGTTACTGCAGACTGACTTGCTTCTTTGTTATGGGAATATGGGGGGCGGGGTATAGACTGTGCCTGCCTTGCTCTGTCTGTGTAACAGTTATAAGTGTTTGTTTCTACCCTGTGGAGAGGTTTGGAGCTGTCTTCTCAAGGCCGTCTTATCTCATCCCAAAGCTAGCTTGAAATGCTTAGCCGCCCTGAGCCACCTTCGTGGGAAGGGCGGGATATAAATAATAAATAAATAAAAAAAATTATCAGAAGAAGAAGAACAAATTGGATTTATATCCTGCCCTGTACTCTGAATCTCAGAGTCACAGAGTGGTCACAATCTCCTTTACCTTCCCTCCCCCCCACAACAGACACCCTGTGAGGTAGGTGGGGCTGAGAGAGCAGCTGCCCTTTCAAGGACAACTCCTACGAAAGGTATGGATGACCCAAGGCCATTCCAGCAGGTTCAAGTGGGGAATCAAACCCAGTTTTCCCAGATAAGAGCCCGCACACTTAACCACTACACCAAACTGGCACTCGTGGAAGAGGAGAGGGAGGGGAGAAGTGTTAACATGAACCAATTTGTATTGCTTTATGTGGGCTTTTGCTTTGTATAATCTGGCAGGCTGCATAACGACCCAGAGAGGGTATAAAACTCTCGCCATCCCTCAGGTGAGCCAGATCTGACAGAGATGTGTATTACTACGGGCTCTATCCCTCAATAAAGCCAACCTTCTGACAACCCTGGAGGTCTATTTTAATTGAGGACAGTCCCAGAGCTGACACCCTCTCTCCCCAAATCTCTTCTTTAGGGCCAACTTTGCTGTATTTGCTAATGAATGATGAACTCTATCACTCTCAAGTTCATCAGAACCCAACCTCTGTAGCTGACAGAAGAAGAAGATTGCAGATTTATATCCCACCCTTCTCTCTTAGTCAGAGACTCAGAGCGGCTTACAATCTCCTATATCTTCTCCCCCCACAACAGGCACCCTGGGAGGTGGGTGGGAATGAGAGGGCTCTCACAGCAGCTGCCCTTTCAAGGACAACTCCTTCAAGAGTTATGGCTGACCCAAGGCCATTCCAGCAGGTGCAAGCGGAGGAGTAGGGAATCAAACCCGGTTCTCCCAGATCAGAATCCGCACACTTAACCACTACACCAAAGAGGCTCTCTTCTTCAAACTGAAGACAGACAGAGATTAACTTGCTGTGAACCACTACACCTCCCAGTCCAGAGCAGAATCATATGAAAGACAGCAGCATTGTGCCTGGCATTAAGAGAGGAAATCAACAGTGAGACTTCTTCTGTAGTTAGGTCATACTCTGGATTAGGGTTATACCTGGAGATTTGGGAGATGGAGCCTAGAGAAAGTGGGGTTTGGGGCATGGATGGATCTCAGCAGGATATATTGCCATAGAGGTCATCCTCCAAAACAGCCATTTCCTCCAAAGGAACAGATTTTGGCCATCTGGAGATCAACTGTGATTGTGAGAGATCTCCCGGTGCCACCTGGAGGTTAAGCAACCCCAAAAAGAAGACACGGATAAGATGGCAAGGATATAACCCAAAGGTTCTGTGATAAACCAGCCTCACAACCTCTTAAATATGATAAATTATAATAAGCAATTCTTATAAGAGATAACGAAATCAATTTACAAAGTGAATTCAGAAGGAATATTTCAAATACTACAAACATCACGAGGAATGTAAATGATGTGTCAAAAACCGATTTCACAAGAGAAAGTCCAAAATATCATATAGAGTATATCTTCAAATGATCCTTATAAAGTTCAGGTAGTCAATTTGAATCTTCCGGGTTTGCTGCTTAGCACAAATGTCCTCCAGATGTGCAGCTGTGCACAAACAGATCCTTAATGTGATGAGGCAGTACTCCAATGTCCTCATTTCACAGGAGCTTTGTCCAGCTTCATATTCATATAAAGCCATGGCAAGAATTCTTCAAAGCTAGAATTAAGGAGCATCCAACCAAGTAGATTCTGTACATCAAAGATCCTGCATGGTAAATTTGTTAGAGTGTTGGCCTAAGAGCTGGGAGACCAAAGCACCCTTCATTATAAGAAGTAGCAAGCTTTCAATGCCATGTTGGATCAGTCCAATGGCCCATCCAGTTCAACACTCTGTCACACAGAGGCCAAAAAAACCAGGTGCCATCAGGAGGTCCACCAGTAGGAGCCAGGACACTAGAAGCCCTCCCACTGTTGCCCCCCCCCACAAGCTCCTATGCTCCATATATCTATCCAGTCTCCTCTTGAAGCTGTCTAAGCTTGTAGCTGCCACCACCTCCTGAAGCAGTGAATTCCATGTGTTGATCACTTTTTGGGTGAAGAAGTACTTCATTTCATCCATTCTAACTTGACTGCTCAGCAATTTCATTGAGTGCCCACAAGTTCTTGTATTGTGAGAAAGGGAGAAAAGGACTTCTTTCTCTACTTCTGTATCCCATGCATAATCTTGCAAACCCCTATCATGTGACCCCCTCAGTTGTCATTTTGCCAAGCTAAAGAGCCCCAAGTGCTGTAACCTTTCTTCATAGGGGAAGTGTTCTGACCAATTAATCATTCTAGTTGCCCAGCACATGAAAGGCTAGCTCTAGAGATGTTCCATTGGAGTCTAGCATAGAGCTTCTGTGTATTCTGCTCTACATGCTACTGTCTAAACTAGCGATGCTAGCATCCAGGTGGGACCCAGGGATCCACTGAAATTACAACTCATCTCCAAATTACAAAAATCAGTTCCCTGAAGCAAACAGACATTTTGGAGGATGGATTCTAGGGCACTGTATCCCAGTGAGGTCCCTGTCTTCTCCAGGCTCCACCCCCAAATCTCCAGGGTTTCCTCAACCTACAGTTAGTAACCCTAGGCTAAGCCCAGGGCTGCATCCACATATCATTGGATGTCTTGTCAACATTGCAGTATTGTAGTCATTCACCTCTAGGATTGTCTCGTTCACACGAGAAAATCCATTTATGAACTATTGCTATAGCAAAACAATAGAGCAATAATTAATAATGTGTCATAGTGAATAGAGTCAAAGTGATGGTATTCCCAATAGTAATGTATGGCTGTGAGAACTGGACCATAAGGAAGGTCGAGCGCAGGAGAATAGATGCTTGTGAGCTGTGGTGTTGGAGAAGACTCTTGAGAGTCCCTTGGACTGCAAAAAGATCAAATCAGTCAATCCTAAGGGAAATCAACCCTGACTGTTCCCTGGAAGGTCATATGCTGAAGCTGAAGCTCAAATACTTGGGCCACCAAATGAGAAGGGAGCACTCCCTGGAGAAGATCCTGATGCTGGGAAAGACAGAGGGCAAAAGAAGAAGGGGACGGCAAAAAATGAGATGGCTGGATAGCGTTACTAATGTAACTAACACAAATCTCAGCTCATTCACTTGTTCATCTTCCAACATTACATATGCCATTAAATGCCAACAATGCCCTTCAGTTCTCTACTCAGGACAAACAGGACAAACCCTATGCCAAAGGATAGATGGACATAAATCTGACATCAGGAATTACAGAACTGAGAAACCTGTTGGAGAACACTTTAACCTTCCTGAGCATTCAATGGGTGACCTCAAAGTGGTTGCTATACTGCAAAGGAACTTCAAGAACAGAATGGAGAGAGAAATTGCTGAATTACAAATTATCATGAAACTTGGAACAAACACCTCCCCAGGACTGAACAGAGATATTGATTTTTTTTTCTCATTACAGATGCTAAACCAACTCTTACTGAGAATAGCTGTGCATCCACAGTGTTCCAATGTATTTCTCTTTTAGAACAGTGTATCAGAATAATGTTTTTGTGTGTGTTGACATGCTCAAATGAGGGATGTGAGCTGTTTGTCTAATTACATATACTGACCCACCTTCCACTATATTTTAATGCACCCTGTTTTTCTAATGGCTAACTAATATGTATTGCTCTTTTAGAACAGTGTATCAGAATATTGGGGGGGGTTTGTTTTTTTTGTTTTGTTTTTTTGTATTGACATACTCAAATGGGGGATATTGGCTGTTTGTCTTATTCCATATACTAACCCATCCTCCACTGTATTTTAATGTATTCCGTTTTTTTTCTAATGGCAAATGATAAAGGATGTTATAACCTCTTGAGAAGCCATGCCCTCTATTTAAACTAACAAAGCCAGAATGTTATGTAGATTTATGGCACTTCACACCTACAACAGCAATCTGCTTTTTATCATCCTCCGATGTTGTTTTAGCCCTGCTTTGTTCTAACACTAACTAACAAACACAGATGCCAATTTGTGATTCTTTTAATCTGCTAAAAACATTCCCATGATTCTACATACCAATTCACTGCCCACTTATATTAAGAACTGCTGCTTGCCATTCCAATTTTGTCTGATGAAGTCTGCTTAGAGCATACGAAAGCTTACATTCTGAATAAAACTTAGTTGGTCTTAAAAGTACCACTTGTCTACTGCGTTGTACAAATTTGAGCAGACTTCAGAGGATGGTAGAAGACAGGAGGGCCTGGGGTAACTTTGTCCATGGGGTCATAGAATCATAGAGTTGGAAGGGACCTCTAGGATCATCTAGTCCAGCCCCCTGCACAATGCAGGAAACTCACAAGCACCTCCCCCCAAATTCACAGGATCTTCATTGCTGTCAGATGGCCATCTAGCTTCTGTTTAAAAACCTCCAAGGAAGGAGAGCCCACCACCTCCCAAGGAAACCTGTTCCACTGAGGAATCGCTCTAACAGTCAGGAAGTTCTTCCGAATGTTGAGCTGGAAACTCTTTTGATTTAATTTCCACCCATTGGTTCTGGTCCTACCTTCCGGAGCCACAGAAAACAATTCCACACCATCCTCTCTATGACAGCCCTTCAAGTACTTGAAAATGGTGATCATATCACCTCTCAGCCACCTCCTCTCCAGGCTAAACTTCCCCAGCTCCTTCAACTTTTCCTCATAGGACTTGGTCTCCAGACCCCTCACCAACTTCGTCACCCTCCTCTGGACCTGTTCCAGCTTGTCTATATCCTTCTTAAAATGTGGTGCCCAAAAGTGAACACAATACCAGAGGTCTTACCAGAGCAGAGCAAAGTGATACCATCACATCACGTGATCTGGACACCGTACATCTGTTGATACAGCCCGAAATTGCATTTGTCTTTTTAGTCACTGCATCACATTGTTGTTCAGTGTATTATCCACTAAGACCCATAGTTCCATTTCGCACATATTACTGCTAAGGCAAGTCTCCTCCATCCTATAACCATGCACCGGATTTTCCCTACCTAAATGCAGAACTTTACAATTACATTATTCGCAAAGAGTCGGAATCGACTGTGCGAAGGAACAACAACGTAGTGAATACGGGGGGCTGCACTTCAGATTATTGCCCATCTCATAACTAAAATTCATTAATAATTGGATTTCAGACATGACACGTTGGAACACAGTTGGAAAACAAGTCTTTTAAAAGAAATAATGGCACTGGCTAACATTTAAACACATCTCTCTGCTGTGCGGATTTTATTTTCTCTCCCTAAATATATTCCATTTGCCCAAATGTCAGTGTTTAAAGATAAGCTGAGTTTCGATGGTACTATTAATATGCAACCTTTCCACCAGAAATATTCAACGTGCAACGTACACGGCATCTGGACCTTGGAATTGAATTTTTGGAGTTTGTCATGCTTTTTTAGAATTATACGTGGATCAGTAATCAGGGCACAGAAACTGTCATTTGTGCTGCACACAAATTTAATAAACACATTAATTATGGAAAGGATATTTCTCGAGCCAATGCAAGGGTCACCAGTCTCTAGAACATTTTTTTTTTTGCCTTCCTTGACTTAGGGAAACAGAAACACCATTAACAGTTTCTGTTCTCCAGAATGGTATTTGAACTTTCGAAGAAAAATCAGGAGTGTTGGGTAGAAGAAGAAGATATTGGATTTATATCCCGCCCTCCACTCCGAAGAGTCTCAGAGCGGCTCACAGTCTCCTTTCCCTTCCTCCCCCACAACAGACACCCTGTGAGGTGGGTGGGGCTGGAGAGGGCTCTCACAGCAGCTGCCCTTTCAAGGACAACCTCTGCCAGAGCTATGGCTGGCCCAAGGCAATTCCAGCAGGTGTAAGTGGAAGAGTGGGGAATCAAACCCAGTTCTCCCAGATAAGAGTCTGTACACTTCACCACTACACCAAAGCAGCTCTCCTATGACTGGACAACTCCTACGATAGCTAAGAGTCCACACACTTAACCACTACACCAAACTGGCTCTCCATACTGGCTCTTCCAGTATGGAAGGGACAGGACAAGGAAAGAACTCAGTGGGGAGGAGCCAACCAATTTCTCCACTCAGCCTGGCTCAATTTCCCTCCTTATTACCGCCCCTGTTTTCTATTGCTTTTTGTCCATGCAAGTCCAAGTATACTCAACATAACCTTACCCAGTGATCAAAAGGGGAGCCCAGGGCCATAGCCAGCAAGGGGGCACAGAGGCAGTGCCCCCTCTAGAATCTGCAGCACTCCCACCCAATCTTCCCTTTCACTGAGGGATTAGGAGGGATTGGGTGGAGGGCTGCCCCTGTGCCCCCTCGTTGGCTACAGCCCCACGGAAGAAGAAGAAGACTGAAGATTTATACCTCGCCCTTCTCTCTGAATCAGAGCCTCAGAGTGGCTTACAATCTCATATATCTTCTCCCCCCACAGCAGACACCCTGTGAGGTGGGTGGGGCTGAGAGGGCTCTCTCACAGCAACTGCCCTTTCAAGGACAACTCCCGTGATAGCTATGGCTGACTCAAGGCCATTTCAGCAGCTGTAAGTGGGGGAGTGGGGAATCAAGCTCGGTTCACCCAGATAAGAGTCCGCACACTTAACCACTACACCAAAATGGCTCTTTCTTTCATTTCCCATCAGCACAAAAGCTAGTTGGAGCCACCCCAGTATACCTGAAAGCAAACTGTGTGATCAAAGTAGAAAAACCTTAGTTTCATCAAAACAATACTCAGAATTTGCGAGAGGAGATTACCCATTTGGTGGACGAGACTAGAAGGATTAATTAATTAAACCAGATGGTGATGGCGATACAGATAATAAGAGAACTCTTGTGGGAACCTCATAGGAAACCAGACAAGGTAAGATTCTGGAATCTTCTTTTTATCAAGTATTTAATGTGTGGTGTATTTTAGATTTTACTACATGTGCCGTTGGCAGTTATATATTTGTTTCTACTATGTGCATTAGGAAGATAACAGGATCCCACAGAATAAGTCAATAATTAATCAGTTTCTAACCTATATACGTTTTGGGTTAAAACTACACCTTTGTGCTTCTCCCCAGTCACATACCTTTACACTCTCTGGGGTTTTTCTGCAGGTGTTTTACTTACTCTAGTGGTTGATTCAATATTACATTTTTTTTTGGGGGGGGGGGTCTGGCATTAACTCCCCCCCCTGCAGTTTAAATCTGCAGCGAGGTATGCTGGACATGAAGGGATACAAATCAACCACTAGAGCAGGGTTTGCCAAACTTGCTTAATGTAAGAGACAAATAGAATAAACAACAGATGTTTGAGAGCTGCAAGACAGGAAGGAAGGAAGGAAGGAAGGAAGGAAGGAAGGAAGGAAGGAAGGAAGGAAGGAAGGAAGGAAGGAAGGAAGGAAGGAAGGAAGGAAGGAAGGAAGGAAGGTGTTGAATGCCTCTGTACAACAGAAGGAAGGAAGGAAGGAAGGAAGGAAGGAAGGAAGGAAGGAAGGAAGGAAGGAAGGAAGGAAGGAAGGAAGGAAGGAAGGTGTTGGATGCCTCTGTACAATGGAAGGAAGGAAGGAAGGAAGGAAGGAAGGAAGGAAGGAAGGAAGGAAGGAAGGAAGGAAGGAAGGAAGGTAGGTGTTGGATGCCTCTGTACAACAGAAGGAAGGAAGGAATATAGATAAGTGGAGGTGAAAGAAAGCAACTTTAACTTTAAATGAATTCTCCAAGCTGATGGCTGGCTTGGCTTCAAGAAGTAATTTAAAGGGACAAATGCCTTCTTCATAGCAGCCATTGGGGCAGTGGAGGCTTCAAGAGCCACACAATATGTGCGAAAGAGCCACATGTGGCTCCTGGGCCACAGTTTGGCCACCCCTGCACTAGAGGGAGCAAAACATAGTAGTGTGGAACAGGGAAAAAAAATACCCTGAAACAACAGGAACACACAAGCAAGGAAAATGAAGCCCTGAGTCAATGTATACCTAGACTGAGTTCACATACTCCCAGTTCCCAGCTCTTCTAACTTGGACTGCTCCAAATATTCCCTCTTCTGTGTCCATTTTTTTTAAACTGAAAACTCCTCATGGTAGCATCATTCATCCATTTGTTATATTATGCATATTAAAAAGCTAAAAGGTAAAAGGCAGTCCCCTGCGCAAACACCGAGTCGTCACCAACCCATGGGGTGATGTTTTCACATCAGGACGTTTTCGTGGCAGTCTTTTATGGGGTGGTTTGCCATTGCTTCCCCCAGTCATCTACACTTTTCCCCCAGCAAACTGGGTACTTATTTTACCGACCTCAGAAGGACAGAAGAACATAAGAGAAGCCATGTTGGATCAGGCCAGCGGCCCATCCAGTCCAACACTCTGTGTCACATAGTGACCAAAAAAAAAGGAGGTTCACAAGTGGGACTAGAAGCCCTTCCACTTTGCCCCACACCACCCAAAGCACCAAGAATACAGAGCAACACTGCCACAGACAGTTCCAATAATATGCTGTGGCTAATAGCCACTGATGGACCTCTGCTCCATATTTTTATCCAAACCCCTCTTGAAGCTGGCTATGCTTGTAGCCGCCACCACGTCCTGTGACAGTGAATTCCACATGTTAATCACCCTTTGGGTGAAGAAGTACTTCCTTTTATCCATTGTAACCTGACTGCTCAGCAATTTCATCGAATGTCCACGAGTTCTTGTATTGTGAGAAAGGGAGAAAAGTACTTCTTTCTCTACCTTCTCCATCCCATGCATAATCTTGTAAACCTCCATCATGTCACCCCACAGTCGACGTTTCTCCAAGCTAAAGAGCCCCAAGTGTTTTAACCTTTCTTCATAGGGAAAGTGTTCCAACCCTTTCATCATTCTAGTTGCCCTTTTCTGGACTTTTTCCAGTGCTATAATATTTGTTTTGTGGTGTGGTGACCAGAATTGTACACAATATTCCAAATGAGACCGCACCATCAATTTTTACAGGGGCATTATGATACTGGCTGATTTGTTATCAATTCCCTTCCTAATAATTATCAATTCCCTTCCTAATAATTCCCAGCATGGCGTTGGCCTTTTTTATTGCAAACACACACTGTATTGACATTTGAGTTATCTACCACAACCCCAAGATCTCTCTCTTGGTCAGTTTCTGCCAGTTCACAACCCATCAACTTGTATTTGTGGCTGGGATTTTTGGCCCCAATGTGCATTACTTTGTACTTGGCCACATTGTACATCTGCCACATTGTACATCTGCCACGTTGATGCCCACTCTCCCAGCCTCCCTTTGAAGTGCCTCACAATCCTCTCTGTTCTCACCATCCTGAACAATTTAGTGTCGTCTGCAAACTTAGCCACTTCACTGCTTACTCCCAACTCCAAATCATTAATGAACAAGTTAAAGAGCAGGGGACCCAGTACTGAGCTCTGCGGCACCCCACTGCTTACCGTCCTCCACTGCAAAGACTGCCCATTTATACACACTCTCTGCTTCCTATTAATTAGCCACTTTTTGATCCACAAGAGGATCTGTCCTTTTACTCCATGACTCTTGAGCTTACTAAGAAGCCTTTGATGAGGAACTTTATCAAAAGCTTTCTGGAAGTCAAGGTAAACAATATCTATTGGGTCCCCTTTGTCCACATGTTTGTTCACCCCCTCAAAGAAATGTAACAGGTTAGTGAGGCAAGATCTTCCCTTACAGAACCCATGCTGAGTCTTCCTCAATAACTTGTGTTCATCAATGTGCCTACTCATTCTGTCCTTGATAATGGTTTCTACCATCTTTCCTGGTATTGAAGTCAGATTGACTGGCCTGTAATTTCCTGTATCTCCTCTGGAACCCTTTTTAAGATGGGGGTGACATTTGCTACCTTTCAGTCCTCAGGAACGGAGGCAGATTTCAATGAAAGATTACATATTTTTGTCACCACAAGTTCACCTTTGAGTTCTTTCAGAACTCTTGGATGTATGCCATCCGGACCTGGTGACTTATTATTTTTTAATTCATCTATCAGTTGTAGAACCTCCTTTCTTGTCATCTCAATCTGACTCAGTTCTTTTAACACCCCTTCCAAAATTAGCAGTTCTGGACGGGGCAAACACTTCTCATCTTCCACGGTGAAGACGGAGGCAAAAAATGCATTCAGCTTCTCAGCCATTTCCCTATCCTCCTTCAGTAATCCTTTGACCCCTTGGTCATCCAAGGGCCCCACTGCCTCCCTGGCTGGTTTCCTGCTTCTAATATATTTGAAGAATGTTTTATTGTTGGTCTTTATGTTTTTTTTGCAATATGCTCCTCATGGTCCCTTTTTGCCTGCTTGATCACAGTCTTCCATTTGATTTGCCACAGCCTGTGTTCCCTTTTATTAATTTCACATAGACTAGCTTTCCACCTCTTAAAGGAATCCTCCTTACCTTTTACAGCTTCCATTACTTTCTTATACCTGTTTGTGCCTTTCCTAATTTGTGGTATATATTTTATCTGAGCTTCTAAGGTTGTAGTTTTAAATAGCCTCCAAGCTTCCCCAAGGGTTTTGACTGCATTTACTTTTCCTTTCAGTTTCCTCTTCACATGCTGAGTCAACCTTGGGCCATATGGCTAAATCATGGATAATGTTCTAAAGGCTGTGGTTCAACCACATCACAAAATTTACTTCCCATGATGCCATCAACTGACATGGCAGAGTGGAACTTTGAGTTTAATAGTAGACATGCCACTCAGCTTTCCTCAGAGTCAGGATTAGGCAACCCAAGAGACTTACCAATCAGGGGTGGCGCTGGGGTTTTTGCTGCCCCAGGCCTCCCGCACAGCTGTGCCCCCCCATGGGGGGGTCTGAGTGAAACTGCATGGTTCCTTTCATCCTCCTGGATGCCAGGCAGGAGAAAAGGGCTGCGGGATTGCTGTGCCTCACTCTGATCACAAAAATGAAAACAATCCACAGGGTTAAAATTTCAGGTACTATAATTCCAAATTTATAGGTGAAACACAAATGCACACATGCATTAAATTATGGAACACTCTCAAAAATGCCTCAACACACTAGAATTTCACAATACAAGGTAGAGTCCCATTGTCACAGGAGGTCGACTTCATATCCTGCTTCGAAGTTCCTTCCAGCAAAGTTACACTCCACAGTCTTTTTTCACGGAAACCACTCCAGAAATTTCAAGCCCAATCCAGATGAAAGACAATTTCAAATTCTTCCTCTTTCAGTTATTCTAATAAATTCTTCATCTAGTACATTTACAATCGACATCAAAGTCTTATCTCTTTCCTAATAGGCAACTGCTCAAAAAATGGCTCAGGCAGGGGAGGCAGCTTCGGAGTGATGTTGAGCCACCTCCTTCTTCTGCCCGGCTGCTGGGCAGGAGAAAGGGGCCACAGGACTGCTGTGCCTCGCTCTGAGGCTATCTCCCTTTTGCAGGGGAGGCAGCTTCAGAGTGAGGCCACTTTCCTCTGAGTCCGGCTAGGAAGCCAGGCTCAGAGGAGAGCACAAACTGGGGTCTGCTACCAGGAAAGCTGAGAGTGGCAGAGCAGTGGGCGGTAGGCGAGGTGGCACCCAAGGAGGCCACCTACCTCGCCAACTCCCATGTGCTGGCCCTGTTACCAATAAATCCTTGGAACCCTGTAACAATCTCATGGTTGTCACCAGAGCACCATGGCTTTTCCAAAGCCCACTAGGGTTGGCATGTCCAATTCAAGAAATATCTGGGGACTTTGGGGGTGGAGTCAGGAGCCATAAGCAAAGTTGTGACAAGCACAACTGAACTCCAAAGGGAGCTCTGGCCATCACATTTAAAGGAACCACACACCTTTTAAATGCCTTCCCTATATTAGAAATAATGAAGGATAAGGGCACCTTTTTGAAGGGGCTCATAGAATTGGACCCCGTGGTCCAATCTTTTTGAAACTTGGAGAGTATTTCGAGGAGAGTCATCAGATGCTATGCTGAACATCTGGCACCTCTACCTCAAAATACAGCCCCTCCAGAGCCCCAGGTACCCTCAGATCAATTCTCTAGTATACCCTATGGGAATTGATCTCTATAGGGAATAATGAAGTGCCCAGCAGACATTTCCCTCCCCCTGCCCTGTTTCTGACTACTCTGAAGCTGGGGATTGGCATCTCTAACTCACAAGTTGCTGAACTTCCAACTTCTTCAAAAGAACACAGAGCAACCAAAGGTTCAAGTTTACCTTTCCTATGCAAAGGACCTCTGAAAAGATTGTGCAACCAATGGAAGGTGTGGGCTGTTTTCACAGCTATTGGGAGCAGCCATGTTCTTCTGCCTACTCTCCCCCTGCCCCCACTCAGCCTTAAAGACACAGACACACCATCCCAAGAGGAAGCCTTTCCAAGCAGAGTCTGAAGCCTTCGGAGGTAGAAAGGCACATTGTGGCGGTGGGGGCAGGGCTTCCTTCTGCCAACCAGCTGACTGGGAGAGGAAAGGAGCCTGGGAAAGTGGGAGAACCCCCGCTGGGACCTGGGGATTTGCAAGTCTAAAGCCCACTGATTCCTATCCCAATATACCTGCTGCTGCACAGGTGAACTGTGGGAGCAGGTAGCGGTGTCTAGGTAGTTGAGCAGATTCCATAATAACGGAGCACGTTTACGAGTTTTTTAACTGCAAAATCTGACAGGCAGCTTTTTCAGTACTGATACATCTACAGATTGGGAGTCTTAGAGCTCCCTTTTTAAGAGCGTCCTCGCGTCGGTTTTTATGCCACATCAGTCCTGACCGGAGCAAAAGAATGTTAAAGGAAAATACAACAGAATTCTGTTCCATGTGGCAAATGTGCAGAATATAATGCAGGGTGGACTAAAAAAAAAAAAAAAGTCTTATCTCCCACAGCTTGCCTCAAGAGCAGGTACTTGTGCATCGCAACATCTTTCATGTGTGGATCATCTAGAGAGCAACTAGAGGGTATACATTGCCTGAAGCAAACCTCAAGATTTTCTTTCCTTTGTTGTAAAAAATATATATATATATGTGCAAGGAAGTTCTCACATATATAGATGCGACTGTAATATAATATTATCGTCAAGGCACTGACTTACAGTCAAGGTACCCGAAAGGAAGAGTTACAACTCATAAGAGGGCCTGAATGAAGAAGCTGAGGGGGAGCTCTGCCCCAAGTAAAGTGCCCTTGAAACTGGGCAGTTTTTACAACTGTCTGGGAAGAATGAAATGTTCAGAGAGCCAGTTTGGTGTAGTGGTTAAGTGTGCGGACTCTTATCTGGGAGAACCAGGTTTGATTCCCCACTCCTCCATTTGCACCTGCTGGAATGGCCTTGGGTCAGCCATAGCTCTGGCAGAGGTTGTCCTTGAAAGGGCAGCTGCTGTGAGAGCCCTCTCCAGCCCCACCCACCTCACAAGGTGTCTATTGTGGGGGAGGGAGATAAGGGAGATTGTGAACCGCTTTGAGACTCTTGAGTGGAGGGCAGAATACTCCTGAGACACTTCAGTGAGAAGGGCGGGATATAAGTTCATTAAGTTCATTAAATAATAATAATAATAAGAATATAAATCCAAATCCAATGCCTTCAGAGAAAATTACCCTGTTAACAATTGATGTGTAAGCAGGCCCATAGCCAGAAAATTCCAGGTGGGGAGGCCCACAGGAAAAAAAAAATGGGTGTCAGGCCCCCCCTCTGGTGGCCCCCGCTCTCTCTGCCACCACTTTTCTGGTGGCCCTGATCTCCGCACAGCTCTGGTGGCCCCTCTGCATGGCACCTCCCCATCCCTCTCTTCCTCTCTCCCAACTCAATCACCAACCCAGCAGTAAAGGCTCTTTCAAGGCACCCCCCACTGATCATTTGATCGGTAGGAAAAGCCACTCTGAGGCCAGTGGTTCCTACGCCAGCTTTCTGGTGTGCTCAGGACATTCAGTGCTGGGGCGGCCAGCAATGAATTTGCTGAGCGCACCAGAAAACCGGCATAGGAACCGCCAGCGTCAGAGCGGCTTTCCCCGCCAATCATGTGATCGGTGAGGGCAGGGGGCACCTTGAAAGAGTGCCAGGAGCCCGCTCTTTACTGTTTTGCTAGGTTGGGAAGGGAGGAGGGAGGGAGGGGGATGCACCTGTGGAGTGTTGTGAGGGCCACCAGAGTGACGCGGAGATCGGGCCACCAGAAAAGTGGTGGTGGAGAGAGTGGGGGCTGGGGAAAGGAGGGGCCATAAAGGTCCAAGGGGGGTTGGGTGGGGGGCCATGCCCCCATAGCTGCAGGCCTGTGTGTAAGCAGCTTGCTAGTATTCTTCCCTTTTCTTCGAAGCAAGAGATTAGACTATCTTTTTGACATAGAATCATAGAGTTGGAAGGGACCTCTAGGGTCATCTAGTCAAAGCCCCTGCACAATGCAGGAAATTCACAAATATTGACACCTAAATTCACAGGATCTTCATTCCTGTGAGATGGCCATCTACCCTCTGTTTTAAAACCTCCAAGGAAGGCGAGCCCACCACCTCCTGAGGAAGCCTGTTCCACTGAGGAACCACTCTAACGGTCAGGAAGTTCTTCCTAATGTTGAGTTGGAAACTCTTTTGATTTAAGTTCAACCCATTGATTTTGGTCCTACCTTCTGGGGTCACAGAAAATGATTCCACACCATCCTCTATATGACAGCCCTTCAAGTACCTGAAGATGGTGATCATATCACCTCTCAGCCACCTCCTCTCCAGGCTAAACATCCCCAGTTCTTTCAACCTTTCTTCATAAGACTTGGTCTCCAGACTCCTCACCATCTTTGTCGCCCTCCTCTGGACCCATTCCAGCTTGTCTATATCCTTCTTAAAATGTGGTGCCCAAAACGGAACACAATACTCCAGGTGAGGTCTGACCAGAGCAGAGTAAAGCGATACCATCACTTCACATGATCTGGACACTATTTATTAAATGTTGTGTCCCCACCCCCCCACACACATGGACAGTAAATATTTTCAAGCAGAAATGTAATTTGTTTAGTGTTTCTGAAAAGAGCTCATCATGCTGAGAGCAACCAGGTTTTTTTTTTTTCTGGTAGTAGGAACTCCTTTGCATATTAGGTTACACCACCCTGCTGTAGCCAATCCTCCAATCCTTCTGAAAGAAGAGCCCTGTAAGCTCTTGGAGGATTGGCTACATCAGGGGGTGTGGACTAATATGCAAAGGAGTTGCGACAAAAAAAGACCTGAGAGCAACTAATGCTGTTACAACATGGGAGGAGGCATGGATCAGTGGCAGAAGATCCGCTTGGCATGCAGAAGGTCCCATCTCCAGACAGTATGAGTGGACAATATGGATCCTGATGGGCCAAGGAACTGATTCAGTATTAAGGCAGCTTTCTGGGTATTCATGGTAGGTTTACAACAACATTAGACATTTCACAGTTCCAGAGAGGTGGCAGGTACCCCAAGGTCAGAATGAGAAACCCCTTGGAATTTGAGGCCTGTTCTTAAAAAAAAGAAAAAAAAACCAGGTTTCACAGGATGGAAAGGAATCATAGCATGAGTTTCTTCCCGTATGACTAGGGGTCTGAATGGTGTAATGCTGCAGATATTAAATAAGAGTGGTGACATGTGACAAACTGAAGAAAAGCTAGGATTCAGACTTCCAGACTCTGCATTTGGAGTGATTATACTTTTCCCAGGGTTCCCTGGTCCACCAAACTTCTCACGAAACACTGAATCTATATGAAAACATTAAGGCAAAACAAAACTGAGATCTGCGTGTGTATAGTGTCCCCAATAAAATGTATGCATTTTTCACTATTATTGCCATTTTACTGATGCATAATTAATACTGATAATCGGGGCTTCTCTTGTAGACAAAACCCAGCAGGAACTCATTTGCATATTAGGCCACACCCCATAACATTAAGCCAGCCAAAACTGCATTCCTGTGTGTTCCTGCTCAAAAAAAGCCCTGCTGATAATATATACATAGAAATTATATGCACTGTAAATATAAATACCATATTAAAACAATAGATCTTTTTTTTTATTTTATCTTTTTATTTGAACAAGAAAAAAATACAAGAAACTTAACAATTCAAGCAAAAACAACACTTATACATACAGAAAAGTAAGAAACCAATGGATCAGAAGCCTAAAAACAGCTACAATTAAGGTCATGACAAATTATTATTTTAGGTACAGAAATAATTCAATAGAAAATAAATTTTTGATAATGCTTGGGTACCTTACAGAATTCCTTATCTGAATATTCAATATAATAATAAAAAAAAGAAAACCATTTTTCAACAAAGTTGGCACTTAACAACTGCAGCTTATTGCCTCCTGTGGGAGAAGTAGGATAGTCATTTCTAGACTTCCCATTTTGTTGAGATTCCACAAGTTTTACAAGACAGAATTGTTTTGACGCTGCCACCTAACGTTTAATTATAAGTATGTTTGGTAGTTTTTCTGGATTTGCAATTGCATACCGTTTTTATTATCATTGTCTTGAATTTGATTTCAGAAGATGAGTTGGTTTTTATATTCCACTTTTCTCTCCCTTAAGGAGTCTCAAAGTGACTTAAAAATCACATTCCCTGTCTCACCCCACAACCAGCACCTTGTGAAATAGGTGGGGCTGAGAGAGTTGTTAGATAGGTGGGACTGACCGGCCCGAGGTCCTCCAGAAGGCTAGAGGCTGCAAAATAACTGAGGGAGGAAAAATGAATTATTCCTATGCAACGTATTTTTTTCTATCCTTAAATGTTCCACCTTCTGATTTGGTAACACCATAAACCACAATTTGAATATATTTTATCGATTCATACATTTTCTGTGTACTAGTAGCTCTTTCCCTGCTAACTTTGTTATCCCTCCCCCCCCCCCCCCTTGCAGCATAGTTTCCACCAACTGGCAGGAATTATCTCTGTGCTTCCCCACTCCATCTAATTTAGATTCCACACACACAAGAGGAGAAAAAGTAATACCTAGACAGAACAGATTTCAAAACGCAGCTGCCAGGAGTCTAGGTGAATCATACACTTGAAGGACTAAATTAAGCCCTGGTACAACTCAAGTAATTTCACATGGTTAATCCAGAGCACTCTTTGGTCCCAAGGAACCCTGTAAAAGAAACAGAATCTGCGCTGTTTTGTTTTCTAGCAATGCTGCTTTGTTTGCCCAGCAGTCCAACTATTCACTCCAGTAGCAAATGAGCTTTTTCTATTAAAAGCCCTATGTGAAACAATGGTGACACCAGGGGGTGTGGCCTAATATGCAAATAAGTTCCTGCTGGACTTTCTCTACAAACAAAGCCCTGCTCCTCTACATCAGAGGTGGCCAACGGTAGCTCTCCAGATGTTTTTTGCCTTCAACTCCCATCAGCCCCAGCCAGCATGGCTGATGGCTGGGGCTGATGGGAATTGTAGGCAAAAAATATTGTTGGAGACTGTCCTATTCTGGATTTTCCAGAATTCAAGAAAGAGATGATTACAAAAGAGCTCGATAGCCAACAGTCTGTGGATTCATAGCCATCAGCAGGATAAAATAAGTGGAGTGAATGGCTGTCAACAATATCTATTGACATTGCTTAGTTGTTACTTAGAATTGTTGGGGTCTCCTCTTTTTGATGGGGGAATTAGCAAGTTGTAGAGTTAGGTCAAGCCGGGGCTTTTTTTGTAGCAGGAACTCCTTTGCATATTAGGCCACACTCCCATGATGGAGCCAATCCTTCAAGAGCTTACAGGACCCTTATATTCAGGGCCTAATATTCAAAGGAGTTCCTGCTACACAAAAAAAGCCCGGGGTAGAACTATTTTGGAGCGGGGTTCTTTCCACCAATAATACAAATTTAAAATAGTTTAAATGTTTACTTAGAAAAATATGTAGGAATACAATCACACATAAGCAATCAAAATATACACAATATCAAGAGGCTAGGAAAATTAGGGGTGAGGAATAGAGACTTTCAGGGATTGTTACAGAGGCGATAGTTACCTATCCATTTGTGCTGAAGTCCATGGAAAAGGAGAAGACGGGGACATGCGCAGCCATCATGCCACATCCAAGAGGCCCATTACTTAGAGTAATGGGGGTGTAACCTATCCTGGCATCCACAGGTTGAACAGAGAGGTGTGGTTTGCTTTCATGTTTTATAGCTTTTGGAGGGGTGAAGACCCACTCCTTCAATATGATTGAGTTAATGATTGTTGATGGGCTTTCTTGGGTATTCTGAATAGATCGCCAGTTTAAAACAAAAGATGAAAATGTGCTCACGTCAGGAAGGGCCATCATGGTTTAACGTTTGAGATTAATTTTACCCTGGTATGCTGAGGAAGGAAGGAAGGAAGGAAGGAAGGAAGGAAGGAAGGAAGGAAGGAAGGAAGGAAGGAAGGAAGGGAGGGAGGGAGGGAGGGAGGGAGGGAGGGAGGGAGGAAGGAAGGAAGGAAGGAAGGAAGGAAGGAAGGAAGGGAGGGAGGGAGGGAGGGAGGGAGGGAGGGAGGGAGGGAGGGAGGAAGGAAGGAAGGAAGGAAGGAAGGAAGGAAGGAAGGAAGGAAGGAAGGGAGGGAGGGAGGGAGGGAGGGAGGGAGGGAGGGAGGGAGGGAGGAAGGAAGGAAGGAAGGAAGGGAGGGAGGGAGGAAGAAAGGAAGGAAGGAAGGGAGGGAGGGAGGGAGGAAGGAAGGAAGGAAGGGAGGGAGGGAGGGAGGAAGGAAGGAAGGAAGGAAGGAAGGAAGGAAGGAAGGAAGGAAGGAAGGAAGGAAGGAAGGAAGGAAGGAAGGAAGGAAGGAAGGAAGGAAGGCCATTCATGTCTTGCGGCTCTCAAACATCTGAGATTTATTGTATGTGGCTCTTATATTAAGCAAGTTTGACCACCCTTCCTCTAAGCTGAGTTAGTCTGAGATAGCTCACACTTATTTAGCCTCCAGCTCCCACATTTTTGTCTTCGCTCAGGAAAAATGGCCCAGGATCAAACTAAATGTATGCAGTAGCTCACAACTTTGAGGCCAGTAGCTCATGAAGTAGAATTTTTGCTCACAAGTCTCCACAGCTGGGAGGGAGAATTGGTCGAGATTTTTAAGCTGGGTGTCCCAGCTCCTGGCCCGACATTCAAACAACTACTCCACGAAGTCAGCATCAGTCACACCTTTTCAACCAAGCGATCTTGCCGAGTGTCCCTGGATGTGCACAAAGAACCAAACAGAAATCTGTTCACGTCACAATTCCCCCCTCCCCTCACCCTTAGTCTCTATGCAAATATAATTTTGCAGTTCAAATGACATTTGGGCTGCCTGATCAGAAGTTCTAGATTGTGCTCCTAGGTGGTATGAAGGCTCCTATTTAATTTGTGAAACAACGTTTTCCAGTTGTTATAGCAACCAATTAGCGCATGTTCTTGTTCAGGCAAGGTATGGTGTACGAAATGAGAGGCTCGATTGAAATGGAACTGTTTTCTCGGTGATTTCAGTCACCTTGATTTAACATATTTATTGCATTTATTTATTGATTGAAATGAATCTGTCCTGCCTTTCCGCCTTCTAAGATGGAATAAAGCAGCCACCAATCTACCCTGACCTGAACACAGACCAATGGCCGTTGCACTTCACAGTGCTAGGTGCTTGACTTCACTAAAAAGGAATCAAAAATAAGTCATAAATAGAAATCCCAAGCAGGACTACTCAGAAGTAAGTCCCATTTTATTCAATGGGCCACAATCTTAGGAGAGTGTTTTATTTTTGCTTTTAAGGATTGCGAGCACATTCCTGTTTTGAATTTCCAACTTATCTTTTATTAAACAGACTTACATTTCTCATTCAAAAAGCCCTTTTCCAGGGCTTTTTTTGCAGCAGGAACTCATTTGCATATTAGGCCCACACCCCTGATGTAGCCAATCCTCCAAGAGCTTACAGTAGGCCGTGAAATAAGAGCACAAGCCCATGATCATACTATAGCAACGACCAGGACTTTTTTTTGAGCAGGAACTCACCGGAACGCAGTTCTGAATGGCTTGGTGTCAGCAGGTGTGGCCTAATATGCAAATGAGTCCTTGCTGGACTTTTTCTACCAAAAAGCCCTGTGTGAAACAACTGTGATGTCAGAGGCTGTGTCCTAATGTGCAAATGAGTCCCTGCTGGGCTTTTTCTACCAAAAAAGCCGTGGCAATGACCGATTTAAGAAGTCCTTCAACAGCCCCTTGCTGATACAGCAGGGAGAAAAAAAAATAAAGCTGATGGAGGGAAGCATGCAGAAAACTCCTGAGTGGGAGCTCCATTGCCCCTGCAGATGCCTCCATGTTCCTCAGTCACAGCAACAATAAATAGAACATGGGGAAATTAAATGTGTGGAGACAACCCACACATCTCATTTCACAGTTCTGTACATTTCTACCATATCATTTATCTTCCCCCCACCCCCTGAAGTAAACTTACAACTATATTAGGGATCATGCACACTCAGGTTAAAGAAGCCTGTGATGAAGAGTAGTAAGCTGCGGTATTGTAGCCCAAGCTTTGCTCATGATCTGAGTTCGATTCTGGCGGAAGCTGGGTTCAGGTAGCCAACTCAAGGTTGACTCAGCCTTCCATCCTTCCGAGGTTGGTAAAATGAGTACCCAGCATGCTGGGGGGGGGAGAGCAAACCACTGGGGGGCAAACCACTCTGTAAAAAGTCCGCCAAGAAAACGTCATGATGTGATGTCACCCCATAGAGGACTACCTTTACCTTTTTTTAAGTGCTCGGGTTAGTTTCTGGGGTCCAAATGCAAACTGAAGGCTCACAAAATCTCAATTTGCTTTAACATTTCAACCACCATTTGGTTTTTTTAGTTGGTCATAATACCCTGGCCTTGTTCAAAAAGAAAACAACACCGTGAGTTATAAATTAGATTATCCCCAACTATGAAGTTACATTGAGGGACAGCAAGTTTCCCCTGGCCATTCAGAAAGCTTCACGGTTGATATGGATTTTGAATGTGTGTTTCTCTAGACATAAAGGTAAAGGCAATCCCCTGTGCAAGCACCAGTCGTTTCTGACTCTGGGGTGACGTTTTCACTACAGCCTTTTTACGGGGTGGTTTGCCATTGCCTTCCCCAGTCACCTACACTTTCCCCCCCAGCAAGCTGGGGACTCATTTTACTGACCTCAGAAGGATGGAAGGCTGAGTCAACCTGGAGCCGGCTACCTGAACCCCACTTCTGCCGGGATCGAACTCAGGTCGTGAGCAGAGAGCTCGGATTGCAGTACTGCAGCTTTACCACTCTGCGCCATGGGGCTCTTATCTCTAGACGTAGCCATACATATTTATCTGCTACTCCGGATGTGGTTAACATATCAAGACACGTATGGTGGCCCTCCAAGGATTTACAAGCCTTCATCGATTTGCTGTCTGCTTGAGACTTGAAAAAAAATGATGGGGAAGGCTACAGCATCTGGAAAGCCACTCGCTTGGTCGACGGGATGCCTTAGCTTGCAGTCTCAGAGATTGTACCTGCACTGCAGTCACTCTCTACAAATGTGAAATCGCCCTGCACAGAAGCCACTCTCTGGAGCAAATTGTCGGTTCCCAGTATCATCCTGGAAGAGCCCTGCTGGATCCATCCAAGTGGGTCTTATCTCGCCCAGCGCCTGGTTTTCCAGCAGTGCCTCCAGGAAACTGACAAGCAGGCCATGAAGGGAAGAGCCGTTCCCCACCACCGGCTCCCAGCAGCTGGCAATTAGATGCACATATTGCCTCTGACCATGGAGGCTGCGTTTAGCCTTCCTACTGATAGAGTCTCCGTGAAGCTACCTAACACCCTTTAAAGCTATCTAATCGAACGGCTGTCACCACAACTTCTGGCAGCAATATTCATAAATATAATTTGTGTGTGTGTGTGTGGACAGGGAGCTTAACTTTACAGAGCCAGTTTGGTACAGCAGTTGTGTGCGGACTCTTATCTGGGTGAACCGGGTTTGATTCCTCACTTCTCCACTTGCACCTGCTGGAACGGCCTTGGGTCAGCCATAGCTCTGGCAGAGGTTGTCCTTGAAAGGGCAGCTGCTGTGAGAGTCCTCTCAGGCCCACCCACCTCACAGGGTGTCTGTTGCGGGGGTGAAAGATAAAGGAGATTGCGAGCCGCTCAGATTCGGAGTGGTGGGCAGGATATAAATCCAATATCTTTTTCTTCTACTACTACTTTTGTCTGTTCTCAAGCTACTGCCAATCAATGCCACACAGTGCAATCCTAAATAGAACTACAGTGCAACTCTGCTTAAGGTGGCACCCTCTAGTATTATAGCAGAGGCAGAAAAGAGTCCTTTGCACCCACTTTGGCTGCACGCAGTTCGATACATTCCTATCATAGCCTTTTTTTCCTGAAGTGAACTTAAAATATATATTAAAGATCGTGCATGCTCAGGTTAGTTTTCTGGGTCCAAATGCAAATGGAAGGCTCAGAATCTCAATTTGCCTTGGGGTCAAGAAGGAAAGGGACAGGAGGATTTAACCCTTCAACCACCATTTGGCTTTGTCAGTTGGGACTGGTTCCTCTGCTCTATTAGCTCCCTTCCCTGCAAGGGCCTGAGTCAAATCAAAGCTGCAGCATTTTATACATGGACTGAGAGATCTTCACTTCTTTCCCCTAAACCCCTTTCCTAATTACCCCAGTCATACATTCAACCTGTGCTGAAAGCACTGCACTGGTTCGTTTCAAGGTGCTGGTTCTTACCTTTAAAGCCCGGTATGGCCAGGGACCTGCATACCTTAGGAACCACCTTTCCTCACATGTTCCCCAGAGAGCACTTTGGTCAGGGTCACAAAATCTACTCTGAATCCCTGGCCTTAAAGAGGCCAGGTTAGAGCCAGGGCCTTTTCTGTTGTAGCCCCAAGCTGGTGGGGCGAGTTCCCCGAGGAGGTTAGGAGCCTGTGAGAGCTCATACAGTTCCGCGGGGCCTGTAAGATGGCATTTGTAAATTAAGATCACAGGCTACAACAGACTTCAAAACAACTGGACCACCTTGAACATGAACCTAAGATCAATCTTTCTATAGAACACTCAGCTAGAACAACAAATAGAAAATTTGAAATATCCTTATAGCACTTGAAACAGTTTTCTGTTTTTGTATCTTTTTATATCTCAATGTGGTTTTATGCTCCATGTATTTACATGGGTGTGTAAGCCACCCTGAGCCTGCTTTTGCGGGGAGGGTGGGATATAAATTGAATAAAATTTTTAAAAATGCTGCTATTGATCTATTCAGGATCATTCCAAGCTTTTATTCCCAATCAGTTACTGCTGGCTGAGACTCCAAGAGTGCACCGGAAAAGTGAAAAGTTTTTGTTCCACTTCATATTTACTTCCAGTGGATTCCATTTGCCATGTCATTGCCCATTCATCCATAGGGATGGGCATGAACCAGCTGATGAATTAAAGGTCATCATGAATTCTGGCCGGTTCATGGTTTCCAAAGCAATGTTTGTGAACTGAAGAATCACCATGAACTGTCATGAATTTCCACGCAGTTCATGGCGAAGAGCAGAAAACAGGGATTTGAACCCTTGCTTTCTGTTCTTCATGAAAAACTGCTGGGTAGCAGGGCTCAGCTATTTGGCTTAAATGGCTGGGAGACATTTAAACCACTGCTTTCTGCTCCCCATGAAAAGCTGTGGTGACCACAAAGCAGGGGGTGACTCCCAGTCATTTAAACCAAACAGTAGATCGGGGGGGGGGGCACTGCTCAGTTGTTTGGTTTAAAAGACCCCTTGCTTTCTGCTCCCCACTGCTTTCTATGGGGAGCAGAAATCAGGTTTAAATAACTCCAAGCCATTTGAACCCCTGCTTTCTGATCCCCACAAAAAGCTTTAGGGAGCAAAAAGAAAAGGCTCAAACTTTAAATCTCACAAAACAATATGAATGATGTTGGTTTGCAAACCAATCTTCCAGTTTGTACAGGTTTGTGATGGAGACCGATTTCCCACTATCCTTACGCCGCTCTCATGCTCCTCTTCTCTGCGGGGATTCTGTTGGATTTCAAACTATCTGCCTCAGGGCTGCAACTAGCTTCACCTTTTTCGCGTGGCAAACAGAAACCAGTTTTTAGAGGAGCTTGTTTGCTGCGCCAAAGAGGCGGAGTGAGTTGCGGCCCCAGAGCAGATAGTGTGAAATCCAACAGAAGCCCTGCAGAGAAGAAGAGAGTGAGAGCAGCAAAAGGCTAGTGGGAAATTGGTCTTGGTTTGTGGTTCAGCCACGAACCATGGGCAAATCCACAAAAAATGTGGTTCGTGCCCATCCCTATTGATACACTTCCATAAGGGAGCAATCTCCCCCTTCTCTTTCTTTTTTTACATATTGCACATTTTACATACACATAAAACCAAGAGAGGCAGAATGTTATATATATTTTTTCCCCAGGCTCAAAAATTGCTATTACAGCATGCCGTCCTCCTTTTTCTTTCTTTCTAAAGTTTCATTTTAATCAGCACCTAATAATAGGCTAGTCGTTTTCACAGCCGACTGGTTTAATACCCAGGTGATCTGAAATTTAGGCCTTCCCACATTCTGATGAACATTCATGTGCATTTCATGACAATTCAGCAAAATTCATCAGCCGTTCATCAACACGGCTTATGAGCAAAAGCTCATTAACATTTCACTGGGTGTTTAGTGCGCAGGAGCTCTTGAGAACTAATGATGAACTGTATCCGCCTGAGTGCCTCCTGCCCCAAGTCACTGAAATGGATGATAACGCTGCATAATAAGGTTAGCTGTTTACATTATGCAAGTCAACTGGATCTCTAAACATAGATGCAGAACTTGGATTTTAATGGATAGAACTGCTGGAGTGCATCAATCAGTATTTTAAGACACAATTACTAGGCAAAACCAGCTTGGTGCCTAATCTATAATTTCAAGGGTTCACAAATTCTCCTTGATCCTGTTATGTTCCCATTTAAGAACTCCAAAAAATAGGTCACATTTAAACCCTCTGTTATTTGTTGAGTTAGACAATTAAACTTAGGATGTGCAAAAACCTGCTTGATTATACATTGCTAGCACTCTTCCAACACTTTTTTAGACTCTCCCAGAATGCCTCAGATGTTTGATGAGGAACCTTCAAATTCACCCCAAGGATCAGATTCCTTTGTGGTAACAGGACATTTAATTGGAAATTCCTCATTTATTGATTTACAAACGTATATAGCTTTGTGCTGAATAAAATCAGTTGTCAAGGCAGCTCACAATATAATTCAGTGGAACACTAAAACCAAGAAACCTCAATCCATAGAAACACGGAACCATCAAATAAAAAAAAAACTCCCAAAGCAACCCAGCAGCGGTCCCTAGAGGAACATGATAATAAACTTAAGCAACAAGGAAAACCCAGCCTATAAAACAGTAACAACAGAAAGAAACAAGTAAGAACGCTTTAAAAGCTAATAGGAACAATACCTCAATAAACTATTACAGATATGAACTGGTTCCATGCCAACAGCAGAACTGATATGTCCTCCATCTTTTGTCATCAGTCTCCACGTGGCACCTGGAGATCTTCAACTATTATAATTGTTCTCCAGGCAACCAAGATAATTTCCTCTGGAGAAAAAATGACTCATTTGCCCAGTTACAAGTTTTATTATATTTTAAGCAGAATACATTAAAAAAGAATAGAAACAAACACACACAAAGAATTCAGAAACACCCCCCTCACACACACACACAAAACACACACAAAGAAATAAGGGCGAAAGAAGGGGGCAAACGGTGGGAGAAAAAAAAAAGAAGGGGAGATATTTTAGCTTTCATCCACAGCTAGTACAGCTTAATTCTTTATTCATTCTCTCTAAATCAGGGGTGTCAATCTCATTTGTTATGAGGGCCAGATCTGACCTAAATGAGACCTTGTCAGACCAGGCCATGTTGGGCCGGGTCATGTGTGTACCTATTTTAGATTAGGTAGTAGAGATATAAACTTTATAAAGGAAACAAACACAATTAAAGATTTTTTAAAAAACTTAAAACATTAGCACTCATTGGTCTTAAAGGTGCTTTCTTGATATTTCTCTCATGGGATCTAGGGAACTGGGCAAAGAAAGCTCTGGCTCTTTCCTTCCTTCCCCAGAGGATGGGGGGGGAGCCTCAGCCAATAAAAGGAAGAGGGGCTTGGCTCAGTAACTCTGCTGTGTGGTTGAGAGAGCCTAGCAAAGCAAGCTATTCCTCCCCCCGCTTCCTCCCCAACAGAGGAGACTCAGCCAATGGTGAAAATAGAAGTTTTGCTCTTCATCTCCTGTGTGATTGAGCAAACCTTGCAAAGCAAGTCGCTATGCAAAAGGAAGCAAGAGAGAGGGAGATGGAAGCAGATCACTGCCAGCTGCTCAGGGGCTTGATAGGAGTTCTCCGGAGGCCTGATTCAGCCCCCTGGGCCGCATGTTTGACACCCCTGTTCTAAATATACATAAGAACATAACAGAAGCTATGTCGGGTCAAACCAATGACCCATTCAGTTCAACACTCTCTGTCACAAAGTGGCCAAAAAAAAACAGGTGCCATCAGGAGGTCCATCAGTGGGGCAGGACACTAGAAGCTCTCCCACTGTGCCATCCAAGCACCAAGAATACAGAGCATCACTGCCACAGACAGAGAGTTCCATCTATACCTTGTGGCTAATAGCCACTGATGGACCTCTGCTTCATATGTTTATCCAATCCCTTCTTGAAGCTGTAGCTGCCACCTCCTGTAGCAGTGAATTCATAAATAGAAAAAAACCCCTCTGTTTTGTCTATAATCCAGGGGTGTCAAACATGCAGTTTGGGGCAGAATCAGGCCCCCGGAGGGTTCCTATCAGGTCCTCGAGGAACTGGCTGTCATCTGCTTTCTTCTTCCTATATCTTGGTTCCTTCTGCATAACAGCTTGCTTTGCAAGGCTTGCTCAATTGCACAATAGCTACAGAGCAAAGCCTCTATTTTCTCCCTTGGCTGAGGCTCCTCCCTTGGGGAGGAAAGGGGGACAAATAGTTTGCTTTGCCAAGCTCTCTGAATTGCTACTGAACCAAGACTCTCTTCCTTCTATTGGCTGAGGCTCCTTTCCCCAGTCCCCTGGGGAAGGAGGGAAAGAGCCAGAGCTTCCTTTGCCCAGTTCCCTGGATCCCATGCGAGAAATATGAAGAAAGCATCTTTAAGACCAAGGAGTACTAACGTTTTAAGCATGTTTTAAGCTTGCCTGTGTTCTTTAAAAATTTATATCTCTGCTACCTAATCTTAAATAGGTACACACATGGCCCAGCCCGACACGGCTCAGCACAACCCAGTATGGCCTGGCCCAACAAGGTCTCATTTATGTCAGATCCAGCCCTCATAACAAATGAGTTTGACACCCCTGGTATAAACCTTTTCTTGTCTTAATCTGAAGACCCATAGATCATCTGCTTCCCCCCTCCACCCCCAGTTTTTCACAAAAGGTCCAAAAGTGGGGTTCCAGTTAGCTTTAAATGTAGCTGATTTCTTTTCTCTGATCAGACAAGTCAATTTAGCCACTTCCAAAAGTTCCATCCTCTTCCATTCTTCTACTGCAGGTATCACTAAGGATTTACAGTTCTGAGTGTATAATGGACTCGCCACCCTTGTCATATACAAAAAATTAAGTTCCATGTGTTCTTTCTAATTGACAGCCCATTAATCCCAACAAAAAAGCTTCTGGTTTCAATTGTAAAGTTACATATGAATGAATATATTTATAATGGCCATAGACCAGCAAACAATTAATAAAATCCAGTTGAATTGTATATTAATCTTTTAAAAAATTCTGGATAAGCAAATGTATTCCTCCCCAAAGATTTCTAGTTTTAGTGTTTGCCCACCATAAGTGATAAAATTCCCTTCTTGCTGTTAACATTATTTGGAATATTTTTTTATACATTTTAGCTAACTTTTCGTGAGACATATACCATCGGTACATCGTTTTATATTTCTTAAAAATTCTGTTAAATGAATAATTTATATAAGTTTAAGATCTTTCAACCCCATATGTTGCCATTGTTCCAGCTGTATGTTATATCTGGGATTTTTAGCCCATTTTACCATACAGTCTTTTTATTTGTTCTTCCCAGGGCTTTTTTTCCTGGGGAAAAAACAGGTGCTGGAACTCTCACAAGGGAAATGAAGGAGAAACAGATGGGTGCCCCTCGTGAACTTTTAAACTTTTTTATTGGGGGGGGGATTTTGTTTCCATGAAGATATTCTAGAAATCTGTTCTGCTGCATTCCCCCCCCCCAAAAAAAAAAAAAAACTAGAAATGCAATTCACTTGGCAGAGCTCCAGGGCTTTATTTGAAACAGGAACTCATTTGCGTATTAGGACACACCCCCTTGGTATAGCCAATCCTCCAAGAGCTTAAAGGGCTTTTCTTACAGGGCCTACTGTAAGCTCTTGGAGGACAGGCTACATCAGGGGAGTGTAGCCTAATATGCAAAAGAGTTCCTGCTACAAAAAAACCAAAAAACATGCAGAGCTCCTATTTATTGTCTTACTGCGCAGAGTAGACCAATAGCTCTTCGGGCTTCTCACTTGCATGTGAGTTTCGTATTTACATTTCCACTCCTTTTTATTTCTTCCTTTCCTCTCATTCATTGGTGTTCCCCTCGTAAGGGCTTTTGAAGCCGCTCCTGCTGTTCTCACACATGACAATTAACTCACACTAAACTTCACGTGTTCTGGCTCAGCCTAGCATTTGTGTATTAGATTTCCTCTTTTGTCAGCTGCATAAATTAAACATCCGGGAGAGGGAGGGGGGGAATCCCGAGAGTGCTACAGTGCCCTCTAATATGTTTCAGCAGCGGCCTTGGCCGTAATGTTGTTGCAAGGTGCCCTAGGGGTACGGCCTTGATTTCCCACTTAATTACTCTTGATCTCCATTACATTCTTAACACCATTAATTCAGTGCCACAAAGTCACTAATCAAGCAGTGTGAATTTAATTAAAGGTATTTTCCCTCTCCACGGCACCCTCCCCCAAAGAAGGAAGTCGCTATTTAGCTTTCTAAATCCAGCTACGGTTTTATTTTAAAAAGTTATTTATAAGGAAACGAGTATATGATCATAAATGTCTGCTAAGCAGCTGTAACACTCCCTCCAGCTGTCGCTATTAGGTGCAGTGCCTATTTTCTCAGTAGGTATTCTAGCGGCTGGCGTTCACGAAATGCGTGCCCGGTAATAGAACCTGCTTGCCAATATGCCTGCACTGCTGACACCATCGATGTACAAAGTAGAAGAGAGAGGGACTTCCTGGGTTTCTAAACATCTAGATAACATCTGTAAGAAGAAGAAGATATTGGATTTATATCCCGCCCTCCACTCCGAAGAGTCTCAGAGCAGCTCACAATCTCCTTTCCCTTCCTCCCCCACAACAGACACCCTGTGAGGTAGATGAAGATTTATATCCTGCCCTCCACTCCGAAGAGCCTCAGAGCAGGCTCACAATCTCCTTTCCCTTCCTCCCCCACAACAGACACCCTGTGAGGTAGATGAAGATTTATATCCTGCCCTCCACTCCGAAGAGCCTCAGAGCAGGCTCACAATCTCCTTTCCCTTTCCCCCTTCACAACAGACACCCTGTGAGGTAGATGAAGATTTATATCCTGCCCTCCACTCTGAAGAGCCTCAGAGCAGGCTCACAATCTCCTTTCCCTTCCTCCCCCACAACAGACACCCTGTGAGGTAGATGAAGATTTATATCCTGCCCTCCACTCCGAAGAGCCTCAGAGCAGGCTCACAATCTCCTTTCCCTTCCTCCCCCACAACAGACACCCTGTGAGGTAGATGAAGATTTATATCCCGCCCTCCACTCTGAAGAGCCTCAGAGCAGGCTCACAATCTCCTTTCCCTTCCTCCCCCACAACAGACACCCTGTGAGGTAGATGAAGATTTATATCCTGCCCTCCACTCCGAAGAGCCTCAGAGCAGGCTCACAATCTCCTTTCCCTTCCTCCCCCACAACAGACACCCTGTGAGGTAGATGAAGATTTATATCCTGCCCTCCACTCCGAAGAGCCTCAGAGCAGGCTCACAATCTCCTTTCCCTTCCTCCCCCACAACAGACACCCTGTGAGGTAGATGAAGATTTATATCCTGCCCTCCACTCCGAAGAGCCTCAGAGCAGGCTCACAATCTCCTTTCCCTTCCTCCCCCACAACAGACACCCTGTGAGGTAGATGAAGATTTATATCCTGCCCTCCACTCTGAAGAGCCTCAGAGCAGGCTCACAATCTCCTTTCCCTTCCTCCCCCACAACAGACACCCTGTGAGGTAGATGAAGATATTGGATTTATATCCTGCCCTCCACTCTGAAGAGTCTCAGAGCGGCTCACAATCTCCTTTACCTTCCTCCCCCACAACAGACACCCTGTGAGGTGGGTGGGGCTGGAGAGGTCTCTCACAGCAGCTGCCCTTTCAAGGACAACCTCTGCCGGAGCTATGGCTGACCCAAGGCCATGCTAGCAGGTGCAAGTGGAGGAGTGGGGAATCAAATCCGGTTCTCCCAGATAAGAGTCCGCACACTTAACCACTACACCAAACTGGCTCTATAGGGTATAATGATAAGGGGATGCTTCTAAAGCTCCACCCACTACAGTCTGGAGCAGTGCTCCCTCTAAGGTGTGGAGTCTTGGGAGCAAAAACTCTACTTTGTGAGCTACTGGCGTTAAAATTGTGAGACAGTGATTTGGCTACTGCCAGGGCTTTTTTTGAAGAGAAAGCCCAGCAGGAACTCATTTGCATATTAGGCCACACCCTCTGATGTCGCCATCATGGTTTCATACAGGGCTTTTTTGTAGGAAAAAGCCCAGCAGGAACTCATTTGCATATTAGGCCATATCCCCTGACAACAAGCCAGCCGGAACTGCGTTCCTGTGCATTCCTGCTCAAAAGAAAGCCCTGGCTGCTGCATAAATTACTTTGTTCTGGGGCCCTGTTTCCTGAGCTAAGACAAAACTGTGTGAGCTGAAGCCTAAAAAACTGTGAGCTGGCTCACCCTAACTTACCTTAGAGGGAGCACTGGTCTGGAGTCAAGGTTATCAACAGGCCTGGAGAAAAAAGCCCTGACCCTTTAATAGTGAAGATTAATGCATTAGGGTTGCCAATCCCCAGGTGCGGGCAGGGGATACCCTGGTTTGGAGGCCCTCCCTCCACTTCAGGGTCATCAGAAAGTGGGGGGGGGGAGGGAAATGTCTGTTGAGCACTCCATTATTCCCTATGAAGACCAATTCTCATAGGGTATAATGGTGAATTGATCTGTGGGTATCTGGAGCTCAGGGAGGAGGGGTTGGGATTTTTTTTTGGGAATAGAGGCACCAGATTTGCAGCATAGAATCAGATGCCTCTTCTCAAAAGTCCTTCCAACTTTCAAAAAGATTGGGCCAGGGCATCCAGTTCTATGAGCCCCCAAAGAAGGTGCTCCTATCCTTCATTATTTCCATTGGAGGGTAGGCATTTAAAAGCTATGCAGTCCCCAGGGCCGGATTAGCAATTAGGCAAAGGAGGCACTTGCCTATGGGCCCCCAAGGCTTTTAGCGGCCCCGGGGGGCAGCTTTCCCCCACCCCAGTTTCCCCCACTAGTCCACAGCTAGTTTGCCTCTTCCTCTGTCAGCCCCTTCCCCTCAGCTTGCCTGCCTCGCCTCCTCCCCATCGCCTCCCCCTTCATCTGCCTGCCTCCTCCCTCCCTGTTGCTTCCCTCATTGTTGCTTCGCTGTTCATCTGCTTCCCTCTTCACCTTACCCCTCCCCATTGTTTCCTTCTTTGTCTGCCTGCCCCACCTCCTCCCCATCTGCCAGCCCAGCCCCAGGGAAACCCATCTCTGGAGCAAGAAAACCGCTTCTGCATTTGCCTAGCTTGCAAGGCACTTTCAGCCGAGTCAGGTGGGAAGGAAAGGAAAGCCATTGCAAAACTCCATCTGGGCTCTGGTTGAGTAGTGGGCAGAGGGCACAGGACACCCACCCCCCAGAAGCAGAAATTCAAATTGCCTGCAGCAAAGAAAGTGAGAAAGCCAGCCAGGCAAGCCGGCTCCATCAGACTCGCCTGCCTTTCAGCAAGTCCTCAGCCCCTCTTCTGCATCTGGCAGTGCCAGGCCAGCCAACACTTTGACTCCTGGGGGGAGCTGGGGGCTGCTTTTGCTCCAGGCTCCGCTCACTATTTTAGTGGCAGGGAAGGAAAGGAGGGTGGCGACCAGATTGACAGGGAGGGAAGAAAAGAGGTATCCCTCCATTCCCCACCATTAAAACAGCCTGCGCAGAAGCAGCCCCCCACCTCCTGGGGCAGTTAAAGGGCCCGATGATCAGCTGTTTTGTGTGTCCTTTAACTAGCAGGGGGGGGGGGGGCTGGGGCTGCTTCTGCCTCCAGTCCTGCACACTATTTTAATGGCGGGGAAGGGAGGGAGGGTGGTGGTGGGGAAAGCAGTAGGGAGAAGAGGGAAGCTCTTCCTTGCCTGCCCCTCGCCACCACCCTCCCTTCCCCACCATTAAAATAGTGCACGGGGCTGGAGGCAGAAGCAGCCCCAGCCCCCCTGCTAGTTAAAGGGCCCATGGAACAACTGATCATCTGGACCTTTAACTAGTGGGGGGAGGAGGTGGGGGGCTACTTCTGCCCCCATCACCAGTTTCTCTTGGCCTCTTTCCCTCCCTCCAAGCCCCAATCATGGCTGCTTCTCCCCCCTCCTTCCCCTTCCTTCCAATCCTCATCGCCAGCTTCTGGCTTCTCCTGACCTCTTCCCCTTCCTCCCAGTCCTGATCACCTCCGCTTCTCCCGCCTTCTTTCCCTCCCTCCCAGCCCTGATCCAGCCACTTCTCCTGGCCTCTGCTGCTTGCCTCCCCCCTTCATGCGAGTAGCCCTGCATCTGCCGCCTACTCGGGGGGGGGGGCTACTCACAAGTAGGTGGCAGGCGAGGGGCTACTCGTGAGTAGGTGGCAGTTCTGGTGACTTGGGCAGAGAGGGAGAGCAACTAGAGGGGAGGTCGTGTGCAGCGCTGGGGGGCATCAGCGCTCCCCGAAAAATGTAAATGTTCCCCTAACCTTCCAAATCCTGGCTACAGCCCTGCAGTTTAGGAAATTTCTGGAGCTGGGGGCTGTGCCTCATGCAGAGGGGAGCTGAATGGATCCCTAGATCCACCCTTGAAGGTGGCCATTTACTCTGGGTAAATTCTGGAGATCAGTTGACTTTCCCAGAGAACTCCAGCTCCTTGACAACGGCCCTAATTCAGCACTGTGACTTTCTCCCCCAATCATTACTTCCTGTGGCCTTTCTCCCCAGCGGGAATTCAAACTGGCTCACAACATTGTTCTCCCCTCCTTCATTTTTATCTTCACAACTTGTGAAGGTAGGTTAAGCTGTCAGTGACTCTGGGTCTTAAGCAGGTCTACTCAGAATCCTACTCTGGTCTATTCAATGGGACTTACTCCCAGGACGTCTGGCACCATCAATGCATATGGCAGCTGAAAGCACTGCCTTTGTGCATCCTTCCTTCCTTCCTTCCTTCCTTCCTTCCTTCCTTCCTTCCTTCCTTCCTTCCTTCCTTCCTTCCTTCCTTCCTTCCTTCCTTCCTTCCTTCCTTCCTTCCTTCCTTCCTTCCTCCCTTCCTTCCTCCCTTCCTTCCTTTCACAGAAGTAGAAGTTTATTTACTGCAAGTGTGGAGTTGTGGTTAAGAGTGTCAGGCTAGGTTCTGGGAGGCCTGGATTCAATAGGATGCATATCTGTTGAAGGTTATTTCTACTTGCAGTTGCAATCAGGGTAGTTAAAGAATCACAAGGTGCTCCCTCTTCCACACTCTCTTTCCAGTGCATGCCAGTTATTGTGAATTCTGTTCTATGTTAGTCACTGTGTGCTAACTATTCATCTTCAACATGAAATGTAAGCAAATTCTCATATATGTGGCATATGCTAAATTTTAAAATCTCTGCCATGGAAGCTTGCTGGGTAACCTTGGCTTGGCCCAGTTACACACACATTCTCCGTCTAACCTAATTCACAGGATTGTTGTAAGGATAAAATGAAGAAGAGAAGAATGATGTAAGCTGCTTTGGGTCTTTACTGGAGAGAAAGATGTAATGTAATGTAATGTAAAATTTTATTTATATCCCGCCCTCCCCCGCCGGAGCAGGCTCAGGGCGGCTAACAGCATTTAAAAGTGAAACAATACAATAATAAAACATTAAATTCACATTAAAACCAATCAATCAATAATCAAAACATTACTAAAACTAACATTGGCGGTAAACATTATTAATTTAGCAGTAAACTCAGTCATTGGTGAATGCCTGTTTGAAGAGGACGGTCTTGCAGGCCCTGCGGAACTGGTCTAAGCTCCGCAGGGCCCGCACCTCCTCTGGGAGCTGGTTCCAGAGTTGTGGGGCCGCGGCTGAAAAGGCCCGAGTGCGGGTGCTTTGAAGTTTAACTTCTTTTGGCCCAGGGATATTCAGTCTGTTTTTGCCTACTGACCTCAGTGCTCTCTGGGGCTCAGATGGGATATAACTTAAGTAAATAGATGACACAAAAAAAATGTGTGAGCTTTTGAGGTTCACTGATGACGAATTCTGGAGAAAGTTTGAGCAATATTGGGAGTCATTTGGGTTGAACCTAATAAAAAGTATAACGTGGCTCTTGTTTTTGCATCCTAGATGAGGACTGTCACCTAGTTCAAAGGTTCCTTCCTTCCTTGCAGCTCTCAAACATCTGACATTCATGTCTTGTGGCTCTCAAACATCTGACATTTATTTTATGTGGCTCTTAAGTTAAGCAAGTTTGGCCACCCCTGCTTTATAGCCATTAGTAGACCATGTTAAAAGGCTAAGAGTCCTGGTTAGTGCGATGCTGAATATCTGAAAGACATCAGTCTCTGCGAATCCACATGCCATCAGCGTGCCCCTAAGATCAATATTGATTAGTGTTGCCTTCCCTGTGAGTGACACAGCTGACAACCAGATGCTCATGGACTTTTTCTGTACTGGCTCCACTTCTGTGGAATAAGCTCTCCGTGGAGCTAATGAGGATCACATTGCTGTTGGTCTTCAGAAGGACAACATTGTTTTGTTTCTGTGGACATTTTAAATGAAGGGGAGTTTTTGTGTGTTTTGACACCTGGCAGGTTTTATGTAAGAGGTCTTTAGAAACATGTTACTGATTGCCTTCGGAGGAAAGGTAGGGTATAATTGTTTTAAAATGCAAATAGAAAGTACCCTGTGGTACATAGAATCCTCTCGCCTGAATATGAGGCACCTTTTACAAGAAATGGGCCGCATGTGGCCCATACTGATATGAGAACCAATGCGCAGTGCAGTTTTGGAGCACCTCCTTCCTATAGAATATGCATGCATGCTTACCTTTAAATAGGATGCAAATCTGTCGAAGGTTATTTCTACTTGCAGTTGCTATCAGGGTAGTTAAAGAAGATGAAGAAGATGAAGATATTGGATTTATATCCCGCCCTCCACTCCGAAGAGTCTCAGAGCGGCTCACAATCTCCTTTACCTTCCTCCCCCCCAACAGACACCCTGTGAGGTGGGTGGGGCTGGAGAGGGCTCTCACAGCAGCTGCCCTTTCAAGGACAACCTCTGCCAGAGCTATGGCTGACCCAAGGCCATTCCAGCAGCTGCAAGTGGAGGAGTGGGGAATCAAACCTGGTTCTCCCAGATAAGAGTCCGCACACTTAACCACTACACCAAATCACAAGATGCTCCCTCTTCCACACTCTCTTTCCAGTGCATGCCAAATATTGTGAATTCTGTTATGTGTTAGTCACTGTGTGCTAACTATTCATCTTCAACATGAAATGTAAGCAAATTCTCGTATATGTGGCATATGCTAAATTAAAAACAAACCAACAAACTTTCCCAGTCCTTACCAGCCATATAAAGTTGGAAGGGAGCTCCAAGGTCAGGGTCATCTAGTCCAATCCCCTGCACAATGCAGGAAATTCAAAATACCTCCCCCAAATTCACAGGATCCACATTGCTGTCAGATAGCCATCCAGTTTCTGTTTAAAAACCTCTAAGGAAGGAGAGCCCACCACCTCCTGAGGAAGCCTGTTCTAGTGAGGAACTGCTCTGGTAGGAAGTTCTTCCTAATGTTGAGTCAGAAACTCTCAAGGCTAAACATCCCCAACTCCTGCAACCTTTCTTCAGAGGACTTGGTCTCCAGACCCCTCACCATCTTTGTCGCCCTTCTCTGGACCCATTCCTGCTTGTCTATATCCTTCTTAAAATTTGGTGCCCAAAACTGAACACAATACTCCAGGTGAGGTCTTACCAGAGCAGAGTAAAGTGACACCATCACTTCACATGATCTGGACACTATACTTCTGTCGATGCAGCCCAAAATTGCATTTGCCTTTTTAGCTGCTAGTGCCTGCAGGCTGCAGTGGGGATCTCCAGGTCATTGGGAGATTAGCTGTAATATCAGAAGATATCCATACATGAGAAACTTCTCTAGGAAATTGGGCCTAAGAGAAATGTGCTGCTAAATGCTGTCCATATTGAGGGTAAACTGGATTGTAACTTGCTGCTTTGAGAAAGAAGGACTGGGAAACAGCTTTATGTGTTGGTGTGTCTGTTAGAGGCTACTGAACACATCCACAATAATTGACTTCATTTTGGAGATGGAATAAGGATTCATAGGACAAGTACAGCACTTTGAATCTTCATTGCATCGTGAAGCCTACAGAGATACAGAGAAGTAATAAGCATCATTTGGAAATTCTAAAGACTATGTACTGCACTTTGGGTTATCAAATGTTTTTTCATGGCTTATTGATGCGTCAATCTTTTTTGTGGTACTGAGCTTTCTGAATATATACTGAATTCATCTCATTGTACTTTTGTAATTTGCCCACTGTTACATTTCTTTTCTTTTCCACCACCTGAAGGTTGGCAACCCTGATTTGGGAGGCTACCAAGGACATCACAAGTCAGACAATGGCAATCCATGGCCCCTTTCAAACAGCCTTTGAATTCTATTTTACTAGTTGGTTGCAAATGGATTTTGTTGTTATTTCAGACAGGGAAGTTTTAATAACTGTTTGCTAATGGATTTTGTTTCCTTTTCATACAAAGCTGCTTGCATCCAGTTAGCAAAGCATGGTGGAGCTGTTTTTTAGGGGATCTGCTTTCTTCCATTTTCATCTCTGTTGCACTTCTGAATCACTGCAGTGTCCTGTTTAAAATGTCTATAGGGCTTCCTACAATGCTGCTTTTTCTTCCTTTCCACTTTCCATGTGGCTATCTTTCTTGAACTTTTTTTTGAACATTCAGAGTTGAGCACTATAGTTCTAAACCCATATAGCACTTCAGTTCTACAGCTAAAGCACTCAACTTAGAATGTCTTTTTTTTAAGAGTTTGAGGGAAATTGCAGCATGAAAAAAGAATGGGGGGAAAGCCACGCTGTTTGAAAGGACCATAGTGCTTCAGAGACATTTTCAGAGAACCAGTTTGGTGTAGTGGTTAAGTGTGCGGACTCTTATCTGGGAGAACCAGGTTTGATTCCCCACTCCTCCACTTGCAACTGCTGAAATGGCCTTGGGTTAGCCATAGCTCTTGCAGAGGTTGTCCTTGAAAGGACAGCTGCTGAGAGAGCCCTCTCAGCCTCACCCACCTCACAGGGTGTCTGTTGTGGGGGGGGGGGGATATAGGAGATTTTAACCCACTCTGAGTCTCTGATTCAGAGAGAAGGTTGGAGTATAAATCTGCAGTCTTCTTCTTTTTCATGGAAGGAAAATCGCTGTATGAAACCCCCATCTCTGTATCACTTTACTCAGAACTGGCCAACAACATCTGGTTTAGAATGGTAATATTTCATAGCACAGTCCTGTGCAGAATTTACTCCGGTCTAAGCCAAATTAAATGAACAGGTTTCGGCTTGAGTAACTTTGCATAGGCTTCCACTGAGAAGCTGTTTGCACTCTCTGTCTTACGTGGGGATTTCTCAGCATTGCTAATGAATTTTATTTCCCAAAGAGAAAAATCCCACATTCATATCTGTGGATGAAGGAACAGAATAGAGCCGTGTGTTTTGGAAGCATACCTCTCTGTGCCAGATATTTCAGTATTAATTCTATTCCATAGCACTGAGAAAGATGAATATCATCTGTGGATTAGTGAATTGGTTAGTTAGATGTTGAGCCCTGCTTAAGATCATAAGAGTGGCCATGCTGGATCAGACCAATGGTCCATTTAGTCCAATATCTTGTTCCCAACTTTGCCAATCAGGTGCCATAGAGAATCCTACACACAACAGGTCATGCTTGGTAACCGTTCTCAAGCATCTGGTCATCAGAGGTATTTTCCTCTGAACCTTGGTTGACCTCTCATGGCCAATTCTGAAAACACTTTGTTGTTGTTGAGTCACATGGTAGAGTCTGACTCTTTGCAACCCCATGGACCGAGTCACACGAGGCCCTCCTGTCTTCCGCCATCCTCTGAAGTCTGCTCGAATTCATGTTAGTGACATCAGTAATGCTGTCCAGCCATCTCATATTTTGCTGTCCCCTTCTTCTTTTGCCTTCTGTCTTTCCCAGCATCAGGATCTTCTCCAGGGAGTGCTCCCTTCTTATTTGGTGGCCAATTTGAGCTACAGCTTCAGCATCTGACCTTCCAGCAAACAGTCAGGGTTGATTTCCCTTAGGACTGACTGATTTGATCTTCTTGCAGTCCAAGGGACTCTCAAGATTCTTCTCCAGCACCACAGCTTGAAAGCATCTATTCTTCTGCGCTTGGCCTTCCTTATGGTCCAACTCTCACAGCCACACATTACTACTGGGAATACCATTGCTTTGACTATACAAACTTTTGTTGGCAGGGTGATATCTCTACTTTTTATTATACTGCCTCGGTTCACCATAGCTGTCCTCCCAAGGAGCAAACGTCTTTTAATTTCATGGCTACAGTCACCATCTGCAGTGATCTTGGATCCCAGAAATGTGAATTCTGTCACTACTTCCATGTCATCCTCTTCTATTTGCCAAGGTGTGATGGGGCCAGATGCCATGATCTTAGTTTTTTTGATGTCGAGTTTCAAGCCTACTTTTGTGCTCTCCTCTTTCACCCTCAACAAGAGGTTCTTTAGGTCCTCTTCGCTTTCTGCCATTAGAGTGGTGTCATCTACATATCTGAGGTTGTTGAGGTTTTTCCTGGCAACCTTAATTCCAGCTTAGCAAATAATAACAACAACAACAGCAACAGCAACAACAACTTCAATGGGCACAGCTTTTGTTGCTGTGTTCTAAAGGCATAAAACTGAAAAGTGTTAATGATTAAATTAATGTGAAATTAAATTAAGTTGGGATGAAATTAATCATCTGTGTAATATTACTTGAAATCGGATGTGCCACATGGTTTTTCTTTAAAATGTTGAACGCAGCAGAAGGCTGTGAAGATACCAATGTGATACCCATTTATGGGAAGCATGAAATATAATATTGGTCAGGGAAGAAGTGCCAGTGTCTATGCTGTCGCCTATGCTCCAGGGAGTCCTTCCTGAATTGTCTAGGTTGCAATTAGGGTTTCAGAGCACATGCATTGAATCACAGGGAATTACATTTTTTTGAAAATCCAGGTGATTCTGAGCCAAAAAGTAAAGTCATACATGAATAGCTAGATTGTAATAAACTGCTGACTGTTGTATAATTTACCAAGGCATTACCATGTCTCAAAGCTTAGGAAACTGCAAAATCTTCTTTAGAAATGTCACTAGATACTCTTTTAAACTTCCTCCAAGAGTCCTTGGATGTTTTGTTCAAGTAGATGCCGTAAAGGCTGACAGTGCAATTCACGTGCCGCACAGATGGGAGACCCGTGCGGCGCGGACAAGAGCCATGGATAACGAGACCTCCAGAGAAAGGCCACTTTGTACAAGCAGCCATGGAAGAGAATTAACATTCTTTTTACCATATTGCAAACACTGACATTCTCAGAAACCTTACTTGTAGTCCGGCTCAAGATTCAAGCAACCAGCTCCTCAGCTCTTATTGGGGACGCAAGGATAATGAGCTACACATCAGTAAAAAGGGGTGGGGAATCTCTTGCTTTAAATGCAGGTTGCTTCAAATCTCTCCCTCCTTAGGTACCTGCTGTGTTATTGGCTCAATAATCAATCATCTCACAACAGCTGCTAACAGTGTCTCCAGTTTGGTGTAGTGGTTAAATGCGTGGACTCTTATCTGGGATAATGGGGTTTGATTCCCCACGCCTCCACTTGCAGCTGCCAGAATGGCCTTGGGTCAGCCGTAGCTCTCGTAGGAGTTGTCCTTGAAAGGGCAGCTGCTGGTAGAGCACTCTCAGCCCCGCCCACCTCACAGGGTGTCTGTTGTGGGGGAAGGAGCTAAAGGAAATTGTAAGCCGCTCTGAGACTCTGATTCAGAGACAATCTACAGTCTTCTTCCTGCATGTTATAAGTATGCATAGGACAGAAAAGAGGTCATCCCTTGGAGTTACGATGGGATAATGTCACTGCAATGTGAGTACAATGTGGTGCTCCAACTTGAGCCAAGTTATCCTGTTCCACAGCACTTTGCCTGTCTCTACATGTTTCCCTGCCCTGATATACATACTTGGTTTTGAGACAAGGACCAATCCATGATTCCCAGTGCCACATAATGCATCGTTTTTCCTGATCTCCCAGTTGGACGTTTGGTTACAGGAACAGGGTTTCTGTTGGGTTTTCTATTGCAATTTCACTTCCTGTTGTCATGAGTTAATTAAATGAATGTATATGCATGCTGATTGCTTAGCCAGTGAGAGATAGGGCCAATGAGAATGTGTGCACGTATTTCCCGCTCAGGCTAGGTGTCAAAATGTAAAGTGACCATTGAAGCAACGCCCTAATTGGTTAATCCATATATTTGGGAGGTGGTCTGGGGGAAAACCATTTGGTCAGTTTTATTGCCCTTTGTGTAAGTCCGCAGATCTCCACGCAGTTAGAGTTTGGACATCTCAGTGTCGAGATGTAGCTTAGAGAGCTAGATAGGATATTGAGTCCTTCTTTGTTTTCTAGTGATCCCAGTAACCCTTTCCTCATAGTAAAAGTAAACTACTTTGTTCTTAAGCTAAACTGTGTGCCTGGCTGTTTATTATTGTGGTTCTCACCACACAACTCTGCTAAAGTGTTTTTAAACCCCAACAGTTTCCAGCTCTGGGTTGGGAAATATCTAGAGATTTTGGGCATGGAGCCTGGGAAGGGTGGAACTGGGAGAGGGAAAGGACCTCAGCAGGAAATAAAGCCACATAACATAATCCATCCTCCAAAGCAGGGGTCCCCAACCTCTGAGCCATGGAGCAGTCCGTGGCCTGCTAGCAACCGTGGCCGCGGTGGCCTGCTAGCAACCGGGCCTGCTAGCAACCGGGCCGCGGAGTGAGGCAGAGCAGCCCCGCCACCCCTTTTGCCTGCCTGGGATGCAGGTGGCCAAAAGAGGCAATGCAACCTTGCTCTGAGGCAGGGAGGTAGCCACGGAGCATGGCAGAGCATCCCTGCCTCCCCTTCTGCCCACCTGGGATCCAGGCAGATGAAAGAGGTGGTGTAGCCTCGCTCCAAGTCTGCCTCCCCTGAAAGCCTGAGTTCTGGGCTGGTGGAAGGGGCAGCGCTGCTGTGACCTTAGCCTACCCTTCATTTATAGACCCCCTCCCCGATCAGCTGATCAGCAGGGTCCTTAAATGGGAGGGGAAGACACATTAGCCTTCTGCTGCCTGGCCATTTAGCAGGGAGGTGGCAGAAACAGCCCCAGTCTCCCCCCCCCCATTTAAAGACCCTCATGGGGGGCAGGGAGAGGGTGGGGTGCATCGTGGGATGGACTACCCCCCAGCAATCTGTGGAAAAATTGTCTTTCACAAAACTGGTCCCTGGTGCCAAAAAAGGTTGGGGGCCACTGCTCCAAAGGGATAGATTTTTCTCCGGGGGAGCTGATACTGTCATCTGAAGACTGATTGTAAAAGTGGGAGGACTTTGATTGGCTGTTCCATATAGGGATGATGCAGGAGCACAGTTGGCATGCAACTCTGTGATTGGTGGATGTGGTTGGTGTTCCCATCTATGCCGTTGTGGCTGCCATATTCTCTGCTTTTTGGAGTCAGGTCTGGCGGGACATTTCTTTTCTGTGCTAAGAGAGTATAGCATACAGGGTATCTCTGCCACATTTACGGTTCAGTATTGAGCTCTGCAAGGCTATCCCTAGTGCAAGGGTCCCCAACATGATACTTGCCAACACCTGAAGACATCGTGGCCACTATTTTTGTGGCAGGAACTCCTTTGCATTTTAGGCCACACAACCCTGATGTAGCCAGTTCTCCAAGAGCTTACCCTAGACCCTGTAAGAAGAGCCCTGTAAGCTCCTGGAGGATTGGCCGCATCAGGGGTGTGTGGCCTAATATGCAAAGGAGTTCCTGCTACAAAAAAAGCCCCGGTGGCTGCCATTTTGTGGTTTGCTCATTTGAAAAGAATATTTTGAGAAATTGCAAGTAACTTTCTAGAGTAAATATTTCATTCGGCTTATGGGAAAAGCTCCATTCAGCGAAACGTGGATCTTTAAACTGGCGATCATGTGAAGGAAAATTACCCTTTAGAGCCGATCGCTGTGAAAAGACTCCTCTTCCGGATTTGAACTTTGCATCTTCCATGACTTTTTCAATGACAGAAAAAAAAAAACTCAGGAGTCACCCAGAAGAATTGGCTTTTGCTATAAGAGACGCTATGCTTTCACGGTTTTATGCACTTCAGTTATTGATATTATTTTCTGTGATAGTACACTATTGATAATTTTTTGATATTCCTATTGAAATTGTGCGGAAAGTCTTTTCTTAGGCACAGTTTTGTTTTGTTTTGTTTTCATTTCCATTTCCTTTGGCAGCTATTTTGTGACGGTGCCCACCGTGCCATGTCTTGAATTCTAGTGATGCCCACAGGCTCAAAAACATTTAGAATCCCTTTCCTAGTGGATGCATAAAGAAAAAAATGGTAGTCTGGCAAGCTGGACATTTTCAGAATACATTAGCACTTAGCGAGCACCGTAGGTAACATTTGGCTAGCAAATAGCTGAGATGACTTTACTAATATGACAATAGAAGCTACCGATAGACAAATCAACCTGTTTGTACATAAAACTTGCACTAACAGTTCAGGGATCCATTCGAAGCTATGCCTTACGCAAAGAATCGTACTTGAATATGGGATATATTGATTAAGCCTAAAGCGTTTTATATTAAAGCCTTATTTTCTAATAGAGAAAACTCTAAGCCAGAAAGTGTTAGCGAGAGAGAAAACCATGTTCCTAAACAAAAAGGTCTTTATCTCAGAGAAAGCGCCAAACAAAGGGAAGTGTTTTTGAGGAAAATGTCCATATTTCATAAGACTGTAGGCGGGTCAAAGTGATAATAAACTGTCCCAGGCACTCCAGGAAGAGCCTAGGGCATTCCAGAATAATCCAGCATTTTCTTAGGATTGGAACAGATCCTTCCTGTGCTGTGTGAACTGGACTGGCTACCAATTGAGTACTGGATCCAGTTCAAGGTGCTGGTACTTACCTTTAAAACCCTACATGGCCAGGGGTTAGAATACCTTCAGGATCACCTCTCCCTATATGAGCCCTGTATGGCAAGTACCATGTTGGGGACCCTTGCACTAGGGATAGGTTACAATCAGCGACCCAACATTTTTTTGGTGATATCCGGACTCAGAGACTTGGTCTGGCCTTGAGAAGGGTCAGGGCCTTTTCAGCCCTGGCCCCTGTCTGGTGGAATGAGCTCCCCTTGGAGATCCGGGCCCTGCAGGATCTACTTCAATTTCACAGGGCCTGGAAAACAGAGCTCTTTCACCAGGCTTTCAGCTGAGGCAGTGGACGTCACTTGTTATTGGTCTCCCCCCTTTCATTCCATCCCAGTGCTGTCGGACCTGCTGGACCTGGACAATAGGCCATGTTTGTGAGGCAGAATTTGCCATTTTAGTCTCTACTGTTACTGTGTAATTTTAGATTTTATACATTTAATTGGTTTGAAACTGTTGATTGTCTTTTGTGGTGTAACCCACAAAAGCCTGTTCTATGGGAAGGGCGGGAAAAAACTGAATGAAATAAAATAAAATAAAAACTTCCAACAGCCCACACTGGTCTTGGCTAGCTTGGTTTTTAATATCTGTCCGTCCGTCTGTCTGTCTGTCTGTCTGTCTGTCTATCTATCTATCTATCTATCTATCTATCTATCTATCTATCTATCTATCTATCTATCTATCTATCTATCTATCTATCTATCTATCTATCTATCTATCTATCTATCTATCTATCTATCCAGCCAGCCAGCCAGCCATACATCCATACATCCAGCTATCTATCTGCTAAGGTATACACTTTTTTTGCACCAGGACCAGCTCAGCTTTTTCACAAGGACTCAAGTAATCCGAGGGGAAACTGCCCATTGGGAACAGAGACAGGTTATTGGGTCATGTTTTGATAAACCAATTATAATTAATCTGTCCCACGTTGGGTATGTTATCAAAATCTATATAAACTGTTGCAATGTACTTCATTCCTTGAGAAACACAGGGCAAATTGATATAGAAAGATCGTGAAGCATTTTTCCAGGCCTATTGATAAGCCTTATAAAAACAATCCCTGCTTCAACAGAACTCTAGTCACACGTTCCTTTGTTGATTGGATGAGGGAGCTTGCTTTGACTCATGGTTTGTGTGCAACACTACTAATGACCGGCGACCAGTCTGCAAGGAAACTCTTGGTTTGGCTTCACCCCTTTCTTGCAAATTATGGGGTAGGCAGTGGCGATTTTATCATCTCCGGCATATTACCACCACCACCAAATGTGTTTTTGGAAGGATCTGACCGTGAGCTACAGAGATGCAACCTCACCTCCACTCACTCACTCTGATGGGATTTTGCTAGCCTTATGAGAAAATATCTTTGCTTTCCTTAAAATTGCTTAGCCCCCTTCAGGACCTCCTAACCTTTAAGCGAAATGCACTGGCAATCCATTGAAGAGTAACATTGAGCTAAATGTCATAGAAAACACAGGAATGGACCGGTCCCTGCCAAGAAGACTCACAACCTGTCAGAGGGACATGTTGGCCCCTGTAGATTATATGTATTCAGCATCCTTCTGAGTGGGGGACAATCCTTGTTCCCCTAAGAACTTGACCCCATCTGCCCCAACACGTTCACATGCGCTCTACTGTCAGGACTAGATTTGCTTTGGGTTTTTTTTTTTAAAAAGGTTGACAGTATATCAGGATTTCAAATACCTTCATGCTGAAGCTTGAACATCTTGACATTTCCCATTTAGTGTTGTGCCTTGAAATGGGAAAAGCAACCTCTGTATAATTACAAATATTTACTCGGCTAGAGATGAGTACAGTCGAAACGTTCCTGCATCCTGGACATTTGAATACCAATCCCCCAAGTAAGATTAGTGGTGTGTGGCTAATCCTTTAATCACTGAGGCAAATTATCTAGCCAAAGTTGAGAAATAGCCTCTTGAACAACATTTTTATCAACGGGAAGATTAAGCTCTTGACAGGAAATATTTAATTAATTCCTTGAAATGTACATCCTTATTCTGCTGGAGGCGGGTTTGTAGGGTAGAAAAGCTGTGGGACCACCTTTGCTGGAGACACATTTTGGCACAGGTTAATATGTTAATCTGCCATGCACAATATAATCCACTCGCACCTGCTAATGGTCGATCTAACTTCTCCTCCTCAACATATTGCCAGGGTGAGCAGTCAAGAGCAATACCAGAAGGAAAGGGGAGGGAACAGAATTTAGGAAACAGCAATCATTTGCCAAGATGAAAGTACACCATTGCTTTGTCTCTCGGTGAAGACGCCAGGGAATGTCTATCCAAAGAGCCAGCTTGGTGTAATGGTTAAGAACACTGGGAGAACTGGGTTTGATTCCCCACTCCTCCACATGCAGCTGCTGAGTGACCTTGGGCAAGCCACATTTCTCTCAGAGCGATACTCTCAAGAGCAGTTCTCTTAGAGCTCTCTCAGCCCCAACTACCTCATAGGGTGTCTGTTGTAGGGAGAGCCAGTCTGAGAATTCTTCTTCTTCCTTTTCTCCTCCTCCTCCTTCCTGTCCTCCTTCCCAGGGGTTCAGGGCGATGCACATTTATGTATTTATTTCCACTTATATCCCATCCTCCCCACCGAGGCGGACCCAGGGCGGCTCACACAGACATGCACATGCATGAATAAGGTAAAATGGACAAGATAAAATGGACGAGGCTCTCCCTTGTCCATTTTACCTTCATGACTACCTGGTGCTATAGACATAGCAGGATGAGGGTGACTGGCTAATTGCAATGTGGAGATCTGAAAACTCCATTTGATCCCAGCCCCATACTCTAACCATTATTCCACAGAAAATCTCCAGTGTCACCTGCTCTCTCTCTCTCTCTCTCTCTATATATATATATATATAGATAGATAGATAGATAGATAGATAGATAGATAGATAGATAGATAGATAGATAGATAGATAGATAGATAGATAGATAGAGAGAGAGAGAGAGAGAGTACAGAGAAGGGAGTGTTTTGATTATTCCTCCTTTCTCCCTGCAACTTAGCAGCCACAACCTGCGGAAGAACAGTGGTACTCACCATGCTGCCACAGCAAAGTGGTAAGTGAAAAGATGAGATGGTGTGAAGCCAGTTGCCAGGAACTTCTTTGCATATTAGACCACACCCCCTATATGTAGCCAATCCTCCTGGAGCTTACAGTAGGCCCTGTGCTAAGAGCCCTGTAAGCTCTTGGAGGATTGGCTACATATAGGGGTGTGTGGCCTAATATGCGAAGGAGTTCCTGTTACAAAAAAGGCCCTGTCACTTGCTATATAAACATCCAACCCCACACAAAGTCTTACCATTTTCTTTGTAATCGATACCCTACCGGGAGATACCCCCCCCCCATGCTTTAAATATAACAATAATATCTCACAGTCCAATTTCATGCTGCCAGAAACCTGGCTAATGGAAGCTGGTCATGCTGCCAATATTATAGGAGATATGCTGCCAAAGCATATTTCCCCCACCCTCCTCCACTTGGAAATGTTTTAGAACTCTGAGCCCCCCCAGTATCAATCAAGACAAAATGTGGGCATCTGAATTTGAATGCAAAGATCAATGTGATGCCTTTAATAAAAAATAATTGTTGGGGAGTGTTCAATGGCACCTATATTAGCCATCAGTTTTCAATTTTTGTTTGCATTTTGAACCTCAGACAAAGTGGGGCCTAGTTTCGGAAATGTCTACGCAGCTAATGCGATGCCTTGAGTAATACTTTCTCTTTTTTTAATGCATTGATTGATGCACAGGACCTAGATCTTGAACCGGCCTTCTGAACATCACGAGCTTTCATTGCAAGCCAGCCCACAGCAACGCATTCCAGGGAGAATAACTTTGACTTTCAGATTTCTGTGCGTTCTTTTACTTCCCATTCACGCTTAGGCTGCATTTAGCACAGCCCATCTGTTTGCAATTTACTTGTTTTCTTTTAGGCTTTTTTGGGGGGGTGGTTGTTGTTGTTTGTCCTTGCTTTTTTGTTCCAACTGGGATAGCTATTCTCTAGATTTAGTAGCCTTGACTTGGCTCGTGAATGCAAAGCAATCAGACGACACACACACACACACACACACACACACACACTCATGCTTCTAGCTCGCTAGTATGTTTTTATTCTGCCCAACTTCTAAGGAGTTCCAGGCAGCAGATATAGGCAGGGGCAGGGTTTCCCCCAATTTTGCCATAATGGGCCAGTAGGGGAGCCCCGCCCCTAAAGAGCTCTGGCACACTGTGACGTGTCAGGTGTGATGACATCACCTTGAAGTGACATTATCGTGTCAGGCATGTCGCACATGAGACCCTCTAGCAATCAGGTAAAATATCTACGGCACTATAATCCATCTATTTCTCTAAGCAATTTACTTAATTCTCCATGCCTTCATCTTATCATAAGAACATAAGAGAAGCCATGTTGGATCAGGCCAATGGCCCATTCATGGCCCCGGGGGTTGGAGACTTCTGCTTTAGATCATCTCAAATAGAGATTGCATTAAATCTTTGTTAATTTATTCACAGTTATAGTATTCTCTGACAACCTTCAGGAGAATGGCAACTCTCTATACTCGAGCATCCAACCTAAAGGGTATTCTCAGCCTAACTAACCTGCCAGGCTTCCTGCATTGACAAAAGGAAGCAAACCCAACACAGCATCTTGCATGCCGAGATGTACCATGGAAATAATAATAATAATAATAATAATAATAATAATAATAATAATAATAATAATAATAATAATAATAATAATAATAATAATAATAGGGCTTCCTTCTGACAAGGTTTAGCTGGTTTGGGTGGGATGGAATCTAAGTAGGCCACAAATTTTTAAAAAAACACCTCTTGAATAATGTAATTCCGTCGCACCAGGGCCCCCTGTTGTCTGTTTACTCGGGCAGGTGGCTTCACCAGAGAAGAGAAGTGCTGATAACGCAGTGCGTTGACCCATATATTCTGTCCCAGTAGATCCAGCCAGCTGGCTTAGCATGTGCTTATTGTTTCAAGCAGACCATGCATTTCCCCCTCCTCCCTTCTATCGCATTCCTCTAAGGAGATCTGAATATAAATAATGTCATGTTCTGCTACAGACTCTCCCGGCACAGGCTGCTCCTGAAAAGTTTCAATTATTTTTGCTTTCAGTGAACGCCGCCCCCCCACCCCGCACCCACCCGAATTATTTATTTGCACTTTCAGCTTCCCAAAGGAGGGAATGGGTAATGACAAGAGATGCTTGCGGAGCCTTGATAGATGGGAGGTGGTGGATTACTGGATATTTTCAAGAGACCGGTAGGGATAAGATAAGTGATCTTCACTTGGGATTCTACAGGGGTCATTTCATAGAAAAAGAGGTGCCGGAGCTCAGGGTGCATTGGAGTGGAGCCAGGAGCAAGGTTGTGACCAAGCATAATCGAACTCCGAAGAGAGTTCTGGCCATCACATTTAAAGGGACCGCATATCTTTTAAATGCCTTTCCTCCATTGGAAATAACGAAGAATAGGGGCATCTTCTTTTGGGGCTCATAGTATTGGACCCCGTGGTCCAATCCTTTTGACACTTGGAGGATGTTTTGTAGAGAGGCAATAAATGCTATGCTGAAAATTTGGTGCATCTATCTAAAAAAAAACAACCCCGCCAGAGCAACAGATACCCGCAGATCAATTCATCATTATGCTCTATGGCAGGGGTGGTCAACGGTAGCTCTCCAGATGGTTTTTGCCTACAACTCCCATCAGCCCCAGCCATCAGCCATGCTGGTTGGGGCTGATGGGAGTTGTAGGCAAAAAAACATCTGGAGAGCTACCGTTGGCCACCCCTGCTCTATGGGAATCAGTCTCCATAGGGAATAATGGAGTGCCCAGCAGACATTTCCCTTCCCCCCTCCCGCTTTCTGATGACCCTGAAAGGGGGGGAGAGGCCTCCAAACAGGGGGATCTCCTGCCCCCACCTGGGGATTGAACAACACAGATTGCTGGTGAAAAAGTCTTAAAGACCACTTAAGTCCTTTGCAAACCAAATTCTATTATACTCATAGAACACGTCAAAAGAGCATGTTTTCTCCTATAGTGCTATGATGAGTGGCTGAGAACTGCGTAAAGTCAGAGTAAGGACTTTAAGAAGCACTGGTTCTGATCTTAGTTGCGGCCAGGGGTCATTCTGTAGAAAAATAGGTGGTGGAGCTCATCCAGGGATTGTTATGCAGCTGCACCTACTATTCAGTGGACAAGGTGGGAAGGAGGAGGTGGAACTCTCGGAAAGGTTCAGGAGCTGCGATCCTGTGAGCTCCCACGGAACCTGAGGCTTGGTTGTGGCCAAGAAGGATTGCAGAAACATGAAGTCAACCTAGGATTCCTGTTGCCACCTGTTTTGTTTTTTTAAAGAAATACAACTACTTTACAGTCTACGAGTGCTACCTGACAACATCACCCATCAGAGAAGAAAAGCTAGCAACTGGATTGCGTGCTGGATATTTAAATCATGGCACAATGACTGCAGGACACACTAATTGCAAGTGCATGGGACTGTAACTTTAAGAACTTTGATAAGGGTTTATGTTCCAAATGCAATTATATGAAAAATGTATGTAATATATGACGTGTTCTATGAATATAATAGAATTTGGTTTGCAAAGGATTTAAGCGGTCTTTAAGACTTTTTCACCAGCAATCTGTGTTGTTCAATCCATCTGTGGTGGTCTCCTGTGTGTATCTACATTTCCCACCTGGGGACTGACAAACCTAGTTGGATGGATTAAGTGCTTCCCTACCAACCATGGCAAATGACATGGTTAGGAACCCTGTTTTTTTTCTTTTTTTCTAGAATTATGTCCTCTCATCCCCTAGCTAAGAAACTGTTCTCAGCTGCCCAGAAGAGATCTGAGCTAGGGAAACACTGAATTTGGTGATGTTGCCTAAGGGCTTAAGGGCCAAGTAATTCATTTACAGTAGCTTGGAATGCTGTCAAAAAACCCCAACAACAACTAATGCAGAGCTCTTGAGTATGCGGTAACAAATGTCTAAATAAGCAGTCGTGAAATCAACAACATATTTTTTTTTCAGTTTGTTTAAAAATGACATTAGTAATATTAATCAGTCGACCATTATTATCCCTACGACTGTGACTCATTTTACCAGCTCTTGCGTTTTTAAATACCAGCCTGATACACAGAAATTCGACACATGCATCTTTTAATAGCACAGAGATGAGGTCATATGAAAGCTTAATTGGTTGAATTTTGCATGTAGCCACAGGAGGTAACCCTCATTTTTGTTTTTCTAATAGAGGACCCATCTAGCTTAATTCTCGCCCCCTAAAGTCAAAGGGAAGGGGATACAGCTTGGGGGCAGAGCATTTTGTTTTGCAGCCAGAAAGGTTCACGATCGATCCCTAGCATATCTATTTGAAAAGAAAGAATTACCGGGTACTGTTTATTTATTTATATTAATTTCTAGTCTGCCCTATCCCATGAGCGGGCTCAAGGCAGACCACGACAGACTTAAACAATAACAGTAAGCTATAAAATTAGAAGTAATTTAAACACTTAAAGCAATAAAACAGTTAAAACAACCCCCTCCCCCATCAAGCATGCTATTTCTAAGTGCTGGTTTATCCATACCTTGCTTCTCTTCCCCCCCCCCTTTCTCTCCCTTCCCCCTGTGGATGCATAATAAATCCCTCTGAATCCAGGATGTTTAGTGTAACCTTGTATTAACGGTGTAATACATCTGGCCTCTCCCCCAGATGCACACAGCCATGTCTTATCAGCTAGCAGAGAATGTGTGAGAAATGGAGATGTTAACATTCCTTAGTCATAAAAGAGATACTAGCGAGTAGCCTTTGAACCTTCAACTCAATTTGCATCCTTATGTTATTCTTTTGACGTTCTCTGTAACCCTGCCTTTTGAAGTAGACTATAAGACACTATTCAATACTGTGTCAATCATTACTTCCAAGGAAGCATGGAGGCACACCATCCACCAGGCTGTCTCTTCCTTTGAGAACACACGCATAGCTGGTCTCGAGGACAAAAGGAGATTGAGGAAGAATCGCACTGCTACAGCACCAACCCCAAATCAGACTTTTCCCTGCAGCCACTGTGGCCGGATCTGCCTGTCCCGCATTGGTCTTGTCAGCCACCAGCGAGCCTGCAGCAGACGTGGACTACTGCACCCTTCTTAAATCTTCGTTCGCGAAGTCAAGCCGAGAGAGAGATAAGACACTATTCAATACTGTGTCAATCATTACTTCCAAGGAATCCATTCTTGGAACAAGTCATGGCGTTTTCAATAAAACAAGTCTTTGATTAAAAAACAAAAGCTTGATTATTGCGACGTATCGATGCTTAAGACCCCCCAATAAAATTACTTCATTTCAGGTGGAAGACAACTAATCAGGTCATAATGCAAACAGAGCTGGAACCGATGATATCTCAATAGGCCTTTATTGGCTCTTTACTCGGGGAAGGAAGTGTGATTCAACAATATGGCACGCCTGTGTATACAGAAAACCATGGGTTCAATCCCCAAATCTGAGCAGGGAATAAGAGTGCTGCCTTTATGCCCTGGCCTAGATGGCCCAGGCTAGCCTGATCATGTTAGACTTTGGAACCTGAGCAGGGTCAGCTGTGATCAGTATTTGGATGGGAGGCCACCAAGGAAGCCCAGGGTCACTGTGCAGAGGCAGGCAATGGCAAACCACCTCTGAATGTCTCTTGCCTTGAAAATCCCATGGGGACGCCATAAATCGCCTGCACTTGATGGCACTTTTCACCGCCACGTCTGATGTTATATCTTTTGATGTTGATCATTCTATCAGTTTCTGGACCTTTAAAAAAAAAAACTCCTTCATCCCCTTTGAAACACAAAACATCCTGTTTTGTTTGTTGAGCTTTTATTCCGGAATGCAAATTTCTCGGCGAAAAGAAATACCTTCACACGCCAATCACCCACAGAACGCATGCTCTAGTACACGTAGTCCCAATGTAGTGCCCGTGAGTGCCATGGAGACTGTCAATACTCCCCCTGGCACCCAACAAGCTCTTCAAAAAGTGAGCAGGGCCACTGTAAGGCAGGGCTTTCTACTGGCTGCCCTCATGCAGAGGAAAGGGTTTCCCAGGGTTGCAATAGCCACTGGAAGGTCAAGAGAACTTGTCAGCACTGGGGCTTGGCATTCCATTCCTCCTTCGGGCTTTCCCTTTTGTATCCTCCTTGTTCTTTATCCCTTCCTCTCCTCTTGTCCAGGGGCATCAAGCATGCAGGTCAGGGGCCAAATCAGGCCCCTGGAGGTCTCCTATCAGGCCTCCAAGCAACTGACTGTCATTTACTTCCTTCTGCATAACAGCTTGCTTACTCAATTGCTCAGGAGCTATAGAGCAAAATTGCGAGGCTTACTCACACTGGCTGTCTGAGTGGTACAGCTAGGCTTGCTGGAGTGGCGGCAGGAGGGGGGGAAACCCAGTGATGTCACCAACATGACGTCACTTTGGGTGCCTCTGGAAGTGATAAAATTGCCAGAAACTCTATGGTAAAATTGTCCTTTGTACCCAGAATTGATGCAGATGCTTCACTGATGTCTCTGACATTGCACCCACCCCCTGTGTCCCTGCCCAAGTCCTCTTGGCCTGGCAACCTTAAATGTAGCCTAGCAAAAGAGTTATCACTTGATTCTGGTGCAGGTATCAGGCAGACTGGGACCAGATCAAGCCATACCTGTTATTCACATTGCTGTGCAACACTGCACTGAGTAGTCCATGAACATGCATACATTTTAGCTATGCCCAGCTAATGTGAATATGTTGTATCTAAATAACTGAGGCTTACTCAATTGCTCAGGAGCTATAGAGCAAAACCTATATTTCCTCCATTGGCTGAGGCTCCTCCCTTGGTGAGGAAGAGGGGGAGGAATAGCTTGCTTTGCCCAGACTCTCTCTATTGCACAGCAGAGCTACTGAACCAAGTCTCTCTTCCTTCCATTGACTGAGGCTTCTCACCCACCCTAGTCCCTGGGGAAGGAAGGAAAGATAAAGAGTTTCCTTTGCCCAGCTTCCCTGGATCCCATGGGAAAATACAAAGAAAGCATCTTTAAGACCAATGAGTGCTAACATTTTAAGCATGTTTTAAGTACAGTACACACATGGCCCAACTCGGCATGGCTCAGCCCAACCCTGCATGACCCAGCCCAACAAGGTCTCATTTATGTCAGATCTGGCCCTCATAGCAAATGAGTTTGACATCCCTGATCTAGGACTTCCCATATACCCTAATTGTGCTGACTGTTTCCTATCGCAACAATAGTTCTCAATCAGAACTCATCTGTCTTTGCTTTTCTGCACTTCTCTTGCTGCTCCAGATTTTCACTGTATTAACACTGTCTTCCTCACTTCAAGGTCCAATGACTTCCATTTCTCAGCATGCAGGGCTGATTCACACTTTTTTGACAGTGTGGTTCCTTCCCACATGGAGACGCCATCTCTTCCCAAGCAGTCATTCCCTGACCAGGAGGGACGGTGGCGTTGGCGTAGAAGGAATCCACGGTGTTGACCTTGCCTACATGACTCTTTCATGCACACATTACCAGCTTCCCTGGTCTTGCGCTATTCCTGATAAGTGAGAACCGCCTGTCATTTAGATCAGACATGCTTTCAGCGTGGTGCTGTTATCCTTACTTAAAAAAAAAGGTATTTGTTAGGGGTATAAAAGAGTGGTGTAAAAACCATGGCGCTCAAGCTGCCTTAATATTTGTCTTTCTTTCTTTTCAAATATATTTATTGCGTTTTAAAGGCAATAAACAGATTACAACCGATACATGCCATTCTTAAGTAAACATAGATCTTGGTACATTTGTAAAGAATTGAGCTATTGTAGACAGGAGTCAAAGTGTAGGGAAAAAAAGGTGCCAGAGCTCATTAGGTGCATAACTCATTTGCATGCGCTGTATACCCTGACATCACTGGAAGGTGTACTAAATTATATCAGCTCAGCATCTACCTTCAAATGCCTCGTGAATTGGAATTGTCATCATAAAACCTTCCTCCCATCGTACTTTTTAAATTACTTTCTCTATGTGGTCACAGTGGCACAATGAAGCTGTCTGCTTTATATGCTTTGGTCGTTTTCCCATGTTTCGTGGGGAAAAACATTAGGAAGTTCTTAAAGGTAGTCAAGGTAAAGATAGTCCCTCCACCACAATAACGGTACTTGCCAAAATCAGATCTTAATTGCATTTTCTCTCCTTGTGCTCATAGTTCAGTAATTTTTTTTTTTAGGCACTTAATTTTTTTTTTTTAATCTTCATCAAGGTAGTCACTGTTTACACACATTTCTCTCCGCATCTCTTTGGGGCAAATACTAGCATAGCACCCCACAAGAACTGAATAAAACTGTGAATATTTAGCATGCTTGGGTCTGAGCCCACAAACTCCCAGAGCAGGGGTCCTTAAACTTTTAAGCAGGTGGGCCCTGTTGCAATTGTGAGAGAAGGTGAGGAGTGCTACCCCAAAATGGCTTCTGTAAGAGGTGGTGTAAAACCCTAAATGGCTTTCACAGGAGGCAGGGCCAAACATACTCCCTCCCACCTTGTTTTGCAATAATAATAATAATAATAATAATAATAATAATAATAATAATAATAATAATAATAATAATAATAATAATAATAATAATCATTGTAGATGGGGAACAAAAAGAAATGCAGGAAAGTCTAGAGCAAGGGAGTCAAACTCATTTGTTATGAGGGATGGTCTGACATAAATGGACCATTGTTGGGCTGAGCCACGTCAGGCCGGGCCGTGTGTGTTCCTATTAAAGATTAGGTAGCAGAGATATAAACTTTATAAAGGACACAGATAAACACAAGTAAAGATTTTTTAAAATTGTTTTTAACATAAAACATGCTTAAACTATTCGCATTCATTGATCTGAAAGATGCTTTCTTTGTATCTCTCCCATGGGATTCAAGGAACTGGGCAAAGGAAGCTCTGGCTCCTTCCTTCCCCAGGGGACCAGGAGGGGGTGGAGCCTGGGCCAATAGAAGGAGGAAAGGCTTGGCTCAGTAGCTCTGCTGTGCAACTGAAAGAGCCTAGCAAAGCAAGCTCTCCCTCCCCCCTCTTCCTCCCCAAGGGAGGAGCCTCAGTCAATTGAGAAAATAGAGGCTTTGCTCTGTAGCTCGTGTGTGACTGAGGACACCTTGCAAAGCAAGCTGTTATGCAGAAGGAAGCAAGAGAGAGGGAGAAGGAAGCAGATGACAGCCAGTTGCTCGGGGGCCTGATAGGAGCCCTCCGAGAGCCTGATTTGGTCCCCAAGCTGCATGTTTGACATCCCTGACACATGGATTCAGTGAGGGCATTCACTGTAACTTCTGAAAAAGGTTTGTGTTCATGGCCAACTAATGGATGCACAGCTATGGAATGTGTGCCCCGGATGAGATCTGCACTTTGCTAGCCCATCAGTTGTTCAAAAACTACCCGGGACCCTGTACATTTTTCTGTTCCATTCAAGAAATGTTGAATTTTATCCTCAAGATGTGAGAAGTAAGTGGGAGCCGGGAATTATATCAGTGGGCACCAGAGTTTTTTTGTAGCAGGAGCTCCTTTGCATAATAGGCCACACACCCCAATGTAGCCAATCCTCCTGGATCTTACAGTAGGCCCTGAACTAAGAGCCCTGTAAGCTCTTAGAGGATTGGCTACATCAGGGGTGTGTGGCCTAATATGCAAAGGAGTTCCTGCTACAAAAAATAAACCCTGGTGGGCACCGCAGCACTCATCAGTAGCCTATTGGGGAAGTCACCTTATATTTCTTCCCGTTGCATGTTATGGGGAGACAAGAACTGGAGAGATGTGAACCAGACTAGGAAAAGGAGACCTTGGTAAAGCACTTGATCCTTCAATACCCCTTTCTTATACAGACAGGACTACAAATCTCTTACTGAAAAGGCAAGATAGACCCCTTTGAAACAGAGTAGCATTTTCTGATTTATTTAACCAGGAATGGCCATTCAGCTAAGAATTATGTTTCCCTTTTGGTCTGTGGTTGGTCCGAGGAGCCTGTTTAACCAACGGGGGGCGGGGGAAGAGCCGATGTGCCTGTCTGCTGTCGATATATTCAAATCGAGCTGTAAGCTCCAGTATCGCAGGAGGAAAGCGACGCTTTATTGCCCTGTGAGGTCACGATGACAACAGCACAAAAGGCTTTTCAATTTACGTGTGGAAGAAGCAGGGGGAAAACAAAACAAACACAAAGATAAGAACAGATGTAGAATTTAAACCATGGTGGGAGCTGTTTCACCGAGCCAGTGGGTATGGGAGTTCAGAGTCTGACTAATGATTTATGCACCGCTGGGCTCGCTGACATACAAACAGCACCATCAACAGATACATTTAAAAAAAAATGCTTCCTTCCCCGAACAAACAAGGTGGGCCTAGTCTGAAGGATGAATGTCTATTAACTTCTGGCTGATGCGTGTGGCCCACTAGAATCAGATTAGTTTGGGTACATGTAGTAATACTTGGGAAGAGATTCATGTCTGGCTAGGCTTGCCAATCCCCAGGTCTTAGCAGGGAATCTTCCAGTTTGGCAGGCTCTTTCCTGCCTTCAGTCAGCTTGCCGGCAGGGGGAAGCCCCACCCCAACAGCCCCCATTTGCCATCAAGCCTCGGAAGGCTTAAGAAGATGCTGGGAACGGCTTGCTCTTTGAAAGGTGTGTGTGCGCCTTTAAATCTTCAGCTAGGCTGAATGGGGGCGGGGTGAGCCTGCAAAACAACATGGGAAGGAGAAAAGGAAGCAGTACCTCGTTTCTTGTTTGTAGAGTAAATTGGTGAGTAAATTGCCCCAGTGAGACCCCAGTGTGCTTCCAAACTGCCTTTATTTTGGCTGCTGTGTGTGTGTGTGTGAAAGAGAGGGGGGGGGGGAGTGCAGCCAGCTGCTGGGGAAATGAAGACTGTATTCATGGGAACTGCACTGCTGTATTTTTATTTATTTATTTTAGGGAAATGGAAACGTCTCCTGGCTCTACCCTCAAAGTCTCCTGGCCCCACTCCCAAAGTCTCCAGGTATTTTGTGAGTCAGATTTGGCAACCCTAAGTCTGGTTGATGGTGGAAATGGTACTTTTGGATAAGAATGGGAATGAAAATTTGAATGATCGAGACAGGATGATTTTCTAGTAAGATGTTCAGCTAAGGAATACACACAGAGACAATTAAAATTGGATAAGAGCCAGTTTGGTTGCAGTGGTTAAGTGCACAGACTCTTATCTGGGAGAACCAGGTTTGATTCCCCACTCCTCCACATGCACCTGCCGATATGACCTTGAGTCAGTCACAAATTCTCACAGAGCTGTTCCTCTCAAGAGCAGTTTTTGTTAGAGCTGTCTTAGACCCACCTACCTCACAGGGTGTCTGTTGTGGGGAGGGGAACGGAAAGGAGATTGCAAGCTGCTCTGAGACTCCTTTGGGTAGTGAAGGACCCAAATCCAGTCTCTGCTTCTCCTCCTTCTTCCTCAAGTCATAGCTTTCTCAAAGTAAAAAGCCAATCCTGGCTTTCCTCTGCTCAGTGAAGAAGGTTTTGCTTCTCAAGAGCTCAGGAGGTGCACAGAACTTGGTGGAAAATCCAAAGCAAACAAAAATAAGGCACCAGGTAGCGGGAGTTGGGAACTTCAGCAGTCTCCAGTTTCAAAGGGTGAGGACAGATAGGGGAGGAGGGGGGGGAGAAAAGAGCCCTGAGCCCTGGGTGGGTCACTTATATCCCACAGGCCATAAGTTTGACATCCCTGCTCTAGGCTGATCCTGCATTGAGCAAGGGGTTGGAGTAGATAGCCTTTATGGCTCCTTCCAACTCAGGGAGTTCAGGGAGCACCCTTTTGAACTCAGTTGCCTTTATCATAGCAGGATGCTTAGCTTGGAGCCTCCTAACAGTTTCTTGAATTTTACATAGTGTCCTTTACACTGCCTCAGTGGATGCCAGAAATTGGGGGGGGGGGGCAATGCCTAAGATGGTGAAGACAAAAGACAATGTGATGTCATTTCTGAAAGACACGGGGTGTCAAACTCATTCGCTATGAGGGATGGATCTGAGGTAAATGAAGTCTTGCTGGGCCAGGCCATGTTTGTCATAAAATGCAATGCCAGTTAGCAGAGATATAAACTTTATGAAGGACGCAAACAAACACAAAGATTTTTTTTAAAAAAATAAAATATGCTTAAAATATTAGCACTCTTGCAATATTTTGTTTATTTAACAGTTTCTGATAACTGACAACTCTTGTTCTGAGTTAATGCATCAAAATCTGGAGGCAATGTCTGTGATGTAGCAGTCTTGAGTATGCTGTTCAGGTGTTGTTCAAGTGTCTGTAAGTTCCAAACCTACTTTTGATTTATTGACATTGATTACAGAAATCTCATGGTCAATGTTTTGAGCCTTAAGACCCAGGGGAAAACATGAAATTACTGGGACTGGACATTGCAAGATTTTGTACATAAGTTGCTTCATGTGCTGGTCAACCACTGGAGAAAATAGAGGCTTTGCTCTGTAGCTTCTGTGCAATTGAGCAAGCCTGGCTAAGCAAGCTGTGATGCAGAAGGAAGCAAGAGGGAGAGAAGGAATCAGATGACAGTGAGTTGCTCGCGGGCCTGATAGGTGCCCTTTGGGGGGCAGATCCGGCACTTGGGCCACAGGTTTGACACCATTGCTCTAGGATGCCTTGCTTAGGTTAATTCCTAGAATGTCACTATGATAGAGCTGTTTGCCTCTGACTTCTTACTACCTCAGGGGGCAGGGAACTGCGGCTGGTACTTCACCATCTCAGATGGGTAAATGGGAGGCCTAATTCTCTAACATTTTGTTATTGGGCCCAGCTCCCATGCCAGCCATTTTGTTGAGATGCTCACTATCTGATATACAAAACAGTGGCCATAGGCTCAACAAAGTTAGGGACACCTGTATTAGACCTACAAAAAATGTCTTGAGAAGAAGGGAGAGCACCCACAACTGATAGTCATTCAGATTGTTTGGTTTATGCCTAAGGTTGCTAAACTCCAGGTGGTGACTAGAGATCTTCTGAGGTTATAACTGATTTTCAGGTCACAGAAGTCACAGAGAGCCAGTATGGTGTAGTGGTTAAGTGTGCAGACTCTTATCTGGCAAAACTGGGTTTGATTCTCCACTCCTCCACATGTACCTTCTGGAATGACCTTGGGTCAGTCGTAACTCTCTCAGAGCTGTGCTGCTCAAAGAACACAACTTTAACAGAAAGGAAGAAGGCATTTCCATCCACCAATCGTGGTATCCAGCTCTGCAAAACACCCTACTTACTATAAATTGCAGAAATTCACAGAACAATCAGCACAGTCAACAACCATCTTCCTTTTCTTCACACCCCTTCCAACCCTCCCAGCAATTAACACAGAACAATGGTCACATTCAACAGCCAGTTTCCTTATCACTACCCTTCCAGGAAGCCCCACCAAACAATGGGCACATCCACAAACCTATTGCCCTTTCACCACACCCCTCCAGCCTAGAAATAGCAGCTCTCCAGCAGCCCTGGCCTCACTCAATGCACAGCAGCCAAGAAGGTCAGAGCGCCTGCTCCGGCTGCAATGCCACTGAGGATGTTCTCTGCAGCCGAGAACGAAACGTCTGGAAGAAAAACTTTCTCCAGTAGAACACGGCACTTGAGCCCGAAAGATTCTACAAACCCTATCACTAATTAGTTGATAGATTTAGCTCTCTGGCAACTGGCAAAACAAATGCTTCTGACATGCCAGTACTCAAGATCTGCTTTATGAAAGATGCTTTAATAAGCATGACTGATTTGCCGTAGAGTCCAGATTTATGAATACTGCATAAAGACACAATTCAATGCAGGTAAGAAATCTGCTAGAGAAGTCTGAGCTCCTGAAAACATTTCACCTGTTAACGAACACGAGGCTCTAGCTTACGATGTATTTGAAAAATCTAGTGCTCCCAACAAGTTAATAAAAACAGAACTACTGGGTGTGATAAATGTCTAGGAAGCCTATAAATGGTAGACATAAAATAATTAAAGGTACGGGGTAGAACCAACATTACCCTTCTTTGGAGGATTTTTGGGGAAAAAATAGAGCTGAACCTCAGAATACAAATCTCAAAGACAGAGAGATATACAAATTCTTGTCAGGAGGCTATGGGGGAAATAAATGATAAGGGCAAGGTTCTTTTTTTCTTTTTCCAGAAAAGAATGCAGTTGGCACATCAGAACAATACTTTAAATGACCCTTTGCCTCAACTACCTCACGTTTTGCATGAAGCAGTACTCAACTATGTTAGCTGGTACTGGGGTGCCAAAGGGACAAAAGTCCCTCTCTCTCCCCTCTCCTTTCTTTCCCTCTCCTCCCCGAGGCACCTGCATTTCTGCCATGCCACTGTTGTAGGCACCAAAGGCAGCACAAGAGGCAAGGCCAGGCATTAGTATTTTATTTCTTTGAAATAGAACTTGCCTTTCCTGACTAGCCCAAGGCAGCTTGCCAAATCAAGTACAAGGGAGTTCAAAAGGTAAGGTTAAAAAAACAACAGCTGAAAAGCAGCAAGTCAAGACCTAAATCCAAAACTCAGCCCAAGAAAATGTTTGCAAGGACTGTCCGTCACAAGAAACCCCGCAGAAAAAGTAGTCCTACTTGCCTTGTGGAAGGGAAGCTGCCACTGTGCCTTTGAAACCACCTGGGGCCATGGGTGGCATAGTGTAGTAGGCTGCTTTTCACACATGTTTGATAATGAACTCTCAGTGAACTACACTAATTGTTTGCAAGCGATTGTGGTAGTCAGGGGTGGAATTCTAGCAGGGGCTCCTTTGCATATTAGGCCACACACCCCTGATGTAGCCAATCCTCCAAGAGCTTACAAAAAGAGACTTGTAAGCTCTTGGGGGATTGGCTACATCAGGGGTGTGTGGCCTAATATGCAAAGGAGCTCCTGCTAGAATTCCACCCCCTGCTCATAGTGCATTGAAAGCACATTATCCAACACCAGGGCCCTTTTTTGTAGCAGGAGCTTCTTTGCATATTAGGCCACACACCCCTGATGCAGCCAAACCTCCAAGAGCTTACAGTAGGCCTTGTAAGAAGAGAGGCAGTTTGGTGTAGTGGTTAAGTGTGCAGACTCTTATCTGGGAGAACCGGGTTTGATTCCCCACTCCTCCACTTGCAGCTGTTGGAATGGCCTTGGGTTAGTCATAGCTATTGCAGTTGTCCTTGAAAGGGCAGCTGCTGGGAGAGCCTTCTCAGTCCCACACACCTCACAGGTTGTCTGTTGTGGGGGGAAAAGATATAGGAGATTGTAAGTCGCTCTGAGTCTCTGACTCAGAGGGAAGGGCGGGGTATAAATCTGCAGTCTTCTTCTTTGGAGGATTGGCTACATTGGGGGCATGGCCTAATATGCAAATGAGTTCCTGCTACAAAATGTTGCCAATATTATGTAAGATACACTGCCAATGGCTTTATGCATTAAATTTTACGACTACTACTACTACAACTGATTAATGGAAGTCCTGTAAGAAGAGCCCTGTAAGTTCTTGGAGGATTGGCTACATCAGGGGTATGTGGCCTAATATGCAAAGGAGTTCCAGCTTCAAAAATAAAAAAGCCCTGCCCAACACTATCTGAAATGGGCATTAACAGTTACTTGGTGGAAGAACTGAACAAGTCATATGAAGAGTAAGGAGGTGCTGAAAACAATAGGAATTTACACATAATCACTATAATTTAAATAGCAATGCTGCATGCATGTTTTCACATAGCCTTACAGGCGGGGCTTTTCTTGTAGAAAAATCCTAACAGGAACTCATTTGCATATTAGGTCACACACCCTGACACCACCATTGTTTCACGCAGGGCTTTGTTTGTAGAAAAAGCCCAGCAGGAACTCATTTGCCTATTAGGCCACACACCCCTCGCTGCCAAGTCAGCCGGAACTGCTTTCCTGTGCGTTCCTGCTAAGAAAACCCCCAAAAACCCTGCTTTACGGGAATCACAGCTTTCCCTCTCTAGCCTCGCCTAATTCCCCATCGCAGCCATCCACGGCTATGAGAGAGCATCAGCTTCACCCACCGCACAAGCGTAACAGCAGCTTCAAGGCAGAAGGAAAGGAGTGCTCAAAGTTCAGAACACTCTGTTTCTAATACCGCCCCTACTCTTCCCCCTCTCATTGGCTGCTGCTTGTATTTGGTTCCGGCTCTCTTCCCTCCCCAACTTCCTTTCCCCCTAGTGGTAGACGAGCAGTCTCTGCCAGCATTTGTGTGTGTGTGTGTTTGTTTGCCTACAGGGATTCCTACAATGTCTGCCTAAATCTAGATATTGTCAATATAACCCACCCACCCCCCTTTTTTCCAGATTTTTTACTTTTTTAAATGAAATTCAGCTCTGGGTTCTCTCCATCTCCCTGGTTTGTAGATTTTTTTTTTTTAAATCTGTGTGGTGGACTCATATTTGGGCATTAATTGTATAATGCGATAAACAAAACATCAACTCGTCATTGTAAATCAATTTCTTCATGTCCAGATCTTCACGGCACAGCCCTAGAGGGAGAAAAGAAACCCAGAAAAAAATATCCTTAGTCACTTACTATTTCATGATGCCAAATGAATTCCCCATTATTTTATTTTCGGATCACAAGGACATTTCTGATCTGATAATGTCGCTTAAATCTTGCTGAGGGAGGAGGAAACGCTAACACTGGAGAAGAACACAAAGGAACGTGGCCTTCCTCCGAAAGAAACCTCATTAGTCTATCACTGGAAATTACATAAAGTAAAATGCTACAAAGGAAACGGGAGAGCTGTGTTCCTTTTCATTTCCATTTTGAAAGACAAACTGGGAGATCTTGCCAAGACAATATGAAAAAAAACATCCAATTAAATTAAAATGAAGGTCAAGAAATACAAAGTTAATATCGCCATGACTGGCCCTGACCTGAGGTCAGGCAGCAACCAAAGGCTCCATAAATATTTAAAGGGCTTATTGAAATGACTCCTGACCCAATCAGCTTCCTTACTCATCCTTTATGCTGCTTTCTTGGAGCTGGGAGGAATAGCATGATTGACAGTCCAGTCCTAAGCAGAGTTATTCCTTCAGGACCTCTAGACAAGGGGTTGCCAGACTGTGACTCGGGAACCACACGTGGCTCTTTCACACATATTGTGTGGCTCTTGAAGCTCCCACTGTTCTGTTGGCCAACTTGGAGAAGGCATTTTTCTCTTTAAATCACTTCTCCAAGCTAGGCCATCTGGTGGCTTGCATTTAAATTTAAAGTTGCTTTCTTTCTTTCAACCTCTCCCCTCTCCATCAATTTGTCCTTCCTTCCTTCCTTCCTTCCTTCCTTCCTTCCTTCCTTCCTTCCTTCCTTCCTTCCTTCCTTCCTTCCTTCCTTCCTTCCTTCCTTCCTTCCTTCCTTCCTTCCAACACATGAAGCTGCCTTGTACTGAATCAGACCCTTGGTTCCATCAAAGTCAGTATTGTCTACTCAGACTGGCAGCAGCTCTCCAAGGTCTCAAGCTGAGGTTTTCCACATCTTTTTGCCTGGACCCTTCTTCGTTGGAGATGCCGGGGATTGAACCTGGGACCTTCTTGCTTACCCAGCAGATGTTCGGCCGCTGAGCCACAATCCCACTTTAGAATGGGTTTCAATTCTCATATATATGAACATATGAAGCTGCCTTGTCTACTCAGACTGGCAGCGGCTCTCCGGAGTCTCAAGCTGAGGTTTTTCACACCTATTTGCCTGGACCCTTCTTAGTTGGAGATACCAGGGATTGAACCTGGAACCTTCTGTTTACCAAGCAGATGCTCTACCACTGAGCCACCTTCCATCCATCTCCATCACCTACTGCCTGGACCCTTCTTAGTTGGAGATGCCAGGGATTGAACCTGGAACCTTCTGTTTACCAAGCAGATGCTCTACCACCGAGCCACTGTCCTTCCCTCCCTCCCTTCTGACAAACGTTTGACATTTATTCTATGTGGCTCTTACATTAAACAAGTTTGGCCACCCCTGCTCTAGACTTCAATGGGATGTAACCAGGCTTGTAAGATCACCCAGCAAGGATGCCTCCTGCTCCAGGCTCTGCAACTCTTTCTGATGTCTGATGGAGCAGCAGGAGCAAAATGGGGAGGAGGGAATCAGCATCACACTGATGCCATGAGCCCCAGAGAGATGTCACTGTGATGCTCTAGGATTCACCCCAAATTCTATGAGCTGATTATAGTTTTGAGTGACTCCTGGAACATCGCACCGCACCTCAAAAAAAGATATAGCGTTGGAAAAAGTGCAGAAAAGGGCAACTAGAATGATGAAAGGGTTGGAACACTTTCCCTATGAAGAAAAGTTAAAATGCTTGGGGCTCTTTAGCTTGGAGAAACGTCGACTGCGGGTGACATGATAGAGGTTTACAAGATTATGCATGGGATGGAGAAGATAGAGAAAGAACTACGTTTCTCCCTTTCTCACAATACAAGAACTCATGGGCACTCAATGAAATTGCTGAGCAGTTGGGATAAAAGGAAATACTTCTTCACCCAAAGGGTGATTAACACATGGAATTCATTGCCACAGGAGGTGGTGGCAGCTACAAACATGGACAGCTTCAAGAGGATAAACAAATGGAGCAGAGGTCCATCAGTGGTTATTAGCCACAGCGTATTGTTGGAACTCTGTCTGGGGCACTGATGCTCTGTATTCTTGGTGCTTAGGGGGGCACAGTGGGAGGGCTTCTAGTGTCCTCGCCCCACTGGTGGACCTCCTGATGGCACCTGATTTTTTTGGCCACTGTGTGATACAGAGTGTTGGACTGGATGGGCCATTGGCCTGATCCAACATGGCTTCTCTTATGTTCCTATGCACTGGTTTGTGCCACAAGTGACATCATGGCATTAGTGTACAGTATTGTTCACTTTGACTCTAATCCCATCTCCCAGTGGTTGCCAGCACTGGGGTGGCTATTGTAGATCTGACACTGTTTAGGATAGCGCTTGAAAGGATCCCAGAAGGAATGGGAGGGTCCTTGTCAGGTGAGAAGGGATAACTTGGGATCCTGCTGCAGATTGCTTACTTGGGTCCTAGAAGAAACCTGAAACCTGACCTGAATTATAACCCTGCCCCCCAATATTGTACAAGCGTGGTACAACCAAGGGTTTTGAACTCATTTGCTGAGAGGGCCAGATCTGACGTAAATGATACCTTGTCAGGCCAGCCAGGCGTATCAGGTAGCAGAGATAAAAACTTTATAAAGAGCACAAGCACAACTAAAGATTCTTAAAAAAAAAACATAAAACAGAACATGCTTAAAAGATTAGCACTTTTGCAATATTTTATTTAACAGTTTCTGATAACCAACACCTCTTGCTCTGAACTATTGCATCAAAATCTGGAGACAACGTCTGTGCTGTAGCAGTCTTGAGTATGCTGTTCAGGTGTTGTTCAGGTGTGTGTAAGTTGCAAACCTACTTTTGATTTATTGGAATTCATTACAGAAATCTCATGGCCAGTGCTTTGAGCCTAAGACCCAGAGAAAAATATGAAATGTCTGGGCATTGCAAGCTTTCATATATAAGTTGCTTCATGTGCTGGTCAGCCAATGGAGAAAATAGAGGCTTTGCTCTGCAACTCCTGTGTGATTCAGCAAGCCTGACAAAGCGAGCTGTGATGCAGAAGGAAGCAAAAAGAGAGAGAGAAGGGAGAAGATGGCAGTGAGTTGCTCGCGGGTCTGATAGGAGCACTCTGGGGGCCTGATCTGGCCCTCGGGCCACATGTTTGAGATCCCTGCATACACTTTCTTCACTATACCACTGTTCCAGTGAGCATGTTTGTAGCTTTAGTTCCTGGCTTAGAGGTTACCACATTTTCTGTACTGACTGAACGTTCACCAGCCTGCAACTGTGATGTGAAGTCATCTGTATTCATGAAATCACTGCAATCCACAGACAGGTTTTACTGGCCCCTTTCAAGACTTATTTCCTGAACTGCCTGTTCAGCTGCTTAAAGGCACAGCAGAATACATTAAGCCACCATGTGTGCCCCTCACAACAATTTGCCACATAATCATCAAAACATAGTATATGTTAATGAACACCTGGAGGAGAGATAGGAAGCATTGTTGCAAACATCTGGCCATCTTTACTTTCCGGCATGAACAACTCCAGATATGGAATCATCATCCTTCTTTGGAAAGTTTCATCTTCTTAAGCCATTAAAAAAAAAAAAAAAAGTTTCAAACCAGCACGTCACATTAGGATCCCAAATAAATAAAATGTAGTACTGACTCTGCAAGCTAGGTAGATCAGAAACCAGTTTGTAGATCAGTAAGCAAAATGGTCTTTCTTGAAAAGTCAATTTCATAATTGAATCAAGGCATACCCCCCACCCCCTCCCGAACTGGCTTCAGTGGAATATCTCCTTTCTCAAATACCTTATATGATTATTTTGCTTTCCTACTATTCATCTTCTTTGTTTAAAACTATCAACACCAGAAGAACAATATCACATATCCGGGGGGGGGGAATCCTAGCAGGAGCTCCTTTGCATATTAGGCCACACACCCCTGATGTAGCCAATCCTCCAAGAGCTTACAAAAAGAGTCTTGTAAGTTCTTGGAGGATTGGCTACATTGGAGGATGTGGCCTAATATGCAAAGGAGCTCCTGCTAGAATTCCATTCCTGCACATATCCAATATTATGAATCTAGCCCTTAAGCAGATCAAAAACCCCAGAGAACGGGGCCATGTACGCAGGGAGGAGGGGTCTCTATAATCCTTCGATGCTCCTCAAGGTTGTAGGGAAAAAATCCAAGGAAAAAAACAGTCTTTCAAGTCAAACCTCAGGAGAAAGAGAAGTGTGTCTGAATGCTAAAGGATCTTGTTTGCAGTCATGGTTTTACTTTACCCCGTGGTTATTAAAAAACACTGTTGTTTGGATGATGCAAGCTTGCATGCATTCTCAATAAAAGAAAAATCAATCTAGTCCTTCCAAATAAAGATTTGGGGGTGGGAGAAGACCATGAGATTAAGTAAAAAAAAAATCAGTAATATACGATTACAAGGACTTTGCTTTCAGAGATAGAAAAAGGCGGAAATTAGATTAGACTAAAATTAGATTAATCATTTTCGATTAATCTAATTCATGCAGAGCATTTATTAAGTTCAGTAAGTGTTTTTGAATTTTACATGCAAATATATATGTATTTATTAAACTGGGAATGTGTTTCTGAATTTATAGGTAATAAGTTTTCTCTTGTGCTGGTCAAAGACCATTCAATAAATATTGAACCCAAGAAAAATATTTAACATTTTTTTTTCTAAAAGATACATTTCAACAAAAAAAGACTGCAAAGCTGCACTGCAGTATCTTGGCCATTGCCTTGAATGAAGAGGGCAGCAGGCAGCAAATTAAGGGCAGGTTGCAGCTTCCCTCTTGATTGTGTGGTTGCTGATTCCACACTAATCTTGCTCCACACTAGGCTTCCATTTCTTCCCGGAGCAAGCTGGCGATTTCGCACCAGTCGCTCCGCGCCCCCATTTTGCACGGGGGGAAACCTGCGATTTGCCGTGCCGCATCGTAAACCTGTGTTTTTTTCAGGTTTACACTGCAGCGCAGCAAATCGTGGGTTTCCCCCGTGCAAAATGGCGACACTGGGGCGAAATCGCCCACTTGCTCCGCAGAGAAATGGAAGCCTTGCGCAGAGCGAGGTTAGTGCGGAATCAGCCTGTGCGTTAAGTGCTGTCAAGTCGATTCTGACTTCTGGTGACCCTATGAATTATCGACCTCCAAACATCCTGTCCTTCACAGCCTTGCCCAGGCCTTGTAGACTGAGGGTCATGGCTTCCTTGAGGAGGTTTTTTGGGATAAATGCACCAAATTTTCAGCATATCATCCAGTGCCTCTCCTCAAAATACTCGCCAAGTTTCAAAAGGATTGGACTAGGAGGTCCAATTCTATGATCCCCAAAAGGTTCCCCTTTCCTTCATTATTTCCAATGGAGGGAAGGTATTTAAAAGGTGTGCAATCTCTTCATGTGATGACCAGAACTGCCTTTGGAGTTCAGTTATGCTTTTCACACCCTTGCTCCTGGCTCCACCCCCAATGTCACCTGACTCCACCACAAAGTCTCCTGGCTGCACTCCCAAAGTCACCAGATATTTCTCGAACTGGTCTTGGCAACCCTAGAAGCTCTAGATTTCATTGTGCTCTTTCTTTCTCTCCCCCACCACACCTCAAATACTTGCTTCTGGACTTCATTGTTCAAACCCCCTGTGAGAATGTTGCTGAACACTAAGACCTGGCAAACTTTCCAATATTTCCCCCCGCAAAAAAAAAGGGGGAAATAACCAAAACGTATGAAGAAGACTGATGGAAATCTTCGTCATGCCACTGGGGCCATGTAGGAGAAAGTCATTGAAAAAGTATGAGGGGAGTCAGGTTTTAGTATGACAAGGATAATTCAAGAAGCATTTTATGCTAGATGCTGAGCTGGTCTAATTTAGTACACCTTCCGGTGATGTCAGGGGTGTGTGGGATATGCAAATGAGCTATGCATATGAGTTGTGCTAGTGAGTTCTGGCACCTCCATTTCTACAAAATGACCCCTGTGTAGAATGACTGTCTTTTCCAGGGATACCTATCTTCTCATAATGTGACCAGAGTTTTATAGTTTAATCATTTTAGCGTCAAGGGAGAATTCAGGCTTGATTTGATCAAGAACCCCCTGATTTGTCCTTCTGGCAATCCACGGCATCCATAAAACTCTCCTCCAACACCACATTTCAAATAAATCGACTTCCCCCCTGTCTTTTGCTTGATGCGCACAAATAAATAATTTCATGCAGTTTAATTGCCATGAGACTCCTTCCCCACGAACTACTTGGAATTGCAGATTTCTAATGATACAGAAGAAAAAAGAAGGAGGAAGAAGGAGGAGGAGGAATAAGAAGATGAAGATAGATGAAGAGAGCAGATTTATGCCCTGCCCTTCTCTCTGAATCAGAGACTCAGAGCAGCTTACAATCTCCTTTTTTCTCCTTTTCCCACAACAGACACCCTGTGAGGTAGATGGGGCTGAGAAAGCTCTCACAGAAGCTGCCCTTTCAAGGACAACTCCTACAAGAGCTATGGCTAACCCAAGGCTATTTCTACAGGTGCAAGTGGAGGAGTAGGGAATCAAACCAGGTTCTCCCAGATAAGAGTCCGCGCACTTAACCACTACACCAGACTGGAAGAAGAAGAAGAAGATGATGATGACATTGAATTTATATTCTGCCCTCCGTTCTGAATCAGAGCCTCAGAGTGGCTCACAATCTCCTTTATCTTCCTCCCCCATCTTCCTCCCTGTGAGGTAGGTGGGGCTGAGAGGGCTCTCACAGAAGCTGCCCTTTCAAGGACAGCTCCTACCAGAGCTATTGCTGACCCAAGACTATTCCTGAGAATCGTACCCATTTCCCTCACAGAACCGCAGTTCTCAGGGATCCTCGGAGGAAGGTGTAGCTACTAAAACAGCTAAAATCTATGGTACACATGTCTATTGTATATCCTAGGGACTTGGAGACTGCTCACAGATTGCCAAACTTCTACACACAGAAACAAACTCTTTAGTCCAGGATGAAAGAGCTCCTAGGTACCACACATGATTAATTACCCTTGGATAATATATATTATGTCAAGGGGGAAAAAAAAAATAAACATTAAACCTTTTGATCCACCTCCAGATTTCCCTACAACTAAATACATCATAGGTGGACTTCTGAAACCAGAACACAAAAGTGATGGATCAGTGTAATTAATCAATGCTGTTCAATGTGTCATGCACTTGCACATAAATCATCCCTTCATTTGGAAACATTACCATTCATTTTCTAGCTACATACTATGGTACAGGGAGAGTGTGTGTTCTGGAACTGAGAATTTTTAGTATGCATTCAACTTTAAGCGTTGCAGCATCCAGTGTTCTATCACTCACAATATCCTTTCACAATTGTTTTAATCACTCAGTCTTAATTGTATATAGCAGGGGTGGCCAAACCGTGGATCGGGAGCCACATGTGGCTTTTTTATACATATTGTGTGACTCTTGAAGCCCTCACTGCCCCATTGGCTGGCTTGGAGGAGGCATTTGTCTCTTTAAATCACTTTGCCAAGCCAGTCAGCAGCTTGGAGAATACATTTAAAGTTTCTTTCTTTCCACCTCCCCCTACCTCCCCATCTATTAGCCTCCCTCCCTCCCTCTAGTTTGGTGTAGTGGTTAAGTGTGCAGACTCTTATCCTGGAGAACCAGGTTTGATTCCCCCATCCTCCACTTGCACCTGCTGGAATAGCCTTGGGTCAGCCATAGCTCTGGCAGAGGTTGTCCTTGAAAGGGCAGCTGCTGTGAGAGCACCTCCAGCCCCACCCACCTCACAGGGTGTCTGTTGTGGGGGAGGAAGATAACGAAGATTGTGAGATGCTCTGAGACTCTGAGTGGAGGGTGGGATATAAAACCAATATCTTCTTCTTCTTCCCTCTCTCTCTCTCTCTCTCTCTCTCTCTCTCTCTCTCTCTCTCTCTCTCCCCCTCCCTCCCTCCCTCCCTCCCTCCCTCCCTTCCTTCCTTCCTTCCTTCCTTCCTTCCTTCCTTCCTTCCTTCCTTCCTTCCTTCCTTCCTTCCTTCCTTCCTTCCTTCCTTCCTTCCTTCCCCCAAATATCTGATGTCCATGCCTTGTGGCTCTCAATTATCTGACATTTATTCTATGTGGCTCTTATCCTAAGCAAATTTGGCCACTCCTGGTATATAGTCTAGAAATACAGTGGCTTTAACATTAATTTGGCAATTGATTGGCTTTTAAATCTGTTTTTATTGGTTAGGTACCGTAATAAAATCTGAATCTGGGTCTGATTTGACAAAAATGCTTGCTGTTTTCTTCATTGCTTAAGTAGAGGAGGATGGGACATGATGTTTTAAAAACCAAAGCCAATATGCATATATGTTGTTATGGCCAAGTGTCTAAGACCAACAAGAGGTTTTGAATAGTTTTCAAGTATCCACTGGGATGGGGTAGAAGAAAAAACAGTGATTTGATGCCTGCACTGAGCCGTTAAGCCAGTTGTGCGGAATGGTGGGCAAAGCACAGCGGTATTCCTTCTGAATATAATGGTACAGGGATATAATGGTACAGGGAATTCCTTCTGAATTCCCCCCTTCTGGAAATATATGGTCTTCCTTCTGAATATAAAATGGAAAGCCATGTGGTTTAGTAAGTCAGAATGTTCGACTAGGTTCTGGGGGATCTGGGTTCAAATTCATACTCAGCCATGAGTGCCTGTTTCCCTCTCTCAGCCTACCCCACCTCACAGTATCTTTTCAGGCTATCTTTTTAGTGGTTTTACTGATCTCTGCTTGGAATGAATCAACGCAGCCTCCTTATTGTATCGACAGCACCGTTTAACAGCACTTTCTAAGGGAGGCAAAGTCATTTTTTTCCCTCCTTTTTCAAGACTTATTCTTATTCCCAAGCCATTTCATATTTTTAAAAAATGTCACCTGCTTGTTAATATTTCTAAAAACATAAAATCTAAGTAAAAATCTTGTCTATAAAAGGATTGTACTTGGGGAGAGAGCCTCTAAAAGTCATCTGTGTCTTCATGGAAACTGCATTTTCTTCCTTGAATGATGTTTATCTGTAACCCCTTGAAAAGCTTTTAGTTGTGATACAGAAGGTTCTTGTTGGAAGCAAGAACTTTATGTTCCCCCTTGAGCTTCTGATCTTAACACAGTTTTGCAGAGAAAGTGCTTCAAGGCCTTGGGTTCAGAGACATCATTTTTTTCCCCTCTTGATATTCCGGTTTGCAGTTTTGATATTTCAGATTTCTCTCTCTCCTTCTCTCTGTGCAGCCTTTCCAGACATATATTTTATTTCAACGGATTCACTCCCCGCCCTCCACTTAAATATCAGAAAAGGCAAATAAATGAAGTCATACAATGAGCCTAAGAAAATATTATGCAACAGAAAAGAATTTGATACCACTAGTCGCTGGAAATCTCAAACAGTTCTAACTAAGGGTTTCCGAAACGATAGTATTCTGTAAAGGCAGTGAAAAAATTGCTCTCAATTTTTTTTTTTTTTTAAAGTAAAGCACCAGTCATTTTCAATTCTGGGGTGATGTCGCATCGCAATGATGTTTTCATGGCAGACTTTTTCACGGGGTGGTTTGCCATTGCCTTCCCCGGTCATCTACACTTTCCCTCCCAGCAAGCTGGGTACTCATTTTACCGACCTCAGAAGGATGGAAGGCTGAGTCAACCTTGAGCCGGCTACCTGGCTTGAAGAAGGCATTTCTCTCTGCAAATCAGTTCTCCAGGCCCAACCACCTAAAGGCTTGGAAAATGCATTTAAAGTTGCTTTCCCTCCCTCCCTCCCTTCCTTGCAGCTCGCAAACATCTGACATTCATGTCTTGAGGCACTCAAATATCTGACATTTATTCTGTGTGGCTCTTACATTAAGTAAGTTTGGCCACCCCTGCTCTAGACAAGGGGGTGGTGGTATTCTACCATATCCTGAACTCACAAACCAGTTCATTTAGTGGAAACTCACATGAACCATGGACCTACATGAACCTCTTTTTTTTTTTTTGACCATTCCCATCCCTAGCTCCTGCTGCCTCATGGTGGGTCTCTGTTCCACACAAATCGTGCTCCCTCTAGTGGTCGATTTAATATTACATTGCATTTTGCTAGGCATTTTTTGTTTTGTTGTTGTTCAGTCACACAGTCGAGACCGACTCCTGGCAACCCCATGGACAAAGTCATGCCAGGCCCTCCTGTCTTCCACCATCCACTGAAGTCAGCTCAAATTCATGTTTGTTCATGTCAAATTCATGACAGCAACACTGTCCAGCCATCTCATCTTTTGCTATCTCCGTCTTCTTTTGCCTTCTGTCTTTCCCAGCATCAGGATCTTCTCCAGTGAGTGCTCCCTTGTCATTTGGTGGCCAAAGTATTTGAGCTTCAGCTTCAGCAAGGAAGGAACAGTCCCTGAGCAAATTTAAATTGCAGGTTTTTATGCTGGACATAAAAGGGATGTAATATCGGATAGAACACTAGAGGGAGCAAAAGACATGTAGAACAGACCCTCCCCCCAAGCAACAGGAATACACAAAGAAAATGAGAATGCTGGCAAACCGTTTGCTGAGAAATTACCCAGTGAGCCATTCCCTGAGGGGGGGGGGGGGAGGCACTGGCAGCCAGGAGCAAGCAGAGTTAAAACCCAGTAGTTCCACCAATGTTGCAGGGAACCTTCAGCACAAACCTGGTCAGTGGTGTGCCAATGATCAGCTTCAGTTAACCAGCTGTTGTTACTGCTGTTATCCAAGTCTGAGATGAGCAGGGGTGGAATTCTAGCAGGAGCTCCTTTGCATATTAGGTCACAGCTCCCTGATGTAGCCAATTCTCCAAGAGCTTACAAAAAAAGAGGAGAGCAAAAAGTAGGCTTGAAATTCAACATCAAAAAACCTAAGATCATGGCATCCGGCCCCATCACACCGTGGCAAAGAGAAGGGGAAGGCATGGAAGTAGTGACAGGCTTCACATTTCTGGTATCCAAGATCACTGCAGATGGTGACTGTAGCCATGAAATTAAAAGACGTTTGCTCCTTGGGAGGACAGCTATGGCGAACCTGGGCAGTATAATAAAAAGCAGAAACATCACCCTGCCAATAAAAGTCTGTATAGTCAAAGTGATGGTATTCCCAGTAGTGATGTATGGCTGTGAGAGCTGGACCATAAGGAAGGCCGAGTGCAGAAGAATAGATGCTTTTGAGTTGTGGTGCTGGAGAAGAATCTTGAGAGGCCCTTGGACTGCAAGAAGATCAAATCAGTCAGTCCTAAGGGAAATCAACCCAGACTGTTCCCTGGAAGGTCAGATGCTGAAGCTGAAGCTCAAATACTTTGGCCACCAAATGAGAAGGGAGCACTCACTGGAGAAGATCCTGATGCTGGGAAAGACAGAAGGCAAAAAAAGAAAGGGACAGCAGAAGATGAGATGGCTGGACAGCATTTCTGATGTAACTAACACAAATTTGAGCAGACTTCGGAGGATGGAGGAAGACAGGAGGGCTTGGTGTGGCTTTGTCCATGGGGTCACAAAGAGTCGGACTCAACTGTGAGACTGAAAAACAACAACTACAAGCTCTTGTAGGATTGGCTACATCAAGGGGTGTTGCCTAATATGCAAAGGAGCTCCTGCTAGAATTCCACCCCTGGAGATGAGGGGTGCCGACAGCACTAGTCTGGTGCTCCGCAGGGGCCACCCAGCCCAGAGCCATTTTAGCTTCCCAGAATGCACCTGTGCACAGTCATGGCTGGTGGATGAATCTGACTCAGTGTGCACACAGGGCCTGAAAAGGCAAATAAAACCCCTCATCCTCCCACTAGGGATATGTGCACAGCAGGACTTGAGCAGAAAAATAATACATGCGCAAAAGCTGTTTTGAAGGGGTGGGGGAGGAACCCTAAGAAATAAAAGTTACTAAAGGCCAGAGGTCATTTTGTAGGAAAATAGGTGGTGGAGCTCATTAGTATAACTCATTAGCATATGCCACCCCCCCCCAGCCAAAAGCAACTCGATGCAAGAAAGGAGAGCCCCGGGCGAACGAGGCCTGCTTGGACTAGCTAGAGATCCAGCCAGCCCAAGCAGGCCTCACTCACCTGGGACTCTCCTTGCCCCCCCCACAGTCAAAAGGCCAACAAGCCACCCACCACCCACAATCACATAAGTGGGAAAAGGGCAGCATGGACTTCTCCAGGAGTTAATGAGGGCTGCTGGAGGCATGGCAAAGCCCCTGGTAGCTGGATGCCCGCTCTCCTAATTCAACTGCACCTACTATTCAATGGACTTGGTGGGTGGGGAGGAAGAGGAGGAACTCTCAGAAAGTTTCAGGAGCTGCACTCCTGTGAGCTCCTGCTGAATCTGAGGCCTGCTAAAGGCAAAAAACCCACCTCCTTTCATGGAATATAAAACTTTCAGAGACTTTGGGAGGATAGTTTATTCCCTGCGCTCGTAAGATTTGGACAGAGAAACCTTGACAGGAAAGGGAATATGGAAAGCTTGTTTATTTCTCCTTCACTGGTCAATTCTTGGTATGTTCTTTCTTATATATCACTCTGAGGCTTCATCCGCATGTCATTGGATACTGTGCTATCGGTGCATTATGCCAGTAATTCAGACTTGGATTCTCTTGCGCGACCAAACCAAGCTGGTTGTGAAAGTCTGCAAAACAGCAACAATGACACAATAGCCGAGAGCCAGTGTGGCATAGTAGTTAAAATTCGGGGCTTTTTTGGAAGAAGAAGACTGCAGATTTATACCCTGCCCTCCTCTCTGAATCAGAGACTCAAAGTGGCTTACAATCTTCTATATCTTCTCACCCCACAACAGACACCTGTGAGGTGGGTGGGGCTGACAGGGCTCTCACAGCAGCTGCTCTTTCAAGGACAACTCCTGTGATAGCTATTGCTAACCCAAGGCCATTCCAGCAGCTGTAAGTGGAGGAGTGGGGAATCAAACCCGGTTCTCCCAGATAAGAGTCCTCACACTTAACCACTACACCAAACTGGATCTCTAGAAAAAGCCCAACCGGAACTCATTGGTGTATTAGGCCACAAACCCTGATGTCACCACTGTTTCGCACAGGGCTTTTTTTTGTGGGAAAAGCCCATCAGGAACTCATTTGCATATTAGGCCACATCCCCCAGATGCCAAGTCCACCAGAACTGCATTCCTGTGCGTTCCTGCTCAAGAAAAGCCTCATTTACGTTGTTGGGACTAGAATTTGGGAAACCCAGGTTTGAATCCTCACTCTGCCATGGCAGCTTGCTGGGTGTACTTAGGACAGTCGCAAGCTCTCAGCCTAACCTTCCTCACAAGGTTGTTGCTAGGATAAAATGAAAGAGAGGGGAACAATGTAAGTCGCAGGTGGGTTCCTTTGGAGACAAAGGAAGAAAGGTCCACTATGCAGTCGTTTCCAACTCTGGGGTGACGTTGCTTTCACGTTTTCATGGCAGACTTTTTACAGGGTGGTTTGCCGTTGCCTTCTCCAGTCATCTACACTTTCCCCCCAGCAATCTGGGTACTCATTTTACCAACATCGGAAGGATGGAAGGCTGAGTCAATCTCGAGCCGGATACCTGAAAATTCAGCTTCCGCTGAGCCGTAGTCTTATATATTTCCAAATACAAGCTTAACTTCTAGAATGAGCTTTCCCAAATGCGTTAGCATTGTATGATGGAGAACCAGTATTCTCAGTTGCATTTTCTTCCTTTAAAGAATGCAGCCTATTCAAGATTTATCGTTCACTCCAGTATACAGTTTGGAGGGAATCTGGCCAAGTATTCAAATCATGCCAGCACTGAAAGAAACGTGCAGTGAAGAGACGGATAATTTACTTGTTCATAAAAGTTTTATGTTACACATAAAATGTTATTGCTTTTAGTACTTAGTGGCAATGTGAATTGCAGCCCAGACCAGAAACTTATGCTGTGATGCAGCGGTAGAAAAGAATTATATAAGTCAACAAGAGAAGTCTTATCCCTTTTTTTAAAAAAAAAGGATAGCTTCCTGTATGCACCATTTCATGAATAAATTACAGAACAAAATGAAACAAAACAAATGTTTGCTTAAAATATCTTCACACTTGACTTATCCTCAGAAACAGAGCTAAACCACGCCAATAGCCGATTTATTTTTCTTACTCAGTCGTAACCCTTATATCTGCATTAAGCTTTCATATTTCAAAATATATTTGTTACGGGTTACACATGCCCGATGTGCAAAGAGTTGTGCCATAAATGCTAACTGGGCATCAAAGATTCAAATTGGCCATTGCTGAAACTGTTTCCTCCCATTCCAAGGAGGAACGATGTCCTTAGGTCTTTGGGGACTGTGCCTTTGAAACAAAATCACTAGGACTGATTTCCCATTAGCCTTACGACCTTCTCACGCTCCTCTTCTCTGCGGGGCTTCCGTCAGATTTCATACCGTCTGCCCCGGGGCTGTAACTCACTTCGCCTTTTTCGTGCGGCAAACAGAAACTGATTTTTAGAGGATCTTGTTTGCTGCGCGAAAGAGGCGGAGCGAGTGGCAGCCTCGGGGCAGCTTGTGCAAAATCCGACGGAAGCCCCGCTGAGAAGAGGAGAGTTAGACCGAGGTAAGGCTAATGGGAAATTGGTCTAGATTTATCTGCAGACTGTATTTATTGGGAAAATTCAGATGTCACCTCTCCAGCGACTTGGTCAAAGGGGGGGGGGGAAGTAAAAACAAATTAAATTCACAATAAAACAATATATAGCACTAGCCCCGCCGTCTCAATTCAGAGCTGCTATCAAAATTGCGCCCAAAAAAACCAATAACCCAAAACAATAATCTGGCAGGGTACGAGCCTTAAGTCTTAGACTCTATCAGTGCAATCCTAAGGAGAGATACTCCATTCTATGCCCATTGAAATGAATAGGCTTAGACTGGAGTAACTCTCCTTAGCATTGTACTGTAAATTTCAGAGTGTGGGAAAGGGAAGGTCCCCTGTGCAAGCACCAGTCATTTCCGACTCTGGGGTGACGTCGCTTTCACAACATTTTCACAGCAGACTTTTTACGGGGTGGTTTGCCACTGCCTTCCCCAGTCATCTACGCTTTCCCCCCAGCAAACTGTGTAGGGCAGGGTATAAATCCAATATCATCATCGTCGTCATCATTGTTGTCTTCTTCTGCTGCTGCTGCTTCTGCTTCTGCTTCTCCTTCCACCAGGTTGGAACCAGGGCTGAGGATATCTTGGCCCTCATTGAGGCTAGATGGATGTCTTTTGGACTGGGGCTCACCAGTAAATGTTGATCTGAAGAGCGCAAGGCTTGATGGGATACATCCGAGGAGAGGCAGTCCCGTAGGTACAGTGATCCCTGGCTACCCAAGGCCTTAAAAACCAGCACCTTGAAACAGACTGGAAATTCTATCAGCAGCTAGTTATAGGTTGAGGAGAGGGCGTGGGTTATAAATCAAACTTAATGAATTAATTCCCAAAGCCCAAGCATCTAACTGTGAGAAGAGACCGATGGCTGGGGCTGTTAATCAGCTTTTCAGCAGTGGAAGACAGGAGTCAGCGCCCTTTTTGTGTAGTGTCGAATTGGCAGGGATGATGAACTAGGCAGGGATGCTCAACCCAACCAGGACTCGGAGTATACCTCCTGTTTGCTGCAAGTCTGGGACTTCAGGTTGCCAAGCAACTGAGCAGCCACTAGGGTTGCCAGGCCCGACTCAAGAAATATCTGGGGACTTTGGGGATGGAGCCAGGAGACTTTGGGGGGTGAAGCCAAGAACAAGGGGTGATGAATGACTGAACTCTGAAGGGAGTTCTGGCCATCACATTTAAAGGCACCACACACCTTTTAAATGCCTTCCCTCCATTCGGAATAATGAAGGATAGGGGCATCTTCTTTTGGGGCTCACAGGATTGGACCCCCTGGTCAAATCTTTTTGAAATGTTGCAATATGAGTGCAAAACACTCTTTGGCTTAACCACTTTATCACTGTAATTCTTAAGTGTCCTTCGAAGCAAATAAACAGTCCTTAGTAGAAACTCAAACTTTAAAGGTCGCCAGGTATGAAACTCTGCTGTCTTCTTGTCTTTCTGTTGAGAGACACAGATAGCCCAGCCGCTCCTCTTTGAAGAGCAATTCAACAGGTGTAGTAGCAGCAACACGAGTCCTAGGTTCAAGTTTGTGTTTCCTTTACACTTCCTCCGGCCGCTATTTTTACCCTCCGGAACCCGTGCTTAGGCAACAGCTCATAAGTCATATCTTATCAGTATGCTTATCAGAACCATTCGTGCATATCCATTTTAAGAGTAGGTAAATTTGTCTCTTGGCCTGGCTATGACAGCAGGTAAAATTATGCCCCCCCATCCCGTATGACATTAATACTGCTAATCCCTTTCCCCCTTTTTTATTGGGCTCTTCTCCATCCCCATGGGGTTCCTTAAATCAAGTGCCATGCACAGAGAGAAGGAGAGCAGCTGCATATAACTCTCTTGCACTGCATACAGAGCAGGCGATTGGTCACAGCACTGCTTACGGGGGATTACAGTTCGAGATTCATTGCTTTCAGGAATTGCAATTTCACATTTCGCCAGTGAAAGAGAGGTCACACTCTCCTCCGAGTAGGTGTTACCTGCCTTTGGAATGCTAAAAATAGCAAGCCCATTTGATTCCCTGGCTCCTACACAGAACTTACCACTGTAACTGAATTTGATTTCTGAAAAAACAATGGCTAAGGTGTGCACTTGTGTATCTATGACCAATTTCACACTAGGCTTGTTCTGGGTGGAGAGCCCTTTTGCTCCCGGGGCTTCATTCCATTTCCGCGCAAGTTGCCCCGGAGCTGTGCGTTGGCACGCTGCTGTTCTGCAGCAAGCAAGATCCTCTGACAAACGGTTTCGGCTTGCTGTGGAAAAGCAGTGCACCAACTCACAGCTCTGGGGCAACTTGTGCGAAAATGGAGAGAAGCCCCGGGGTCAAAAGGGCTCTCTTCCCTGAACAAGCGCTAGTGCGAAATCGGTCTATGTTTTTGCATCACATAACTATTGCACGTATGATCACCATCCATTTGCTGATGTATTGAGTGGCATTGATGTTCATGTAAGGTTGAATTAAGGTCCATTCTGAATGGGAATACAGGGCAGGGGTTAGTTCAATGGTAGAGCATCTGCTTGGCATGCAGAAGGCCCCAAGTTTAATCTCTGGCATTTCTGATTAAAAGGATCAGGTAATAGGTGATGTGAATGACCTTTACCTAACATCTTGGAGAGCTGCTACTAGTCTGAATAAACAGTACTGACCTTGGTAGACCAGTGGTTTCGATTCAGCATATTTGTTTATCTAGTTTTGTTGCATTGCCATACCCTTCTAATCACAGTGGTTAACTTCGGTGACTTTTTGTGTGCGTGGTAGATTTGCTCCAGACAATGAAAGGGTACAAATTAGATATAATCCAAAATGACACTGTATTTTCATATTATCCAAATGTGTCTCTGGAATAAAGTAGGTACACAACAAGTAACACCAAAATTGTAGCGTCCAAAGATAGATTGCAATAGAAAGAGAATACAAATTGCATTTACATTTAATATCCAACACTAGATAACACACACCCAGTGCGATCTATCCTGATGGTGCTTTCGGTCTGCAAGAGACAAAGAACATGCATGTGGGACTCTGTGCATAGCTCTCAGAGAAAGCATCTTAAAAAGAAGCTACAGCCATTTCTTTAAATAATCTTAACTGAAAACATGAAAGATTTCAAAAGAAGCACTGGCATCTCCTCGCATATATCATTGATAAGAGAGCAATAGACTTCAGTGGAAAGTTCATATTCACCAGTTGTCACATACCTCAAGCAATTTAGAAAACTGTTTTTGGAAAGCTGCCTGGAAGATTGGTGGGTCACTCGTACAATGCAAAGTGATAATGACGCTTTTACAAAATGCTCTGCAATTAGCAGTGAGCTTTTCTTTCCCTCCTTAATTTGATTATTATTGTAATTTGTAACATATTCTCTGTGGATAGCGGGTAGCAAATTAGGAAGAGTAAGAAAATGCCGAAGGTGTTGGAGTGGGTGACTCAGCATGCCAGGGCATTGGGAGAGGGCGCTACGTAACTCTAAGCGTGTTTAGGTGTTATCTCCTTGAATGGGATGCCTCTCTCTCTGGGGAGGTACGGTGTCTCAGTGGTAGAGCATCTGCTTGGTAAGCAGAAGGTCCCAGGTTCAATCCCTGGCATCTCCAAAAAAGGGTCTAGGCAAATAGGTGTGAGACCCTGGAGAGCCGCTGCCAGTCTGAGAAGACAATACTGACTTTGATGGACCAAGGGTCTGATTCAGTATAAGGCAGCTTCATATGTTCATATGTTCTTTATCTTAACCTGGAAACTGCCCTCTGACTCCTCCTCTCACTTTGCCCTCTCTCTCTACATGGCCTTCCATGGAGACACACATCTCTACAACAGTGGAAGGGCTTCTAGTGTCCTGGTCCCACTGGTGGACCTCCTGATGGCACCTGTTTTTTTGGCCACTGTGTGACACAGAGTGTTGGACTGGATGGGCTGTTGGTCTGATCCAACATGGCTTCTCTTATGTTCTTTTGTTCTTACAGGTCCCTCCTGTAGAAACAATGTCCTCATATGCCAATATATGTGATGCTGGACAAGCTGGCCATTTTTGATAAGGAGTCTTTAGATTAAGCTTCTCTCTCTTCTTTTGACTGCAACCTGAATGTGAACTGGATTTATTTGAATAAATATGTTTACCTTTCCCCCCCCCAATATACTTCTTGGGAGCTTTATTTACTGCACTCGGTATCATGCTTCTTGATTGGGCAAAACACTGCTATACTAACCAGATATCTCAAAAGAAGCATTGTGTCATCCTCCATTTTGACTAATTATTTCTCCCGCTTTTCAGAAATGAGTTATGAGTTTGACTTTGTACACCTCATGTTCCATAATTCAGCTCAAATTGCCTCAGAAAAAAAACAAATAGTCACTAAAGAACTGAATGTCTCATTTCTTCTACAATGAGAAAAAAAACGGCTGTTTTAATGACATTTCAAACAAATGGAAAAAAAAAGAAAAAGAAAACAGGATTCCTTCCTTGTTACTAAATTATAATATGGCAACAGACTCCCCCCTCACAGTCATTACATTTTAGTCTACAAAACCCTCACCTCTTCAGTGTCTTGGTATTGCTGCAAGTCTAATCCTGAACAAATAGTGATTGGCTACTATGGCAAAGGAATAAACACCAGTTTCTCCACCCTCAAATCGTATTTTTGTTGTTGTTGTTCAGTCGCACAGTTGAGTCCGACTCTTTGCAGCCCCATGGACAAAGTCACTCCAGGCCCTCCTGTCTTCCACCATCCTCTGAAGTCTGCTCAAATTCATGTTAGTTACATCAGAAACACTGTCCAGCCATCTCATCTTTTGCTGTCTGCTTCTTCTTTTGCCTTCTGTCTTTCCCAGCATCAGGATCTTCTTCAGTGAGTGTTCCCTTCTCATTGGGTGGCCATAGTATTTGAGCTTCAGCTTCAGCATCTGACCTTCCAGGAAACAGTCAGGGGTGATTTCCCTTAGGACTAACTGATTTGATCTTCTTGCAGTCCAAGGGACTCTCAAGATTCTTCTCCAGCACCACAGCTCAAAAGTATCTATTCTTCTGCGCTCGGCCTTCCTTATGGTCCAGCTCTCACAGCCATACATTACTACTGGGAATACCATTGCTTTGACTATACAGACTTTCAAATCACATTATTTTCACCCAAAACAAAATACCAGATCAAGAGTGTGACTGTCGTAATGTGTAGGACCAGTTATTACCTGAGACAGGCCCATGGTTGTCATGGAGCCAGGCCTGTAGCTACAAGGGGGCCTATGGGTCCCTACCTCCTGGCTTCCTGATGGGTGCCCCAACCTTCCTCCCTCCCTCTCCAGGGGTGAAAGCTGAGAGGCTGGGGGATGCCTCCTCCTTCTCCCCACAATTTAAACAGCACAGGAGGTGTACCCAGGAGCAGCTGCTGCCCTTCCCATGCCACTTAAAGGGCCTCAAGTAGTGGTGGTGACAGGAGAGCAGGAGGTTAGGTTAGGCACCCTGAGTTGGGCACCCTGAGTCATGGCAGTGGCAGCCGGGGGAAGGGAGCTGCAAAGTGTCCCCTTTACATGCTCCCCCAACTTCTAAAATCCTGGATCTAGGCCTGCATGGGGACCATGAAATCCCAAGCTGCTCGTGACAAGATAGCCATAGCATGAACTTTGAATCCCTCAAGGTTCCTTGACACCACCACCAAGAACAACTCTGTCAGCTTAGGTAGGGAGGCTGTCAGGCAATGGAGTGGCTCATATGCCAACAGAATCCCAAGTCTGTCTCTCAGTCCCAACGTTTGGTACACAACCTCAGCACCAGCAGTCTCCTGAATACAGCATTATTTTAAGTGGACAGAATCCATATAGACTATAGCAACAGCACTTCACTGCTTGCCAGACTTATGGTGATATATCACCTAATACCCCAGGGAATAGGGTTGCCATGCCTCCCCCCCTGTGGGAAGGGGACGATGGCCAGATTCAGCTTGGAAAGCTCCTGGATATTTGGAGACGGAGCATGGGGATAACCAGGACCTCAGCGGGGTACAGTACCCATCTTCTGAAACATCAGTTTTCTCCAGGGCAATTGATCTCTGTAGTCTGGAGACAAGCTGTTATTCTGGGGAATCCCCAGGTCTCACCTGGAGGCTAGCATCCCTATCTTTTTACACATATCTGCTTGGTGCCTTTGCTTCCACATGGTTTATCCCAATAGCCTGATGACACAACATGCAAACTACACAATTGACAGAACAGAAATGTACCACCAGCAGCAGTAGGGAAGACCCCGGCATTCAAACTGCTGCCTAAATAACCACAATGGATAGCAGCCATTTTGAGATAAGGCCACTCCTACACAGGCCAGTAGTGTGCATTTTGCAAGTAAATATTCCACTACATCTATTTCTTATTTTGCTCCTGGCAACAACAGCACCTCCCACAGTGTTTTTACTTCTGTTTCATTAAGCTCCCATACATCTCTCGCTCTCTCCTGACTGAGATCAAGATGGCACAAGTTCAACATAAAGGGCTTCATTGAATGGCCAGATAAAAAGCAGACTCCTTTTAATTGTTCACCCAGTCAGAACTGTATTTCTTTCTTCTACAAAGCCAGATTCCGTACCTGCCATATAACTTCAGATAATTTACAGACAAAAACAGCTCCATAAGGTGTCACTGTAGATCTAAGATGGGAAGCACAAATGAATTCTTAAAGATCCTAACAGGAGAAAGGCGGGGAATTTCTACATCATAAAATTTTTAACGCTGCAAAGACTGAAATTGCCTTCTGACTTTAAGGCCTTGTGATGGACGACACTTTTAAAAGCTTAGAAGTGCTGTGTAAACAGATAAAGGACTGTGAAGGGTTAATTCTTCACAGAGGCTGAGAGTGTTGAGTGACAAGCAATCTGACTGGATGCTGAAGAGAATTCAGTCTGATTTCAGTTCTAGCTGAGAAAAATTGAGTACTGACAAATTCAGAATTCAGACCTGACTGACAGCAGCTTTAACACAGAGAGGAGAAATGGAGAAAGCTGGCAAAGATGAATGGGTAGTTTGACAGAGGCTCCGATTTGGGCCAAAAAAAAGCAATAGATCTTTCTACTGAGAGGAGAATTTCCTTATCCAATCAATCAGAGGACAGTTCTGAAGAGTTCAGAGATTCCTGGTCTGGTGTGGTAAAAGACTGCCATTAGAGACAAGTCTGTGCATGTACTGATTTTAACTCAGAAATTTCAACCCCTGGTTTCACCTGAACTTTCCCCTCTATGTTGAATAAAATATTTTGTTAATTTGGAATATTAAGATATATTGAATGCCATTAAAGTTAAAGGAAACACCCAAGCTTTCCCTCAGGTTCTTGGGATGAACAAACAGCCAAAATATTATACTCAACCGATCAATCAATTGTTGAGTCTGGTTGTTGGTTGCTATGGCATCTTGTTGCTAATGCAATAAAGATTGGTTGATTGAAAATATTACACTGTGACAGGGTGGGACAGCCAGAGTTCTTCAGCAAAGGAGCAAATACAAAGTAGGAAAAAAGGGCGGCTCAGTCAGTAAAGGAAAATAAAAACAAGGAAAAACTTGCCTCTGAGGGAGGGAAGTGGATGGGGCAGTCATAGACCTCTATCAAACCAAGAGCCAATTTAATTTTAATGATGCCTTATTTAGTGAGCACATTTTATGTTTTGACATGAGTCCTTCAATAATTGCAGTAACAAGTTCTGCTGTTACAGTTCTTCCTACTTGATACATACTGCAGGGAGTTTCATAACAGAACATTATGAAAGACTGTTGAATTTCTTGCAGCCCAAAGCTACCCAAATATTAGTGCTTTAATTATTGAGTGATCATTTCAGAGGATTTAGCAAGATAGTATGATGTCAGTAAAATTAAACAGAACTCCAAGGGGGGGGGGGAGAAGAAGAAGAAGAAGAAAAGGAGGAGGAGGAGATCGCATTTATACCCTGCCCTATATCCCCCCATGAAGGAGTCTCAGAGTGGCTTACAATCTCCTTTACCTTCCTCCCCCACAACAGTCACCCTTTGAGGTTGGTGGGGCTGAAAGAGCTCTCCCAGAAGCTGTCCTTTCAAGGACAACTCTGGGAGAGCCATGGTTGACCCAAGGCCATTCCAGCAGCTGCAAGTGGAGGAGTGGGGAATCAAACCCGGTTCTCCCATATAAGAGTCCACACACTTAACCACTACACCAAGCTGACTCTTAAAGACCAACAATCCCGCCCCTGCCCCGCCGCCTCCCCGCATAGGGGGAAACATATTGTTGAGTTGCAACCCTCATCTTAGGTTGTCAGCCTCCAAGTAGGGCCTGGAGAGCAGATGAAATTGCAACTCATCACTGGACCACAGAGATCAGTTTCCTGGAAGAAATGGTGGTTTCAGAGAGCAAACTCTAAGGCAATGAGGCCCCAGAGGAGCTCACAGATTCTGGCCTGCTAGGGGGCAAACTAGACATGACAACATTGTGTCTGCCATGGGGATGCCACTGCGATTTTAAAGCCTCAAATTAATAATTTAAAAATGCTGAGAGGGCATGATAATGATTGGGCCCACACAGGGGTGAAATTCTAGAGGGAGCTCATTTGTATATTAGGCCACACCCCCTGATGTAGCCAATCCTCTAAGAGCTTAAAAGGCTCTTTTTGGTAAGCTCTTGGAGGATTGGCTACATCAGGGGGTGTGGCCTAATATGCCAAGGAGCTCCTGCTAGAATTCTACCCCTGGGCCTACAGCATGGTGTAGCAAGCCTCTTGTGTCTTTTCAAGTGTTTTTAAGTGTCTTGAGGGGGAGGTGTTCTGACATTTGAAAAGGCATTGGGGAGGGGACAAGTGACCTTTCCCCAACACCCTGCAGCCGTTGTGGCACTTTTAAATCACCCATTTTTTCTTTGGAACTTTTTTGTTCTCCATCAAGTCACAACTTATGACCACCCATGGGGTTTTCAAGGCAAGAGATGTTCAGAGATGGTTTGACATTGCCTGCCTTTGTGTAGCAACCCTGGTATTCCTTGATAGTCTCTGATACAAATTCTGACCCAGGCCAACCCCTGTTCAGCTTCTGAGATCTGACAAGACTGAGCCAGTCCGGGCCATCTGGGTCAAGACATTAATCACCCATTTTAGTCTTTTAAAATGTACAGGCAATTGTTGATCTTGTCCATTTGCAAAGTGGTCCCTGAAGAAGGCCCTGCTCGGATGAGCTAAACTATTGTTGGAAGGGAATAGGTGAAGAAGAAGCAGTACCCTAAGGTATGGTCAGCATCCTGCATACCTTAGGGACCACCTTTCGCTGCATAGGCCCCAGCGAGCACTTTGGTTCGGGTCTCAAAACCTGTTGACAGTCCCCAGCATCAGAGAAGTGAGGCTCAAAACGACAAGAGCCAGGGCCTTTTCTGTTGCTGCCCCTAGCTGGTGGAATGAGTTGCCGGAGGAGGTTAGGGCCCTGTGAGAGCTTTTACAGTTCCGCAGGGCCTGCAAGACTGCACTCTTCCTCCAGGCATTTACATGATGGCAACATCTGCAGCAATGGGATTGGCCCATAAGAACACCACCAATGGCCTACCTCACCACACTGTAGCGATCCTGAGACCTCTGAGTACAGCTAACCACCAGAATTTAATCACTGCCTAGAATCACGACAGTAGCACATGCAAATGTTTTAAAATTGTTTTTATGTCTTATGTTTTTATTGTTGTTTATTTTATCAAGTCACACTAGTGTGCTTGTGTTGACCCTTGGTCTGTGAGCTGCCCTGAGCCTGCCTTTGGTGGGGAGGGTGGGATATAGGTTAAATAAATAAAAAATAAAAATAAAAAAATACTGTAGCTATGATGGTACGAGGTCACGAAGCGCTTTACATTGAGCCTGGTAGCTGATGGGCAGCCAATGGAGTGACTGCAGAATGGGTCTTCAAGGGGAGACCTACGTAGAGTGCATTATGGTAGTCTAGTTTCAGTGTTAATATTGTATGGATACAGGCAGCCAGATCATCCAAGTCTATGTAGAGGACCATCTTTTGGGCTAAACAGGGATGAAGATTTCCCCCTCCACACACACAGCTGCATTAACAGGCTACTTGTATAGGAATGCAGGGTATACTAATGCCTAGGCTCTTGACTTCTTTAACAGGAATGCAAAGCATACTAATGCCCAGGGTCTTAACTGAGTCAGCAGGGGTCAGTGGAATGAAATAAGAAAACACAACATCTTGTCAAGACTTGATGTCAATTTATTCATTCTTGGCTATTTAACGCAAACCCAAAGGAACCCCCCAGCCATGACAGTTAGTTTGTGTTCGGTTGTGGGACATAAACTGTGGTGCACAACAGCTTAAAACATTTCTTGTATTAAAAGCAAACAAGGAGGAGATCTCAAGAGGGACTCTGTACTGTTATGGGACCCCTTTCTTCTGCTGAATCACTAAAGTCCAAGCATACTTCAGAAGATTCCTATGGGCTTGTCATTGACAGTGGGCTACACAATTAATTGGACAGCAAAAGCAATTTTATTCTCTCTTGATGTCTGGATGGAGCAATCAAGGCATCAGGTAAGTGATGAAATGAAAATCAATTGAACTTATTCTGTTTGGAAGAAAGATAGGGTTGCCAAGTCCAATTCAAGAAATATCTGGGGACTTTGGGGGTGGAGCCAGGAGACACTGGGGGCGGAGCCAGGAGCAAGGGTGTGACAAGCATAATTGAACTCCAAGGGAGTTCTGGCCATCACATTTAAAGGGACGGCACACCTTTTAGAATGCCTTCCTTCCATAGAAAATAATGAAGGATAGGGGCACCATCTTTTGGGGCTCATAGAATTGGACCCCCTGGTTCAATCTTTTTGAAACTTGGGAGGTATTTTGGGAAGAGGCACTAGATGCTATACTGAAAATTTGGCACCTCTACCTCAAAAAACAGCCCCCCCAGAGCCCCTGACAGCCGCGGATCAATTCCCCATCATTCCCTATGGGAATTGTTCCTGAAGGTGCATGATGGCTATGGGGGTGGAGCTTCCCCCGCCGGCCAGCTGGCTGGGGGAGGGGGGAAGCCTGTAAAACCAGGGGATCCCCCGCTGGGACCTGGGGATTGGGAAGCCTAAAGAAAGATCAGCTACCTTCTCGTTGGCTAACTTCCATGTCAGGCACACATCTACCGAAATACTCCCTACTTTTGTCATTCCTCCTGCTACTCATCAGGGGTGAAATTCTAGCAGGGACTCCTTTGCATATTAGGCCACATCCCTCTGATGTAGCCAATCCTCCAAGAGCTTATAAGGGTCTTTTTTTGTAAGCTCTTGGAGGATTGACTACATCAGGGGTGTGTGGCCTAATACGCAAAGGAGCTCCTGCTAGAGTTCCACCCCTGCTACTCATGAAATGGAAACCAGACATAAAAACTGCAGAATAACAGTCTGGCAACCCAACCTAGAAGGCCATAACTCTTCATAGGATGGCACTGTTGTCTGTGTGAACCATATTAAAAAATGGGCCTGAAAATGGGTCTGATCTTGATTAGTTATTATTCAATCGCAAAGCCTTGAAAATTCGGCAGCATGTTTAAACCAAACAAAGTTTGATTGGATAGATTTAAGGGGGCTTGAGGTAATCTGCTTTGGGGGGCCTTGTGTGTGGCATACCTCTGTGACTAACTTGGGGGGAACCGTCGTGAGCAGCTGCCAGTTCCAGCTAGTTTCATTCTCTCCAAATGAAATGTTTTCACTTTTTGTGGCGTGAGGCCTTTTCAGGCTGTGACTTGGCAGATGGCAGGATGCTACATGCAACTTGGCTTGTCATTTTGCATCAGCCCGGAATAATCCTTCGGCATTGTTTCTTCCTGGAGGAAGCCACAGTGTCTCCAAGCACAACATGTGCTCACACGGGGGCACAGTCAAGTTCCATCTCTGACAAAAACAGAAGGTAAGGTAAGATGTGCCAGCATTACCGTTTTCAGGATTACTTCAGTCCAAGAACAGTTGAAATTCCAGCTTAGGTGCTCTGCCCTTGATGTTATCATATTCAAAGGATATAAAAACCCAGCAGTCCCTCCGGCTGAGCAGCATAATTCCTACGATTTCCGGTATTAAGAAGTTGAACTTGTTATCTTGGCTTCTCATAGATCTGACTTTCCAACAGCTTTTGGTTTCCCTGGAACATTTTCTTATTTTCAAAAGGAGAACTTTTTTTTGTCAAATTATGGGGAGAACACCAGGATGGGTTGAATAGAAAGTTTTTGACTGAGGTAAGGGTGGATGATTGTTCACCACCACTCTCGTGATGTTTTAGAAGAAGAAGACTGTAGAGTTATACACTGTCATTCTCTCTGAATCAGAGTCTCAGAATGGCTTACAATCTCTCTTATCTTCTCCCCCCACAACAGATACCCTGTGAGGTAGGTGGGGCTGAGAGGGCTCTCACAGAAGCTGCCCTTTCAAGGACAACTTCTGCGAGAGCTATGGCTGACTCAAGGTCATTTCAGCAGCTACAAGTGGAGGAGTGGGGAATCAAATCTGGTTCTCCCAGATAATAGTCCACAGACTTAATCACTACACCAAACTTGGTCTCTGTTGGGAGGCTCATCTACCCCAGAAGCAGCATGAGGGGATATTTTAGACTCTAGTGGGATGGGAGGATGTCATACTTGGTTGACAGAAATCAACCCCTTTTCCTTTCAGCTGTTGGGGAAGTACAAGTCTGTGTTCAAAGCCTGGGTCAATTCAGGTGGCAGAAGGGTTGTTGTCACTGAGCAGGCAAGGCAACCCTTTGATATTCTTCTGACTTGACAAGAAGTTAAAGATGAGTTGTTGTAGAGTTGCCACCTCTGGGCTAGGAAATATTAGGGAGATTGGGGAGGGGGGGCTTTCAAGGGACAGATTTTCAAGGGGAGGAAATTCAATAGGGTCCAACCATACAACGTCATGGGGTCCACCTTCCACAGTGGCTATTTTCTCCAGGTGAGCTGATCTCTGTTGCCTGGAGATTGGTTATAATTCCAGGAGATAGCCAGCTACTCCCTGAAAGCCAGCAACCCAGCAGAATGCTGGGGTATTCTGATCTTCATGAATGGTCACATGCCACCACAAACTGTCCCAAAATCCATGGAAGTGCACTGTGGGTCTTCAATGCATGAACTTCAGTTTGTGAACCCTGAACCATCTACAATTTGTGATGAGCTTTGGTTTGTTAGCTGGTTCGTGCCCATCCCTCTCTGGGGGTGCAGGTCAGAGAGCAAATCTGTAACTGCCAAACTCTACTGATCCCATTGGAATTTGTTTATGAGTAAATACGTATAAAACAGGGGTGGCCAAACTTGCTTAATATAAGAGCCACATTCAATAAACATCAGAAGTTTGAGAGCTGCAAAACATGAACATCAGATGTTTGAGAGCCGCAAGACAGGGAGGGAGGGAGAGGTGGGAAGAAAGCAATTTTAAATGCATTCTCCAAGCCACTGACTGGTCTGTCTTGGATAAATGATTTAAGGGAGAAATTACTTCTCCAAGTCAGACAATGGGGTGTTGGAGGCTTCAGGAGCCACATAATATGTGTGAAAGAGACACATATGGCTCCCAAGCTGCAGTTTAGCCACCACCCGATATAAAATCAGGCTACACCCTGTATTTGTCTGTGGAATGTGGCAGGATGATTTGAAAGAAGGTTGCTGAATGTTTATACTGAGCTTTGTGCTTGATTTAGGCATTTCAATCTAATGGAAAACCCCCATAAGATCGTCAAATCCTTGTTCTAAAATTCATTATTGTCTTTGTGGCTAGCTTAAGGTACTGCTTCTGACACCACTTCCTCGGAAGTCATCAGTCTGCCGGTATGGTGGAAGTGAAAATACGCGAACACACACAAACACACAAAATGACACATTCCCAAAGCAATACAGGAAAACGGAAGTGCTGAACCTAATTGTAACCAGCTCTCATTCAGCTCACACCTAGTTCCTTTACAAAATCCCTGATCTGACAATGGAATAATTTGCTCTGAATTATGAACTCCGGCAAACTTTCCTTTGACACGTGCAGCATGACTGCTCATGTAACATAAAGAATTGACATCCTGTTTTTGGTACATGTCTCGCTTTGGGATTCCTGTGCACAGATGCTTCTCACAGGTCTCTTGTGCGCTCGTCCGGCACAACTGAGATGCTAATTATCATCCTTGCGCAACCTGCCCTAGTTTGCCGCACAGCAGATGTGGGGAATATCAAGACGGGCTCAGGTGTCACCGTCCGCAAAGCCGAAAGGACAATATCAGCATATGCAATCCCCTGCCGCATCTTTTTTTTTTTTGCTGGGTTTGCTTTCTCGTAAATCTGACTTTGTGATATTGCCCAGTTTGGGGGCGGGGCGCGAATCTACCTTCAGATGAAATTTAAGGTAAACGAGAGGTTAGATAACCCCACGACTGAGAGTGTCATTTCAGGTTTTGTAGGGAGAGGAGGCTCCGTGGCAAGATTCAAAGGCCTCCTGGCAAGATCAACTGGTACAGAGAAACCTGAAATGCATGAAGGACATTTAGTGCAGTTGCTTTTGGACATTTAAGAATAACGAGAGCAAGGTGAGGCAATCCCCGGAATGCATGCCACTGTTATGCATTGGGCCCCCTCTTTAAGCACATCTTCAGGCACCTCAGGAAAGTTTGAGGGAAATAGGCAGGGCTTTTTTTTTTGTAGCAGGAGCTCCTTTGCCTATTAGGCCACACACCCCTGATGTAGCCAATCCTCCAGGAATTTACAGGGCTCTTAGTCCAGGGCCTTCTGTAAGCTCCTGGAAGACTGGCTACATCAGGGGTGTGTGACCTAACATGCAAAGGAGTTCCTGCTACAAAAAAAAGCCCTGGAATTAGGAATGCTCACCTTGGCATAGAGGTAGTTCAGGGACAATGTGATTGCTCTCTTGAAATATTTGAAAGGCCGTCACTTAGAGGAGGGAGGGGAGCTGTTCCTGTTGGCAGCAGAAGATAGGACTCACAATTAGGGCTGCCAAGTTCTCGGGCTGGGTGGAGCTTCCCCTGCCCCGGAGGTTCCCCTGCCCTGGAGAGGGGGATCCTCCTCCTTCGACGGTGGCAATGCGATGACGTCACTTGCAGTGACGTCATCACACCAGTGACATCGCCAGCTGGCCACTCTAGAATCTTCTTGGAAAACTCTATGGCTTTCCTGGATGCTCTAGCAGTTTGGGAGGGGGAAACATAGGAGCTGTGGAGGACTTAACCTATAACAATTTATATAACATACACACAACACTTTTGAATAACATTCTTCTGTATTGTCCCTGGATAGAAATGCCAGTACCAGAGAGAAGGCCATTTTGCATTCTCATCCATTTATGAATTCATAAGACTCTTCAAACAATAGTCTCAGCACTAACAATCCATGTTATGATGGATGACTCACCCTGCATGCTGGCCTTCTTCCTTTCACAGTTGACTAGGAACAAGGAAGAACCTAGCATGTTTTGTCCCCTCAAGCTTGTTATACCTGTCCTGAAGAAATCAAGGGAAGCGCGTTAATCGAGTGCTGCACACCACCAGATGTTTGCTCTTGTAGCAAGTCATTAAGTTTCAAAACAGAGATTCTAAATATAAAACATCTGCTCTGTTGACTTTGATTTTCCTTCTTTCTTTTTTTTTAAAGTCTCAACCTACATAACAAAGCAGTGGTGAAAGAGACTCAAAGCAAAAGACAGATTTCTTCATTATCAAAATCAATTGACATGATGCATTTAGAGATATAGGAGTGTGCTGAAGCTATTTTTTTTTTTTAACTAACAAGCCCTGTACAGATAGCTATTGTGTATATTGTGGCACTTGAGAAGAATCTTGTGAGTCCCTTGGTCTGCAAAAAGATCAAATCAGTCAGTCCCAAGGGAAATCAACCCTGACTGTTCCCTGGAAGCTGAAGTTCAAATACTTTGGCCACCAAATGAGAAGGGAGCACTCGCTGGGAAAGATCCTGGTGCTGGGAAAGACAGAAGGCAAAAGAAGAAGGGGACGGCAAAAGATGAGATGGCTGGACAATATTACTGATATCACTAACATCACTTTGGAGGATGGTGGAAGACAGGAGGGCCTGACGTGACTTTGTCCATGGGGTCGCAAAGAGTCAGACTCGACTGTGTGACTGAACAACAAATATTCCTTTATTGAATTTATACCCCACTTTCCTTCCCAATGGGGATCCCCCAAAGCCTTCACCTCTTGTGTGTGTGACAAACTGCATGTAGCATCCTCAATATATTGATCAGCCAATAGTAAATCCCAAATAGCACGCCTTTATTGGCATAACCATAAAAGAGCAATAGCACACCTTTATTGGCATAACCAAAAGAGATATACAGAGACTTGTCAACCAAACAACAATCCAATACATCTGTTCAAAGCATAAAAGGCTAAAATAAGATTTAGAATCAGAGTAAAAGCTGCTTAGAATAATTTTTGACAATTTCAGCCAAGAATTTGGCAACAGCTCTTCTGATATCGGTTATGTTGTCCTTTAGTAGGAAGTGGCAATCAATCCTATTTTCTTGATTATAAGAAGGTAAGGAAAGACTATCTAACAGAACCTTCCGGAGATTAGTATACAGTTGGCAGTTCAATAAAATATGCCGGATGGAATCAGGTGAGCTTGACCCTCATAGACAATGTCTCTCACTATAAGGGACATGAAGAAATCTCCCATACAGAACGTTACAAATGATGGCTCTTCTTTCTGGCAGGAAAAATGTGCCTAATTGGTTCCATGCTAATTAACTGCCATTAACATACATAAACAGCAGTTTAACTCTTTCATGGCTGAAATATGACATTTGCCAATCCCAGCATCCATCCAGTCCACTCACCTGACTTCTCCTTTTCCATTAAAATGTTTTACCATTGGGAGAGTTAGCAGGCAGGTTCCGAGGGATGCCCTTTTTGGAACAATTTTGCAGCTGTAAATCAGGGAATCTGGACACCATTTGACACCTTTTTACTGACTGCAAGAAGCATGAATTCACTAGAGATAAATGGATTATAGTATAGATTCAGAAGTGCATCTCAGAACAAGCAGTTACGAAGCTTTGGGACGATACCGATCAAAGTATTTTTTATCTATGGCAAAATTCTTATCTAGGGCTTTTAATGACTTTTTTTCCTTAATGATATATTTTATACATTGTACGCAGGGCTTTTTTTGGAGCAGGAACTCCTTTGCATATTAGGCCACACCTTCCTGATGTAGCCAATCCTCCAAGAGCTTACAGGGCTCTTCTTACAGGGCCTACTGTAAACTCTAAGAGGATTGGCTACATCAGAGGGGCGTGGCCTAATATGCAAAGGAGTTCCTGCTACTAAAAAGCCCTGTACTTAATATTTCTGGTTGTTTGGTTATCTTCTGTATTGCTGGATTGTATTATTTTGTGCCATTGGACAATCAGATTTATTTGCGTATAACTTGTTTGTGAGCAAAAAATATAGAACAAAGCTCTCTCTGTCTTTCTCTCTTTCACACACACACACACACACACACACACACAAGCAGGAAAATAAAACATTTAATGCAGAACTAGAATTTAAGAAATCCCTCTTCCACAGTTTCAAACTCCCAGCAGAACAATAAAGCCAGGAAAGTCAAATGAGTCCTGAAGTGGTTCTCACATCATCTCAGCAACAGACAGGCACAATCATATGATCTTGTGGTTCTCTGCAAAAACTGGGGCCCTTTTGTTCTAAAAATGGCCACTTCAGACACTCATAAAGATCCCATTTTCCTCCAGGAAACAATGGACCCATTTGTCCAGAAATCTGGGTGGGGAAATGAAAATAAACTGAAATGGGCAGAAGGATACCGAAACTTTGGGTAAGCTGTGGAGTCTTATGAGCAAAAATTCTACCGTGTGAGCTACTGGCATTAACGTTGTGAGCTACTGTCTTGATTGGGGCCATCCTTCCTGAGCTAAGACAAAATGTGTGAGCTGGAGGCTTTAAAACTGTGAGCTAGTTAACACTAACTCAGCTTAGAAGGAACACTGCTTGGGATGATGGCATTGGTTAGCATTGCATTGGATGGCATTGGTGAAGCATCATCAAGTCATAGCTGACTTATGGAGACCCCCAGGTGGTCTTCAAGGCAAGAGATGTTCAGAGGCACTTTGCTATTGGCTGCTCATGCATCACAACACTGGTATTCCTTAGTTAAGAGCCAGTTTGATGTCGTGTCATAGTTGATGTAGTTTTTTTTTAAATATCGTATACAGCTTTGGGGTCCTTTGGAAATAAAAGCAAAGGATACATATTCTAAGTAAATCCCATGGATAAGTAAATGGGACTGGATCTAAAGTGAGGCCGATTTTGCACTAACCTTGCTCCGCGCCAGGCTTCCATTTCTCTCCGGAGCAAGCAAGCGATTTCGCACTAGCTGCTCCTCGCCGCCGTTTTGCGCGGGGGAACCCACAATTTGCTGCACCGTAGTGTAACAGCAGCAGAACATAGAGGACCACAGTATAGATCAATTTATAGAAACAGAAAAAAAACCCATGGAAAATTGATGAGCAATGTTAAGGATGTATTTATAATTAATGATTATTCGAAAACACTTTTCGCAAATGACATGGCACTTAGCGGTTGGCAACCCACCTTCCTAAGAAGTCTTCAACTGCTGAAGCCTTGAGTTTGGAAATGTTCAAAAAGCAAGAAATATCTACAAAGAATTGGAACTGAATGCACGCGAGATATTCTTGGCACTGGCACTTCAATTTACGCGCGGATGCAGGCAAATGGTCTATGAGCGTATGAAGTCAATAACCGACACGACGAATGTGAAACAACTTTAAAAATTTTATTATCTGCACATTGGATTTAGATTTTTTTTTTCACATTAATATCCCACCCTCCTCGCCAAAGCAGGCTCAGGATATCATTGGATATCACCAAAACCATAAAATATCAATAAAACGATAAAAAACAGTTACAATAGCAGTTAAAATATCAATAACAGTTAAAATAGCAATAAAACCGTAAAACAATAAAAACAGTTACAATCATCAGTTACAATTAAACAAGTTTGCAATTTAAATTAGTAACACAATTTTAAAACAGCAGCTTTGGTGCTAGTTCTGTACTATTTGTAATGTTTTGTACCTTGCTACGTGACATGTCATTTGTGAAAACTGTTTTTGAATAATCATCAATTATAAATACATCCTTTTGAAATGTTTTTTATTGCACAGTAGCGCAAACCTGTTTTTTTTTTCAAGTTTAAACTGCAGCGCAGCCAATCACGGGGTTTCCTCGTGCAAAAGGGCAGCACGGAGCAGCTGGTGCAAAATCACTAGCTTGCTCCGGAGAGAAACGGAAGCCTGGCGCGGAGTAAGGTTCATGTGGAATCAACCTGAATGTGAACACAGGTATGAGGCTGCTTTATATGCCATCGGGCTGTTAGGCTATCCATCAAGGTCAGTATTGCCTGCTCAGACCAGCAGCAGCTCTCCGGGGTATCAGATAGAGGTCTTTCACATCACCTACTGGCTTGGTCCTTTTTAAGTGTCAATGCCAGTGATGGAAACTGGGACCTTCTGTAATAAGTAAAGGCTCTTCCACTGAGCCATCCCACCATCTCCCCCCGCCACACACACATATACAAAGGATTTCTATCTTAGGCTGGGTATGTACGGGCAGCTTCATATGCACCAGAGGCAACCCAAACTGTGCTGCCCCACAGCCTGTTTTGCTCACAAGGAATGTGTTAACTATGGCATTCCCGCTATTATGCATGCAAATTAGAGAAAGCTAGGAATTCTGGATTGACACGGATGATGATTGTATAATTTTTGGCACTACTGGACCTAGAACATTGCACATAATATACAATATTGGTCTCCAGGAGAAGGATTTGAGATCTGAAACGGATTGTTAAGTGGACTGGTTCTCTGTTGGACCTTTTCTCCAATAGAGCACTGGAATATAATATAGTGGAGTTGTGCCATATAAGGACAGTAGCATTGTGGAACTAATGAGGTTTTTCACTTTCTGTATGACTGATGATACATTTTGTGTTGATGATACTCTTTTTGTATTTTGATAGTATTACTCATTACACAGTCAGAATTGTGTTTTAACACAGAGAGTTTTATCTTTGTTATGGTTTAGCACAGGGGTCCCCAACCCCCAGTCTGTGGACCAGTATTGGTCCATGGCCTGTTAGCAACCGGTCCGTGAGTTCTATAATTATTTCATTATATATTACAATGTAGTAGTAATAATAAGACATTGGGATTATATCCTGCCCTCCACTCCGAATGTCAGTCTCAGAGCAACTTACCATCTCCTTTACCTTCCTCCTCCATGACAGACACCCTGTGAGGTAGGTGGGGCTGAGAGAGCTCTCCCAGAAGCTGCCCTTTCAAGGACCGCTCTGTGAGACCTCTGGCTGACCCAAGGCCATTCCAGCAGCTGCAAGTGGAGGAGTGGGGAATCAAACCCGGTTCTCCCAGATAAAAGTCTGCATACTTCACCACCACCCCAAACACTTTAGAAATAAAGTGCAGAATTGTATCCTCCCGAAACCATTGCCCTGCCCCTTGGTCCGTGGAAAAATTGTCTTAAAAAAAAAAACAGTCCTTGGTGCCAAATACGTTGAGGACCGCTGGTTTAGCAGCTTCTCCGTGGTCCTGGCAATACTGTGACGACCCCAAAATGGAGCAGCCAAATTTTGATCAGATGTTCCCATGAGATGTGCCTGTAAATCACAGGGGCCATCCCCATAGCCCACTTTTAGAGTTTCCCCCCCCTCACATTTTTAGTCACCATGTGCACATGCGCACATGCATTCATGCACTTTGGGCAGGTTTATATATATATATATATAAATGCCGATGAGTGCCTAAGGCGAATGGATGGATTTACACCACCAGTCCGCCTGGCTTGCATGTTCCCGTACTCAGATGTCCAGAAAGATGGAAGGAGTGCGGCACAATAATTTACTACCGCTTTCCAAGTGGTTGCTATTTGATCCAGCTCAGAGATGCCAGAGGACGGGGTGAGTGCGAGAGCAAGAAGGGCGGCAGCTGCGCCTGTCTGACCTTGCTTTTTTAATCTGCCCAGGGGCCATGTCTGCGTCGGCTCGAATTGGCCATCCAAATTCAGCCTTAGCTTTACTTAAAGTTGGATGATAAGTCTAGGGCTTTCTTTTTTTGTAGCAGGAACTCCTTTGCATATTAGGCCACACGCCCCTGATGTAGCCAATCCTCCTGGAGCTTACAGTAGGACCTGTACGAAGAGCCCTGTAAGCTCTTGGAGGATTGGCTACATCAGGGGTGCATGGCCCAGGGGTGGAATTCTAGCAGGAGTTCCTTTGCATATCAGGCCACACCCCCTAATGTAGCCAATCCTCCTGGAGCTTACAGTAGGACCTGTACAAAGAGCCCTGTAAGCTCTTGGAGGATTGGCTACATCAGGGGTGCGTGGCCCAGGGGTGGAATTCTAGCAGGAGTTCCTTTGCATATCAGGCCACACCCCCTAATGTAGCCAATCCTCCTGGAGCTTACAGTAGGACCTGTACGAAGAGCCCTGTAAGCTCTTGGAGGATTGGCTGCATCAGGGGTGCGTGGCCTTATATGCAAAGGAGTTTCTGCTGCAAAAAAAAAAAATGGATAAGACAGAATTTCAACTTTATTTATAGTCTGGATAAAGGTTAACATTTGCTGCATCCATTTTAGGCTGCTCAGGTACCTTTGATCCTCAGAGCCGTCTTCATAAGACAGCATATTAACAAACTGCCGCTCTTGCATTTGTGTCTAATATGTTTGTTTTTTTTTAAATTCGATCTTGGCACACAGCTCTCAACAGGTGTTCACAAAGACTTATAGAGCTAACTCACAAGCACCAAACAAATCAGAAGGCGGACTCCATGCCTAAAGAGACAGCATTAGCAGTCTGTTCTTCAGGCTGTCGATGTGAACAGGGCCTGGCTTGCCGTCTCTCACCAAGCTTGCAGCAAGTGCCCACATACGCCAGTGAAGCGGATGAAGAGGATTGTGGTCAAAGAGTCTCGGGCGAAAGGGTTGCTGGGTGTCTTGATCAAATGATACAATTCCCCCTAAGTGAACAACTAGGAACACAAAAGTGGCTGCCCTTTTGAAAGAAAGCGGCGCCCACATCTTTGTGAATAGAAGAAGCCACAATCTCAGAGCTAGCATGCTAAGAGGGGACAGGAAACAAACCACTCATTGGGAGGAAAAAAAAAATAAATCAAATCAAACTCAATGTATCATTGTTAGTAGTTGTTTATGATGGTCTTTTTTTGTTGTTCAGCCGCACAGGAGTTCAACTCTTTGCGAACCCATGGACCTCCTGTCTTCCACCATCCTCCTAAGTTTGCTCACATTCGTGTTTGTTACGTCAGTAACGCTGTCCAGCCATCTCATCTTTTGCCGTCCCCTTTTTCTTTTGCCTTCTGTCTTTCCCAGCATCAGGGTCTTCTCCAGCGAGTGCTCCCTTCTCATTTGGTGGCCAAAGGATTTGAGCTTCAGCTTCAGCATCTGACCTTCCAGGGAACAGTCTGGGTTGATTTCCCTTAGGACTGACTGATTGGATCTTCTTGCAGTCCAAGGGACTCTCAAGATTCTCCTCCAGATGGTCTTTAGACCAGCATAAAACTCAATGTATTAAAGCAAGTATGTTCTTTTCAAAGGGGGTATTTAAAAGCCTCACTGCTCTTTGTTTTAAAAGGAGACCACAAATGTTGAAGGAATGGCAAGCAGTAGCTGATGGTAGTCAGTCCTATGGAAATGCCTAATTGAGCAGTATATGAAGAACTCCACAACTAGTTCTTCATGAAAAAGGAAGAGGAGGAGAAGTAGAAGAAGAGGAGGAGGAGGAAATTGGACTTATACCCCACCCTTCACTACCTGAAGGAGTCTCAGTGGTTTACAACCTCCTTTCCCTTCCCCTCCCCACAACAGTCGTATGAAAATGGCTCATTGGGTCCCAACGTGAGGGCAGGCAAGCTTTCCTCAGCAGTGGCCACCAGCCTCAGTAGGAATGATTTTTTTTAAATTTCTCATCATTGCTGTTCCAACCTAAGATTCTGCTTGGAATTCATAGGGATGCCAGCCTCCAGGTGGTGACTGGAGATCCTTCAGAATTATGTCTGATCTCCAGAAGGAGTGTTTTTTTTTAAAGAAAATGGCAGTTTTCAAGGGTCCACTCCATGAAACCATACCCCCCAAGATTCCCCCCTTCCCTAAATTCTGCCTAAGTCAGGCTCCATCCCCAAATATTCAGAGATTTCCCAAGGCAGAGTTGGCAACCCTAGAATTTCACCTTTTCCTTCAACCCACGGTTCTTGAATTTGGTACCAATTATCTTTTCCTTGTGCCTATTTTTCCCCCATGCCTGCCCTGTTCAATATTACTTGTGCTTCAATGAGTCAGATTTATATGTTATAATACGATGTCTGTCCGGATCAACTCCCATTCAAAAGAGACCATGTCCTTGAACTGAACAGCACTCAAGGCAGAAAGCCAGCTGAGGCCCAAGGATCGCCCACAATGAAGAGAAAAAAAGAAAATCCTCATGCTAGGATGGCACTATTCCTTTCAAAATCTTCTCAGCTGCCGGAGAACAAAAGCCTCAGAAATATTCCCCTCTAGCAAATGCACTCAGAGAGAAGGTATGAGGACTGCCAACCTCCAGGTAGTGACTAGAGATCTCCTGGTATTTATCTAATTTCCAGGCAATATAAATTGGCTCCCCTTGAGAAAACAGTGGCTTTGGAAGGTGGCCTCTATGACCGATTTCCCACTCGCCTTACTCCGCTCTCATGATCCTCTTCTCAGCGGGGCTTCCGTCCGATTTCACACTATCTGCCCTGGGGCTGCAACTAGCTTTGGCTTTTTCGTGCGGCAAATAGAAACCTCTAAAAACCAGTTTCTATTTGCTGTGTGAAAAAGCCAAAGCTAGTTGCAGCCTCAGGGCAGATAGTGTGAAGGTCTCAGAGGAGCGTGAGAGTGATGTAAGATGAGTGGGGAAAGGGTCTATGTCATTATACCCTGTCATACCCTGCAAAAATGCCTCCCCTCCTTGAACCCTGACTTCCCCAAGCTCCACCTCCAAAATCTCCATGAACTCTGTGATATGACAGGCAGGTGTGGTGCTTCTATCTATCTATCTATCCATCCATCCATCCATCTATCTATCAAAAAGTTCTACTGGACATGCCCAAGTCTGAGAAGGTCTCTTTGGTAACTGATCATTTCCCAAGGGAGTTCTGTTAGGGGAAACACATTACCAGTAGGGCTACCCATTTCAAGTTGGGAAACTCCTGAAGATATGAGGGTGGAGTCTGGGGAAGACAGGGACTTCAGTGGGGGACAATGCCATAGAGTCCATCCTCCAAAGCATCCATTTTCTCCAGGGGTACTAATCTGTAGTCTGGAGATGCGATTCTGAGGGATCAGCACCCGGGGGATTCGGGGGGGGGGGTCCCCAGGTCCCATCTGGAGGCTGGCATCTCTAATTATAGCAATCCTGCCATCATCCATGTTCTCAAATTGCACTGAATTCCCTACCACTTGCTCCCAAGTCAGTGTGCACAAGACTGCAGCCTAACAGTGCAATCCCCTCCAGATTTATACCAGTTTTAGGTCCCGGATTTCCATAGGCATCTCCTGGAATGACTCTGCACAGGACCGCACTGTTAATTACCCCCATTTCCAATTGCAAATGCATTCAGCATCTTGGCAAAATCGTATACCAAGGGAGTGGGGGGATAGATGCTGTTTGTAAAAACGAGGGAGCCTGCTGGGTTTAATCACCACAAGCAATAAGTCACTTAAAATCTGCTGCTAACAGTGCTTTGGCATCTTTTATTAGTAGCTATATAAAAGCCCCTTTAATTTTTTTTAAAAAAAAACACATGGAGGCCCTTTCTGTCGCAAGTGTTGGTACAGCAATATTCCGACTGACCTACATTCTTGAGCTCACTTTTATGTTGTGTAGTTGCTTTTCTAATGGCTAAAAGAACACACTCAGGCAATGAACTTGGAAAATTAGTCAGTGGCCTTTCATTTTCTGGGGCCAGAGTCAAATGCAGCCCTTTCCAAAACATCTTATTCTGATTGGATGCCTGTAGGCTGTCAACGAAATGAGTTTCATCAAGCTACATTCCTGGCAGTCCTCACAGTTGACTTTTATATATAAGCAAAACACTTTCTTTTTACTGCTTTATGAGAGCTGAGAGTTTCCTGTCCATCCTAGTTCACCACAGGGTGGGATGTTCTGTCAGACCTGAAATTCCTTGAAGATATAAAAATGTAAGTATACATTTTTTTAAAAAAGAAATGTATCATGGGTTTTCCCTACACATATTGATAGAGAGGGAACTTGCATGTAACCAGGTTGGGTTTTTTTTTTTGTAGCAAGAACTCCTTTGCATATTAGGCCACACCCCTTTTATATAGCCAATCCTCCAAGAGTTTATAGGGCTCTTAGTACAGGGCCTACTGTAAGCTCTTGGAGGATTGGCTACATCAGTGGGGTGTGGCCTAATATGCAAAGGCTTTTTTCCCGTGCTACAAAAAAAGCTTTGCATGTCATGGGGTGCGATCACACGGCACATTAAAAGCGGGCGTGCAGTGCTCCAGTTTGAACCGCTGAACATTGATTCGACGCAGGGCTGATCCAATGAGCATCTAAGAATGCAGCTCGTCCCAATATCATCCTGTTGTTGAACAGTCAGACATATTGAATGCTATCATGCTCTTTTCTTGGAGCATGCACACAACCGATCAAGCAGATTCAAAGTTGTCTCACACTCATTCGGTTGCTGAGCAACCATACGGTAATTCCTGCTGTGGTGCTTTCATTAAACATGCACCAAAACGTTGGGAGATGGGGAATCAAACGTTACTTCAGAGGGGAGGGGGAAATTCCGGGAATTAATGTTGCCGATTCAAACTAGGGTACTGTCAGAAACTACGTACTTTTCTGAAAATGGGCAGTGACAATAATATCTGGAAATCCTCCACCTTGAAAAAGTTTTGTTTTGTTTTTTTTCTGTTCTTCCACTCATGTGGATTCCGTGTTGATGGAGAAGCAGAAGCCTCACCTCAGATTCCCGATGATTCTGGTTGTGTGCATGTCTCCTGGGGCTTTTTTAAAAAAGAAGGTGGGAGGGGCAGAAGGTGGATGCCAAACATCCCAAGGGGCAGTATCCCGCATGAGCTGTCCATACAGGAAGGACCTGAATGTGTGCTGCTTCTGCAGAAAAGGACTGGACTTTCTCCGGTGTCTAATAACACCAACATCAAACTGGAACAAGTCGGGATACTAACGAGTTGCATTCAAGGGACAGATGTGATTGTCTGGTCTTGCTAATAAAATCCGAATGGGAACCGTGGGTAAGGCGGAGCTAAAGGCACATGTGAATACACCCCAGGTGAAGTGACTAGCCTTGGCCAAGCATGCGATCCATGACTTTATTTTTTAACTTATTTTTTTTATTTTATTAAACTAAACACACACACATACACAGAGATATATAACAAGTGCAGACAAATATTCACAAACTCTTAGCCCTTTAAATTCCCCCTCCCCACAGACAGCTATCCTGAATTTTCATTTGTAGGATGATTGATTTGTAAGTAAGCTTTCCTTTCCACATACAGGGTGTTTTTACATTCAGTTTGATCCAGAGTTTTAGAGTCTTCAAATCGCCTGCCACCGTTCCACTTTAATTATTTTCCTTTTACATTGATGGATTTGCTGCACTAATTTTGCATAGCCAAATTTCTATATTTCCTGCTGAAAGCATTTCAATGGGGGGGGGGGGGCAGATGGAATGCCAGTGCTTAGTTAAATGTATATGATTGCTTGGAAATCGTGTCAACACTGCAAAAACAATACACATTTAAATTACAAGATGAGGCAAGCAATGACATGTAAAAATTTCAAGTGCTGTCAGTTCTCATGCAATTTACTGCACCTTGTGGCTTTTGGGGGAGTCTTTTAAAACAGATGAAAACTTCTACAATACAAGTTTGAAATGGCTGTAGACCGGATCGAAACTAGTTTCAAGAAAAACATTCCAGCAGCAGCGCCGGAACTCATCTCACCGAAACAAATGTAGATTCTTCAGGCAGCAATAATGCAAAACAATTGTGAGAACCCAAAAGATTCTACAAACCCTAATGATGTTACCAGCCGTGAAAACCTGAAATCTTTGATAATTGTGTGAGAACATTAGGTAATGTAAAAGATGTGTTTCCAGTGTGGTGATAGTCACAAACTGTCAGTGTAAAAACACCCACAGACAGAGGGAAAGAGCTCAGCTTACGCACAGGAATTTTTATAAGTCTTCTATAGTCATGGCCACATTTTCTCCAAGATGTGAGTTGGATTAGGGTTGCCAACTCTAGGTTGGGAAATTTCTGGGGATTGGGAGGGTGAAGCCTTGGGAGGGAACCTCAGATGGACTGGATTTTGAAAGGAATAGTCAAGGAACTCTCTGAACTTTGTACCTCTATGACATATGGGGAAAGCTACTCCCAAAAGCTTTTAAATAATAATAATAATAATAATAATAATAATAATAATAATAATAATAATAATAATAATAGATTTTTATTTATACCCCGCCCTCCCCGCCGAGGCAGGCTCAGGGCGGCTTACAAGGCATGGTATATACCATGTTATAACAGTAAAACAAAGTAATACAATTGATAAAACAGGATAATACAATTGGATACAATACATAAATTAAGCATTAAATAAATAATCTAAAAACAGCATAATTTAACGGTGCTACAGTCTCAGTTTGTACAAGAAGGCTTGATGTTCCTACTAGGTTTCATCTTAAAAGGCTAGTTGGAAGAGGGCGGTTTTACAAGCCCTATGGAACTGATTGAGATTTGCACACTGCAGACAACATAAAGATATTCAAAGATGCGCGCACAACATAACAAGCACAAATTAAGCCCACTGAAAACAATGGCTCTTCCCTACACTGGATTTGGTTGCTCTATCTTAACCATGATTCAAATGGATTGATTGGTCTTGTGAGCAAAAATTCTACTTTGTGAGCTGCTGGCATTAAAAGTTGTGAGCTACTTCATAAATTAATTTGCTCCGGGGCCATCCTTCCTGAGGGAAGGCAAAAATGTGTGAGTCGGAGGCTAAAAAACTGAGCTAGCTCACATTAACAGCTTAGAGAGAACACTGGTCACAGTCTCTTACATACCACAGGGTTGTTGTGAAGATAAAATGGAGGAGACAAGAATGAAGTAAGCCATTTTGGGTCTCCTTTGGGCAGAAAGGTGGAGTTTAAACGAAGTTTAAAAAGGTAAAGGTAGTCCCCTGTGCAAGCACCAGTCTTCTGACTCTAGGGTGATGTTGCTTTCACAACATATTCACGGCAGATTTTTTTATAGGGTTGTTTTGCCATTGCCTTCCCCAGTAATTTACAGTCCCCCACCCCCCTAGTTAGCTAGGTACTCATTTTACCAACCTCGGAAGGATGGAAGGCTGAGTCAACCATGAGTCAGCTACCTGAACCAGCTTCCGCCGGGATTGAACTCAGGTTGTGAACGGAGCTTGGACTGCTGTACTGCAGCTTTATCACTCTGCGCCACGAGGCTCTTAAATGAATTAAACAAACAGACAAATAAATAAATGTGCAAGGTAGTTGCTAATGTTGGGTATTCACCACACAAACGACACTTTTCCTTAGAATCATTTTTCCTATCTCTTTTAGATTTTTTTCTTTTCTTTTTGAGCTTCACAGCTCTCCCACTACCTCTTTTAAAAGGTTTTTTTTTTTTTTTTAATCCCAACCTATGGGGTATAAAAAGGAGCAAACAAAAAAAATGCATAGTGCTAACCTAAGAAAGTGTCAGCTGACTGGAAAATAATAACTCATCTAAAGCACAGATTCATACAGCGAATGTAAGGACAAACCTAGCCTATAAGGCATCCAAGCGGGACCTTCGTACACATGGTAGCAGAAATGAGTAAGTGAGCCAATAACAAAAGCAAAGGAGTGTAAATCAGTTCAAGGGAAGAGAATCAATTTTCGGCGAAGGAAAAGATGCAGAGGATATCGTTCCATGTCTCGACTTTTAGGGCCTTGCGAAATATAGATTGACCTTCTTTTCATTTAGGTTATGCAAGCAAGTCTTGGAGGGCTGGCCCTGAAGACTTTGGTTTTCGCGCAGCGAGCAATTTCATTTCAAGTGGGACAGTGTGTACTCCTTCGGATCCGAAACGCTTTGCTGCACTTTGCCGTCGCTTCTCCTTGTCACCCGCGGCCAAGGAATCCGGTTGTGTAACTGCAAAGAAGCTAACGCAACAGGCATGAGCACATGTGGCTATTCACCCTCTCTGACAAATTCAAGCAGCAATTCAAGCACGGGATGGGGGGAATGCAACTCCAGAGCCCACGATTTGGTCCTTTGGTTCATTGATAATATAAAATAAAATATTTTTGTGGTTTTAAGTGTTAAATGTGCTAGTTTGGTGTAGTGGTTAAGTGTGCAGACTCTTCTCTGGGAGAACCGGGTTTGATTCCCCACTCCACCACTTGCAGCTGCTGGAATGGCCTTGGGTCAGCCATAGCTCTGGCAGAGGTTGTCCTTGAAAGGGCAGCTGCTGTGAGAGTCCTCTCCAGCCCCACCCACCTCACAGGGTGTCTGTTGTGGGGGGGAGAAGATAAAGGAGATTGTGAGCCGCTCTGAGACTCTTCGGAGTGGAGGGCAGGATATAAATCCAGTATCTTCATCTACCTCACAGGGTGTCTGTTGTGGGGGGGGGGAAGGTAAAGGAGATTGTGAGCCGCTCTGAGACTCTTCGGAGTGGAGGGCGGGATATAGATCCAGTATCTTCATCTACCTCACAGGGTGTCTGTTGTGGGGGGGGAGGTGAAGGAGATTGTGAGCCGCTCTGAGACTCTTTGGAGTGGAGGGCGGGATAAAAATCCAATATCTTCATCTACCTCACAGGGTGTCTGTTGTGGGGGAGGAAGGTAAAGGAGATTGTGAGCCGCTCTGAGATTCGGAGTGGAGGGCGGGATATAAATCCAATATCATCATCATCTTCTTCTTCTTCATTTTGATTTTTCTAGATATCATATGGAACCCAACAATCATTAGTATATGACTGGTGGATTTCTCCAATTCCTCTCATCCACTGAAGACCTCCAACTCCACACATACCTCATTTATAAAGTTCCTGGAGCTCCCTTGTCCCCCATTTTAGGAGACATTTCTGGCTGCAGCAAGGTAGGGGGAGAAAGGAGGAGGAGGAGAAAAAGGTTTTGATATCCTCCTTTTCCCCAAGCACCTTGTGAGGTAGATGGGGCTTCATGCGGAGAAGTGGGGAATCAAACTCAGTTCTCCAGATTAGAGCGTGTTGCTCTTAATCACTATATCACATTGGCTGTCATGCTGGAGAATTCACACTCTGGGGATGGAAATCCTTCCATCAGCAGACATTTTCAGTGGAATGAAAGCCACTATACTGTCAAGGTGCATAAAGCAAATTTCCATTTTTTTAAAAAGCCAAACTAGACTTTCCAAATGATGCGGTACATGGGTACCTGACCTGACTTGGTGTCACAAGCAAACAGCTCATGCAACGGTCACCTCCAGGACAGACTACTGTAACTTGCTCTACATGGGCCGACCCTTGGAAACTGACCTGGAAGCTCCAACTGATCCAGAATACGGCTGCACAGGTCCTTCCCCCTCAAATGGCAAATGTGCAACCTGTGTATGGCATCTTCAACTAGGATATATGCCATGGCATATGGCATCATGGCTTCCTATGAACTGCAAAGTATCTTTTATCTAAGGTACGACTGCCAAGCTGACCTCAAATCTCATTTTAGAGAAAATGCTAAATTATTAACCAATATAGAGGTAATGAAGGACAGGAGAAAAATCCAAAATTTGATACCTGGAAGTTTCTTCTCCCCACCCCTAATTAGTGTCAGTAGCCACACTCACCTCCAACGTGGCAGCCACTACTTCCACTGATCTTTAGCTGCCTGAGTGGCACGCATTATTTTAGATTCTATGGCTGGATCCATACAGAGGTGTATATGTCACTGCTGTGATACACTGCAGGATGAGCTGAATGATCATAATAGCACAATTAGGGCTCATATTCAGGCCTCGGATTCAGTGGGAGCTCACAGGAGCACCTCTCCTGAACCTTTCTGAGAGTTCCATCTCCCTGTCCATTGAATAGTAGGTGCAGCTGCATAACAATCCCTGGACGAGCGCCACCATCTATTTTTTTCTACAAAATGACCCCTGCTCCTATTACTAAGGATACACAAATATTCATTGAAAAATCACTTTCATGTCTGGTTGGGAAGAACACTCTAAGCTTGCCTATTTACTTTAGCCCTTTTCCTGTTTCCATTTGCCCCTTTTAATAATATGTCACATCATTTTTACCATTTGTCATAATGCCATTTTTGTGCCATTCGTACAACATTAGTAAACAAGCAGAACAGGCACAAGATGTGGGCTTGAGCCCTAAGCCTTGCTTCTGCTTACAGTGCACCCTTTTTTTCATGGAAGCAGCAGGGCCAGTGATTGCCTAGGGTGCTGGCCTTCCAGGGTCCCAAACTGGTGATCCTGGAAGCTGATGAAACTCGGTGACATTATCAGTGCAGGGAAAGTGTCAGAAGTTAGTCTTGCCTAGGGTTCCAGAGAGCCTAGGGCTGGCCCTGGGAAGCAGTCTTTGACTGCACAACATGGTGCTCTGGGGGTAATAGCATCAAGAAATGCAAGTCCACATTGGAGAGCCAGTTTGGTGTAGTGGTTAAGTGTGCGGACTCTTCTCTGGGAGAATCAGGTTTGATTCCCCACTCCTCCACTTGCACCTGCTAGCATGGCCTTGGGTCAGCCAGAGCTCTCGTAGGAGTTGTCCTTGAAAGGACAGCTGCTGTGAGAGCCCTCTCCAGCAACCACCTACCTCACTGGGTGTCTGTTGTGATGGGGGGGAGGTAAAGGAGATTGTGCACCGCTCTGAGACTGAGATTCCGAGTGGAGGGCAGGATATAAATCCAATATCTTCTTCTTCTTCTTTGAGGAAGGCACTTCACAGTGGACACTAGCCTCCAAGATGGGTGATGAAAGGTGCAAAGAGAAGGCAAGGCTTATTTATTTAAAATGTTTTTATGCCACCTCTTCAGAGTCCTGCTTGTGGCAGCTTACCATTAAAACCAATTTTTTTTTTTTAAAAAAAAAGCTTTTTAAAAGCCATAAAAAAAAAAACTATCCACAAAACAGAAGCAGGCCTTGAAAAAGTCTCCAAGTTTTTTTTTTTAAGCCCTAATTAAAAGCGTAGGTGAAAAAGTGTGTTTTAGGCTGGTGCCTAAAAGATAGTAAAGCAGGCACAAGGTGATCCTCAAGGGGGGCATTCAAAAGGTAAGGTACTACTTTGGCGTACCTTTTCCATTCACATGCACTTTTTCCATTCACACACAGTATCACACAGGGTTTGGGGATTCCATTCACATGCTGCCAGCATTTGTTCATATCCGAATATTATAGAATATAATATTACAGGATATAATTCTGAGTTTGTGGGGGTGGGGGTTTTCATTTAGACAATCAGCCCACAAGATTAAACAAACAAGGAGTTAACTTTTATTTATGGTTGGAACATAACACTGGGTGGGGAGGAGGGGGGAAGGTACAGTCTGAACTTTGGATCTATTGTTACAAGTTGATCATTTTCAGTCAGCTTTAAGCCACTCTTCTCCACAACTTCACTCAGCTCCCTCACTGCTCTCCTCAACTCTGTTAACCACTGTTTTTAGTGTTTTTTAGACTGAGATTCAGAGTGGAGGGCAGGATATAAATCCAATATCATCTTCTTCTTTGAGGAAGGCACTTCCTCAAGTTGAAACTGTTTATCAACTTTCGCTCTTACTAACTTACTAATATTCTGTCAGCTCCCATTGGTTGCTCTTAGGGAGAGGTGGAACCTAACCTGTCCATCTCAGCTACCACAGGACATGCTGTCTCTAGCCACCACCGATCTTAACTGGTGGACTAAATAGTATAGGAGAAGACAATCCTTCAGCTACCACAGCCCCAAGCCAATTAAGACTTTAATGTTTATGGATTCAACCCATAAACTGTTTCCACACATTGTTGGATAGCGGGCTATTATGCACTATAGCAATCATTCACCACAGGATTTTCTGGTATGTAGAATACAATCCAATTGCAAATCACTGTTGTAGTGCAGTGATAACACCATATTCAATGATGTGTTGACACAACCGCAAACAGTAACATTAATTTAATTAATTGATCAAAAAGGACTACAGCTTCATCCTACGTGTGGTGAGATAACACAAGAAATAGTCAAATTGAACTAGAGCTGTGATGACATCTCCCCAGACATCACTTGCTAATTCAAGACCCAATAACATAAATGGAAGGTACCTAAGACTATATGAGAGCCAGGAAGTTGTAGTGGTTAGAAGCAGTGGACTCTAATCTGAAGAACCAGGTTTGCTTCCCCACTCGTCTACATGAAGCCTGCTGGGCGACCTTAGGCCAGTCACAGTTCTCTCAGAACTCTCTCAGCTTCACCTACCTCACAAGGTGCCTGTTGTGAAGAAAGGAAGGGAATGCAATTGTAAGCTGCTTTGAGACTCTTCAGGGAGAGAAAAGCAGGGTATAAAGACCTTCTCCTCTATTTCTTTTGTATCTTGAGTGTGGATGCCTCCTAATCACATGACACCATTATCAATAGTTGTGCCATTCACATGTGCTGTCTCATCCACATTCTCACACAATTAGTCACAAATAAAACCTCTCCTTAAAACATGGCTGGAGCGAATGCATTCCTCATTGACTAGATGCACAATAATAGAGTGCTGCACATTTTCCAGACTGTCATTTCCATCCCTCCGTAGACAAGAAATGCACAAAACTTGAGAAAGTAACCTAGACAACTGACTTGAAAATCTGCTATAATCTACCTCATTTGTAAAGGAGCGAGCAAATGGGTGTCGATATTTTTGTAACCGGATTTTGCAACCATACTCGTTCGAACAATTTCCTACATTGCTGCAAATAATGTTGCTGAGGACATTGTTTTTATTAGTGGGGGCCATTACCGAGAAAATGTGATTAAAAATTAGATTCATAAATATTATGGGGTAGTTGGCTCAAAAACAAAAGGCTGTTTCCTTCCTTCCTTGTGCAGTAACCAAGCAACCACAATGCGAAATGAAAGTAAACATTTCCTTGGAGAATGTTGGGTTTCTTCTCTCTCCCCCCTCCCTCTTGTGCATTATTTATTATCCAAAAAAGTAAGATAAGACAGTTCTGAAGAAACTCATCATAAAGCGTTAGCACACCAGGTAACAAATCAATGGCTGTTTAAATGATTGCACTTCGCTGGGGGGAAATATATTTCAGTTTAGAGTCCTAAATTCATTACGCCTTGGTGCATACTAAGCAAAAACACTACCCATAGTCATTAGCGCATTCATAAAACGGGCTGTTGCTCGAACACCCAAGTCAGAGAGTTGCTTGTATCTGGCTTTATTTATTTATTTTCTGCTTTGATGTATTACTCGACAATAGGTTTGTACACTCCTGAGGAGTAATACTCGAGGACTTTGGCTTGATTTAAAAACTTCTGCGTGTGATGTCTTTTTCAACGATGGACCTTATGCAGAATTTCAACCGTGCTAAAACCCAAAGGCCTGTAAATGCAACGGGTTTGTGGATGGACTGACATGGTCATAAGGTTGCCAGCCTCCCGAGAACAGTTCACCTGGAGAAAATGGCTCTTTGGAAGGTGGAGTGCAATGTTCCCTCTAAGCTGCAGAGTCTCGTGAGCAAAAATTCTGCTTCATGAGCTAGTGGCATTAAAGCTGTGAGCTACTGCACAAATCAGTGCACTCTCGAGTCATCCTTCCTGAGCTAAGACAAAAATGTGCGAGCTGGAGGCTAAAAATCTGTGAATTAACTCATGCCAACTCAGCTTAGAGGGAACACTGGTGGAGCGTATGGCAATATATCTCACTGAAATTGTTTCCATCCCCAAAGCCCATTTTCATCCTCATGAGACTCATCTCCTCAAATTTCCAGGTATTTCCCGTCCTAGAGCTGGCAACTTTAAATAGCCAAAAGTGCCATTCTAGTGTCTGGGAGACACTAATTCATATCCTTATCCTTGCTGAGAAAGCCTGAGCCCCAGTAGAAAGTTAAGTTTCAACATCTAAAGTGATGCCAAGTTCCTTTTCTTTCTTTTTTAAAAAATCTTTTACACAGATTTGAGCAATATTCCCTCAAAGCTGTGGAGTCTTGTGAAGAAGAAGAGGAAGACCCCGCCCTTCTCTCTGAATCAGAGACTCAGAGCGGCTTACGATCTCCTATATCTTCTCCCCCTACAACAGACACCCTGTGAGGTGGGTGGGGCTGAGATAGCTCTCACAGCAGCTGCCCTTTCAAGGACAACTCCTGCGACAGCTATGGCTAACCCAAGGTCATTCCAGCAGCTATAAGTGGAGGAGTGGGGAATCAAACCTGGTTCTCCCAGATAAGAGTCTGCACACTTGACCACTACACCAAACTGGCTCTCTAGAAAATTCTAGAAAATTCATTGGAGCAAAAATTCTACTTTGTGATCTATTGGCATTAAAGTCGTGAGTTACTGCATCAACTAGTTTGCTCTGGGGCCATTTTTTTTCCTGAACTAAGATAAAAATGTGTGAGCCAGAAGCTAAAAAACTGTGAGCTAGCTCACACTAACTCAGCTTAGAGGGAACACTGGATTGGAGGAAAGAAGCCATCTTATTTTGATGATTGCTGAATGAATCCTTTAAATAGATTTTTTTTGTCATCAGTTCACAGCTGAGTTACGTTGAACCCATAAGGTTCAGATGTTCAGAGATGAGTTGTCATTTCTTGCCTCTGAGTAGCAACCCTGGACTTCCTTGGTGGTCTCCCATCCAAGCACAAACCAGGGCTGAACCTACATAGACTTCCAAGATCAGATGAAATTGAGATAACCTGGGCTATCCAGGTCAAGGCCCCCTTTTTGCTCATCGGAACCTGGGGTCTTTTGGGTAATGACAGTGAGACTTCCAAGACTGTGTATATCTCAAAAAAAAAGAAGAAGTAACATGTGAGAAGTGACCCTGTTCTGCTTCAAGTCAGGCAAAGAAGTTGGAAGGAGCATAGTGATATTGATACAGGAAGAAGACCTATTGGTTGAGTTTCTCCAGTTCTGTCACTTCTGAACTGCCATGGGAGGAGAAAGAGGAAGAAGAGATTGGGTTTATACCCCATCCTTCACTTGGAGTCTCAGAACAGCTCGCAATCTCCTTCCCTTCCCCTCACCCTGTGACACCCTGTGAGGTAGGAGGAGCTGAAAACGCTCTCAGGAAACTGCTCCTGAGAGAACAGCTCTGCTGAGAACTTGTGGCTGACCCAAGATCACTCCAGCAACTGCTTGTGAAGGAGTGGGAAATCAAACCCAGTCCTCCCAGATTAGAGTCCACGCATGTAGCCACTACACCAGGGGTGACCAAACTGCAGCTTGAGATCCACATGTGGCTCTCTTTCACATATATTGTGTGGTTCTCAAAGCCCCCAGCTGCCTCATTGGCCAGCTTGGAGAAGGCATTTCTTTCTTTAAATCGTTTATCCAAGTTGCCTTCTTTTCACCTCTCACTCCCTATCTTCCTTCCTTCCTTCCTTCCTTCCTTCCTTCCTTCCTTCCTTCCTTCCTTCCTTCCTTCCTTCCTTCCTTCCTTCCTTCCTTCCTTCCTTCCTTCCTTCCTTCCTTCCTTCCTTCCTGTCTTGCAGCTCTCAGACAGCTGACATTTATTCTATGTGGCTCTTACGTTAATCAGGCCACCCCTGCACTATACCAAACTGGCACCTACTTGGATCTGGTCGATTCCCACCCCATCTTTGACCAAGTCCAGTGGAGAAGTGACAAACTTGTTCAATACCAATATGAAAAGTAGGGGACAAATACTATAATCTTCCACAGGAGCCCTTGCTCTCTACATACATTGGGTACTGGATTGAACCCTGAACAGGAATCCAAACAAAGTAGCAGTCAAACTCTTCTTTTTTCCAGACTGAGCTCACATCCTAAAATAAATTCTGCGAGGCAGCCAAATTCACGCCGAAATGAAACATTTCAAGTCTGTGCCAGCCTTAACCGAATCTCAGTCTCACTGCCCCGCTCAGTCCACAGTGGCACAGCAACCTGAATTGCAGTCTAAAGGACTGGAAACACATCTTCCCTCACCTTATAGGAACCGGCAAAAATGGTCACTTGCGTCAGCAGCCGATGCCCAGGACAAACATTCCATCCATCTAATGAAATGTCACCAGCCTGGCATGAAGGAATTGATTCTGTTCCTCCACTTCTCAGTCACCCCCCCCCCTTTTAATTTGTCATGCTCTCAAGCTGTGCAGTGCCGCCCTTCCTTCTCACTCATACAGAGCTTCCACCAGCTTAATTCACTCAAACCCCTCTGCTATCTCCTGGTACTTAACAGATTTGTATAATGAATGGAGTGATCGAGTCAGTTCCCAGAAGCAGCCTTGGTGCTGCCTGTTCACTTCATCTGCATCATTATAGAGGAAGCACGCACACTTGTGCTAATACTTCACACTTATTAATTCCAGTCGCAGGGAATAATCGGATGGAATAGCTGAGAAATAATGAGACTAATGCAAGGCTCCTGTCTCAGCCTACTATGAATCTAGGAAAACAATAAACTAGTAAATGCTAGTGTTCTATGGGGGGGGGGAGGAAACCACTGTAGATCTTGAGAGCCAGTTTGGTGTAGTGGTTAAGTGCAAAGACTCTTATCTGGGAGAACTGGGTTTGATTCCCCACTCCTCCACTTGCACCTGCTGGAATGACCTTGGGTCAGCCATAGCTCTCATAGGAGTTGTCCTTGAAAGGGCAGCTTCTGGGAGAGCTCTCTCAGCCCCACCCATTTCACAGGGTGTCTGTTGTGGGGGGAAGAAGATAAAGGAGATTCTAAACCGCTCTCTGATTCAGAGAGAAGGGCGGGGTATAAATCTGCAGCCTTCTTCTTCCTTCTCCTCCTCCTCTTCTTCTTCCTCTTCTTCTGCCTTGTATTTTCATGTACCCTCCAAAAAAGATTGCACATCAATGTGATGGTTGAAGTCCATTCCATGTTGATACTTCTGTGTTCTATGGAGGTAGCAGACTGTTTGGCTCTATATCGGAAAGCCAACATGGTGTAGTGGTTAAGAGTGGCAGACTATAATCTGAAAAGCTGAGTTTGATTCCCCACCTCCTCCACAGGAAGCCTACCTTGGGCTATTCACAGTTCTCTCATAAATCTCTCAGCCTTACCTACCTCCAGGGGTGGAAATCTAGCAGGAGCTCCTTTGCATATTAGGCCACACACCCCTGATGTAGCCAATCCGCCAAGAGTTTACAAGGCTTTTTTTTGTAAACTCTTGGAGGATTGGCTACATCAGGGGTATGTGGCCTATATGCAAAGGAGCTCCAGCTAGAATTCCACCCCTGCCTACCTCACAAGATGTCTGTTGTGGAGAGAGGCGGGATATGGTTACAAGTCACTTTGAGACTCCTTCAGGTAGAGAAGTGTGAGGTATAAAAACCCTCTCTTCTTCATCATAATCTTTCTTTGGCTCCCTTGAAATTTTTTTTGACCTTGAAATGTAGGATTGCTGCTTATACCAATTTTCATTAGCTATCTCACAAGACTGGTATCACAAGATATATTTTTCCTGCCTCTTCTCCCCAAAATGGGAACAAGGACTGAGCTGCGATTTGAACTTAAAACACAAATTCTCATGAACATGTGTACAAAAGGTTATTGACAATGTTCAAGGGAGATATGTTTTTTATACTTACTCTTTTTAAAATATTTCTATTCTGCTTTTCTTTATGAACATGGAGGCTCAAAGCATTGTTCAAAGGCCTGTCCTGTACCAGCAACATAACTAAAACCAGAGTTTTTTGGTAGAATGAACTCCCTTGCATATTAGGCTACACTCCCCTGATGTAGCCAAACCTTCAAGAGCTTACAGTAGGCTCTGTACAAAGAGCCCTGTATGCTCCAGGAGGATTGGCCACATCAGGGAGGTGTAGCCTAATATGCCAAGGAGTTCCTGCTACCAAAAAAGCCCTAACTAAAACCATAAACAAGGTGGATTCCAACAAATAATATCAACAGTCACCAGACTACTCCACACATATAAACATATAATTCTCCATAATCATTAGTCACCCACCAAAGACCCATCCCATGGATGCAGGCTAATATAGAGATGGCACAAATGGACAAACCAGAGTGCACTAAATTTCAGATTACACCAAATTTCAGGTTACACCAAAGACTTCACTTTTTTTTAACCATCAAGAAGAAACACACAAATTATTCCCAGCTTCCCTGTATCTGATTGACCAAGATGGTTTATCTACTTGTAGTTTCCCATTGCTAATGGTAGATTCTTTGAAAGAAGAATTCTCTGTCTCCAGGTAGGAAATTCAAATTTCCTTGTACAGCATGATTTGGCCACGAATTCCTCCAGCCAAGAATCTTATTTGAGGAATGCTCCTTTTACTTTTGTACATTGAAGCCGTTTTCACACAGCAAACAGAAACTGGTTTTTAGCGATTTCTGTTTGCTGCACAAAAATGGCAATCCTTATTGCAGCCCCGGGGCATATAGTAGGAAATCAGAAGGAAGCCACGCTGAGAAGACGAACGTGAGAGCGGCTTAAGGTGAGTGTGAAATCGGTCTCTGTTTTTATAACCAGCTTGTCTCTACCTTAAGGAGTTTCCAAATGGCTTACAATCACATTCTTTTCCTCTCTTCATAATAAGTACCTTGGGAGGTGGGTGGGGCTGAGAGAGAAGAGGGTGGGGCTGAGAGAAAACTGTGATTGGCCCAAGGTCACTCAGCAGGGTTCATGTGGAGTAGTGGAGAATCAAATTCAGTTCTACTGATTAGAGTCCTCTGTTCAGCCAGGACACCATTCTGACTTTCCAAAGAGACATGCAAATTGTCCGAGAGACAGAATTAGATAATAACAATCCCCCCCCCACCACTTACTATGCATATTTCTTAATTCTTTTTTTAGACACAATGATAGGCACAGTGGGATAAGGACAGCTTCTGCCATCCGCAATTAAGAAAAAACCCAGTAATTAACCTGGCTATTGAGTTGTGCTGATCGTTGTCGATTGAAAAGGAGATAGGAAGGCAAATAACGATCCTCCTTCGGCTTCTGGAAGAGTCTTGTTGCCTGATATAAATTGAAAATATTCTTCTCCCCATCTGTTTGCCCATCTGAAAGCAAATACTTCATTATGCTTGTATTAGTTAAGAATATCAGCACAAGCGACAACTCGTGAGAATGAGAGAGACAGAGACGGAGAGAGAGAGACACGGAGAAGAGCAGAGAAGAGCAACCTGACAAAAATATCTAATGGTGCAATGCTTGGGTTGTGTAATGAAAATGTACAATCATGAATAGTGATTCTGACCTCTGGGTAAAAAAAACTTGGCTCCAGCCATGCCATGCCAACAAGCACTCAAGAATCACAAGTATTTCAAAGTTCTGTGCAACTGAACACAGTAGTTACGCAGTGGGCCTAATATCTTCTGTTGAAGTAACTGGTGCTTCTGTTGAATTTCACCCAGAATTTGAATTTTATCGGTATAATCCTTTTAAAAAAATGAGGAAAGCAATCATATTCAGGAATTATAGCAACTTCCGTAAACCAATGTAAATATAAGCAGAGGCCTCCAGGCCAAGAGCCATGGCCCAGAATGCACTACATTTGTGTTTAGTGGGATCTAACTCATCTAGTAGGGTTGAGTATGATTTCCATTAGCCTTTGATGGCTTTTCCTACAACGAAAACCTGATGTCTATGGAACTCACTTGGCTTTTTGAATTAATAAATTAATTTCAAAATTATGGATAGATTTTTTAAAATGTATTTTTCTCTACCTATACACTGGACACGAGGTTGTTCAATCCATTATTGTTGTTGTATCATGGTACGTGCCATGTCCTGTAAGCCGCCCTGAGCCTGCCTTGGCGGGGAGGGCAGAGTATAAATAAAAATTTATTATTATTATTAGGTATAACATTTTCCCTTCAGTTCCTACCTGATCTATGCCACTCCAGAGATTCGCATGGAGTATTAAACAGAAGAAACCCTTGTTTTGTTTCAATATTATATATTGGCAGTTTTGTATATACAGTAATTATATACTCTGTAATTTGTTTTTTCAAGGCTTTTTGGGAGGGGGACATGTTTACACATCCTCACCTATTACAAGCAGGGCTTTTTTTGTAGCAGGAACTCCTTTGCGTATTAGCCCACACCCCTTGATGTAGTCAATCATCCTGGAGCTTACAGTGGACCCTGTACTAAGAGCCCTGTAAGCTCTTGGAGGATTGGCTACATCAGGGGTGTGGGGTCTAATATGCAAAGGAGTTCCTGCTACAAAAAAAGCCCTGATCACAAGCTTATTAGAACTAAAATGTTATCACCAAAAAATGGCTTTACCCCCAAAACAAATTCTTACATTTATTTAGAATCACACTTTACGTGAAATTCAGCCACCTACAGATGCATAAAAACCACCCATGCGAGTTAATTTCTCCAATCTTGCTGAAAGACTTTTTGACTGGGCTCAAAAGACTTTAGACATTTCACCTATGAATAAGGTTGCCAGGCCACTGGCTGACTGGGAAAAGGGTAGGGACATAGGGGGCAGCCATCAGCAATGCCATGATGTCACTTATGGTTTCCCTTAGAAATGACTTTAGCCCTCTCTAGGAATTGCCAACATTTTTAGCATAGAGGCATCACATCACTTCTGGGTTTTCCCAGAAATAATGCCACACCACCAACCCAACATTTATCATTCTATTTTTTTCTCCTGCCACCACTTCAAGTGGTGGGTCAAATCTCCAGATGGGACAGGGCATCCTCCCTCCCACCAGAGAGGTGGGAACCCTGTCTGTAGAGAAACCTCCAAATGACCTTCTGTCTTCATTTTAAACCACCAGAAATTCCACCAGAGCAAGAGCCCTCTTGGTGGCAGCCCCCTTAAACTGGAACATCCTCCCAGAAGCCATCAAGACCCTCTGGGACTTATCACAGTTCTGCAGGGCCTGCAAGACTGAATTGTTTCAGATGGCATATGACATCTAATTGAGAGAGGACTGCCACCTCACCTAACCTGGATCTATTTCGTATTAGAACCAACTGATGGCTTTGGAGAAAAGAAGACATTATATGATCATAAGAACATAAGAGAAGCCATGTTGGATCAGGCCAATGGCCCATCCAATTCAACACTCTGTGTCACATAAGAACATAAGAGAAGCCATGTTGGATCAGGCCAATGGTCCATCCAGTCCAACACTCTGTGTCACATAAGAACATAAGAGAAGCCATGTTGGATCAGGCCAATGGCCCATCCAGTCCAACGCTCCATGTCACATAAGAACATAAGAGAAGCCATGTTGGATCAGGCCAATGGCCCATCCAATTCAACACTCTGTGTCACATAAGAACATAAGAGAAGCCATGTTGGATCAGGCCAATGGTCCATCCAGTCCAACACTCTGTGTCACATAAGAACATAAGAGAAGCCATGTTGGATCAGGCCAATGGCCCATTCAGTCCAACACTCCGTGTCACATAAGAACATAAGAGAAGCCATGTTGGATCAGGCCAATGGCCCATCCAGTCCAACACTCCATGTCGCATAAGAACATAAGAGAAGCCATGTTGGATCAGGCCAATGGCCCATTCAGTCCAACACTCTGTGTCACATAAGAACATAAGAGAAGCCATGTTGGATCAGGCCAATGGCCCATCTAGTCCAACACTCCATGTCACATAAGAACATAAGAGAAGCCATGTTGGATCAGGCCAATGGCCCATCCAGTCCAACACTCTGTATCACACAGTGGCCAATACACACACACACACACACACTGTGGCTAATAGCCACTGATGTACTCCTTAGGGTGGCCAGACCGTCCCGGTCTCCCGGGACATTCCCGGTTCTGGCCACCCAATCCCGGATCCCGGGCTGCCTATACCGGGACCATTAAAGGTCCCGGTTTAGGCAGCCCCGGAGCCGGTGGGGCCGCGGGCGCCGGCGGGGAAGGCGGCGAGGGAGGGAGGGAGCGCCCCTGCGCACGCGCAGGGACGCTCCCTCCCTCACTGGCCGCCTTCCCCGCCCGCGCGCGGGGCCCGGCGGCAGTGGTGGAGGCCTCTCCGTGGCCTCCGCTGGTCGCTGGAAGCCCTCCAGAGACTCTGGAGGGCCTCCAGCGACCAGCGGAGGCCGCGGAGAGGCCGCGGGGCACCCGGCGCTGGTCCCGGAAGGCCTTCCAGAGCCTCTGGAAGGCCTTCGGGGACCAGCGCCGGCCAGCGAAGGCTTCCCCGCGGCCTCCGCTGGTCCCTGGAGGCCCTCCAGAGTCTCTGGAGGGCCTCCAGGGACCAGCGGAGGCCGCGGGGAGGCCGCGGGGCACCCGGCGCTGGTCCCGGAAGGCCTTCCAGAGCCTCTGGAAGGCCTTCGGGGACCAGCGCCGGCCA